>NC_084466.1:2535000-3135000 GCF_027409185.1 Cynocephalus volans | reverse complement strand
TTTGTAATTTGTTAAAATTGAAGTAGCTAATAAAGATTATTTCATGCCACTGAATATTCTGCATTAGGCATTTTAACATGTGCTCCACGAACCCTCTTAATGAGGTGACATGGGGACGCGGTCCACCCCGTCAGGAAGGTGGCTGTGGCCTGACATTCACCATGGCTCTGGAGCCCCGAGGTCACGGTGTACAGCGTGGATCTATTCTCTGTGTTCTTAATTTGTCCTCCAGCAGGGCTTCATGACTACATCCTCTTTCATAAGTCACGCGAAAGATGAAAGGTGTCAACCTGGGTTTTGCATAAAAAATAAAAGGAGTAGGATGTTTTAACATCAGTGGCTTTGCTGTTTTGCTTATTCTCATAGAAACTTAAGGGCAAAAGGGGAAAACCTATTGGTTAGTTGCGTTTGAATAAGATGTGCTTGTTGCTAGTTTGTATTTGTAGAAATGGTGACTCTTCCTAATGTGGCTGCACTGGCCGAGTGGATTCCAGGGCTCTGCAGCAGCTCTCACCACCTGGACCCCTGCCGTGGGGGGTGTTTATTAAAGGCTTGTCGATTTGGGGGGAAAAAACAAACCCAGAGAGGATGAAAGCTGGGGGCAGGGGGGGGGCGTGCTTGTGGATAGTCATTTTCTGAAATGAATATGTCGTGGCTTTTGCTCCTTTCTAGGGTATCGTGCAGCAGTTCCTGGTGTTGTTGACGACCAGCTCTGATGAAAGTCTCCGGTTTCTCAGCTTCAGGTTGGACTTCAACGAACATTATAAAGCTCGAGAGCCACGACTCCGCGTGTCTCTGGGCACCAGAGGGCGACGCTGCTCCCGCACGTGAGGCGCCTGCGTCACCCCAGGGAGCTGCAGGTGCTGTGACCAGCGTCATTGACATAAACATTCACATGCAGGTCCTCGGGGCAGCGACATGCTGCGGTGTCCCCCGTTCCTGCCCATGCATCTCAGCGTGTCAGCGGCTTGGTGCACGGGGGAACTAAAGTCCTGTGTCATGCGTCGGAGTGCAGTGTATTTGCGATATCAAGGAGTTAAATAGGCTGGTTTGCATCACTCAAGCTTATTTCTATAAGTCTTTCTAGTGAAAAGATACCAGAACTTGTTGTGGCTTCTTAAGCTCACCGTACATCATTTATATTTGTCATGTTTTAAAACAATTCGTTTCTTTTAGAGATAATTAGGGTGAAGGGTATTTATCAGTTAACACAGTGAAGTTATTGCTATTTTTTTTAACATCTTCACAGGCAATTTTTGTTAACATAATCAGATTAAATTGAAACAAATGTCCCTACAAATAAAATATAGAGAGTATTTTATTTCGGTTTTTTTCAATGCTGTAAACTATTAACCTCTATGAAAACCTTTGTATCTTAATGCATTTACCTTTACACATGTTTATTCTTATTTTCTCTTCTTTCAAAGTTTACATTTTTATATTCAATTTACTATTTCAGAGAACTTCTAAAATAGTATAGAAAAAAGGAGTGACATAGAAGAAAAACATCCTTAATCGGTGCAGCCAGATTTCTCGAAACCATCAGCTGACACTGTGTAAATATGAGTGACTAAAAAGTTAATGTACTATTTTATTTTCAGAATTCTGATAAGCATTGGAAAGAAATTGACTTGGATAATGAAGATTTCCTTTTCCTTGCCTATTTTTTCATTGTAAATATTTATCTACTACTAACCAGATGATGGGGGCACTGTTTTTTGTAAAAATGTCGTGTCTGGCCACATAAATCTGCCTTTATTATGTTGCCTAAGTGAAAACTTAGAAATTAAAAATTAAATTATCTTTCAAATGTAGCCGTTATTTCTTGAACAGTCTGTGAAGAGAGGTAGTTCACTTGCCAGGTTTGGGGGGCGGGGGTTGATAGAGTCTGGTTTAGTGTGCCACGGTATGTGAATTATTTAATCTGTGGAACCAAGAGAGTAGCGTGTGCCGCTTTCACCACAGGTGCAGAGGGAGCTGCTCCACTCAGCGCTGTGTGGCGTGTCCTTCCAGCCATCTGATTCCCACGTCTGACCCCTGGGTAAGGAGTCCCTTCATAACAGAAAGGCAGTCCGGAGTCCTGGATGAGAAGTGAACCCATGGTGAAAGTCAGAAATCCTTAATGTATGCATTTAATTGTAGTTTAGTTTAAAAATTCATCAAATGAGAAATTTGAAGCAAGTTTCTCTGCTGCAGAGCTTCCCAGAAATAATGGTGTGCTGTGTATCTTCAAAGGAAGTTTCCCAAAGTTATCTGACCGTGGAGCCTGCTTTTATTTTATGTTATTTTATTTAGAGCATTGCTGCAGGGATTAAACCTCAGTAGAAACCTGTCTAGAAGATGCCAGCCTAGAGCTAGGAATTAAAACTCCATCTGAGTTTAGGAGTCATCAGTAGTTAGGTTAGACATGCAGATCACAGGGAGCTTTGGAGCAGGTGCCTCCTGGTCCTGAGTCAGGACAGCCCTGGCAGGGCTGGGTGGCGGGTCAGGGAGGTGCAGGCGGCAGAGTGCAGGGCGTCAGGCAGGGGTGGGGTCAGACCCACCCGAGACGTCACTACTGACCTACAGGCCTGTTAGGGAGTGGGGTCTCAACAGCGAGAACCAGGCAAGGCGTGGATGACATTGGGGAGCTCCACACAGGGGTCGAGAGTATAGGAGAACACGGGCAGGGATGGCCCGGGCATTCCCTGGGAGTGTCACGTCTTCATCCAGAAAATAAGGACAACAGGACAGTAGTGACTTGGTATTTGCTGGCTGAATGAATGGAGAGACAAAGTGAGTGCCAAGTAGCTGGAACAACTAGCCCATCTTCTGAGAAAATGCACGAGCAGGAAAACAGTCTCTCATTCTTTTTTTTTTCTTGCTTTGACAATTTTTTACAAAAATAACAGTTGGTTCGTAGGAACAGCAGAACCAGACTGCTTGAGGTTGGGACAGTCCCAGCAGCCATGGTCTGTGACTGCACCTGCAGCCAAGAGCTCTGCGGGACTGGAGAGGGAGGGCGGCAGTCCCCAGGGTCAGGGGACATCAGCGCTGTCCCCCCACCCGTCCCTCTCCTCCACTGCAGGCCTGTGATGGCTTTTAAGGTGCCCGATTCCTTTCCTGTTGCCACAGGCCACCAACTGGGCTTCTCTCTGCCGCAGCCCTCCGGGGGGTACGGAGAGTGGACGTGGCTTCACCACGTCATGCTTTTTCTTTTGCACCTAAACAGGACCCTTCAGAAGGCTTCAAGACACATTTTAAACATAGTTATATGAGCATTATATATTTTATTTACTATATACTTAGTTACATAGTACATATACGATATATTTTTATATAGTGTATAATAAATACTGTATATCTGTTTCATGATAATTTTATATAAAATACATTTATAGTGTCTAATATGACTCTTTATAGTCTACCTGTCTGTACAGATATACACACCTCACTGCCGTGGAGGCTGCACGCACCAGGCAGTGAGCTGCCCATCCACATGCTGCTCTGTCTAGTCCACCTGCCCCAACTCCTGGCTCGGTTCTCCCTGCCCCGTTCTGGCGGGGGCTCGCCCACCCTGCCTGGTGCTGCTCGTGGGCACAGATGGCCCAAGCCTGTCAACCAGGGCACCATCACGGGGGGCTGGGGCAGTGGCGTCGCTCCCTCCTGTAGCTCAGCGGAGGTCCCTGCAGGGCTGGCTCAGCCCGTGCCCCTGCTGTCCCCTGCCGACCCCGCCGGCCCGAGGAGCCCAGCGTCGCTGCAGGCCACCCCTCTGCTGTCCAGCATAACCGATTCCAGGCTGCTCCTCTCTTGCCTCCACTTGGTAGGAACGAGCAAGCCCCCTGCTGCGTGACAGTGGAAAGACCTCCTGTGCGACAGAGGCGACCTCGGCTCCAGCTGGGCTGGGGACCTCCTCATAAAGCACAGGTATGCAGGGGCTCTGGGAGGTGTCGGGGGCCAGAGGGGAGCCAGGCCAGGGAGCGCCATGCCACAGAGGGGTCTGTTGGGCTGGGGCCCGGTGCCCGGTCCCCAGGGGGAGCTGCAGGCCGGGCCTGGCTGGCCCTTTGCCCCTTTCCTCAGAGTGAGATGCTTGGGAGTGTCGAGGGTTTAGTTCCTGTTTACAAACATATGGAGAAAGCAGGGGAAACATAAAGATATAGGGAAAGTCCAAAGTTAAACATTTCCAGTTAGAAATCCCCGTCTGCGGAATGGGTTTCAAAGACCATTTCTTGGCCTATTTTTCACAAAGTTCCCTCCATCCTGCCTATTCCAGTAACCACCTCCACCCACCCTCTCCCAGCCTGATCCGCTGCACCGACACACACACAACCCACATGCCACACACGGACACACACCACCCACGCACACACCACACACTACACACGGACACGCACATACCACGCGCCTCACATGGATGCATGCACACCACATGCCACACATATGTACACACACCACACACACACATACACTATACATGGACACACACACCACACACATACACACCGTACACACACATGCACAGACACATACCACACACACTCACCGTGCACTATACACAGACACACACGATGCATCTTACACCCCCCACATAAATGCACACAGACACACACAGTTATACACAGACACATACACACCACACCATTCACACACACACCTGCTCATGCTTCCCCGCTAGGGCTGACTTTCCAGAAAGTTCCACCAGAAAGGAGAACACCCGTGAACGTCTGAAGAATTTGGGCAATGCTCATGTCCTTTTAGGTTGGTATCTGATGTCTGGCCTTTACCCCATCGATCTGTCAGTTTCTAGGTTTCTTCCCCAAAAGGCATTTCACTGTACACCTTTGGACTGTAGACCCTTTCATAAGACGAAAACAGAAAGGCCACTTCTGCTGTGTGGAGTCTGAAATGCACTAATGATGGACACATTGTCCCCTGCTCCCCTGTCCCCGGGTGGCCATAGCCCGCCGTGGGACTGGGCAACAAAGCTCAGCTGCCCGGTGGGCTTCTGCTCCATCTCCCACCGAACGTTGAGGTTTTCAGAGTTTGAAGATCTTGCCAGATTTTTAAACTTACTGCTTTTTATACGTTTTCTTGTGCTGTCCTAGAAACTCAGGATGAGATGGCAACTTTCCTGTTTTCTGAAGGAACGTTAACCCCCACCCCGTCCTTGTTGCTTCCTTTTCTGCTATTTTCATTTTTCTTCATCATTCTTGGTGTCATATTTCTTGGGGAATCATTCTTAACAATGAATATATATTAAATCCAAATTTTATTTAAACAGACTTTGATTAATTCCAGGACAAATAGGATGTATTTATAAAGATATTTCCTGTCTCATTACTCCAATGCCTATAGCTACTGAGTTTAGCTGGAATCTTAGTAGTGAAAGTGCTGATTCTGATTAATGACAATTTGCTTAGCTAATGCCCGAGTAGTATGTTTGTATTAGAACTGCATTGAGAACAACCCCTTTATTTTGCACATGTGACGTGTGTGACTCTGGAATTAACTAAACAAGCATTGATTCACTGAGCAGCAAGCACCTGTGGGACACTGACCACGTGTCACGTACTGGGTGGGGCACTCGGTGTACAAACAGAAGGAGCTCTGCTCAGACACGGACAGGCTGGCAACAGCTCCCCTGGGCTTTGTGTCTTACTCTTCCTTTAGATGATTTCTGTGCTTCTTGAGCAGTTTTGATAATGCAAATTAGGTGGCCATATTCCACTTCTGTCGCTTATAATACCCATGTAGTAGTCTGTTACTGTTACTTATAACTAAATACCTGGAACTGGGTAATTAATAAGAAAACGACATTTATGGCTTACACTCTCTGAGGCTGGGACGTCCACACTTCAGGGAATACATCTGTGAAGGCCTTCCTTGGTGGTGGCTTCAGTGACACAGGGTGTCACATTGTGAGATGACAGAAGCAGAGAGCAAGAGATTCTCACGTTCTCTCCTTTTAAAGCACTCAGGACCATGCCCGTTATTCCAAGAATGGATCAGTCCATGCACGAGATTGTCCTCACCATTTAATCACCTCTCCAAGGCCCCACCTTTCAACTGCCACCCTCACCAGTTACAGTGGGGGCTACGCTTCGGTGACTTTGGGGGACAGTCAATCCACTGCAGTGGCAGTAGCTTTTCTTTAGATCTGGGAGGCCAGACGTGTGTTTATCCTATCTGTAATTATATCTCGCAGCAGTTTGACAGTAAATATTTGCTTAACGAATCAACGAGTTAATAAATAATGAGATAATGAATAAGTAAATGAACGAAAGCTGTGCGTGGGCCAAACGCTTCCGTTTAGCAGTGTTTGCTTTCTGTTCCTGACAGACCATGGAGTGAGCGGTGCTCCTGCAGCAAACG
The DNA here is from genome assembly GCF_027409185.1 of Cynocephalus volans. NCBI lineage: Eukaryota > Metazoa > Chordata > Mammalia > Dermoptera > Cynocephalidae > Cynocephalus > Cynocephalus volans. Next base: position 3,128,649 of record NC_084466.1, on the reverse strand, counting down.
GTGCTCCTGCAGCAACGTGAAAGGTCACGGCACCCTGGGCCTCGCTCCCAGTGAAAGCAAACAGTCACGAGCATGTCCCGAGCCAGGATTCAGGCTCAGGGTGCTGCTTCCATTAGGTCGTGCTTGTGGCTTCCTCGTCACATGGAGGAGAGTCTTGGAAGGAGGTTGAGGCAGAAGAGCAGAAAGAAGAGTGATGCAGAACAGGACAAAAAGAGGGACAAGGATGCAGAAGTCGCTGACAAGTGAGGGAGAGAACCGAGGCCCTGGGAGAAAGTGCGTCCCAGGGACCCAGTGATCCGCCTTCTAGGCGTCGACAGACAACAAACGTGCTTTTTAACATAAAATGTGCGCTTTATCCCTCGAATGAAAAGCTGCCTTCCTGGCTTATTCTGGCAAGAGGTCGTTATTTCATTAGCAGAGATTATTTTGAGGATAGGGTAATTTAAAAAGAAAACATGTGGAGAATAAAATCATTGTAGTGTCAAGTCCAAATGTGTGACAAAGGCCAAGTTGTTCGAAAATCGTGTAAAATTCTTGTACGCACCTTAGTAAGCTTCCCTCTCAGCGCCTGACACTTCACTCCCCTCCGTTACCCGAATGCCGCGTGTTGGGCTTTTAAACACGCAGCTCTGTTTTCATTTACAATAGTTCCCTTCCCCTGTATTTTTTTTGAAAAGGGAACCTGCTGTGTAGTAAGAACTTCTCACGACCAATCACATTTCTTTTCCCTTTTTTTAGTCCCTTTTCCCCCACTTAATTATTTTAATTGGCAAACAAAAAAATTATATATTTATGGTACACAACATGATATTTTGAAATACATATACGTGGTGGAATGGCCAATACCATTTTTGATAATCCTGTAATTAATTTTCCTTCTTGCTATAAAAAGACTTATAATCAAACCTAGATTAGATTAGATTAGAATCTAGGGAGTGTCCTAAAACTGAAAGTAGATGTCGTGATTTACTCTTTGAGTTAATTTTTGTATAAGTTTTGAGACTTAGGCTTAAGGTTTTTTTTTTTTTTTTCCTTTTTCCTTTCCCTAGATGCAGATGTGTAATTGCTGTAGCACCATGTACTGAAAAGACCGTTTTTTCTCTACTAAATTGCTTTTGCACTTGGTCAAAGATCAGTTGGGTATATTTCTGGGTATATTTCTCTATTCTCCATTGATCTATGCGTCTGTCCACCTGCCAGTATGACACAGTCTTGATTACCGTCCCTATGTGATGAGCCTTGATATTGGACAGACTGATTCCTCCCACATGGTATTTCTTTTGCAAATCGTTTTAGTTATTCTAGTTCCTTGTCCTTTCCATTTATATTTTAGAATAATCTTGTGTGCATCTACAAAAAAACTTGCTGGGACAGTGATTTACTTTTGAAATTACTCCAAGTGTACTTTGTAGTTCAGGTACCACACTGGGCCTCCTCCCGTGGGGACACCCCCCGCCCAGCGTCCCCCATGCACATGCCTGTCTCTGGTTCTGCCCTGCTCTATTTTGTTTTCTTCAAGACACCATTGTCGTGATTTCAATCATTTACAAATTTTAATGCTACTTAAATGTCTGTCCCTCTGACTAAAATGAAACTCCATTAAGGCAATGCCAGTCAAAATGCCTGGCATACTGTAGGCAACTCCGTAAAATTAAGTGTTTGATGAATGAATTGTGTGGGTGATTGGTTAGGATGACAAGCAAGTACTTTTAAAAGATTCATGAGAAGGAATACAGTCTTTTTTGCCACTGATGAATTGAGTTTTTTAAAATAGAAAATTCATAACTAAATTCAACTCTTAGGCAATTAACTGGGAAGAATAAACAGGATAGAAATTTTAAAAAGAGCCATTAAGTAGATGATTATATAATATCTGGATTAGAATTTGCTTCTTAAAAACTTCATTCCTAGGCTTTAAAATGGCCTGCGAAGCTATTATAGTTTTTTAAAAAGCTGCGCTTCGAAGTTTTGGGGTTTTTTTTTAAAGCTGTGCTTTAAAGAATGAATAAATTTTAAGATATATGTTTTTTACATTTTTTAAATATTAAACCTAGAATTCTTACTTTTATATGCTTTCTGTCCAATCCATTCCACACCTACTATTAGTTCCAAACATTGGTAATATTGAGGAGAAATAAAAACCCCATGCACTTTAACTCTGACCTAATCCATGCAACTCCAGTTGTTTATAGGAGCAGCAGAGCACGGCCAGCCCCTCCTGAGCTCCAGGCCGGGGAAGCTCAGCAGACTCACCTGGGACCTGCCCCTGCGGGGACCCCCCTCCCCCCTGGGCTCTCCTAAGGGTGCCTTCCCTTGAGGTGGGAGTCCTAGGAAGAGCATCCGGGAGGAGGGGACGTGCCTGGCTCCTCCCTGTCCCACCTTCCTCTCTCCTGTGAGGAGGGTCCCGTAGCCGGACCCATCGCTGAATGTGAGGTCGCTTGGCCCCCCACGACTGTGTATCTTGCCTTCCTGGCCGCGTGAGCCGAGGCTTCTGGGCATTAAGCCTGTGAAGTAGCCTCTGTCCAGCAAATACCACTGTCCTTTCTGAGCAGGGTCCTGGTTTTCAGGGCCTCGCTGGTCCCTAAGTGGAGATGGAGCAGTGTGTGGCAGGTGACAGGTGCAGGCAGCACGGGTGACCCGGGCTGGCCTGGTCCTGGTGCTCCTCCCACTCCCCGGGACAGATCACTTCGCTTCTCTTTGCCACGGTGTTCCTGTCTGTAAAGTGATCATAATTCCTGCTGCTATGCACTGAATTCATATGTGGAAGCCCTGGCCCCCAGTGTGATTGCATTTGGAGAGAGGGCTTTTAGGAGGTAATTAAGATTAAATGAGGTCCTAGGGCAGGGTCCTAATCTGATAGGATTGGTGGCCTTATAAGATGAGGAAGATCGATCTCTCCCTCTCTCTCTCTCTCTCTCTCTCTCTCTCTCCCCCTCTCCCTCTCTCTCTCTCTCTCTCTCTCTCTCTCTCTCTCTCTCTGTGACATACACTGAGGAAAGGCCATGTGGGGACACAGTGAGAAGGCGGCCACCTGCAAGCCTGCAAGAACACCCTCATCAGGAACCAAACCTCAATGGACCTTAACCTTGGCCTTTCCAGCATCCAGAACTGAGAAAATAAATCTCTGCCGTTTAAGCCACCCAGTCTCTGGCACTTGTTATGGCAGCCGGAGCTGACCAGGACACCCACCTGTAGGGCCACTGGAAGGTTTCAGGGAGATGATGCCTGTCAAGTGCCTGGCACAGGGCACCCCTTGCAAGGTGTCTCTCATTCCCAGAAAAGCTGGCCTCAGAGTCCCTGAGCCCTCTGAGCAATGGGGCTCACTTTCCTCATCTGTCCTGGGCTTTTGCGGACAGGTGTAAGGCTCAAGAGAAAGCACCGTGAAGACTGAAAAGCTGGAAAACCCAGGCGGGCCTGAACTCGCACCCTCTTTGGGATGCTGAGATGGATCCTTAAATCTGCCTCGGCATGAGCACCCTTGGGGCCCTGAAAGAAACTCAGGAAGGAATTTTAGCACAGAGAGTCATGGAAGGGTGCCCTGAGAATTCAGGGAACTAATTTCAAGTAGGAGAGACAGAGGAAGGATGCACGTTATTCTTCAGGCCACATGGATAGAGCTACTCAAGTAGCCCTGGTTACAGCCTCACTCCACTTTCCAGAGGACTCGGAGTGAGCTCGGGGCTTACAAAGCTGCTCATGGTTTGTCTGTTTCTCTTTCTTTCTTTTATGTATTTTTTTTTCCTGGTTAGATTTTTTTCCCCTACTTTTGTTATTATTTTTTTTAATTGAAGCCTAATTGAATACACGTATTTGGGAGGTACAGGGTTGACTATCGGTATTTGTGTACAAGTGGTAATGATCAAATCAGGATAATTAGCAAACTAACCATTACAAAAACATAATCATTCTTTGTGTCATTAACCAATTTCCCTATAACTCCCCTTCCCTCCCTCTTCTGGGTTCTCTATTCTGTTCCCTTGTTCCATGTGTCTGTTTTTATGGCAGTACCATGCTGTTTTGATGACTATAGCTTTGTAGTATAATTTAAAGTCAGGTGGTATCATGCCTCCAACTTTATTTTGTTGGCTCAGGATTGCTTTGGCTATTTGCTGCCTTCTTAAATTCCATATGAATGTTAGGATTGTTTTTTCTATTTCTGTGATGAATCTCATTTCATTGGTATTTTGATGGGGATTGCATTGAATCTGTAGATCACTTTGGATAGTATGGACATTTTCACAATGTTAATTCTTCCAATCTATAAACATAGAATGTCTTTCCATCTTTTTGTACCCTCTTTAATTTCTTTCAGCAACAGTTTTTAGTTCTAATTGTAGGGATCTTCATGTCCTTTGTTAAATTTATTTCTAGGTTGTTTTTTTTTTCCTTGTATGTGCATCTTTTGTAAATGGGAAGTTTTCTTGATTTCTTTTTCCTCTAGTTTGTTGTTGGTATATGAAAATACTCCTACTAAAAATGTGATACCTATCTATAGTCACAAATGACTATACAAATATGACTACAGTCATAATTTACATGAGCATAAAACTGTGAATTCCTTGTAACATCTATATCTCAACCTATGAGCTCTCTCTGTGTCTGTATGATTATTTGTAATTCAAAATGGCTGTCTTAGTCCTTTTGTGCTGCTTTAACCAAATACCTGAGAGTGCATAATTTATAAAGAGCAGACATTGATTTCTTATAGTTCTAGAGGCTGGGAAGTCCATGATGAAGGTGCTGGCATGTCTAGTGTCTGGTGAGGGCTGCTCTCTGCTTCCGAGATGGTGCTTAGTTGCTGCACCATGTGGAGGGAAGGAACACGGTGTCCTCACATGTCAGAAGAGCAAGACGGCTGAACGCTAAGTGAAGCCTCTTCTTTAAAGGCTTTAATCTTACTCATAATAGGTGATCCCTTATGGCCTGATCACATCTTTAAGGCCCCACCTCTCAATAGCATCTCATTGGCAACACCTGATTTTTGGAGGGGACACATTCAAACTGTAGCAATGGCCTTTACCACTTGTAGGAATGTGTGTGTGTGTGTGTGTGTGTGTGTGTGTGCGCACACACGCGTGTATTATATCTGCAGGGTATTAATAATTTAAATTATAAAATCTCTTAATTAAAAGGACCTCTGTCTGATTGTCTGGCAGAGATAAATGAGCACTTGTATAAACTGAAAATTCCTAATTTTTTGAGAAAATAAGAAAATTAAACTTAATTGTAAGTATCCTTTAAATGTGCTCTCTATATATACTATTTAAACAAAATCTAACTCAGAAATGTTTTAAGAATCCAAGTTTATGTATTAGGTAAAACCTTGGTAAATGGGACTAGTTCAATCTAGTGTAAAATATAGTTTAAATACAGCTGTTGGCCAGAGCAGAGCTGTGCCAGTGCAGCTGGACGATGCCACGCTGTGGCCTTTCCTGCTCTGGACTTTGTTTCCCAGTGGCCCCCGTGGGAGCAGGGCCAGTGGCCCCTTTGTGCTCTCCTGAGACTGAGGCAGCTGAGGCACTTCTTTCCCAGCCAGCTGGGGCTGGGTTCCATCCAACTCAGGGCCTGGGGAGAGGCCCAAGTGGAGAGTCCCTAAGCCTTCCAGGTGGGAACAGGATCTTCCCGTTGTCATCTGAGGACACTGCCATTTCCCAAGAGAAGAACCAAGAGGAAGAAAGGATGGCTGTGGACTTCGTAAAGCCATGTACCAGAGACTGGGGACCTTCAGAGATGTGGCTGCAGCCTTCTCCCAAGAGGAGTGCGATTGTCTGGATCCTTCTCAAAGGCACTTGTACAGTAATGTGATGTTGGAGAACTACAGGATCTTGGCATCACTGGGACTTTGCTTTTCCAAGCCAAGTGTGATATTATTATTGGAACAAGGAAAAGAGCCCTGGATGGTGAGGAGAGAGCTGACAGAAGGCTTGTGCTCGGGCTGGGCATCCATGTGTGAGAAGGAAGAGTCAGTCCCTAAGCAGGGCCTTTCTGGAGAACAATCATCCCAGGAGATACTAGGAAAACTCACCGACTATGGCCCTGAGCACTCCGGTTCGAGAGAAGAGTGGAAATGCGAGGGCCGTTTTGAGAGGCAACTGGAGGATGAGAAGACGTATTTCAAGGAAGAGACAATCACTTTTGAACAAGGAAGAGAAGAAAAACATAACAAATCTTGGGGTAGTTTCCATCAGAACGTGCTGCTTCACATGCAACAGATGGTCCCCCAAGAGGAGAAAGTAAACATGTACATAAACATGACACACGCAAGAAAAGCTATAAGACAAAGTGCAATGGCCACTAAGCCCAAGAGCGTCTACACAGGCAAGAAACTTTCGAAATGTAAAGACTGTGAAAAAGTCTTCGGTCAGAGTCCATCCCTTACTCTTCATCAAAGAATTCATCCTGTAGAAAAACCCTGTAAATGTGTAGAACGTGGGAAAGCCTTCAGCCAGAGATCAAACCTTGTTCAACATCAGAGAATTCATACTGGGGAGAAACCCTGTGAGTGGTGCAGAACGTGGGAAAGCCTTCAGCCGGAGATCAAACCTTGTTCAACATCAGAGAATTCATACTGGGGAGAAACCCTGTGAGTGGTGCAGAACGTGGGAAAGCCTTCAGCCGGAGATCAAACCTTGTTCAACATCAGAGAATTCATACTGGGGAGAAACCCTGTGAGCGTGCAGAACGTGGGAAAGCCTTCAGCCGGAGATCAAACCTTGTTCAACATCAGAGAATTCATACTGGGGAGAAACCCTGTGAGCGTGCAGAACGTGGGAAAGCCTTCAGCCGGAGATCAAACCTTGTTCAACATCAGAGAATTCATACTGGGGAGAAACCCTGTGAGCGTGCAGAACGTGGGAAAGCCTTCAGCCGGAGATCAAACCTTGTTCAACATCAGAGAATTCATACTGGGGAGAAACCCTGTGAGCATGCAGAACGTGGGAAAGCCTTCAGCCGGAGATCAAACCTTGTTCAACATCAGAGAATTCATACTGGGGAGAAACCCTGTGAGCGTGCAGAACGTGGGAAAGCCTTCAGCCGGAGATCAAACCTTGTTCAACATCAGAGAATTCATACTGGGGAGAAACCCTGTGAGCGTGCAGAACGTGGGAAAGCCTTCAGCCGGAGATCAAACCTTGTTCAACATCAGAGAATTCATACTGGGGAGAAACCCTGTGAGTGTGCAGAACGTGGGAAAGCCTTCAGTCGGAGCGCGTACCGAGGTCAACATGTGAGAGTTCATCCTGGAGAAACGCTCTATGAATGCAAGGTATGGAGGGCAGCATTTAGCCAGGTCGCCTACCTTGCTCAATGCCAAAGAGTTCATACCGGAGAGAAACCCAATGAGTTCATTAAATGTGGGAAGGCTTTTAGCAATGACTCATCCTTACTCAACATCAGAGGGTTCATATAGGAGAGAAACCTTATGACTGTAATGTCTGTGGAAAGGCTTTCAGTTACTGCGGATCCCTTGCCCGACATCAGAGAACACATGCTGGAGAGAGACTCTGAGTGTCAGGAATGCAAGAAAACTATATATATAGATGCTTACCATGATCAATAAGTGTCTTGACAACCTTTTTCTTTTGCAGGAGCTTCACTTGAGTCATTTGAAGTTTTGTGCCTGTGGGAACACAAAGGACGCCTGCTGCAGGGCTTCCTTCAGGGCTGTGAGGACCGAGTGGGGTAATGAGTATGTTTACACACATAAACAGAAAGGAAAACCACCTAGTGAGAACAAGCGGAGCCTGTTTATTCAGGGTTGCTATAGCAACCGAGTCAGCAGTCAGCACAAGAGTTTGGCAGAATCTCTAAAGGAGATGGGAGTGGGAAAGATTTATGCAGTGGAAAAGGGAGGACTTCGAGTGTGCCTGGACTGCAGGCTGTCGGCTGGGGACACTGGAGGTGGCCGACTGGAAGGGGGCGTCCATGTGGCTGGTTAGGGGGACATATTTGGCTTTCTCTGGTCGGTCCTTAGTTGCAATCAAGGACAAAAATTAGGGAAGCTGTCAGTGATTAATCAAGTCCTGGTCATTGGGGTTGATTGTTACGGAAGTTATTGATCAGCTTCGTGGATTGTCGCTGGAGGTGGCAGTCGGCCTTCCTATGAGCCTGACTTGCAGCAGGCTGGCTTCCTGGGCTGGCTACTGTAGATAAGGGTTGACTTCCTGGGCTGGCTGCTGAAGACTGTGGATCACAGTTCCATTTTTATGTATGGTCTGGCTATTGTCCATCTGTATGTTTAGCTTCTTCATATGTACCAAAGATAAAAATTCTGAACGGAATATGTGACTAAACTGACTTATGAGACAGTGTTCAATAATTCTTAATAGATTATTTTTAAATGAAATCCTAAAATATTACTTGAAATAGTAGACACAGCCCAGAAACTTCCTGGAGAAAGCAACTGCTAGTTAAGGATTTCCCTTCAATCGACAGCCCGGAAAGTGGAGTTGGTTTTTAACTGTGAAGTTCTTTTCCCAGCTCATGGCTCAGAGCAGGTGGAGTCGGGAGGGAGCAGCTGATGGAATTAATACCCCAAGGCAGTCACAGAATTGGCAAGGAGCTCAAAAAGTGACTTGTCCAGCCCCTGCCCTGGGAGAGTACTTGCAAATTGTTCTTTAACAAGTTCAGCTGAGACCGAGACGTGAGAATCTTGGCAGCTGATTCTGGGAATTCAAACATCCAGAAAAGTTGAGTAGAAGGAAAAATAACAGAAGCCAAAGGCAGCCGTGAGGGAAGGGGATGAGAGGCTGTGCCTGTTGGGGCCAACGACGTCTAGCAAGGACTCTCGGGGTGGCCACAGGGAGGCTGTGCTGGCAGCCAGCACCACCTGAGGCCCCCAGGTGTTCAGCAGACTTCGAGAAATCAGCGAACGGACTCCCCACCAGGAGACAGCTCCACTTTTCTGAACTGGCCAACCTACAGTTCCATGCACTCAAAACCCCTTGGCTAAACACTCTCAGTCCTATTTTTTCTTTAAGACAATCACTTCCTTAGCAGCAAGCATCTCTGAGTATTATTTTCAATAAACTTAAAAAAAATTCGAGCTGACATAAAAATTGCACTAACACTACAGTGAAATGTTTTTTTCCCCTGAATCATGTGAGAAAGGGTTGAGGTCAGGATGCCCCATCACCCCCGGATACTTCAGTCTGCATATTTTACAAACAAGGGCTTTCTCCTACACAGCTACATTCACATTGTTACATTATACATTACGTGATAGCAGATTTCAGAATGTTACCTCTATCTAATCCTTAGATATCTAACCATGTTTAGCATGAACCCTGAACCTAGTGTTTAGCAAGGTGATGAATACGACATTCAAGAACCAAGTATATAGCTTTTCTATGTGTTAGCAATAACCAACTATAAGAGATAACTTTAAACTATTCTTTACATAATAGCAAACACTATACTCTACTAGGGATATAACCCTGACATGCCCATCAGAAAATATCCAAAGGAGGTCTGGCTTTAGGGAAAAGTAATAAAGCTGGGTATTTCCTCTTAGCCATCCAGAAATGGCCCTAAAACTAAAAGGAGGGCAAGAAATACAAACCACATGCAGTAAGAGACGGAGGCATTTGAAACCCTAAACCTCTAACCAGGAGGAAAGGCTGCTGAGGGCTGTAGGCAGGATGCACTGTTTGCTTGAAAAATAAAATAAAAAGTGACAGAGCAGACTGATGTCTATAATATCATTAAATTTAGGTGTTTTAAAAAACACAAAATGACACTACCTAGTGTGGCCACACTGCATTTTCTATAAGAACTCATGCATGTAACTGTGTAAAAGACCTGAAAAGACCACATCACCTCGATGAGGGGATACCCGTGGGAGGCAAAGCAGAGACCAGAAAGGCACAGGCGTTCAAGGGGAACTTGAGCTGTATCTAGTTTGTTTTAGTTTTTTGTTATTACTGTAAAATGCACTTGCATTGCTTATGTAATTAAAATTTGATGAAAAACTAACTAAAAAATTATGAAAGCTAAAAAAGTTGAACTTGTACAAGTAGAGAATAGTGGTTACTAGAGACTGGGCAGAAAGAGGGTATCAGTGGACACAAAATTGCAGCTGGACAGAGAGAACAGGATCTCGCGTTCTACCGCAGTGCAGGGACACTGCAGGCAACAGCCATTTATTGTATAATTTGAGGTGGCTAATAGAGAGGACTTGAATGTTCTCAACACAGAGAAATGACACATGTTTGGAAGTGACGGATATGGTAACTATCCTGATATGATCATTGAGCACTGTGTAAATGTACCCAAACGTCACATTGCACCCCATAAATACATAAAATTATCCTGTGTCAATTATGAAAAAATAAATTTAAAAAAAGAAAAAAATCAGAGACAGAAGTAGATTGGAGGTTACCGGAAGCTGGAGGGGGGTGGGGGCAGTGGGAAGTCACTGTTCAGTGGGTCCAGAGTTCGCATTCAGGTTCACAGAGTTTTGGAAATAGAGGTGATGGTCACACAGCATTGTGAATATAATTAACTCCATGAAATCATAAGCTTCAAAATGATTACACTGGCAAATCTTATATATATTTTACCACAATAAAGATTAAAAAGGTTACAAAGCATGGACACTTTCTCCTGTCATCCAGCAGTAGAGATCAGACCAGGACAAACTCTTTTCCTTTCACGTGTCTCCAACTGACTTCAACTTGCAGAAATGTCCCTGAAGACGGTCTGAATGGGGACTATTATAACTCTCGGAGAAACAGAAGATAATCTTCCTATTATTGGGGAGAGAGCACTCACAGCCTCACCAGCATACAAAAAACTCATAGCTCGAATGAAGGTGAGATGCGGTCTAGAGCCAAAGGAACTTGATAAAAACTTCAAGCACAGGTGACATTAGCACTGCCGTTCCACAGAAAACCGGCATGCACTTACTTAGATGAAGACTTCTGACATTAGATGGAACTTTAAATATAATCTCAAGTCATTTCCATTGCTATGAGCTCTGTTTTTCTTCATGACTGCAATGTCAGCATGTGTGTGTGCATGTGTGTGTGTGTGCACGCACACGTGTGATTAAAACAGAGACTTCCTTACCTCCCAATGACTAATCAGCCCACGGCAACCTGGCTTCTGCCACTGAAATGGCTCTTGCTGCATCTATCAAGGGCATACTCGTTGCCAAATTGGAAGGATATTTTCCAGGTCTTCATGTTCTCTTAGGTGTTCGATTCTTGTGACTATACCTTCTGTCCTGAACTCTCCTCCCTTGCTCTACGATGCGACCATCCCTGGCTCTCTTCTTATTTCCCTGTAAATGCCCCAGTCTCTTTTACCTGCTATTCTTCTTCTGCCTGCTGCTTAAGCATTGGTGCTCCCCAGAACATCGTGTGGTGGATTGCCAAAATAGCCCCAATTCTACCTCCACCCTCCGTACACACAGCCTTGGCAGTGTGGCTTTCTAGGGCGTCTGTGTCCACACTCCTGGAGCCTGGGCTGGCCTTGCAGCTGCTGCAGCCAGTACTTAGCAGGGAAATGATGCTGCATCAGTTTTGGGCCATGGCCTCACAGGTTTTGCTGTGCCCCTCTCTCCTAGAGCCATGCCCAGCCAGCAAGTGAGCAAGTCTGTGCTGGCCTGCTGGGTGAGGTGAGACACATGGCCAGGGCCCCTGGTGACATGGACAAGGCCCTTGCTTTAGAGGAAAAATGCATGTTGTGCAGTTGCAGGGTCAGTCTTATTTCAACTTGCAGTCTTGTCTCAACCAACTGCCAACAACACTGACCAGCAGCTGAACTAGACCTTTGAGAGAGCCCAGCAAAGACCAAAAAATTATGCAGCCCAGCCCAGCCCAATCTGACCAATGGAAGGATGAGCTAAATAGATGGTTGTTTGTTATGTAGCAAAAAGCCATTACAGAGCCCTTCCTAACTCCTCCAGGCCTTCTTATTCACAGCCGTGGCTTTGCTCCTATGACTGAACATCCTAACCCAGACCTAAAGTGTTTGGGTGGGATTTCTTTCTACTCTTTTGATGCAGCAGTCACTGCTATAAACTTCCCTCTTACAGCTGCTTTTGTCACTTCCCATAGGTTCTGGTTGTGTTTTCATTTTCATTTGTGTCCAGGAAGTTTTAAATTTCATCTGTCGCCCATTTGTTGTTTAATATCCATGTATTTGTGCAGTTTCCAATGGTCCTTCTGCTACTGATTTCCCATTGTGGTGAAAAAGACAGTTGATCTCATTTTAATTTTTTCTGAATTTGCTGATATTTGTCTTGTGACCTAACATATGGTCTAATCTAGAGAATGTTCCATGTGCTGCTGAGAAGAATGTGTGTTCTGCAGCTGTTGGATGGAATGTTCTATAAATGTTTGTAAGGTCCAGTTGGTCTAGAGTGGAGATTAACACTCATGATTCTTGGTTAATTTTCTGCCTGAATGATCTGTCCTTTGCTGAAAGAGGGGCATTAAAGTCCCCAACTACTATTGTGTTGGAGTTTATTTCTCCCATTAGGTCTAATAATATTTGTTTTATGTTCCTGGGTGCTCCAGTGCTGGGGGCACATATATTTAAAATTGTTATATCCTCTTGTTAAATTGATCCATTTAACATTATATAATTATCTTCCTTATCTTTTTTTTTTTTACTTTTCTTTACTTGAAGAATATTTTATCTGATATAAGTATAGCTACTCCTGCTCTTTTTTGGTTTTCATTTACAAATGTCTTTTTCACCCCTTCCCTTTCAGTCTATATGTGTCTATAGGTGAAATGAGTTTCTTGAAGGCAGTATATTGTTGGGTCATGCTTTATAATCCATTCAGCCACTCTATGTCTTTTAACTGGGGCATTACCCCAGTATGACTCCTGAGAGGTGGGACAGGGTTAGGGCAAGGTTAGGGTTAGGAGACCTGAATCACTGAAGAACCCCAGTGTATTCCAGAATCTCCTGGGTGCTGTCCTCTTGGCCCCTACTTTTGGAGGTTTAACATGTTTTATTGCGTATGCCCTTTCTGTCTTTTATGACACCTGTTGGGGTTGTTACTTTACTTTCTTTTGTCTCATTAGGTATTTAGGGGGTGAGAGTTTATCAGTCATTGTATTCTGTCATCTTATCCTAGCTGACCTTCATGATTATTTTAATATAAAGGTGAATTATATTTTATGATATACTTTTGTAAACCCTTTGGAAGAAAACTGGAGAAACATAAAGTATGGAAAAATGAATATTGAAAATCTTTGCTACAAAGCATGAGACCTTGGATATGAGAAAAGGGGGGAAACCAAGGCAAGAAGAGGAGGACATCATTGTAGTTCAGTAACTGCAAAGAAGGGTGAAGAACTGGGCCTTTCTTTCCTGGCTCTGAGGAATTTCTGTCAGGAGGAATCTTTGTAAAAATTGCTACCAGGGCAAATTTAAGTTTTATTCATTAATTAGCTTTTTTTTTTTTTTTTTTTTTTTTTAACAAGTGCCAGGCAGGATTTCCAGAGTCATTCTGCCAAACATTTTCATTGTAAACTCATGTGTCTTGACATTCAAGGGGATCTGGTTAGATTGTGTAGAAAGAAGGTGACTGAAATCTCAGCTTTTTATGGCAGGAAGGAAATTAAAACATAAAGCCCAGGATTTGAAGAGGAGGAAGGTCATTTGGGGGAAGGACACTGTTGAAAGATGGAAAAACCTAGGAGAGTTCAAAGAGCCTATTATATTTTCCTGCATAAAAAAGGTTTAACCTACAGTAAGATTTAAGAATGAAAACAAGTTTTAAAAATTGCTCCCCAAATATGTCTTTAAAGCATTACCAAAATATGTGCATTAAATATCCCAATAAGATAGAAATGGAGAAAGGTAAGAATCATTTCAATGTCGGGATCTAAGACAGCTAAAACGGCAGATGCCTTTTTACAGCAAGCAAGCTGGGGAAGGCGAGCTGAGGACAAACACCCTGGAGCACGGTGCACTAAGTTAAGGATTTTTTAGGTGCTATAATCAATCAATCAATCCTACTGACAGATACGCAGATTGCAGCATTATGATCCTGTCATCACAGAGTGAGACCAGACTTGAGCTCCCAGTTGCTGTAGGTGTTGGGCCAGGAACTCCCCACACATCCAGCTCTATCTTGATGTAAAATTTATTCAAAATCCAACTTTTCTGGTGTCTTGTAGTTCTTTGGCATGTGGTCCTTGGGCTACAAGCCATCTGTTGCCCTTTAAAGTAATTTCTCCTGAGCTCTCACCATGTCCTGGCCATTGGCATTAGTTGATACTGTTTGGAAACACGCTTTCAACATGATTCATGTGCTAGTTATTCCTCACCTGAGCACTGTCTAGTCGTGTGTGACTTTGTTATTTGGCTAGTTTTCATAATGACAAAAACTTCTGTGCAGCACTCTTCAGTTTACTGAACATTTCCACAGACATTGACTGGTTCCTTTAATCTTCCTGGTGATACTGCAAGATTGGGATCAGTACTTTCAAAGTCCATTTCTGTTGCTTATAACAGAAATACCTGAAACCGGGTAATTTGAGAAGAAACAGTATTTATTGCTCACAGTTTCAGAGGCTGGGAAGTCCACAGTCCAGGGAACACATCTGGTGAGAGCCTTGTTGTGGGTAGTGACTCTTCACAGCAAAGCAGGTGTCACATGTTGGGTGACAGAAGCAGAGAGAGCCAACTCCTGACTCATCCTTTGAAAACCCTCAGAACCATGTCCATGACCACGGTTAGAACATCAACGGATTAATCCATTCACTAGGGCATGGTCCTCACAACCTGATCACATCTTCAAAGCCCCACCTTTCAGTGACTATAATAGGACTTCACCCTCTTCACACTGTCACAGTGGGACCAAGCCTCCAGCACATTAAACTTTGGGGGGGGGGGACACAATTTAATCCATAGCAATTACCATCACCATTTTACAGAGATGAAATGGACGGACAAGATTAAGGAGGTGATGTCCCACACATTATAGGGCAGAACCGAGACTCAAACCCAGATCTTCTAACTTCAAATCATGGTCTCCTCTAAGCTCAGGTGTCCGGCAGGCACATGGTCATTCCCACCCTCCACAGGTTCCTGGGGCATTTAGCACATGACCCAGGCCTGGCCTGGCACCCGTCCCTCCAAGCAACGTTGATGTGCACAGGAAGTGGGCATAGTTCTTCTTTTTAAGGTTCTAAAGGACCCAAGGGAGGTCAGATCTCCACTTAATAATAGGAAAACAGCTACAAAAAAGTACAGGTTCACATCCTTTAGAATCTGGTTTTGGTGACCCAAAGGATAAAGAAAAAGACTACATCCTAAAAACAGGTATTACTATGTGCTTATGGCTAAATTATACAATGTGTAATGACATGCAAAAGAAATATGCTCCATGCATACACAGCCTTCTGGGTCAGACTTTGGTGTGGATATGTTTTTCGGATCCATGTTACTTTCATGCTGGTGATGCTGCTATTCACCTTTCTTGCTGGCTACCTCCCCTACCACCTCTGTTTGTCCAGCTGCCTTCTCACTATGGCTCTTCGTTGCACCTTTCAACCCAGATCTGCTGGCTCCTACCTTGCTTTGACCTAGAAAAAGATTGCTTTCCCTTTCCACACTAGTTATGGAAAAGCTAAGCTTTTTCAAAAATGAAATTCTGGCTCGAGCCTGGCAAGACTCGTACCAGGCTGTTTCTGGGTCTTCTTGTGCCTGGCTGGTCTTGAGGCTGCACACCTGAGTTCTTTCCCTGTGACTTTGTCCCACATCACCATGATGCACGTCACACAATCCCTGCATCTAGCTTCCCAGCTCTGTGGATTTCCCTGGCATGTCAGCTGCATGCAGCTGTTGCCCGAGGGTCATCCCAGGTTACCACTCTATCCAGAGGATGCCTGCTGCCCCTACACTTCCCGCCACCATCACCAGGAGGGATCTCCACTGTCTTCTCAGTCAAAGCTTCCTTTGTGAGGATGAATTGCAACAGGTGTGACTGGCACGAGTGCAGCTCCACTTGCGGCACAGCATGCAAAGGGCCCACATCCAGCTCAACAGATGTTGCCCGCAGGGTTCCTAGTCTGGCTGTGGGCGCCTTCCTTCCTAGCCTGGCACCCATGCCATAGTGTGGCCAGATTGCTGCGGGCACCGTCCGCTCTCAACAGCCTAGGCAGCCAAGACAACACTGACGAGCTTGTCACATTTGGGACAGACACCATTGCCAGACATGGCTAATGAGGCCTTCTTTAGCCTCGTTTTCACCCTGTCCCAGGGTGCAACACTGAGCTGATCCCACACCCGTCTGGGCTACTTTTAGACTTAACCACAGCCGCAAAAGGAATTCTAAGGCACCCTCAAATGTCACCCCTGTAAAAAGTCACATCTTGTTGTAGATGCTGCCTCTAAATCCTTTGCCTCTTGCCTCTTCTCTCTCCCCATACCCAATGGCTGTAAGAGAAAGCCCAGCTCATTTAAGTGAAGTAATTGATTTTGACATCTGAAAACTAACAGAAATGAGAAATTCTAGCACGAATCATTGAATAGACCAAATGGATTTAAATAGATCGTCTGAGACTGTAGGTTTAATTTTATATTTCTAGTCATCTCTTCATTATTCAGTTTTCAAGTTCTGTGCATCAAGCTCTAACCCCAGAATGAACACAAAACGCCCTGGGCCTCCACTCCAGATGATGCGTGCGCGTAGGGAACACAGGTGAACCTTCGAGGCAGCCTGAGTGAAATCTCGAGCCTCCCCGCTGCTCTGTGCCTTCCCGTGCCGGGCTCACGCGTGCACACCTGTTCTCTGCACCTCGCACGGCTTTCTCAGAATGGGCTAGGTTGTGACGAAATCTTAACTATCTTGCAGTAAAGTCACACTTCTCAAATACTGGCTCCGTTGAGAAATGGTCATTTGGGCAGCTACATTTACTCTAAATGATTTTACTAACGCTGATTCATTCTTGCACCCTTAGAATAGATTTATTCACCACGAACAGCTGTCTCCCTGACGAGTGTCCTTTTGCTAATGACAAATCCCACAGTCATGCAACTTCATGCCAGGTAATGCCGGACATTGGCCCCATTTGAAAGGGCGAGATGGTTCTCTCCTCAGGCCCGGTCCAGCTTTGGCCTTTCTGCTATGACAAACAGCTTGTGACAGAAACACCTGCCCACAGGAGGCAAAGAGAAGTCCCAGCTCACAGATGTGTTAACCCAGGTCCTCTGACCTTCAGACGGGTGTCACAGGCCCAGCTGTCCCTGGCCCTGATCTGAACCAGCGACCTAGAATCTAGTCTTCCAACCCATGGAAACATCCTTCCACAGGCTGGTTTATTTGGGAACTTTGGTTCACCTGGCAGAGTCCTGCAGTCTGAGGCACCCTAGCTGTGGCCAGATCACGGGAAGGACACTGGACTGCCCAAAGACCTAGGGAGACTTTCCTGTGACTCTTGTTTTCAAAACCGATGAAGTGAGCATCTGCTTTGCTGGGGAGGATTAGGTCCAGGAGGTCGGACTCGGGACCAGTGCCGCATCCCAGGGCATCGGCTCAGAATAGAGGAAGGGGACAGCTGGAGAGGGTGGAGGGACAACAGCAGCTGTCCCCACAAGCTCTTCCCCAGCTGCTCACCTGGCCTTCCCTGCCTCCTTCAGTGGGACTTGGATAGAGCATCCTGGGAACGGCCAGGGAGACCAGTTGGGTGGGTTTCTGGTTTGGTTTTTCCTAACTCTTCTTTCAATAAATCTGGTTCTGTGAGGATGGGCCCTGATGCTCCAGGCCACCCCGGGCCTGCCCTCTGAAATTCTAGCCGGGGACCTAGCCTGATCCTTGGGGCTTCACCCCAGGGTGAGATCGTCAGGTGGGAAAGTGCAGACCTTCCTAGGTTTCTGGAATTTTCTCCCTGTGGTGACACAGCCAGCCCTCCTCCTGCTGGGACCTCCCTGTGTCCTCCATGATGGGGGTGGGAGGTGGGGGGCGCTGCTTGGGGTCTTGGTCTTCTCCATCACACCTTCTCCCCTCTGGGTCTGAGCTACTGGACAGATCTATGCAAGCGTCTGACAGAGTGAGCGTTTTACTACTGGTGAGGCTGGATGTGAGAACAGGGCCTGGACCGAGCCCCAACCAGGCTTCTTCCCACCACATGCTCCCCCCCAGACTGAAATCTATGCTGATGACAGCAGGACAATGGCAGCCTCAGTCTGGGTGTGCAGAGGTCCCCTGACGAGGGGGAGGGGAGTGGCAGGGTCTGAAGAAAGGCAGGTCCCACAGACCAAGAGGGGCCAGAGTTCCCGTGGCCTTACTCCTCCTGTCATGGGAGGTAATGACCAAGGGGTGGAAAGCACAGGTGTCCCCAGTACTTCTATTTTACAAGCTGCACTGGGATGGACAGTTTCCCCTACAAATTCATGTCCACCTAGACGCTCAGAATGTGCCCTAGTTTGGAAGTAGGGTCTTTGCAAATGTAATTAGCTAACAGTCTTGAGATTAAAGAATTTTAGACTTAGGGAGGGCCCTAATCCAGTGACTGGTGCTCTTATAAGAAGAGGAGAGGACATGGAAGGCACAGAGGGAAGCCGGTGAAGGCGGAGCTGGGCAGAGACTGGAGCGACAGGACTCGGCCCCAGCCAAGAACTCCTGGGGCTCCCAGAAGCCAGAAGAGGCAGGAAGGACCCTCCCTAGCACCTTGGGAGGGAGCAAGGCCCTGCCAGTGCTGTGCTTTATGGCTTCTGTCTCCAGCGATGGGAGGGAATACATTTCTGCTGTTTTAAACCACACAGTCTGTGGCACTTTGCTATGGTGGCCCTAAGACAGTAGTACCCAAGCTAAGGTTGAAATAAGGAGAGAGAGAGGGACAGAGAGGGACAGAGAGAAGGTCAGAGAGATGGAGGGGGGACAGAGAGATGGAGGGAGAGACAGACTGAGAGACGGAGGGTGGGACAGAGGGAGAGATAGAAGGAGGGACAGAGGCAGAGACAGAGGGAGGGACAGAGGGAGAGACAGAGGGAGGGACAGAGGCAGAGACAGAGGGAGGGACAGAGAGAGAGAGACAGAGGGAGGGACAGAGGGAGGGACAGAGGGAGGAACAGAGGGAGGGACAGAGGGAGGGACAGAGGGAGAGACAGAGAGAGGGACAGAGGTAGGGTCAGAGGGAGGGACAGAGGGAGGGACAGAGTGAGACAGAGGGGGCGAGTGTCTCCCTGCAGCACCTTGAGGACACACGGCCTCCGCGCGGGCTGCACCCCACAGGCACGTGCACACACGCAGCACCTGTCACTTGCTCTGGGTGGGTCTGGGGCCGCCCTGTCCTTTCTCGAAGGCTGGCTGTGCATATACTGACGCCTGGCGCATGGACTCCGAGGTGACACCACGGTTCAGCAGCAGCGCGTGCGTGGGGACGGCAGGAGGGGCGGCTGGACCCGGCCACTCCCACACGCGGACCCCCACATGGGAGGGTCCACACTGAGGAGTCTGCAGGGGCTGTGCTCTCACAGTCGCTTCTCACCACCCGGGCACGAAACTGGTTTCCCTTGAAGAGCGAGTCACACTGAGTCACCGTTTTCACTGAGGTTATGATGTGCCTGAGAGCGTACAAATTCCCCCCTGGGGCCGATTTAGGTTTTTCCCACTGCAAGACTCTGGCCCAGGGCCCCGCTAATAGCATCCCAGAGACGATTTACAGTAGGGGGGCAGAGAAAAGAGAGAAGCTCAGATGACCTTCCGGAAGCACATCCTAGTGTCTGTCTGATGTCCCCCTGCCCTGAGCCCGCAGGAAGGAGCCCCAGCCCCGGGGCCAAAGCTGGAAGCAAGAGGGGACCGGCTGAGAAAGGACGGTTGCGTGCCCAGCAGTGGGTCCCCGAAATCCTAAGGTAAACTGGGAGCTTTGTTAACGTCGAGTGGCATTTTCATATGACTGAAGCTGTGAGTGAGAAGTTACCACGTGCCCACGTCTGATCACAAGTCACCTGGGAGGACTGTTCCGTGTCAGCCCCTCTCATGGATGCCCTTGTCATGCTCCGGCCACTCCACGTCTCGCCACCGCCTCTCTGGGCCTCCCGTCCCAGCCCAGCGCTGGACTCGGAGCTGGAGCACAAAAAGTACGTTGAATTGACCTGAATAAGCGTCAAAAACCCAAATGCAGCTCACAGTTTTAAAAAGCAGTGTAATAAAGGAGTGAGGGATATAAAAGAACCGTGACAAAAATGACTGAAGAGAATCTTCTGAGCGAGGTGGTGGACTAAAGGTGCCAGGGCACGTTCGTCCCACAGAAAAAGACCAGAGCAAGGGACGGACAGCTGCGCGCTGAGGACAGTGTCGGGGGCAGGCGGGCAGCAGGGATCTGGGGAGGACCCGGTGGGGCGTGAAAACCCGGGCAGGTGGCATAGCCCCAGCCGCCACAGCCCTGCCACCAGGAGCAGTGCAGGAGGAATTTCCCTTGTGGCCAAGAGAATTTGCTCGGGTGTGACCACCCCCCAGTGGTGGTCCTCCTCTTGCTCGTGCCCCAGCCCACCGCCAGCAGCACCGCGGTCGCCAGCGCTGCAGTCTGACTCTAGAGCTGTCACCGGTCTCCCTGTGTGACAGTCCTCCTGCTCCCCGCCACAGCTGCCCCTCCCTGCACCTGCCGCCCATGGCAGCGTTGTCAGGCCCCCAAGCACTGCGGCTGCAACTGTCCATCTCCCTACTCAGCAGGTCGTCCCACTCCCCACCACAGCCACGGCCACTGCCGCCACTCAGCCCAGGTGCCACCAGCTGCACCTCTCCCAGACCCAGACGTTCCTGTGTTTTGCTAGACAGTAGGCACACTGGAGAATGCCAGGTGAAGATGCAGGCAGAGATCGGGGTGATGTTTCTGCAAGCCAAGGAGCACCAAGACTGCCGGCAGCACCGGAGCCTGGAGAGAGACCTGAAGTGGATCCTCTCTCGTGGCTTCGGAAGAAACCAGCTCTGCCAACACCTTGATCGAGACTTCTGGCCTCCACAACTGTGAGACAGTAAGTTACTGTTGTTTTGAGCCACCCCATTTGTGGTTCTTTGTTAGGGCAGACCTAGCAAACTAATACATTGCTTACAGTGACTACTATTTATTGAGTGTTTTCTATGTATTAACCACTGAGCATACCTGGTTTGGACGACTTTTCATGAGTTATCCCATGTGATTTGCATAAAACCCTACAGGGAGGTACGAATAGCATGTCTGCTTTACAGATGCGTAAGCTTAGTCTCAGAGGGTTAAGTAACTTGTTCAAAGTCATACATCTAGAAGGTTGTGGACAAAGACAGGGTCCTGGTCATCGGGATAAGTCCTCTGCCATTTCTCCTGCATAATGCTGCCACAAACCAAATTGCTGTGGTGGTGGTTTCAATGATTCTAAAACATTTTTTGAGGCAACCTCAAACTTACAGAAAAATTGCAAAAATAGTACAGACAGCTCTTGCCGAGATTTCAGCAGTTCTCCTGTGTTGTTCATAGCAAAGGGCTGAGTCTACACCCAGTCACTGTGTCTCTCTGGTCTCTTCAGAGGTGATGGAAAAGCCTCCCAAAATATTGAATTTATGAAAGCTTCCGAAGTTCTGGCCCAACTTGACATGTTACAGGGAGTGTTTGCAAGGTTCATTAACTCTAATTCAGACAGGAGTAAGCAGTTTTGAACATACAAACAAAAAGTTTTGCTAGGTATTTCGTAAATGCTTTCATGACAGTACTAAATAATATACTATGTCAAAAAAGAAGGAATAATTTTCCGGTTTAAGTTAGATGCCAGTCTAATGAGTTCTTCTATTTATAGATATTAACTATGCAATTTAGTAAAAAAAAAACATATTCAGTAAATTTTATGGCTTTAAGTATTCTATATCCCAAGGGAATAGGATAAATAAGACACTTTTGCCTCTTTAACACAAATTTAAAATGTTCATCAGTGACTTTGTGTGACAATATCTTGCTCGTATTCCTATCTCTATGTCACCCATAACTTGAACTACATCACCAATAGTGGATGGAGTGACATGAAGATATTAAGGGGAAACAGAAATATATTAAATCAACATCATTTAAGTCAGACGTTCTCAGATGGATTTTTGTAGGAAAATTTGGTTGATTCGAGTCAAACCAGAAATTTTAAAATAACCAATTAATAATTCAGTTTTCAAATTTGTTGTTCAATACACTTTAATCTTTAATCATTGGTTTGAATGGTATAAACAAATGAATAAATATAAAAATGAGAAAGAAGAAACTCTTTCTTTAAGTAGCAGGAATCACGGAATTAAGAGATCGCCATTTGACAACCACAGCAAGCCATCAAACCGCTGGCTCGGCAGGGGACATCAGGGGACATTTATGAGTCTCAAAGTACCTCTCCACAAAAGAGGGCAATCTTGCAGTAGGAAAGCATGACAATGTTATCCTGATCAAGTGATCAAAGCAGATGCCACCTGTGCAGGGACGGATTGACAGCAGGTGCCACCTGCTAGAACACAAGGACACATTGCTTCTGCGATGTGCTCACCCTGATGCTCCACGCAGGACGTGATCATGAGGAGGGATTGAGCCAGCTGTGCTGAGGGGTGTTCTACACATGAGCCGCCTGCAGTCTTCAGAAACAATGCAGAACGACGACTGTCCCTCAGAGTGAAGACACCAGAGAGACACAGTGACTGGGTGTAGACTCAGCCCTTTGCTATGAACAACACAGGAGAACTGCTGAAATCTTGGCAAGAGCAGTCTGGAATATTTTTGCAATTTTTCTGTAAGTTTGAGGTTGCCTCAAAAAATGTTTTAGAGGGCCGACCCCGTGGCTCACTCGGGAGAGTGCGGTGCTGGGAGTGCAGCGGCACCGAGGCCGCGGGTTCGGATCCTATATAGGGATGGCCGGTGCGCTCACTGGCTGAGCGTGGTGCGGGCGACACCAAGCCCAGGGTTATGATCCCCTTACCAGTCACAAAAAAAAAAAAAAAAAATGTTTAGAATCATTGAAACCACCACCACAGCAATTTGGTTTGTGGCAGCATTATGCAGGAGAAATGGCAGAGGACTTATCCCGGTGACTAGGACCCTGTCTTTGTCCACAACCTTCTAGATGTATGACTTTCAACAAGTTACTTAACCCTCTGAGACTAAGCTTACTCATCTGTAAAGCAGACATGCTATTCGTACCTCCCTGTAGGGTTTTATGCAAATCACATGGGATAACTCATGAAAAGTCGTCCAAACCAGATATGCTCAGTGGTTAATACATAGAAACACTCAATAAATAGTAGTCACTGTAAGCAATGTATTAGTTTGCTAGGTCTGCCCTAACAAAGAACCACAAATGGGGTGGCTCAAAACAACAGTAACTTACTGTCTTACAGTTGTGGAGGCCAGAAGTCTCGATCAAGGTGTTGGCAGAGCTGGTTTCTTCCGAAGCCACGAGAAAGGATCCACTTCAGGTCTCTCTCCAGGCTCCAGTGCTGCCGGCAGTCTTGGTGCTCCTTGGCTTGCAGAAACATCACCCCGATCTCTGCCTGCATCTTCACCTGGCATTCTCCAGTGTGCTGTGTTCTGTGTCCAAACTTCCCCTTTTAATAAGGACACCAGTCGTGTTGGATTTAGCGTCCACCCTACTCCAGTACGACCTCATCTTAACTAGTTACATCTGGCATTAGGACCCCCCCATGTGAATTTGAGGGTGATGCAATCCCACCCATAACACATAGTACAGTTACTATTAGCACAGAAGAGAAACCCAGTCCTTCCCCCCTAGATCAGTAACTCCAAGAAGTCTTTGGAGTGGGAACAAATTATCCTTATTTCTTTGATTTCATAACAACACCTCACCAAACATCCTGACAGGGCAGTTTGACCTTTTGATGAAACTAATTAAAATCATTTGTGTTTTAGAGAAATTTGCAATGCTTACTTGAGGTACCTGGAGACAGGAAACACTCCAGCTCACCAGGAAAATCCCGCTAGACATCACTGGCTTAGAAACAGCTTTATATTTCTGACCAGGACAACAAAGACTGATACTTGGGTCAAACAGGTTCTGGGAGGTTGTATCTTTAGAAAGGGTTGTATCTATCTAGGTCCAGAGAAAGATTAAAATCTAAAGGAGTTTTCAAGAGCCGGAAAAGCCAGGATCCTTGCAATCTGGGTACAAGAAAATAATCTAAGTGATTCATTTTCAGAAATAATTCAGGCCCAGCCCAAAAGTTGTCTGACTGGTCCAGCCCATTCCTGGGGGGTCGCTGAATAGATAAAGTTCTCCTTGAGATGGTAACGAGTTACTAGTCCTTTTCTGTTCTCTTCATTCCCTAGTGTTTCTCCTTTCACAGAGTTTCAAGCGGGCCTTTTTCATGGGCTTGTCCTGAGCCCTCAGACAAAGAAATTTCTTACAAAGGGTAATAAATCGGGGTAATCTTAGGCGTCACCCAGGAAGACTGTGCACCCCGCAGCACTTTCAGCCAATGAGGAGGTGGGGGTAGAGACTTGTGCACTACGGAATAAATTACTTGCTACAGCCTTTTACCTTGTGCCTGCCCTGCAGACTCCCAAAACTTGCAAGGCTGTAATCAAAGTCTCTCTTCACTGTACCTCATGTCTCTGTGTCCATCCTTTGGCCTTGGACAGGTGAGGGCATTTCTCACACTGGACAATGCTGTGTCCCTGGTGTAGATGGCCCTGAGCAGCTGTTATCTACACAGGGGTGAGACTGTAGACTTGGGCTCTCCATGAGTAACTGGTTTGTCTGGTTTGGATCAAGAGCTGTAAACACCACTTCATCTAAGAGATGCTCAGGCTGAGGCTCAACCACCCAGGCCTTTGCCCGGGCTTGTGGCTGTTGTTTGCACACTTATGGATATGGGGAGGTCAGCAACAAAGGTGAAGAAGCAAGACAGCTATGGAGGACATAGAGGCTGTCCCTACATCCATTTTCCCACAAATGAATAGTCTAAGCCAGTGGTTCTTGGCCCTGCCTGGGAGAGAGAGAGAGAGAGAGAGTGTGTGTGTGTGTGTGTGTGTGTGTGTGTGTGTGTGTGTGTGTGTGTGTGTGTGTGTACATGAGCACTTGCATGTTCCTATGATCTTTTGTTTCAAGGTCGCCCCCCAAATTCCCTACCTATTTCTCTTCATTAGCCTGTTGACAATCCCTGACATTTTTCCTAGGTAATTTCTTCTTTGGGTTAAACTTTCCCTACATTCCTGGAAAACATAGTTTATTCACTCATTCATCAAGCATTTATTGAGGTCTTCTTTATGCAAAGCACCACGACACACACAGTGGATAAGTCATAGGTCTTGCTTTTAATTAATCTATAACCTTCAAAAGGAATTTACTCAAAAGACTATGAATATAAGCAAAAATTACATCGAAGTCCTTAAAAGGATAAGAATTCTGTGTAGCAAAAGTTTCATTTCCAAATATGTGGACATTGACTAGATACATTGGTAATTATTTTTAATTTAATTCTTTTGCTGTCAGAGAAGGTACTCTCTATGAGTTGACTCTTTTGAAATACATTGAGACTTACTTTATGTCCCAGCATGTGGTCTGTCTTGCAGAACATTCCACGTGTACTTAAATAAAAATGTATGTTCTGCAGTCATTTGGTGTAGGGTTCCATGAATGTCAATTGATTATTGCCTAATCAATCCACAAATTACTGAGAGAGAAAAATGTTAAAATCTCCCACTACAAGTGTGAACTTGTCTAGTTCTTCCTTCAGTTCTGTTAATGTTTGCTCCATGTATTTGGAAACTCTTATTAAGCACATACACATTTATGATGGTTATGTTTTCTTAATAAATTCATTCTTTTATAATTGTGAAGTGTCTCTATCTCTGGTAATACTCATTGTCTTATAGTCTATTTTATCTGAATATAACCACTTCATATTTCTAATATTACTTGCATGGTGTATCTTGTTGCTTTTAACCTATTTAAGTTTCTATTCCTACAATACCTATATTTAAGCACTGTGAATTTAGTCTTGCTTTTTAAAAAAATCTAATATAACAATCTTTGGAGTTTTTAGTCCATTTACATTTAATGTAATTATTGATATGATTAGATTTTGGTCTACTGTTTTGCTATCAGTTTTCTGCTATTCTCATGTTTTGTATTCCTTTTCCTCATTTCCTTTTTTTTTTTTTTTTTTTTCCGTGACCGGCGCTCAGCCAGGGAGTGCACCGCTCATCCTTATATAGGATCTGAACCCGCGGCGGCGGGAGCGTCGCCGCGCTGCTAGCGCAGCATGCTACCGAGTGCGCCACGGGCTCAGCCCTTTTTTTCCTCATTTCCTATCTTCTTTTGAGGTAATTAAATATTTTTTAGAATGCTCTTTAAATTTCTCTTTTGAATTCTCCACTGAGCTCTTTGTGCAATTTTTCTTGATTGCTGAAAAAGTTAGCAATATAGATTTTTAATTTTCCACAGTCAGCTTAGAGTTATTATTGTGCCACTTCATGTAAAACATAAAAGAACTTTGCAATCAAATATTTTCATTTTTCACCCCTTGATCTTTATGCTATAGTAGGTGTGTAGTATCTATCAATGCTATAAATCCACAATAAAATGCCATAATTTTTACATTAATCACATGTATTTTGAAGAAATTAAAAAGAAAGTAAGTATTTAGCCACTTATTTACCATTTTCATGCTCTCTTTTCCTTCTGGTATCATTTCCCTTTTGCCTGAAGAGCTTCCTTTAGCACAGATATGCTGATGATGAATTCTTTCTGCTTCACTAATCTAAATTGGTCTTTATTTCACCCCAATTTTTAAAAGATATTTCTCCTGGACATAGAATTTTGTGTCGATGGGTTCTTTTGACTTTCCAGCACTTCAAAGTGGTTGTTTCACTGTCTTGTGACCCCATTGTTTTTCTGATGAGGAATTGGTGGTCATTGCAGTATCTAATTTGTCGTCTTTCTTGTTTTTGTTCCTTTTCTATTGAAAGCCACAGGTGAGTTATTTTGACTTAGAGACTCTACCTTATTTTTCCTGATACTGAACACATTCTGCCTTACCTTGGAGCACGTGATCTGTAAGGTAAATAAATACATGCTCTTATCTTATGTCCTGCCTCCCTTCACCACCGCACATCAGAAGTGAGGTATACACAGTCCTCCTCCTCACCTGACATTTACACCTCAACCCCATAACGCATCGTGGAATTGGGACTACACTCCTTAAGACTACCAATAACCTCCTAAGTTACAAATCCAACTGACTTTTCCCCATCCTCGTTCTACTTCACTCTTCTCTGAATTTTCGTTGTCAGCCACTCTTTTCTTCTTGCGATTCTCTCCTCACCACCTTCCACGACATCCTGAGCTTTCTCTCATCTCTTACCTGTGGGGAGTTCCCCTGGGTCCCACTTGCAGTCCTTTCCTTCCACACTCCACGCACCCTCAATGAGTCCCTCTGACCCGATGACCTGAAACACCACCTGTGCGTCAAGGGGTCTCTGATTTCCATTTTCTGAGTTCCCGCAGTGGTGTTTCTGGCGCCTCAGCACACACCTTCATTTGTTTATGCCTCCGGTGTTTCAAGCCTAATGTGTCCCAATCCGAATGTAGTATGTTCAGTTTAGGACGTATTATCTACTCCCTCCCAAATCTGTTCTTCCTCCCAAATTCCCTTTTATCCTTCCCAGTTGTTCAAACTAGAAACTTCGTAATAATATCTTTCTATCCCCTTTATTCCCCAAATCCATCTGTTCACTAAGGCCTTTTGATTCTGCTTACCAATATTGTCACACATTTCACATCCTTGGTCATGGGCTCATTGGGACTGGGATTGGGGAAGAGAGAAGAGTCGACCCCAGGGGGTCAGTGTCTTGGTTCAGCTGTGTCCAGAGTGACCGAGAGCATCAGTCCCCAGGACAAGAAGGAATCAAATCTGTGCCCAGTCCAGGCAGCTCTGTCATCTGAGGCTGCATTTCGAAGCCTGGGGCTTTGTTGCCTTGAGGGTGTTGACGAGTGTTGAAAGTCCTGAGGATGTTTGCCTGGATGTCTCACGTACCAGCATCCATGCAGAGAATCCAAGTGAGTGAATGAGAGCAGCGGGGTGTAGCTGGGCCCCCTCCGGGCCTGGTGTGGGCACGTACCCAAGCGGGAGAAGGGCAGCCATCGGCAGTGTCGCTCCAGCTCGCTCCAGCGCCTGCACACTTTCTTTCAAGGAAATGCTGCATTGAACCTAATCTCAACGTATAAGGCAACCCTGGGATGAAACGAGGGTGAGGAGCCCAAGCCCCTGCTCGGCAAGCCACGTCCCTCACCCCGACAAGACGCCTCCAACATGGGTGGCAATTGGTGAATGTCGCTGCCTGCATGACTGAGCATGATGTCCAACCCACCCACATGCCGTCAGCAAAACAGCCTCTTTTTTAGTAGAATAGTCTTAATTATGTCTAGTTTCTAGAACTTTCTATTAAAATATGAATGAAAGTCCATGGAGGCATCGGGTGGTGAAAATGTCCTATTACGTCATTGCTGCAGTGAGCAGTGGTTACATGAGTGTCACACCTGTTAAAAACCATCAAATTTCATACTTACACTGGTGCATGTTTGTAAATTATATGTCAGTAAAATTGACCCCCCCAAATATGTGTGTGTGTTTGTGCTTGTGTGTGTGATTAAGAAGAGCATTGTATTTATCACGTTTGGGAATGAAAAAGTAAAAGTTATAATACTTTAACCTCATTAAGAAAGTGAAAAAAAGAGTGTCATAATGAACAAATACAATTGAGTTAAATAAATAAATAGGCACAACCATATTAAACATTTGAATGCGTGTGTCTGGCCCCACTCCCAGCCTGTGTCTCCCCCTCCCTGAGCCCGTGCCACAGGTGTGGGACTCGCACTGCCCCCTGTCCTTTACCCCCGCAGCAGTTGGCCGCTCACTCTGGAACCCCTGTCACCCGGACGATGCACCAGCTCCAGCGCCAGCCTGCTCCTCTCTCCTGCCACGTCGGTGTCAGTGACGAAGTCAATCACAGGGTCCTGCTGGGGTCAAGTGAGCTCACACTCGTGTATGATCAACTCTCAAGAGTCTTAGGAGAGCTCGAGAATGTGAGTCAGTGCCATTTCTTATGATTTCCTGCCTCACAATCTAAACTTCACAATGACAGAAACACATTTGTCCCAACACACACACCACACACTCGCACACATACATGCATGAATGCACAAATGCACACACATGCACTCACGCATGCACACATACACGTACACCACACACACACATGCACCCACAAACGCACACATGCACTCACACACGCACATATACATACACACACACCCTCCCACACTCCACACATATACACACTCACACACACACCATAGATGTGCACACATACATACACAGGACACACCACATACACACACAACACACGTATACACACCACACACACACACATACATACATACACACACAGCACAAATGCACAGATGCACACACATACATGCACACACAGCGCACCACCACGCAGATATGTGCACACACACTGCACACACATTACACACATACGTATATATACACCACACACATGCACACACCACACATATACATTGCATGCACAACATATCACACACACCACACACTTGCACACATACATGAACTCACACATGCACTTGCCCATGCACAAATACACACACCCTACACATACACACATACTACATACTCACACCCCCCACACACTCCACATGTATATATACACACACTACAGACATGCACATATACATACACACCACACACCACATGAACACATAACACACATATACACATTCACATGCACACACATAGATATGTATATACACCACACAATGCACACACCATACATATACACGCACACACAATACATCACACACTGCACACATGTCACACATGCACACACACATACATGTAAACACACCACACACACGTATACACACATGTGCAGACGCTCATCCCCCAGCTCCCCACCTCCTGGTCATTCTCCACAAGGCGCCTCCATCCATGCTGATTTGGAAGCCCCTTTGTTCTCCAGACATAACCTGTGTCCCCTCTCTGCTGTGGCCCTCTCCATGCTGGATTAAAATGATCCATTTGAATGGAATCCCAAACATCGGAGCGGGAACGAAGCGCAGATCCTGGTGAAGCTGGAACGTCAAGCCCGTACATTCTGCTGTGTTGTTTTTCCAGCAGCAGCAGCAGCCCTGCCCCTCCTGAGGAGGTGACCCCTTTGCTGCTGGAGACCGAGGCAGCTGCCTTGCAAGAGACCCACCCACCAGCCCTTGTTGCTTCTAGACCTATCACTAGATGCAGGTCCCAGCAGGCCTCGCAGGTGAGGGACCCAAGCAGAGGTGCAGGACGCAGCACCATTCGTGCAGACAGGAATCCGGGGGCATTCGTGGCAATGGATATGAAGGGCGTGGGACGATGGTGGATGGAACATGACTTTGGGTCAGGCTGGATTCAACAATCGAGTCTGAGAAGTCAGAGAAGGCTGTTGGGTTCGTCTGGAGAAAACAAACCTTCAGGTGGTCCCTACAGCATGAAGGAAAGGGCCAGGCCCGCCTCGGTATGCAGTGGAAGAAGCTCTCTAAAGGCTCAGGGCGATCGGGATGTTACAAGGGATTTGTCGTCTAAGACCAGCTCGTCCTGAGGGGTCCAGAGGACACATCTTTCGCCATGACTGTGAGGGATAAATTCCTGAGGGGGAAATGTGTGTCCTGGAAGAGCTCTGGGTTGCTCTTCTCTGCAGGCCGGGCCTCACAGTAGGAACACAGCCCTCAGTTGAAACTCAAGTGCAGCAGGAGTCATAGGAACCCAGGTGGCAGGGGCCAAGTGGCGGCACTCAGCTGCCCAAGGCAATGCGGGCAGGGGCTACCATACTGGACGGCAGAGGCGACGCAGAGCCCACGGCGCTGGCTGGTTGACCGCGGTGTTCCTAGAAGGCAAGCAGATGGGAAGCCTGGTGAATTCTCACTAGATCTGTACAAACAGAAGAGCTCTAGACCAAGCGAGCAGAGTCTGATGTGAATCATAAACACCGAGTGCTTGTCCTGATTCACTTCCCAGACACGAGCCAGTTACAGACTCAGAACCCATGAAAGAAGAGTCCTTTGAGGATGGACCCCAGGACACTGTTAAAGTTTCTCCCAGCCTTTCCACAGGGGGACCTACGTCCTTTTACTAGGGGACTGTGCCCTGGGAAAAAGGAAATAATCAGAACTTTCAGGGACTCCTGGACACTGGCTCTGGACTGACACTGATTCCAGGAGACCAAAATGTCCCTGTGGCCATCCAGTCAGTGAAGGGGCTCCTGGAGGTCAGGCGATCAGGGGAGTTTTGACTCAGCTCCATCTCTCAGTGGGTCCAGTGGGCCCCTGAACCCATCCTGTGGCTGTTTCCCCAGCTCTGGGCTGCAAAACTAGAATAGACATACTCAGCGCCTGGCAGAACCCCCAGCCGGCTGTACCTAGCCAAATGCCATGCACGTACTAGGTCCTCAAGAAAGCGTGGAGCTGAAGAGTAACCAGAAGGGCTGTGACATTTTTGGAAGGGTCAGAGCACGCAGGGCCTGCTGGGGCTGAGTTTGTGTTTGCAGCTGTGGTGTGGTGCTGACAATTTGTCAGGCTCTGGCCTGTCTCGCGGTCCTGCCTCACCCTGGTGTCTTGCTCCGTAAGGACGCATTCCACGGGACACCTGCTGGGCCTCCGCAGACGAGGTCCACAGTGAGGTCGCTCTCCCGTCATGAGCCGCGGCTGGGGCAGCTGCTCTCGCCCACATCCCTGGCTCACCACCCTTTGCTCGTGTTTGACGTTCTTCACTAAGTCCCCAGACAGCCCCTGGGTAAATGAGGTCACTTGGAACATCTGACGCTCTTGCTTTCCTAAGTTTTTGTTGAGAAAAGATTCTGAGATGTGACTTTACTCACGATTCCATTTTTCCCTACACACGGGCTCCTTCTATTTTGATGTGGGGATGTCACCCCGTATTTTTAGGATGGAGTCCATGTGACAGTGACTCAGCTCATGTTGAGCTCCTCTTGTGGTGGCACAGGGCTTGACCACATTCTTTAGTTTTGTCGTATTGCCTGGCAAAGAGCGAGCAGAGGTCTCAAACTGGAAGATGGCAAGTGTAACAGTTTTCTCGATATTTCTTTCTTGATCCATAAAATTGACACTGTCCCATTTTATCCCTTATTAAAGACACACTTGTCCAAAAACCTATAGATGTCTATGCAGCTTCATCATACACCAAATATGAAATAAAGGTTTAGGGGGCAAATCTCCCAGATACCCTACATTCTACAGTCAAGTCAGAAATGATCAGGGTGACTGTTGTGTGACGATACGTTGGAACCCAGGGAGGTAGTGGCTTGCCCGAGACTCCACTGGACTATGATATAAAATCATGGATTTTTACAGTGCTGAGTTAGATGGGAGAGAGGACAGATGAGAACTGAAGGGGCGTGTGAAGTGCAGCGTGAGTGACACACAACAGCCGCGGGGCGCCCCGGTCCCCTCGTCCTTCCTCACGTCCCAGCTGTCGGCACATGGTGGGCGCTCAGTCGACACTTGTTAAACTGCCCTAGGAAGGACCACAGCGAAGGTGCCCAGTCACCGCTGGAGTTGCGTTTATCCACGTAGCAGCTGGCTGCGTGTACCATGGAAAACCACACCTGTCAGCTGCAGGGAAATAGGAAATACCAGCTCACTGTCCTAACTTGGCTGCAAAAATAGAAATACGAGGTGACAAAATGCTGAGTACAGTGAGATGAACCTGGAGCTCTTTGTGTATCTCCTTTCTACTTTGTTATTTTAAATGCAAGTTTCTAAAAAGTCATTAACTTTTTCTCTCTGTTGAAAGTAGAATTTATACATCAACATATGTATAGTTGGGGAACCAAGGTGACAAGGGTGACCTGAAGGGAGAGCGACCCTCTGAGAATAGAAACGCACCCCTGTTGGCTCTCTAGTCTTTATCAGAAGAAAGCAGAGTGCATTTATTTAAAAAATAAATTAGTTCCTAATAAAATTGAGAGATGAGGGTTTTTTTTCCTTTTCCCTTAGATAAAAGCAATTTGAAGGTTCTCTCTAGAATTGCAATGTCATGGTACAGGGAACAGATTGGCTCCTGCATTAGCAAGTGGGGACAGTGGACAGAGGGCCATGGGGTGCACTGGCGGGAAGTCGGGAAGCAGCAAATTGCTCCGAGGGACCTGGAAGGAGAGCCCGCAGCAAAGCCACATGGTGGCCTGATCCGAACCCTGCGGTCTCGGTTGCTCTGTTTACATTTTGCGACTGCAGAAGGCACAGCCGGCATGGTGGGAAGAGCATGTCGGTGGGAAGCGCATATCGGCGGAAGGTGTGCTGTAGGGACATGGTGACGAAAATCTGGATGCAGCCACGTCCAGCATGTTTATCAACAGACATCTTTGTCGATGTAGAAATAAGGTAAGGGATGTGCTCCAGGATCTCAGCTTGTCATAGAGGTGTCGTGGGAAAGTGTCATTAAGTACCCACTACAGAAACACGCTGGAAAACAAGCAGACAGGCCAGCCGCTTGCACGCAGCCCCGCGTGGGGACCTCCCAGCAGGCGGCCCAGGCCTCGGGGGTCTGCTCTCTTCCCTTCCCCAGTCCTACTTGGTCCCTGCACGTGTTGGGGTTACTGTTGCTGTCGTTACTGCAGTTCCAATCACACAAACCCTTCTGTCCTGGCCGTCAGGTCCCTGATCTGGCCCCACTGTCCACGTCCTACAGTGCCACCAGAATCACCTTTCAGAAACACACATTTGAAATTCGATCATGTGACTCCATCACTTAAAACCATTCAGTGTCTTTCTGTTGTCTCAGACAAATTCCAAACATTTCAGAATAGGATGCCAAAGCCAAATGATTCTTTTTCACCTTTCCCACCTCATCTCCTGCACCGACAGAAGCCCCTGAAACTTCAGGACAAAGGGACACTGTATTTCAGACTGGTAGGATTAGATCCCTACATTGTGTACCAGGATGAGTCCCATTAAATGGAAGGCCTAAATGCAAAAACTAAAATAGTAAAACCACTAACTAAAACATGTCTGATATCATGACGGCGAGAGGAGAAATATTCACATATAATGTTAGGTGACAAAAACAGTACAAAAACCCAGTTTTAAATGCATTCTCAATTTCACTTTTAAAAACTTAAGTAAATGGAGAAAAGACTGATGGGCGCTCAACGAAATGACAGTTGAGGATTACAGGTGATTTCAATTTCAATTTTTTTTCCATGTTTTCCTAATTTTCTACAGAAGACGTGTGTGACTTAAAATAAGAGAAATGCCCCAATCAGTGTTAGCCAGTAACAAAGCTGACTCCATGAGGTCACAGGAGGGACAAGGCTCCGTGCTCCAGGCTAGTCAGCTGCTGTGACAAGGCTCGGTGCTCCACGCTAGTCAGCTGCTGTGACAAGGCTCCGTGCTCCAGGCTAGTCAGCTGCTGTGACAAGGCTCCGTGCTCCAGGCTAGTCAGCTGCTGTGACAAGACTCCGTGCACCAGGCTAGTCAGCTGCTGTGACACTGAGATTCCCAGAGCAAAAGGATCCAGGTGGGCCCACCTGGGTTCTAAACTGGACATGGTCAGAGAATGACGAATTTCTCTGGCTGCCAGAGAAATTTGGGGCTGGTTGCCACACGCATTTCTGACTCAGGAGAGTGCCAGGGTTCTCATCAGTTTTTATGAAATTGGCAATTTTAAGAACAAGTCTGCAGAACAAACAGGGTAGCAGTTTTTCCTTCCATCTTTGTACCTATGTTCAGGCTCGTGGACAGCTGTGTCACTGTTGACACTTCCGCAGAGGCTGAGAGGCCTGTCACCTCCCTCTTCTCCATCTGAGGACATCAGCTCTCAGCTCAGTGTCAAGAGATATTCATGAGGGGAGGGGCTGCCTGCTTTGTGGTTCGATTCCAGGAGCACTGGTGGTTTAGGGGCCACATGAGAGACTGAACTTGCTTTTCACATCATATCCCCTAGAGATGGAGGCAGAAGGGCAGGACTGCAGGGGCGTGTATACGTGTGTGTGTGTGTGAGCATGTGTGCATTGTGTGCAGTAGGTATGTGCGTGTGCATGTGTGGATATGTGAGCATGTGTGCATTGTGTGTGCATGTGTTTGTGCACTTGTGTATGTGTGTGCAGTGTGTGTGTATGCACGTATGTGCACATAAGTGTGTGTGGTATGGATTGAATTGTGTCCCCCAAGTTTTATGTATTAGAGGCTTGGTTCCAACTGTGACTGTTCAGAGGGTGGGAAATCTTATTATGATAATTGAAAGGCGGGACCTTGAAGAGGTGATTAAATTGTAAGACCGTGCCTAGTGAATGGATTAATAATGGTGGTCAGAGGTGTAGTTCTGAGGACTTTAAAAGAAGAGCACATGAGAAGTTAGTCTCTCTCTGCTTCCGCCATCTTGCAGTGTGACACCCTGTGCCTCTGAAGCCACCACCAAGGAAGACCCTCACCAGATGTGTTCCCTGGGCTTTGGACTTCCCAGCCTCCAAAACTGTAAGCAATAAATTTCATTTTCTTACAAAGTACTCAGTTCCAGGTATTTTGTTACAAGCAACAGAAACAGACTAATACAGTGGGAGTGTGTGCACATGGGTGTGTGCATGCGTGTGCGTGTGTGGGTATGTGCATGTGCGTGTGTGCATGTGTGTGGAGTGGAGGAGGTGGGGGTGTGGAGAAGATGGGCTTGGGGGAAAGAGGACACTTAGGGGTGAGATTGTCCAGAGGCATGGAGGGAGGAGCCAGGACTGAAGAGTTGGTGGCACTGAGTTCTAATCACATTTTTGAGGACACCTGCTCTCGGCTGGAGGTTTGGCAGCCTGTTTTCAGAACTGAGGTGCGGAATATGCCTGGGGTGCCCTCTGGTGGTTGACCTTTTATTTCAAACTCCAAGAAATTCACCTGCTTCAAGAACCACAGGCAGTTTTCAGGGACTTGAAGAACCGCTGCCACGGGTGAACGAAGCGTCTATCGAGATCCATTTCCTGGGCATGTGCAACATACAGAGAAAACAAGGAGTGTGATTTCTATCTACGAGGGTAGGAATCGGTGAAGCAGTGGGTATGTTCAGCTGACGGGGCCTACTCACCCAGCCTGGTTACAAAACAAGGTCACGTCCCTTTTATTCCCAAAGTCAGGGTGGCCCTGAGACCTCATCCCTCAATTTTAGAAATGTCTGACTCTCCTGCTCAGGATTTCTACCTCCCGTGATGAGTCAAAACACCTCAGGCCAAGAAATCAGCCTCCTGGAGAGAGAACTGTGGAGCCTCGTCCTTCACTGACCGCTGGCCGCTGCTGGGCTGCAGAGGCTCTGCCCTGCCTGTGCAGAAGCCGCTGAGGACCACTGCAGCTGTGGAGGAGGTCACCGAGGAGCAGCTGCCCAGAGGAGAGAGGGCCCGGGAGGTGGGGTTCTCTCCTGCATGGTTCACTCAGCTTCTGTGACACTGGGGCTCACAGGGGCCCAGCTCTTCCGCAAGTGTCTGTGCAGGGCACATGCGTGCACACAGACATGCACGCACACACAGATGCATGTACATGTGCACACATGCGTGTGTAGTTCACAGCACACAGACACGCACACACATATGCACGTACGTATGCACACACACACACATGCACACACATGCATGCACATGTACAAACCCTACAACTCCCCCAAGACATGATCATGAGCACAAGTTAAGGGAAGACCGTGAGAGAGAAGGAGTATTTGAAACTTTCATAGAGGCATCCTGTCTCTTTAACATCTGTCCTATTGCCCCCAAGAGTTCTCTGGCAAGGGAGAGGGTGGGAGGTGGGCAGGTGACATGGCTGCCTTGCACACAGTCAGTTCTGCTATAGCTCTTGTCTTGAAAACACATGTGTCCCAGCATGGCTGGCATACTGGAAAACCGTTTGATCACAGCGCAGGTTTTGCATTTGCGTCTGCGTGTCTTCATCCACTAGCAACACTAGGTGGGAGCAGTAGACTCCGCCCAGCGGCGCCGGCCAGGGGGACACCAGAGCTGCAGGGACGCGGACCTCAGACACGCACCGCGGGGGCGGGAGCCGCGCCCGCCCACCTGCTGTCACACTGCCCCCCCCCCCCCACAGTGCAGCCCCTTGTCACGTTGGATATTTCAAGCTGAAAGAATGTGAGAAACAGCAGTCACTGGAAGGACTCTGACTTTCTCCCGAAGTGGGTCAGAAGACCCTCCCCAAGACGGTGCCCTCCCCTTACCCGGGGAGCCGTGCTCTTCCCAGGGACGGCGCTGGATCATCCCGCTCTTTTCCTTGTTACGTGTCCCCATGGCTGTCCCCATGGCTGTCCCGTCCCCGGCAGACCTAGGGGTCCTTGGCTCCTCACGAAGGGTCCCACGTTAAATCAATTCGTCTCCTTTTCTTTGCTAATCTGTTTTGTGTTACAGGAGCCCCAGCCAATGAGCCTAAGAGCGGTGGAAGAAAAGATATTTTTCTCCCCTAAACAACTTTCAATGTGATTTCGGGGAACCCCCCACTCCCCCCTCCACAGCAGCTCGCAGGCCCCGATGCCCAGCGCCTACTCCCACGGGAAAGCGTCAGGGGCTCTGCGTGGTAAAGCAGCTGCTTTTGCTAATGGCTAAGATCGCATTTAACCTGGGAGAACCCGTGTGAGCGTGTCTACCTGGTTCCTTTCTTAGTGTTCCGCTGATGGAGTGTTTGGGCTCCGTGCCTTTCACCTCATGTTCCCATGGCCCCCGTGGTTTTGGTGCACGACCTTGCATAGCATGGTGATTTTTAGGAATGCACATAACATAGTATAGCAGAACTAACTGACTAGCTAACTAGGTATACACGTATGTGGGAGAATTTCAAAGAGTTAATGGAAGGATTCGTAGTATGTCTTAATTCTATTTTTCCACAAACTTTTTGAAGTGCCCTTGTGTGTGCATGTGTAAAATAAGGACAAAGAATCCCCATTAAGACAGGTGCAGAAACTGAAGTTTTGAGGCAACCCCTCTGTTCCAAGCATGTAGCAATGAGAGAGAAAACATTAAAAAGACAGTATTAAAAAGACATAGTGAAGTTTAAAATCATGATCAATATCTCCAGGGTCAGAAAAAAGAGCAGAAACACAAAGTTGGCAGGGCTGAAATTGAGATCCCCCAATGGAACTATGAGCAGGAACAGTCGTAAAACAATAATAATAAAATTAAAAAGCATCTTGGAAATTAAAAGCATGCTCGCAGTGTTTCTAAAGGAGGCACTTCAGAACAATCTAAATTTCCTCAATAAGTGAGTAGAAAAACAAGGGGTGAGGTTTCATTTACTGTTGATCTACGCAGCAGTTAAAACAGCAAGAGCTACACCTATCCGCATGTGTAGTAAGTCCCAAAATACTACACTGACTGGGGGGAAAACCATTGTAGAATGACATATACAGTGTGACATCATTTATTTAGAACTTATTTAAAACTTTTAAAAGTACCGTATGTCAGTAGTTGGCAAATGACTGCCTGAGAACCAAACTCTTCCTGTGTCCTGTTTTCGTGAATAAAGTTTACTAGATACAGCCGTGCGTGCTCGTTCATTTGTATGTTGTCTGTGGCTGTTTCCCTGCACAACAGCAGACCCGAGGAGTTGCAACAGGGTCACATGCCCACGAAGCCCACGGTGTCTATGATCTGATCCTTTACAGAAAAATGTGCTGGTACCTGCCATATATTATATATGGTTCTATGTATGCACAAGTGTGTGTATGTATCCCCCCCCACACACACACGCACACGGGTGTTGTAAAAGATAAAAATAAAAACATGCCTGGGATTAAAGCACCCAGACTTAAGAACAGCTGGGCTCCCTGGAGAGATGAAGGGAAGGAAAACGGGGCCAGAGAAGGGCACTTAGGGGCTTCAACTGAACATAATATTTTTTCACTTAAGATATTTCTGAAGCAAACATGGTAAAATATTGATTTGCCTAACGTGGGTAATGAGTGTAGAGAATGTAATGAATGGGTCGTGTTTAAGGAGCGAGTGTCTGAAGTGGAGCTGTGCGGAAAACCTTCTGAGTGAACCATTTATTGCTCCAAGTAATGGATCAGATATATAGGAATGACTCGATCCCTGCATCCTCTATACTGTTCAGTATTTTAAAAATACTATATAATGAAGAGCACTGGCAGGGACAAAGAGAAGGAGGTTGATAGATGTGCCCGATCTGGAGGACTGTCAAGCTGCGTTCTTACGTGACAATGTCAAGGTGCAGCGTTGTGCTCGTTGTGCCAGTGTGTCCGTAGAAAGAGGGAAGGAATCCTTTATAGAAAGGACAACTCTTTTACACCTTTTTGTGCTTTGGGAATTTTTTACCACGTGAAGGTACTAAGACAAAAAAAATTAAATATTAGCAAGAGTAACTAGGAACATGGTACTTCATCTCCTTTTTTGCCACACGTTATTTTTGGACTTGTTACACCATCTCCAGATCCTTTGCCCTTACCAACTGCAAAAACACTTGTGACCGTTTCAATCAGTCGGTCAGCAGGCATTTGTGGAGTGTCGCCATGTTCCAGGAATACATGCTACTCAGCCCTTTAGTTATGGAAAAATGCATCACGATTCTCATCTTCGAGAACATCATCATGAAGCGAGAACGCTCTGTGCAGACTTGGAGGTCGCACCCCCACTTGCTAGGAGCACCTGGGTTCTAGATGTGAGAGAAGGCATTTACTAATGTTCCAGCTGGTGTGCCTGGTGCCCCCGGGGGCCTGTCTCAGAGACGAGCACCTGGGGCAAATGTCCTGGAAACAGCTCACGCGTCAGAGAAGCCTGATGGGCTCTTACATTAGAAAGGCCTATGTGGCCTTCCTGGCCCTGGGGTCATGTAAAAGCTGCAGGTTCGCTCCCAGGCCCTGCCCCGGGCAGTGGTCGGCCTGGTCTCCTTGTTGTGCTTCACCCAGAGCAGCCCGTGATAGCCCTGGAATTGCGATGGCTCACAGGCCTGGCTTCGTCTCCTGGGAGGCTGGGCCAAACCTAGCCCGGCCGGGGTTAAAAGCAGGAGAAACGGGTTGCTGTCAGTTTCCCTTGTCTTCCAGAGCCGCGGGGACTGCGCTACCTGCCCAATGATTGGTGGTAGCTCACTGGGCCTGAGCAACGTCCCGCCTCCTTGCAGGGGTCAAAAGGCTGCTGCCACCCCTGCTCCATCTTCCTGAGGGCCAGATTGCCTTGACTTTATTTCTGGTTGAGTCAATCGAAAACACAGCTGTGTTTCTAGCTGTGTGGACGACCGAACACAGGACAGAAGAAGCTGATGCTTGAGTAACGAATGTCTAACGGATTGTCTAATCCGTGTTGGGATCGAGGCAGGTAGAAAATCTAAGAGACCTGTTCATCACTGCAAATAATGGATCAGAGACTGGTCTCCACTGTAGAAACATTCATCCTATTATAAACGAAAAGGAACTCTGGGCTATATTCCTGGCCTCCCACCCACTCGGTGTACCCCAAGTGCGGATGATGTGGTCAACGTTAGCACATCAACCTTTTCTTCACTCCTTCCTCCAAGAGTTGGGTCTTGGTCTAGGAAATTGCTTTGGGATGCCACACTTACTGTAACTTGTAAACATCCTGTAACCTATGCACTTGGGGCCACATGTGGCACAAGCTACCCTGTTCTGTGTGCTAGGAACGGGCAGGAAGATGCTAACCTTGTCCTTGCCAGTGTTCTTATTTCTGGTTCATGGCGCGCACACGTGTGTACGGAGAAATTGACAGCGTGTAGAAACGAAAACAAAGAGGAAGCATTTCTTTTCCTTGCTTTATATGACCAGCGATCAGTGTCACTCACATAGCAAGTGCCGCAGAAGCAACACTTATTTTAGTCATCCCGATAAGCCTGTGTGCCATACATTACTCCGTTGCATGTGCGGGTG
Source organism: Cynocephalus volans (assembly GCF_027409185.1). Lineage (NCBI taxonomy): Eukaryota > Metazoa > Chordata > Mammalia > Dermoptera > Cynocephalidae > Cynocephalus > Cynocephalus volans. Next base: position 3,087,785 of record NC_084466.1, on the reverse strand, counting down.
GCAGAGGCTCAGAGGGATTAAGCACCCTGCTGGGGTATGACATCTCGCAGGCAGGAGAGCAGGCTCCGCTCTCGGTGCAGGGCTTTCCTAATGGCCTCCCAGCCCCTGCGCCATGGGCTCTCACCGTCACCTGTCATTCGACAGAGCAAGCAGCAGTGGGAACACAGATCCTGAGACCCAGGTCCCAGCTCTCTCAGGAAAGCTTCCATCCAGGGGGACAAGTCGGGGAGGACACTCCAGTTCTGCCTGGGGGGCCGAAGCCTCCTTGCTTTCTAGCCATGTGCAGGTTTGCTTTGAGGCAAAACACTGGATTAATTTGCAGTGGCAACGAATTGCTCGGTGCGGCCCGGGGCCCGGCCACACTGGCTGCCTCTTCGTTTTCCCCCACGTGAGGAGCCGCAGCTGTCGGCCCGGCGCCCGGCAGGTCCCGCGTACACACGTTGCCTTCCTGGGGCTGCGCAGCCAAGTGCCACAACCCGAGATGCTCCACACGGCCGAAATATCTTCGCCCACAGTCCTGGAGGCCAGAAGCCCAAAACCAAGGTGTGCCCGGGGCCACAGCCTCTGAACCCGCAGGGAGTGCCTGTCACAGGGGCACACCTCCTGTGGCTCCCAGTGGTGGCCTTCCTGGTGATCTCTGGCTTGTGGCCTCATGACTCCAATCTCTGTCTTGTCACCATGTGGTCGCTTTCTCTCTGTGTGCCTCCATCTGTCCTAATCTCCTCTTCTTATTAGGACACCAGTCGTGTTGGATTCGAGGCCACCCTCCTCTGGTGGGACGTCGTCTTATCTCAACTAATGACATCTGCAAAGGCTCTATTTCCAAATGAGGCCACATTCTCAGGTACTGGGGGCTAAACTTCAACCTGTCTTTCGGGGGGCACAAAGAGTCCATAACGTACATCACGGGGGTCCTCACTTCCTCGGACCACCCTTACCCTGGAGGCCCACAGCCTTTGCAGTCTCCAGCTCCATCGCCCACCCCAGCTCCTTGCGCACCTTACGATCACCCATCGATTACTGCTACGTCCCCTCCGCCCATGGTGCTGCCCTCGCCAGCACACACTCCCTCCTCCGAGGGCAGTCATCCCCCTCCCCCAGAGCCCCTCACCATGCCCACATTTCGCCCACCTTCTGGAAGCTTCCCTTTCCCACCAGGGCCAAGTATGGATGCAGGACCCTTCCTCCCTCCCGGAGGCCCTGGCACCTGCTCCCATTTTCCACCCTCAGCCTTTGAAACGTGTGGGGCTCATTTGTCTTCTCAGAAAACAAAGCACAGGGGGCCTCGGAGAGCCGGCTGATCCTCAGGGCGGCCCACCCTGTGGCCTGGCACCTGTGTCCAACCAGGACAGGGAAGAGGAGGCCCTGCGAGAACCACAGGCTGTCACCTGGCGTGAAGGAGGACGTGCCTCTGGTTCTGCCAGGCAAGTCTGCAGAGAGAAGGGCCCGCCCTGCAGGGCTCAGGTGCCAGCGGGCCACTGCCACCCGCTACTGATTCCAACGCTGACTTCCAGTGACGTGTGGCAAACAGGAAGAAAGCGGGAAGGAAGGAATGAAATGCATGGAGAGCAAAAGATAGAATGAAATAGTAGAATAAAGAGTTTAAGAAAAGAGGAAGAGAAAAGTATCAAAAAGAAAGAATAGAAGAGGTTACAAAACAAATTATACAGCAATTAGGCAGAGGTCATTAAAATGCCATCAAGGCCTTCTCATTAAAGATAAACGTATAACAATAAGACAGTCACAAAAGGACCCCACTCATATGAGGACCTTCGAGTCCTCTACTTCACAAAGAAGGTAGAGGGGGCGGCCGGGGGCTGGGGACGGGGTTAGTGTTCAGCGTGGACACAGCTGCTGTTTTGCAAGAAGCAAAGAATTCGGTTGGTTACACGGCAATGCGAATAAGCTTAACACCAATAAACTACACTGTAACATATTTAAGATGGTAAGTTTTATGTTATGTGCATTTTACCACAATCTTAAAAGATAAAAAATAAGAATATATAAGTAAAAGCATAACATTTTCTTCCATTCAAGCCAGTTGCCTTTTCCGTCTCTGCCTGTCTTTCCAGCACTGGGCCTTCCTCAACGTTTCTTTTCCTGTGCTGCGGATGAGACGTTACATATTAGATGGGGAGTGGGGGGTGACGTCCCCAACCTTCTGTCCACATGAGCAAGAGTTTTCAAAAGGAGGGGTCCAAGGCTGGCGTGGACACGGAGCCGGCTTGGTGACAGAGACTTCTTCATTTTAGGGAGGGCGGAGGTGGTGTCCGAGGAGAAGAGCATTTGGCAGACAGCTGGGCAGGAGGCGGCTGTCCCCAGGGCCCGAGGCCAGCGCGGCTCCTGCACCTGCACCTGCACCTGCACCTGCACCTGCACCTGCACCTGCACCTGCCTTCCCGGGAGCGGGCACGAGGGGCTCCGGGAGACCGTCCCCCTAGGCAGAGGTGAGTGTCAAGCTCTTGCAGGGACCTGTGAGCTCACAGGCTGATGCGCCCTCGGTGCTGGGGGGTGCGGGGGCTGTTACCGAACCCCCGAAGCTTCCCCAGTAGTCATCGGGGAAGGAAGACCTGGAATCCAGACAGCTGGGAAAGGACACCCGGCCTTGGGCCCTCTGACAAAGGGGGGCTTGGAGTCGCTGCCGAGAGTCTGCACCTTCTCAGCAGCGTCTGCTCTGCACGGAGCGTCCGTGCCACAGAGGCAGGTCCCGGGGCTCCGCGCACGCCTCCCGCCTCCCGCCTCCCGCCTCCCGGGGGCTGGGTGCACCTCGCGGGGACAGGGGGGTCTGGTCCCGGGGGTACCCAGATGGCTGAATGACAGATGAGGCTCATGGAATGTTCTGAACATAGCTGCAGGTATTACCAGACAAAACCATTGCATCTCCACCCCCCATTGAACTTTAATACCCGTTTATAACGTTAGAGCGACTGAGCGTCTAATTTCATGTGCGGATTCTACCTGCACTTACCACTGCTGACCAATAGGGGGTGTCCATCAGCAGCTTTATTACTGTTCTGCTCATGGATGAGTGATATTTCAAATCTTAGCTCAATTATTACAAAATAAATATTTAATTAATTCCTTGAATCTTATACAACTTTTCTCACTCAGTAATTTCACTTATGTATTTTTTGGTCTTAAAACTCGTTTACCTAAATGTCTACACATCAACTTTAAAGAATATAGATATACTTTTAGGTCAACTATTAAACTAAAGTATTATGTGTATGTTTACGTGCTATAGTATATGTAGTATATGAAAAAAGCATATAACATATGTAGAAAAGTTCACAAATCACAACTGCTCATCTAGATGAATTTTTACAAGAGTAACACACCTGCAGGACCACCGCCCAGATCAACGCAGAGAATTCACTAGAAGACCACTCACATGCTCCCAGCCACTCTCTCTCCTCGGAGTGACTAGTCTTTCCAATTGTTTCGTTATGGATTCGTTTTGCCATTTTTAAACTTTATGTACAATGAATTATAAATGGGTCTGGATTCTATTGCTCAATGTTACGTTCATGAAATTGTCCCTATTCCTAGTGTAGCAATAGCACGTGGGCACAGCGTGTGACACTCACTGCAAGGCAGCGTTCCACTGTGAGAACGCACCGTGATATGTGCATCCAAACTAGAGCCAACAGGCGTGCGGGCTACCTCCAGTTTGGGGCTATTATGAATGATGTTGTTGTGAACATTCTTGCACATGTCTTTTGGTGCACAAATGTATGCATTTCTAACAGGTACACATTTAGGAATAAAATGACGGGGCACAGTGGAAGCACATATTAGATTTTAGAATATATTACCAAACAGGTTTCCAAAAATGCTGTACCAAAAAATGAAAACCCACAAAACCCCAAAATGTACCAATGTACACTCTCACAGCCTACATGTGAGTGTTCCGTAGTGACAACATGAGTATGTAATAATGAGCCAAAACAAATGTTCAGACTTGAAAATCTGTGTCTGAGATGAAAAATACACTGGGTTGGATTAATGGCAGATTAGACATTGCAGAAAAATAGATTAGTGAATGCGATATAAAGCATACAAAATAAGATAGAGAAAAGCTAGAAAAACATGAACAGTGCGTTCATTTGAGCTGTGAGACAACCTCAACCAGATTTACACACGTGTATTTGGAGTCCCTCATAAAATAACCTCGAAAGTTACAAAAAAAAGTTGATGGAAATCCAGGAAAATATTTACAAATCAACCATTTTGCTAGGAGTTTTCAGCACATCTGTCTCACTGTTATAGATAAAGCAGGAAAAAAAATACTGGAGATACAGATATTCTAAGCAAAAAATTTAAAATTTGCTCTATTGGATGTAATTAGAACCCTGCACCTAATAATTCCAGAATACACATCCTTCCAAGAATGTATGGAACGAATTTTTAAAAACAATTCTTTACTAAGTCATAAATCAAGTCTCAACAAATATCAATGACTAATATCACACAGACCATATTCTCTGTACAAAATCCCATTAAGTTAGAACTCTTAAAAAAAATTATTTTGAAACTAAAACACACTAAAGAACTCATGAGTTGAAGTAATAATCATGAAAAATTTATAACACATAGCATTAAATGAAATGAAGGTATTTGATAGTTGGCTAATGAGCCAATTATTACCTATTAACTGAAATCAGAGCAAATAATATTTGGAGAGAGCATTCACAGAAGTTAGCTCAAGGATGCTAAAGCATGCCTTGCTTAGGTGTGCTCCATGACAGAATAGCGATGGCCTTGTTTTAAAATGCTGTGCACTCAGTTGAAAAGAGGGAGTTCATTATGAGCTCGAAGGAGCTCCAGAGAGCCCCACCCGAGGGAACACTACAGCAGGGACCAGAACAGCCTAGAAAGCTGTTAGGACCCAGGAGGCCACTGGTCCAACCTCCAGGGAATCGTGGTCTTTTGTCTCTCACCCACCATGTTCGACATGCTTCCAACATGCCATCCATCCCCAGTCCTTTTCACAACTCCCCAGGAAGTCATGACACACACTGAACATGTCACACGTGCATCATGATGTCACAAGAGCTTGCAGTATTAGCCAGCATGGTGCTCCCTGCGGTCCCTCCCACCTTGCTATGTGTATATATATACATTTTTACGTTATCCCTTTCCCTGTTCGAGCCAGTTCTTGAGCAGGAATAAAAGAGATGATGTTGAGCTTGTGAGTTCCAAAATGTATTTATAAAACCAGAGATGTGTGTTGAAGAGAAAAGGGATTTATGCTTTAAAGTCAGCCAGTGAATATCAAAAGCAGAGACTGACGGGCTCCCTGCTCGACTCTGTGCCACCAACAGTGAATGGAGAAGGGTCGCTTCCTAGGCTCCCAGACGAGCTAGAGCTAGACACTGTGAGCGGGGGCACAGCACGGTGGCAGGGGCTCCCGCCACCTTGGGGTGGGATCCTGCAGAGCTGGGGCATACGAGAGCGTGGGACATCTCTGCCTCATTTTCCTGGCCAGTGCTTCCCAAACTTGTTAGCTCATTACAATCCCCTGGGAACTTTCCAAAATTTCAAAGCCCAAGCCACAGCCTAGACTTTTAAACTCCTGACCCCAGAGAAGGGACACAGGTATAAGCATTTTGGGGAACTTCCCAAGAGATTCCAACACACAGACAAGCTTGGGAACAGCTGCCCTAGGTGAATCCTGGACAAGCAGCACATGGCGCCCAGGGCGGTGCCCCCATGTGAGGGACCCCTGGCTACGGGCTCCTGAAGACAGCCCCTGGGGTCCCCTGGTATGGGGGAGCACAAGGACACCCACGTTTTTCCTGTTCCCCATTCCAGGATGGCATCAGAAAACTATTGCAGACATTTTCAGAGTCATAGTTACAAAAGCCAGCAGGGTATTCCAGAACCTGATTTTTCCAGGCATCTGTCAATGGTGGTTGCAATGCTACCGGGGGTCATCGTGGGCACCAGTCACCATTTGGATTCATGAGAGCACCACAGCCACTCTGGGCTCCAGATGCACAGAAGGACACAGGACGGGAAGCACATCTTTCCAACAGGGCATGTGGGACACCCGTCCATGCAGCAGCTTGGGGACCAAGTGACAAATCAAGCATGAAGAAACAAGTTGAGCATGGTTGGGGACATGGAGCAGCCCTAGCTTAACAGCCCAGGTCCCAGACAGAAGCAGACATCTTTTACACGATCCCTAAGGCATCCTTTCTGGGGAGTTCTCACCTCCTGCTCATCTCATTGGGGAGGGAAGGATCTGCTGCCCTAAACAGTGTCAGGGCCACTCAGGGTTGCCCTGGAGACAGAGTGCACCTGCAGGGCTGCAGCAGGCAGGCTGTGTCATCACAAGTGGGTGCGGTGCCTCTGGTTCCCAAGGGAAGGTGACTAGTTTGAATAATTCCATGGACTGGCCAGGAGGTGAGACCACTGGGTGAAGGACAGGGCAGAGTGCACTGGTCCAGCTGAGAGGGGAACCACCTGGGTGGGAGGTCTGTCCTGCGGGATAGGGGACATACCTGGTGAGGACCCTGAGTCCCGTGGGGCTCAAAGATGTCCCAGCAGTACATCTTACCATACCCAGGGTAGGGACATGCTGAGTGGGAAGAGTCCCAAACGGTGGCCCCCTCCGTTCATGTCCCCAGTCCAGATGCAGAGGACCAAGACCAACCAGTGTCATTTTCATCCAAGCAATGCCACCTAGTGGCACAGTTGACACTCACCTGTATAGGCTTTCAGAGGACAGCGCTGGAGGTCAGCCCAAGGTCAAGTTACCATGGAAAGGGAGGAAACTTGAACAGAAAAGCTGAACTTTGTCTCAGGCTAGCTATAAGAAATATTTACCCATGAGCACGTGAACTAATTGAAAAAGTAAAAGAGCCCTATCCATCTCATTAAAACAATCATTTCCAGAACCATTTTTTATATTTAATACTCAGTTATAAAATCGGCATGCCATATTGGTTTTATCAACTGTGAACTGATAAAATTATAGTCATAATAAAATCTAGAAGAAATGTTTTTGACACTTAGAGCTTTATGATCACATTAAACAATATATATTTCTATTTAGATATGTATTTTGGCTGCAGAGAACTATGCCAGAGTGATTGATAAAGGTCCTTCAAATATAAAAGTAAATTACATTAAGATAGAGTCAGTGGGGAAAGTATATTAAAAATACAATTTTAAGGAAAAAAGTAGATGGAAAAGCTCAGACTTCTAAAGAAGAACATATCAGGGAATTTTTAAATGGATAATAGTGGGTGTGAAATTTTTATGGTACAAAGATTTCATTGGATACAGTTAAAGGAGTGATATGAGTTTAAGTCAATGTTTATAGCACACTGAAAATTACATCCTTTGCAACTATTTCAACTTATAATGAAAACTTTTAGACGTCAATTTGAAAACATGAAAGGCTATAATAGTTTTCCATAAGTAAAAATATTGGAGATCTGCTGCTGTAGCCCCCAGCTCATAACGAGGCTGGTGGTAGCGTTTTGGGCTGTAAGAGGCAGGCATCGAACGCCGCGGTCACTGGCCGGTGTCTGGGACGAGAGTGCGCTGCTATGTCCTGCGCTAGCTGTCCTGGCTGGCTCTCAGCCTCAGGGTGGCTGTGTGTGCACTGGTGCTGAATGCTTCTGTTGTCTTGTCACAGTATATATGGCAAGGTTTTCATAAGTTAGCTTGAGGACAGAACCTTAAAACTTATTAAGATGTGAAATGTACAGGCACATTGAGAATAATTTTAAAGCGCCAGTGTAAATGAGTTAAAAATCTTATTGTTTATGAGTCTGGATTTTGGACACTTGGGTGACTAATAAATTCCTTATGTAAAAACGAGTGTATGCATTTTAACTTTGGTATATCCGTGTTGTGAAAATTGTCTGCATAGCTTGAGCTTTTTCTGGACAACAGAAAAATGGTTGAGCTGACGAGTAGGTCAATACGACCCTTTGGTCCATCCTGTCCGCTTGCTCAGAATGCTGCAGTAAGTGTGATATGTGGAATCGAATAAGACGTTGATGTGTCTGAAAACTGACTTCATTGTGCTTGAACATGTCTTGAAGCAGGCACCTCTCAGCATCTCACTACTTTCCCTAAAACCCTCATTCCCACTAGCCACCCTTACCTCCAAAATCACCAGCCTAAAGGGAGACAATTTAAGAGCTTATGGCCAAAGGTTCTGTGGCATCTATCCCAGGACAGGCTGTGCAGTCCCCGATGGACTGGCAGACGGCGAGAGATCCCAGAATCAGGCCATGTACCTTTCTTGATTTCATTACTGAAACACAAGTACAAGTTTGGTTTGCAGTTGACCCGCTAAGCCCAGGTAAATGTTGAACTGGTTAAGAGAAAGCACAGAAGGAGGTGGCACACTCTCAGACCAAGGTGGTGTGGAGTGCCACGGAGGATGTCCCAAGGCACAGTCTCTCGGGAAGGGCTGTGCGGTGGTCGTGCCCCCAAATCCATAGCTTGAAGCCCAGCCCCCAGAGTCACTGCATTTGGAGACGAGGCTTTCAGGAGGTGACTGGGGTTAAATGAGGTCGCAATGGTGGAGTCCTAATCCATAGGAGTGGGGCCTTATAAGAAGAGAAAGGGAAAGAGGTCCTACCCCCACCCCCATCCTCTCTCTCTTCCTCTGTGTGGACAGGGAGACAGTGGCGTCTGTACCCAGGAAGGGGCTCTCAGCAGACTGTGACCCCACCAACACCGTGATCTCAGACTTCCAGCCTCTGGAACTACAAATAATAAGCGTGTGTTATTTAAGCCACCCAGTCCGTGCTATTTTGTTATAGCAGCCCGAGCTGACCAAGACAGGTAGCAGGATTTATAGACATGATGTTTCAAAGCCTAGACCTCAATTTTTCAGGACCAGGGATTAGAACTTGGCCATGTGTAAGAATAGGTGGGTTTGAATGAACCAGTCCTGCAACAGACTGATGTATGAATCAGATCACCAGCTCCTTCACTAGGAGGACCACAGAGGTCATGGGAGCAGCCCTGGACGTCTCCTTGCAGCACAGCTGTCCCCGTCTTGGGAGGCGATGCTATGAGCACTGCCCCTGCACGAGGACCACTGGGTGGACAGTCCTGGCTCAGGTCACGACGTCCGATGGTACCAGATGTCCACGCCTCCACCCCCATGCCATCAAGAAGGCCAGGTGCATGTGCCTGGCCTCCCCCAGCCAGTCCTGGGGGTCATTTTCTAGCTTCCTGCTGCCTTCCCCATTTTGTCAGAATGTTCTTTTTACGGAAAAGTGTCTCCAGTTTATTAATAAGCCGGTCTCTGTAGGATGAAAACAGAAAGCGGCTTTGTTCTTTCTCAGCAAAGCCTCCTTAAATGGACCTGTCCGCTCCTTCTCTGCAGGCACCGCAGAATGCTCTGGAGGAGACCGTGGCAGAAGCCGTGGCCTTTGTGGCTATTGTCAGATGATCAACAAAGCATCAAGCTTTTTAGGTATAAAAAAAGCCCAGTCCATCTTAATATTAAACCTGCAATGTCTCATTCAGTTTTAAACTTCCCTCACCCGGTCCCCACCTTGACTCGGGACTGGGAGTGGGACAGTGTGTGGTGTGTGTGCCCTGCACTGTCCCTGCCTGGATTCCCCCTCCCCCATCACACTGCCTCCGGCTCCTCCAGGGAGACGGGGAGGAAGGAGGGGAGGACAGGAAAGTCGTCACTTGCAGAAGTTCTGGTTTGCGGGTAGAACTGGCGTCTTCTGCCACGTGGAGTGCTTTCGTAGGTTCTTCTGAGGCATCCGGGCAGGGACCTTCCACCTATAGTTCCCTCATGTGCACGGAGCCTCCTCCAAGTGGCCCCTGAAGACCCCTCTGCCTCTGAGCATCAGGGATGTCCCCCCTCCAATGTCAGCTTCAGAGGCGACCCTTTGGGGAACACCCACGTCCAGATTCTGTCCCCCCACATTCCAGGGCTCAAGTTGTCCCGGAGCAGCCATGGACGCTCTGGTGCCTGTCACTCACCCCCACCAACCCGGGGAATCTGCATGACACACTCAAGCCCCCTCTCTTGGCTCGGGCGGGTGACACACAGCCCCCTCCCCAGAGGGGAGGGAAGGACCCACAGAGCGCTCGCAGCCCTCAACGGTGCTCTCCTCGCCCTCTCTTGCCTGGCCTGCAGACAGGTAATATGTCAGGCTGGCAGAACCTTCACGTTGGTGTACCGCTGAGCACCTTTTCTCAGGATGTGGGGTCCCCAAGCATTTATTTTTATTACTATAGCCCAAGGCAGTAAGAGTGTCACTTACCCCTGTGCATCTGACGAGGCTACTGCTGGAGTAGCCAGCACCGCCCAGAGCTTCAGCTCCTGGCCCCGCCTTGCTGGAGGAGAGCCGTGAGCTGTGTTTCCAGATGGTCACCAGCAGCCTGGGGCACCAACAAAATTCCTTTGAGCTCTTGAGATTTGACTTGATTCATATGAATGTTGTACCTGGGTATGTTTTATCAGCATCCCCCAGCCCTCTAGTCCTTAGGAAACACTGACATTCCAGAGAGGCGTGGTCCTATTACCCACAACCTGTCACCTGTGTCTTCTTGGACACCACAGACCAGGCACACCGCATGCATCTCAATGCATGGTCCAGTTTGAAGAAGGTGCACTACACAAAGATATTTTTCCTACTTCTGTTAACTCTGGTCTCAGGGATAATTTTTCACTTACCTCTATGAATGTCCCCAGACACATAGGGCCTCCTGTAGGAATCCTGTACAAAAATCAGAATGTAGCCGGTTTTCAAGATGGCGGTGGCTGCCGCAGTTGGCGCGGAGTAGCTGAGGTGGAAAAGGTGGCCACTGGGCCTCAGGCAGCCGGGAAACTTGTGGACCTTCCTCTCGCCATCTCTTAAGGGAGGACCGCTGCTGCTGGCCGGTCATGGGGGCTGACCGCCACTTTGCCCCCGGCAGGAGAGGCTGCCACATTTACAGGCAACAGCTTTGAAGTGTGGAGCAGGAAAAGAACTGTTTCTTAGCTGCAAAAGCGAGTCTCTAAACAGGGAACATGGCGCCAGGGCTGCTGCGGATGCAGACAGGATCCCGGAGGCCGGGGTCATGCTGAAGGCGGCCAGCTGCCCTATTCAGGATTCGAGGTTTCAGGCCAGCATTAAAGAAGATTCCTGGGAGCGCAGGAGCCACGCCGCAGGACTGACTGAACAGCCCCAGGCGGCAGCGGCCGAGAATGGGGAAGGTGACAAACCAGAGGCAGAGAGTGAGCACCCGACCTGGCACAGCCCAGTGAGTGACCCCGGGCCCAGCCCTGTTCGGGGAGCTGACGCCCACCCGGCTCCTGCCTCCATCACCGGTTCACTCACCACCCCGGGGCTGCCTCCATTTTCCCAGGTGCTGGCAGCTCCGCCCGGCTCAGCCCCTCACTGAGCCTTCCCACTTGCTTGCCCCGGTGCGGGGCTTTCCAGAGCCTGCAGGCCGGCCTCCCCTCCCACTCTCTCTGTGGTTCCCTGGTGGGGCTGGGGGCGTGGGGCGTCCCCGGCCAGTGTTGGGAGGGCAAGGAAGAACAGGCGGGCCGACTGTCACTCCACCACACCCTGGACTCCAGCCCCCGGTAAACTTCCTGTTACTGGGAGGCAGATACCATCTCTGCGGCCACCAATTCAGAAAAAAGCCTAACCAATTTCTGGTTGGGAATAGTGTGGTAGGAGAGTTCCCAGGTCTGCTTGAAACTGCTGGAGAGCTGGCTGCAGGTGGGTGCTAGATTCGGTCTATGCTGGGGGGATACAAAGGTGAACAAGTCCCGAGAAAGATCTACACAGTGCTACAAAGGCACCCAGAGCGACCGGTCGTCTGTGCCTAGCAGAAACCTGGTAGACTTCCTGGGCGAGGCGGTGCTGAGCAGGGTCTTGAAGGCCCAGCTGATAGACGAGGGTTGCAGAAGACACGTCCCAGCCCTGCACAGTGAGCACAGAGTGGGGAGACATGCGGCCAGGGAGGCGGAGACTCGACAGAAACCACACACCCTGTGGGGTCGCCACTGCACGATCCAACAGCCTGGGCCAGAGCACACGGAACAGGGAGAAGTGCTGCACAGGAAGTGAAAGCTCAACAGAGATCACACACCCTGTGGTACGTGATCCACCAGCCCAGCAGAGTCCAAGCTGACCAGAAAGGTGGCTCCCCGGAGAGGCCCAAGACCCGAGGCAACCACACACACAAGGCACTAGAGGCCAACTGAGCAGTCACGGAGGTAGCCATACGAAATTGGCAACCACAGCAACATCTTAGTTCATCATTAGTCTCAAACCGGTGGACTGTGAAACCCCCTGCCACAATGAATAAACATCAAAAAAAAGATACCAGAAATACAAAAAATCAAGAAAGTACACCACCAAAAGTTAATAAATCTCAAACTCTAGATTCTATAGAACAAGAAGCCCTTGAAATGACTGACAAGGAATTTCAAGTGATAATTCTAAGGAAACTGAATGAGATACAAGAAAACTCAGCTAGACATCATGATGAAATGAGGAAAAGTATACAGGATCTGAAAGAGGAAATGTACAAGGAAATCAATGTCCTGAAAAAAAATGTAGCAGAACTTGCTGAATTGAAGAAGTTATTCAGCGAAATAAAAAACACAATGGAGAGTTTAACCAGCAGGCTTGTCGACGTTGAAGAGAGAACCTCTGAACTTGAAGATGGGCTGTTTGATATAAAACAAGCAGACAAAAAGAAAGAAAAAAGAATCAAGGACATTGAAGAAAATCTGAGAGAGATATCAGACAACCTTAAGGGCTCAAATATCTGAGTCATGGGAATTCCAGAAGGGGAGGAAAATGGAGATTCCATTGAAAACATATTCAACAAAATAGTGGCAGAAAACTTCCCAGGTATAGGAAAAATCACAGATCTTCAGTCCAGGAAGCTCAATGATCTCCAAACGTATTCAACCCAAAAAGGCCTTCTACAAGACATGTTATAGTCAAATTGGCAAAACTCAGAGACAAAGAGAGAATCTTAAAACCTGCAAGAGAGAAGCGTCAAATCACCTATAAGGGAGCCCCAATCAGGCTAACATCAGACTTCTCATCACAAACCCTAAAAGCTAGAAAGGAATGGGATGATACATTCAAAATACTAAAAGACAAAGATTGCCAGCCAAGAATACTCTACCCTGCAAGGCTATCCTTCCGAAATGAGGGGCAAATAGTATATTTCTCAGACAAACAAAAACTGCGGGAATTCACTACCACACGACCACCCTTACAAGAAATCCTCAAGGGAGTACTGGGTTTGGTTCCTGAAAAATAACTACCACTGCCATAAAAACCCAAGAAAAATCAATACCCACTAATATAATAAAAATGGCATTCATAAAGAGAAAACAAGCAAACAAAAACGCTATCTTCAACCTAAGGAACCAACAAACACAGAAACCAAACAGTAAATCAGAAAGCAAGGAACAAAAGACACCTAAGACAACCAAACAACCAATAAAACGCTAGGAATAAATCAACACCTTTCAATAACAACTCTTAATGGAAAAGGCTTAAATTCCCCAATCAAAAGACACAGACTGGCTGACTGGATCAAAAAGGAGGACCCAACTATATGCTGCCTACAAGAGACCCACCTCACCCATAAAGATTCACACAGACTAAGAGTGAAAGGATGGAAAGAGATTTCCCATGCAAACAGAAAAGAAAAGCGAGCTGGACTAGCTATTCTTATATCTGACAAAATAGCCTTTAACTAAAAACCATAAAAAGAGACAATGAGGGACACTACTTAATGATAAAAGGACTGATCTATCAAGAAGACATAACAATCATAAATATGTACGCACCCAATGTTGGAGCAGCCAGATTTATAAAACAAACTCTATTAGACCTAAAGAAGGAAATAGACACTAATACCATAATAGCAGGGGCCCTGAACACCCCACTGTCAATATTAGACAGATCATCTAGGCAAAGAATCAGTAGAGAAACACAAGATCTAAACAAGACTCTAGACCAATTGGAATTGGCAGATAACTACAGAACATTCCATCCAACAACCTCAGAATATTCATTCTTCTCATCAGCACATGGATCATTCTCCAGGATAGATCACATATTAGGTCACAAATCAAGTCTCAATAAATTCAAAAAAATTGGAATTATCCCATGTATCTTCTCAGATCACAATGGATTAAAACTAGAAATTAATAACAAACGAAACTCTGGAAACTATACAAACACATGGAAATTAAACAGCATCCTACTTAATGACATATGGGTCCAAGAAGAAATCAAGCAGGAAATCAAAAAATTTATTGAAACTAATGAAAACAATGATACATCATACCAAAACCTGTGGGATACTGCAAAAGCAGTATTAAGGGGGAAATTTATTGCATTAAATGCTCACTTCAGAAGAATGGAAAGATGGCAAGTGAACAACCTAACACTTCACCTTAAAGAACTAGAAAAACAAGAACAATCCAAACCTAAAGTTAGCAGACAGAAAGAAATCATTAAGATCAGAGCAGAAGTGAATGAAATTGAAAACCAAAAAACAATTCAAAAGATCAATGAATCAAAAAGTTGGTTTTTTGAAAAGATAAATAAAATTGACAAACCATTAGCATGGCTAACAAAAAAACGAAGAGAGAAGACTCAAATAACAAAAATTAGAAATGAAAAAGGTGATATTACAACTGATTCATCTGAAATACAAGGAATCATTCGAGACTACTATAAACAACTATACGCCAACAAATTTGAAAATCTGGAGGAAATGGATAAATTTCTGGACACACACAAGCTCCCAAAACTGAACCATGAAGACGTAGAAAATTTGAACAGACCAATAACAATAAAGGAGATTGAAGCTGTTATCAGAAGGCTCCCAACAAAGAAAAGCCCAGGACCAGATGGATTCACAGCAGAATTTTACCAAACATTCAAAGAGGAATTGACACCGATTCTTTACAAACTATTCCAAAAGATTGAAACGGATGCAAATCTCCCAAACTCATTCTATGAAGCAAACATCGTCCTGTTACCAAAACCAGGTAAAGATATAACCAAAAAAGAAAACTACAGGCCGATATCCTTGATGAATATAGATGCAAAAATCCTCACTAAAATACTAGCAAACAGAATACAGCAACACATACGTAAAATTATTCATCACGATCAAGCGGGATTCATCCCAGGGATGCAAGGTTGGTTCAACATATGCAAATCAATAAATGTGATACACCATATTAATAAACTCAAACACAAGGACCATATGATCATCTCTATAGATGCTGAAAAAGCATTTGATAAAGTTCAGCACTCATTCATGACAAAGACCCTCTATAAGTTAGGTATAGAGGGAAAGTATCTCAGCATAATTAAAGCCATATACGCCAAACCCACTGCCAATATCATCCTGAATGGGGAAAAGCTGAAATCTTTTCCTTTAAGAACAGGAACTAGACAAGGATGCCCACTCTCACCACTCCTATTCAACATAGTGTTGGAAGTACTAGCCAGAGCAATCAGAGAAGAGAAGGAAATAAAGGGCATCCAGACTGGAAAAGATGAAGTCAAACTGTCCCTGTTTGCAGATGACATGATCCTATATATCGAACAGCCTAAAGCCTCTACAAAAAAACTCTTGGAATTGATAAATGATTTCAGCCCAGTAGCAGGATACAAAATCAACACACAAAAATCAGTAGCATTTCTTTTCTCCAATAGTGAACATGCAGAACGAGAAATCAAGAAAGCCTGCCCATTTACAATAGCCACCAAAAAAATAAAATACTTAGGAATTGAGTTAACCAAGGAGGTGACAAATCTCTATAATGAGAACTACAAACCACTGCTGAGAGAAATTAGAGAGGATACAAGAAGATGGAAAGATATCCCATGATCCTGGATGGGAAGAATCAACATAGTGAAAATGTCCATACTACCCAAAATGATATACAAATTCAATGCAATCCCCATCAAAATTCCAAAGACATTTTTCTCAGAAATGGAGAAAACTATCCAGGCATTTATATGGAAAAATAAAAGACCATGCATAGCCAAAGCAATGCTGAGCAAAAAAAATAAAGCTGGAGGCATAACACTACCTGACTTTAAGCTATACTACAAAGCTATAATAACCAAAACAGTATGGTACTGGCATAAAAACAGACACACTGACCAATGCAATAGAATAGAGTATCCAGAAATCAACCCACACACTTACTGCCATCTGATCTTTGACAAAGGCACCAAGCCTATTCACTGGGGAAGGGGCTGCCTCTTCAGCAAATAGTGCTGGGATAACTGGATATCCACATGCAGGAGAATGAAACTAGATCCATACCTCTCACCATATACTAAAATCAACTCAAAATGGATTAAGGATTTAAATATACACCCTGAAACAATAAAACTTCTTAAAGAAAACATAGGAGAAACACTTCAGGAAATAGGACTGGACACAGACTTCATGAATACAACCCCAAAAGCACGGGCAAACAAAGGAAAAATAAACAAATGGGATTATATCAAACTAAAAAGGTTCTGCACAGCAAAAGAAACAATTAACAGAGTTAAAAGACAACCAACAGAGTGGGAGAAAATATTTGCAAAATATACATCTGACAAAGGATTAATATCCAGAATATATAAGGAACTCAAACAACTTTACAAGAAGAAAACAAGCAACCCAATTAAAAAATGGGCAAAAGAGCTAAGTAGGCATTTCTCTAAGGAAGATATACAAATGGCCAACAGACATATGAAAAAATGCTCAACATCACTCAGCATCCGGGAAATGCAAATCAAAACCACATTGAGATACCATCTAACCCCAGTTAGGATGGCTAAAATCCAAAAGACCCTGAACGATAAATGCTGGCGAGGTTGCGGAGAAAAAGGAACTCTCATACATTGTTGGTGGGACTGCAAAATGGTGCAGCCTCTATGGAAAATGGTATGGAGGTTCCTCAAACAATTGCAGATAGATCTACCATACGACCCAGCCATCCCACTGTTGGGAATATACCCAGAGGAATGGACATCATCAAGTCGAAGGTATACCTGTTCCCCAATGTTCATCGCAGCACTCTTTACAATAGCCAAGAGTTGGAACCAGCCCAAATGTCCATCATTAGATGAGTGGATACGGAAAACGTGGTACATCTACACAATGGAATACTACTCAGCTATAAAAACAAATGAAATACTGCCATTTGCAACAACATGGATGGACCTTGAGAGAATTATATTAAGTGAAACAAGTCAGGCACAGAAAGAGAAATACCACATGTTCTCACTTATTGGTGGGAGCTAAAAATTAATATATAAATTCACACACACACACACACACACACACACACACACACACACACACACACACACACAAACCCGGGGGGGGGGGGAGAAGATATAACAACCACAATTACTTGAAGTTGATACAACAAGCAAACAGAAAGGACATTGTTGGGGGGGAGGGGGGGAGGGAGGAGGGAGGGAGGTTTTGGTGATGGGGAGCAATAATCAGCCACGATGTATATCGACAAAATAAAACTTAAAAATAAATAAATAAATAAATAAATAAAGATAAATGATATCCTAAAAAAAAAAAAAAAGAATGTAAACAAGTTCCTGGAGCGAAAGATGCCTCTGTTAACGGAAAGCATGGGCTGATGTAGGCTTCCTCTCCTCTTTTGTGGCACCCCCCTCCCCAACATTCTCTCGTCAAGTACATCCAAGAGCACAGCCAATGTCTACAGTGTCGGCACCCCAAGATGTGATTGAAAGGAACCAGTTTCAGAGAATGAATGAACTCGTTGCAGGGTTCAGGTCTCAAGCACAGGACAACTAGATAGGGAGGAATGCTTGCATGTCCTCTGCTCCGTTTGTGCTACTATAACGGAATACCCGGGACACGGTGATTTACAAAGAACAGAAATTTCTTTTCTCACAGTTCTGGTGGCTGGGAAGTCCAAGGTGAGAGCCTTCTTGGTGCATCCTCTGGAGGGGAGGAACACTGTGTCCTCTCGTGGCGGAAGGCAGAAGGGTAAAGGGACAACCTCGTAACAGCATCAATCCCAGCCCTGAGGCAGAGCCGCTGTGGCCTCTTAGCACTGTTATGATGGCGATCACATTGCAAGGCGAGTTTGGGAGAGGACAAACGTTCAAACCACAGCACAAATGCAGAAAAGTTCATGGAAGGACAAAAAGAAAATGTTAACATCGATTATTTATGGGGAGAGGAGAAAGGAGTGAAATTTGAACTTTTTTAATATCCCATTCCTCAAAACAGCAGAATCTGCTGCTCCGGGCCTCAGGCATTGGTGGTTGGTGGGACGGTCGTTTATCGTTCGCGTCGTTCATGGCCTGGATCTCGGCACGTCTCCGTGAGCGCTTCTGCTCTTCCTCGCTCTCCTTTCCTGCTTTTTCCTCTTTGCTTGATGGCTTTTTGCTGATGATCACATCCCACGTATTCTTGACTCCTAATTTCAC
This sequence comes from Cynocephalus volans, assembly GCF_027409185.1. Lineage (NCBI taxonomy): Eukaryota > Metazoa > Chordata > Mammalia > Dermoptera > Cynocephalidae > Cynocephalus > Cynocephalus volans. Next base: position 3,069,327 of record NC_084466.1, on the reverse strand, counting down.
TCAAAACCCTCCTCAGCTCTTGCCATCTAAACCATCTCTTGCCTGGCATTCCCAATGTCCCCTCAGACTCCCATGTCAGCCAGCGTCCCTCCACGCTGCCAGTTCTAACAGATGGAATTTAACCTGAGGAACCGGGTGTATAACATCAGGCCTTGGAGGACCATAAGGCGACGGGAGCTCTGAGGTTACATCGGGGTGACCACAGGAGGCAGCGGAGGGGAGGTTGGTTCTCAGAGTGGAAAGGTGGGGGGAGGCCCACATGCAGCGGGGAGCGGTGCCAGGCTGCTGGCCACCCAGGAGCTCAGAGGACGCCACCCAGGCAGTGGGATTCAGCTCCCTGCAGAGGCCGACTGCCCAGCCGCACTGGAGCCCCCAGAGGGCTGCAAAGGGCTTGCTTCTAGGAGCATGAGGAAAAACTGGAGACAGGAGCAAACAGCCTCTGCCAGGTGGCGGGTGGCAGGAACTGCAAGCTAGCGAGGAGCAGCCTCTTCTCCCTCCTGGCCTCGCTGCCCTTCTCTGCAGCCACTGCTGGTAGCACTTACCCAGGAGCCAAGGACGAAGGGTGGAGGCCTGCAGGGCCCTGGGCCCAGCTTGACGGAGCAGAGCCCAGAAAGGGAGGGCAGGGGTGGGGGTCTGGAGCTGAGAGATGACAGCGCTGAGAGATGACAGTGCCATGCCTTTCAGGGGATTTTGTAATCCAGATCTGTATTTGCACGATACAGAGAGGCACCATCACACCACGGGAAACACTTGTGTTGTCTTCTAACCTTGCAAACGGTTCAGAATGCACCTGCACAGCGTCAAGGCTGAAAACTCTCCCCTGTTTCAGCACCTTCACAAGCAGCTCGGTATTATCAGTCACGGTCCCTTCTGCTCTTTTTCTGGTGTGTAGTTTCAGTCACGGTATAAATAATTTAGGCTTAATTTTGTATACCTTTATTTCACATTCTTCATATTTACTATCTTACTGATTTCATAATAATCCATAAAGCTACTGCTCTAATTTACCAAGCTTTCCTAATAGTATGGATATTTTCCTTTTTCCCACATTAAGAAACGCCACCTCCATGAAAACACGAATGTCCGTTGCTTTTCATCATTGGATACACCTCCTGGTCCTGACACTTCACTTCTGCACTCCCTTTAGCCTGACGTGAGAAATGCTGGCATCCCACGTGCACGTTTTATTACAACCGTCTCTGCCCAGCCTCTCTCCAGGAGCCCGTCCTCCCTAGTTTTCTGTCATCTGCACCTTCCTGTCTTAATCCTTTAGGTTGAACGACTTTTCTCCTGGGCTGGTTATTCTACCCCTTACTTTCTTAAGTCCTCTGTGACCCCACCATCCCACCCTGTCACCTTCATCTCTGCCTGGTCCCCAGAGCTGACGGGGCCCCCCATCAGAAGCGCCGTGGTGGGGAGCGAGGCTCTCTCTCCCCGGGCTAACGTGCTCACATTGTTCAGGCAGAATCTTCATAAAACTTAGTACTTGGACAAGTGTGCAAAGCCCTGTTTCTTAAGAGACTTCCTCATTTTCATTAACTGTGGCCTCTAAAACCAGGTACCAACTAATCAAACCCATAATTACTTTGATGTGCTTTTTTTCTGGAATAAGTCAAAATAAAAGAAAATGGGGCGATTAAAAATGTTTCCCCTTGGAAGTAAAACTTACACCTAATGGCTGAAGCCATTTATAAAGCAAAAATGTTTCACGTAAGATTGATTTTGCTTCCCCAGTACACAGAATGCCAGGCAACAAATTATGTCACCAAATATGGATTTGCCAGTATCTGCTTCTGTTCTATTTCAAAAAGTAATTTTCCAGAAGAAGTTTTTTGTAAAGTTTTTCATGAAACATGGTAAAAGTTAATGGGTGCTTTTAAAGAAAAATCAAAGCACCATGCACTTTTAAGGCAATGTTTATTTCAGGCTTTACAACAGAGGGACGATTCTCTCACTGGGTCCCAGGCAAGGGCACTGAGAACAGCACTCATGAGTATCCCGGAGTAAATTCACATGGAGAGAAAACAGATTTTATTTTTAAAACATATTTCTGTCCAACAGGCTTTGCCCATTATAGCATCATTATCATTTATATAATCAAGAGGTGATCAAAATAGTTTCATCTTCAAGTGCTTGTTGTTTTTTTTTAAAGCGAGTGTGCCGGTCATAGTGTACTTTAGGCTCCCGTGTCTTCTGTTCACATGTGCTCTTGAGATGGCACAGTCTTAACCTGGGGCCCACTGACACTTGGCCTTAGGAATCTAAATCTCCTCTGAAATTTTCCGCCTCTGAGGAGCGTTTTCTTAGCTTTCATCAGATTCTCAAAGGACTTCTGAACCCCAAGACCACTAAGAGCAAGTATGAAAAGCCTGTTTCAGAACCTCCTGCTCGTGCTCTTGCTGCGAAAACAAAAGTGGGGCAGGGTCCTCTCCCGCCCAGCCCCTGGTGGGGGGTCTGTAAGGTGGGGCAGCCGTGGCTGGGGTCACACGTAAGCTCACTCCTCCTCCACAGGCGTTTCCACACACCAGTGGAAGAGTTCTACTCAATGCCAGCATGACGGGGGGTGAAGAATTAGGAAAGGGAAGAATGCAGGCCAGTAACTTGAGAAGATGACAGGGTCGTGCAGAGATTTTTCAAGGCAGAGAGAGGTGGTGGGGCAGGTGGAGGAGCGGCGATGTTTGTTAGCAGAACAGGCAGAGGAGGGACCAGTGGAGAGCGCAGAGAGAAGACAGAAAGGCAGAGGCTGGGAGTGGGAGTTCTGGTGCCATAAACACTCACCAGATTTGAAATGGGTGAGGCCTGCATGTTTTGGAAAGAAGCAAGCGGGACGCTGGTGTAAGGGTCTGGACAGGCAGAAGCCATGGGAGCAGCTGCTGTGCAAGGTGAGGAAGGAGGGTCCTAGAGCCTGAGGGTCTCTAGAGTCCTCCTTTCTCTCGATTGTGGCCATAAAATAATGGAACAACCATTTTAACCATCATAAATCTCCTTGATGGTGAAGGAAAGTGTTACCCCCTCAAATTACACTTTCTTTCCTAAGATTATAAACATAAGACAAAAAACACTTAGGGAGTTTTAAGTGCAACACAAAAACAACTTTGAAGGTAAAGAGAAATTTTAATTGACCAATTAGAAGAGAAGAACACCTAAATTACTGGAGTAAAATATGAAACAAGACACATTTCAAAGCACAGAGTAAAAATAAAAAGAAATGGAAATCGTGAAGGGAAAAAATAAAACATTGAAAATATATAAAGAAGAATCAAAAGGAAAATAATAAAAGTTCCATAATACTAAAAAAAGAGAGGCAGTCCAGTCAACATGGCAGAATAGACAGTCCCCAGCCACACTCTCTCCCACAAATCAACCAATTTACAACTATAAATAGCAACAACAGCCAAGCTGGGGCTGCTGGAGCTCAGGGGAAGAGGAGGAGAGACCTACAGAGTGCATGAAGGTGGGAGAAGCCATGATGAGAGAAAGAAAAAAACACTCCAACCATTTTGTGCCATGGCTGTTTTAAGGCTAGAGCTGCTGAGTGCATGGAGCAGGAGCTGGGAGAAGCCACAGCTGTGCCCTTTGTATCAAGTTGCTTGGAGGCGGCAGGGGGAGAAGAGGGCCTTGGTGGCCCCCAGGCCAGCAAGACCACTAATAGGGTTCCTGTAGACCTGCACAAAAACAAGGAGCCACAACTGAAAAAAATGGAGCCACTTGGAGGCCAGTGAGTCATTGCAAGGGACTGGTGCAGGGCCCATAACTGTGGGAAGTGTTTGGAGCACAGGCAGTGGGGGAGACAGGCCCACTGGGAGATCACTGGGGCACAGCAAGGACAGGTGATCTGCCCTCCAATCAGCGAAGGACCACTCAGAGGAGACTGGTCAGGAATATAGAATTGCGTGGGGTGCAGTTTGATGAAAAGACTCAGGCTCAGATCAGAGTTACACAACCCAGGTACACCAGGTCTCTGGAGGGCCAGAAGTACCTATAAAGTCAATCATTAAAATCTGAGCTGCACAAAAAGCATTCTCTAGGGAATCAGCAGCAAAACAGCAATTTAGCTCAACCACACAGCTTGAGTACTGGTCCCCACAGGAAGTTCCACCATTTTGAAAGTAAGCAAAGGACAAAAAAATAGTTCTGGCCCAGGCACACCTCCAGCAACTTGGGGCCTGCCCAGGTACCTGAGGTATGGATCTGAGGACCAGACCCCCCCCTCCCACAATGAGGCACTCTGCCAGCACCAAGGAGCATGCCAAAAACATCACCTCCACGTGGGTGGCCCACCACAGCCACCATGATAACCATGGCTGCCACGAAAGTGGCTAGATGCCACAACCTCCACGCAGATGTTCTGCCAGCCACTGGAGTGCATTGACACAAGGAAAGTCACCAGCAGACACCAAAGAAAAGAAGAGGACATCTCTCTCCACAAAGCCCATTCCAGAGTGACAGAAGAAGCATCTGCTCTGTGATAATATTGGGGGGCCTGATCAAACCTCTCAGCATTGGACAGATCATCTAGGCAACAAATCAGCAGAGTAATCATTATTCTTTCAGAAGGAGAGAAGAAATCTAGGGTGATTAGAGGGGGAAGGGCAGAGGGAGAGGGGGATGGGGAGAATGAACAAGGGGCATAAAGAATAAGTATGACTTGTAACAATATACATGCTAGTAATTGATTTGATCAACCTATGTCAGCATTGAACCCCCAAAATATATATAATCAATTATGATTCAATAAAAATTTTAAAATAAATAAATAAATAAACAAATGAATAGAGAGAGAGATGGAGAAGGAAGGTATTAAATAAATGAATAATTAAAAAAGATTTTCCTAAACTGAAACTGTAGAGTAATTTTTTTTAACCTTTTATTTTTTAATTGCCATGTATTGATTGTACACATATATGGGTACAGAGTTATATTACAATTCATGTATAAAATGTGCAATGATCAAATCAGGGTGATTATCATATTTATCATCACGAACATTTATCATTTCTTTGTGATGAGAACATTTGAGCTCCTCTCTTGTAGCCATTTGAGAGCATATATTGGATCACTGTTAGTCACAGATGCCTAGCACTACTGTATACCACTAAACTTATTTTTCCTATCTAGCATAATTTTGTGTCTATTAACCAAGCACTCACCATCCCCCCTCTCCCTTTACATTTCCAGCATCTAGAAACCACAATTCTACTGCTGAAGAGAGATTTGAGTCTGAAATTTGAAAGGATGCATCAAGCCCCAGGCAAGAATGATAAACAAATTCAGTAAAGTTGCAGAATCAAAATCAACAAAATCAAAGTACACAGATAAGTAGCGTTTCTATACACCAATAGAGAACAACCTGAAAAAGGAATCAAGAAAGCAATCTCATTTACAATAGCTGCAAAAAATAGTAAAATACGTAGGAATAAATTTAACGAAAAGGTGAAAAATCTCTACAATGAAAACCATAGAACACTGATGAAAGAAATTAAAACAGAAACAAATAAATAGAGATATCCCATGTTCATGGATTGGGAGAATTAACATTGATAAAATGCTCATGCTACCCAAAGTGATATACAGATTCAATGCAATCCCTATCGAGATATCAATGATGTTCTTCCAAGAAACAGAAAAAAAAATCCTAAAATTCTTATGGAATCACAAAGGGTCCTGAATAGCCAAAGCAATTCTGAGCAAGAAGAACAAAGTTAGAGGCATCATACTAACTGACTTTGAAATATACTACAAAGCCAAAACAGTATGGTACTGGAATAAAAGTAGACACATAGACCAGTGGGACAGAATAGAGAACTGAGAAATGAATCCATGTATTTAGAGCCCACTGATTTTTGACAAAGACGCCAAGAACATATATTGGGGAAAGAACTGTCTCTTCAGCAAATGGTGCTGGAAAAATTGGACGTCCACATGCAGAAGAATAAAACTGACCCCTGTCTCTCACCATTTACAAAAATCAACTCAAAATGGATTAGAGACTTAAATGTGAGACCTGAAACTATAAAACTTCTAGAAGAAAGCAGCAATACTTCAGGACATTGGTCTGAGCAAAGATTTTTTGGATAAGACCTCAAGAGCACAGGCAACAAGAGCAAAAAAAAAAAGTGGGATTACATCAAACTAAAAGGCTTCTGCACAGCAAAGGAAACAGAATGAAATCAACAGAGTGAAGGGACAACCTGCAGAATGGGGGAATAGATTTGCAAACTATCCATTCAACAAGGGATTAACAACCAGAATATATAAGGAATGTAAACAACTCAACAGCAAAAAGAAAAATTCAATTGAAAAATGAACAAATGATCTGTATAGACATTTCTCAGAACACATTTAAGTGGTCAACAGATATATGAGAGAATGTTGAGCATCACTAATCATCAGGGAAATGCAAACCAAAACCACATTGAGATACCATCTCATCCCAATTAAAGTGGTTATTATCAAAAAGACAAAAAATAACAAGTGCTGGTAAGGATGTGGATAAAGGAATTTGTACACACAGCTGGGGGAATGTAAATTAGTGTAGCCATTATGGAAAACATTATGGAGGGTCCCCAAAAAACGAAAAATAGAAATACCATATGATCAGCAATACCACTACTGGGTATATATGCAAAAGTAAGTAAATCAGTATGTGGAAGAGATTTCTGCTTTCCCATGTTCACTGCAGCACTATTCACAACAGTCAAGATATAGAACCAACCTGTGTCCATCGGTGAATGAACAGATAAAGAAAATGTGGTACATGTACATGATGGAATACTATTCAGCCATAAAAAAGAATAAAATCCTGTCATTTATGGCAACATGGATGAGCTTAGAGGACATTATGTTAAGTGAAATAAGCCAGACACAGAAAAACACATACCACATGTTTTCACTCATATGAGAAATCTAAGACAGTGGGTCTCTTAGACAGGAGTAGAGAGTGGAGTAGTGGTTACCAGAGGCTGGGAAGAGGATCAGGGAGAAGAGGATATGGAGATGGTTAGTGGGCACAAAATTAGATGTAGATAGGAGGAGTAAGTCCTAATGTTCTATAGCAAAGTAGGGTGACTATAGTTAACAATAATTTATTACATATTTCAAAATAGCTAGAAGGGATGATTTAGAATGCTCCCAACACAAAAAAAGGATAAATGTTTGAGGTGATGGATATGACAACTACTCTGATTTGATCATTATACATTGTATAGTGTATTAAATATCACATGTACCCCATAAATATGTACAATTATATATGTCAATTAAAAATAAAATAAAAATTTAAAAAGCATAAAAACCTTACATAATTTACATGCATATTCTCTTGATTAGAGTGAGTTGCTATGGTCTGTTCTCCCCTTCAAAGCCCAATGTGGCAAAGTTGAAAGGTGGAGCCTTTGGGAGGTGACTGTGTCATAAGTGCTCTGCTCTCATTAATGGATTAATGGATTAATGGATGAGTGGGCTATCATGGGAGGGGCACTGGTGGCTTTATGAGGAGGGCAAGTAAGCATGTAGGCACTCGCTCTTATCCCTCGCCATATGATGCCCTGTGCCATCTCAGGACTCTACAGAGAGTCCCACCTGGAAGAAGGCCTTTACCAGATGTGTTCCCTCAATGTTGGACTTCCCAGCCTCCCACACTGTGAGAAATAAATTTCTTTTCTTTATAAATTACCCAGTTTTAGTTATTCTGCTATAAGTGACAGAAAATAAACTAATTCAAGAGTGTGAGGATACTTCAAAAAGTTTGTGGGAAAACAGAATTCAAAGATAATACAAATCTTTCCATCAACTTTTTGAAGTACCCTTATGTATGCATTCTTTTGTACATTCATGGAACATTCAAAATCCTAGAAATTTTGGAAAATAGGGATTGATATGGGTCAAATGTGTCCCCCAAAATTTCATGTGTCGGAAACTTGCTCCCACTGTAACAGTGTTAAAAGGGTGAGAAATCCAATTACGGTAATTGAAAGGTGGAGCCTTTGAGAGGTGATTGGATTGTGAGGACTGTGCCCTCATGAATGGATTAATCCATTTGTGAAGTAATGGGTTATCACGGGTGTGGTTCTGATGGCTTTATAGGGAGAGAGATGAGAAGGTCAGCTCGCTGTTGCGCAGGCCATTCCTGCTATGTGACACCCTGGGTTGCTTTAGAGGGCCACCGCCGAGAACAAGGCCCTCACCATAGGTGTTCCCTGGACTTTGGGCTTCCTGGCCTCCAAAAATGTAAGAAATAAATTTCATTCCTTTATAAATAACCCAGTTTCAGGTACTCTGTTATAAGCAATAGAAATGGATGAATGCAGAGATTTGTAGACTCAACTGCCTAATCACAATCAATGGACAACAAACTCTGGATTTCCTGGTAATTATGGAATGTGCTCCTAGATAAAGGCCTAGTCAAAGAAGAAGTAAAAGAGAAGCCACAAATCCCCTTGGAAGCAATGGGAAAGACGTGCTTTCTGTTAAAGCTCATGGGATGCAGTAAAAGCTATATCCAGAAGAAAGAAGTGATTGAGCATACATCTTGGGAACGAGCACTGTGAAGAGCTAAATGGACCTGAGGTTTTACCCTACTTGCAAGCTGACACAGATAGCTGTAGTCTGGGGATTCTGGCAGAAGATGTGAGACTCCTGGGTCAGAGACAAAGGACCTCATCACTCAAGGCTGAGCATGCTGCAGGGTCCTCAGGTTCACATCAGTGCGTCTTGCTCCCAAGGCCCACAGAGGACATGCAGGGTGGGCCGGGTGGAGGGCCCACCCACAGTGGGCTTGTGTCACAGCTGAGGACCCCGAGCTTAGGGGACCCCAATCTTTAAAGAGATTGCAAGCAAACCTGCTCAAACTTTGTCCCAGATGGAGACAAGCAAATTTGCCCTCTGCCTGGGAGGGCAATATCTCTTATCTTCTGAGGCCGTTTACTATAAGGCACTCTTGAAAGAATAGTCTGGAACAAAAGCTGTCATAACTCAGCTTGGATATTCAGAAATGTGAGAGCTCGTGGGGAAATATCTCCCAACAAGTATGAAAAGAGAAGCTAGGAAGAGGGAAATAAACTTAAACACATTAAATGTGCTTTTCAAAGTCCATGAATTCATAATGACACACACAAAAAATCACTGGTCTGTTTTGAATTGTCTGGAGCACCAATTCATGATGCTGAAACTGGTGAACACAGAACACACGAGGGCATTTAGCTTGCCTGTCGTGTAGGAACTGTACTGCAGGGTAGCCATATAGCGTTGAAGAACAGAGCCTCACCAGAACGGCAGCTGATCAGTAACTCAGGGACTATCAAGATACAGCAATTCCAAGTGAAATATTGAATCTAGTGAAAATTATTAATAGCTGCTGAAGCAAACAGATGATGGCAGGTGGGTCCACAGTGGATGGATCTGGATGACCACACCAGGACCCACTGACTGCTCCTAGCATCACAAAGAGGGCCCGGGACACCTCCTGAGTGACATGATGGGACGTTCCACCTCCCTTCCTCTGGTGGGATGCTCCTGAGGCAGGAGCCTGATGGTTTCTCAGAGGGTCCTCTTGTGCATGAGCTGTGTCCCCCAAAAGATGTGTCCGAGTCTTAACTCCAGTACCTGTGAATATGACCTTATTTGGAAATAGGGTCTTTTTATTTTATTTTATTTTTTAAAGATGACCGGTAAGGGATCTCAATCCTTGGCTTGGTGTTGTCAGCACCACGCTCAACCAGTGAGCAAACCGGCCATCCCTATATAGGATCCGAACCCGTGGCCTTGGTGTTATCAGCACCGCACTCTATGAGCCACGGGCCGGCCTGGAAATAGGGTCTTTGAGGATGTGATCAGCTCAGGATGAGATCATTCTGGATTGGGGTGGACTCTCACCCAGTGATGGGTGTCCTCACAAGAAGAGGAAAATTTGGACAGAGACACAGAAGGGGAGAGAACTTCACGTGAAGACAGAGGCTGAGAGTGAAGTGATTTGCCTACAAGCCAAGGAAGGAACCCCAGGGATTGCTGGCCACCAGCAGAAGCTGGGAGAGGAGCTGGCAGATTCTCCCGCAGAGCCTCCAGAAGGAGCCAGCCCTGCCAACACCTTGACTTTAGACTTCCAGCCTCCCAAACTGTGAGAGAATAAATTTCTGTTGCTTCCAGCCACCCAGTCTGTGGGACTTTTTTGCCACAGGGACGGGAAACAAATGCAGGGCCCCAGTGTGATGAAATCGAGGGGCCTACAGCAGTAACCACTTACTAACTCAGACTTTGTTTTAGCTTCTCCCATTCCCTGTCTCATCTTCCCACTTCCTCCTGTGTGTTTCTCATGATCACCTCCCAATAAGCAGCCTGCACTGAAGCTCTGGCTCAGACTCTACTTTGTGGGTATCGGGAGGTGTGGCGGAAGGCCCAGACCAAGGCAGGTGGTATCAGAAGGGACTTTGGGAAGCAGATACACACATCTCTCACCAGCCAGATGGCATGGCCACAGGATGCTGTTACCAGTCAGTGTTCTCCAGAGAAACAGAGCCAACGGGACATCTGTATCTATCTGTCTGTATCTACATCTATCAAGAGAGAGTTATTATAAGAAATTGGCTCACATGATCATGGAGGGGCAAGTCTTCTCTGCAGGGTGAGCCGTCAGGCTGGATACCCAGGGACAGCCAGTGCTCCAGTTCAGAGACCATCTGCTGGAGAACCCTTTCTTACTCAGGGGAGGGTCAGCATTTTTGTACTATTCGTACCTTTAACTGATTGGATAAGGCCCCCCCACACTGGGGAGGGTAACCTGCTTTACTCAGTCTACTGATTCAAAGGTTGATCTCATTCCTCAAAGGCACACCCAGAATAATGTTGAACCAAATATCTGGGCACCCCATGGCCCAGTCAAGTTGACACATAAAATTAACCATCACAGATGCCATTGCTGGTGCTACACGAGGTGGTAATACCTCTACCCCTGGTTCTGTGCTGTGACTCTCACCTGTGCTGGATTGGAGCGAGGATCAGGTGCAATGGAAGCACCGGCTGATGAAGTGACCCCGAGGCCTGAAGGGCCTGGGATTCTGCTGAACCAGGGGCCATGCCCGGGGGAGGCCCTCAACCACAGGAGGTGGGAATCGATGGATAAAGTCTCAGCCTCCCTGTCCGCTGGTCAGAAGACTCTGAGACCTGTGCCGCTTTGCATCTCAGAGGCTCCCCAGGGGAATGGAGCCCCAGTTGCTCATTTACACACGTTTATTCCCTTATCCACTTTTCTCTCCTTCTGCACTGTCCTTCCTGGGATTACTTCTCCAGTAAACTACTTGCATACAAGCTGTTGGCTCCGGATGTGCTTCTAGAGGAACCCAAACCAGAATAAACGTCTCACTGGCATCATGTTTCTGTACATGCATTGGTCAAATGTTTTCTGATCCTGTGTGTTTTTTCAGCCACATATGTCTAGAAACGATTTTGCTGCCTTGGATCTTTAATTTTTAGCATTTGATCATGTTTATCCCAAATCAATAAAACATTGTTTTATAGAATGAATACCTTCAATAACATACAGTAGATTCAATGAGTTCCGTAGAAATGCTTCTTATCACATTCTTCAGTCAGGAAGATGGCCCGATTTAATAAAGCAGTTCTGTGGGGAGTGATTCCTGCACACTCTAGGTGAATAGCCATCTGCTTGTTCCGCTTAAGGTTGCGACAGACTTTAACATTTTAATAAGACCATCTTCCAAGTGACCCAACACAAGCTGAGTTAGCATAGTTCAGCAGAGCTTGGGTAGTTTCTGGTTTGCAGCTGGGGTTGTAGGTGTGCTGCTAACAATGACCTGGGGTGTGGCTATCAGGCATTAGCAGGCAGCCAAGCTAGGAGTGAAGCTGAAGTCCTCTCATGAGACATGAGTGAACTGAAGGACGGAGGCTTGCCAGCAAAGCCGCTGCACACCATTTCGAGGTGAGTGAAGGGGCAGGTACACACAGGGCCAACATTCTCCTTGCACAACTGTCTTAGTCCATTTTCTGCTGTTATAACAGAATACAACAGACTGGGCAACTTACAAGAAACAGAAATTTAGTTGGCTCTCAGTTCTGGAGTCTGGGAAGTCCAAAAACATGGTGATGGCATCTGGTGAGGGCCTCTGTGCTGCATCACAACGTGGTGAAAGGGCAAGGAGCAGGTGAGACAGAGAGAAATGATGGCCAAGCTCATCCTTTTATCAGGATCCTACTCCCTCAATAACCAACTCACTCCTGTGACAACAGCATTAAACCACTCACTGGGGCAGAGTTCTCATGACCTCTTAACGATCTCACCTCTTAATACGATCACAGTGGTAATACATTTCAACATGAGTTTTGGATAAGACATTCCAACCATAGCATTTCACCCCTGGTCCCCCAAAACTCATGTCCTTCTCACATATGAAATACATCCATTCCTTGCCAATAGCTCCCAAAATCTTGACTTACTTTGGCCTCAACTCAAAAGTCCAAAGTCCAGAGTCTCATCTGAATCAGATATGGGTGAGACTCAAGGTACAACTGATCCCAAGACAAATTCCCTCCAGCTGTGAACCTGTGAAACAAAAACAAGTTATCTACTTCCAAAATACAAGGCAAAATAGGCATAGGATACACATCCCCATTCCAAAAGAGAGACACAGGCAAGAAGAAAGGGGTAACTGGTTCCAAATAAGCCCAAAATCCAACAGAGAAAACTTTAAATCTTAAGACAAGAGAATAGTCTCCTTTGACTCCATGTCCTGCCTTCTGGTCATACTGGGGCAGGGTTGGGCCCCCAAGGCCTTAGGCAGCCCTGCTCTATGGCTTTGTTGGGTTCAGTCCACCCAGCAGCATTCACAGGTTGGAGTCTCATGCTGCAGCTCTCCCTGGCTGCAGTTGCACTCTGGTGGTCCTACAGTTCTGTGGTCTTGGGGATGGCCCCACTTCCCTGGCTCCACTAGGCCCTGCTCTAGAGAGGACTCTCTGCAGTAGGTTTCTGTCTGGCTGTTTCCCCCAGGCTGTGATCCTTTGAAATAAGGGTGGACGTAGGGATGCCCCTAGAAATCTTACATTTGGCAAGTCTGCAGACTTAACACCATGTGAATAACTGCCAAGGTTTCCAGCTTGTGCCTTCTGGAGCAGAAGGTCAAGCCACACCTAGGCCCACCTGAGCCATGGCTGGGACAGCTAGGAATGCTGTGCCAGAATGCAGGGTGTAGAGACTCTAGGTGACTCTGGGAAGTGAGTTTGTGTAGGGTGCCCTGGGCCCATCCCCGTAGAACATTCTGCACTCCTAGAGCTCTGGGCCTGTGATGGAAGGGGTAGCCTAAAGATCTCAGAAATGCTTTTGGGGTCTTTCTTGCATTGTCCTGATGAATAGCACCTGGCTTCCTTCTATACATACTAATTTCCTTAGCAAATGGTCACTTGGCCACACTGTTGGTATTCACTCTTAAACATGCCTTATCGTTCTTTACACAGCCAGGCAGTGAATTTTCCAAATCTTTTTGTTCTGCTTCTCTTTCAATGATAAATTCCATCTTTAAATCATTTTTTTCCTCTCACATCTCACTGTATGGGGTCAAAAGTAGTCACCCAGCAGCCTGAATGCTGCTTTGATATTTCTTCTGCCTGATATCCTAGCTCATTGCTCTTAAGCTCTACATTCCATAAAGTCCCAGGTCATGGACACAGTTCCAGAAAGTTCTTAGCAACTGTATAACAAGAATGGCCTTTCCTCTAGTTTCCAGTTCCTTATTCCTCATTTCCATCTGAAACCTCATCGGAATGGTCTTAACTGTCATATTTCTACCAACATTCTGGTCATGACAACTTAAGTAATCTCTAAGATTTGAATTTGCCCTACAGCTCTTGTTCTTCTGAGGCCTCACCAGAATTGCCTTCAATGCCCCAATCATAGCAATCTAGGCTTTTTGTAGCCTGCTCTCCCAAATTAATCCAACCTTAACCCATTACCCAGTTCCAAAGCTGCTCCCACATTTTCAGGTATTTTTAACAGCAACGACTCCATTTCTCAGTATCAAGTTTTTTGTTGTCCATTCGTGTTGTTTTAACAGAATATCACAGACTGGGTAATTTATAATGAATAGAAATGTTTATGGCTCATGGTTCTGGAGGCTGAGAAGTCCAAGAGCATTTGGTGCTGGCATTTGGTGAGGGTCATCCCATGGCAGAAGGGTAGAAGGCAGAAGTAAACATGTAGAATAGAGAAAAAAAATAGGGGCTGAACTTAATCCCTATATCAGGAGCCCACTTGTGATAACTAATCCACTCCCGTGGCAACTGACCCACTCCGTGATAACTAACACACTTCCACAATAACATTAATCCATTCATGAGGGCTCTGCCCTCATGACCTAATCACCTCTTAAAGGTCCCACCTCTTAATACTGTCACAATGGCAATTAAATTTTAAGGGCCGACCCCGTGGCTCATTTGGGAGAGTGCGGCACTGGTAGCGCCGAGGCCGCGGGTTTGGATCCTACATAGGGATGGCCAGTGCACTCACTGGCTGAGCATCGTGCGGACCACACTGAGCCAAGGGTTGCGATCCCTTTACCCATTAAAAAAAAAAAAAAAGAAAGAAATTTTAGCACAAGTTTTGGAGGTTTGGACACTCAAACCACAGCAACAGTTTTAATTGGCTCTAACCCAATAGACCTATCAATGAGTGATGGCTACAGATTCTACTCCACAGAACATACGCTCTGTAATAGGAAACAGGAAAAATGTTAAAGAGAGTTTAACCAAATGCTTACCCTGGATACTAAGACGATTCAATTAAACACCTAAAAACACCTACCTTTGAGCCATGTTACTTTATAGAATCCCTTCCAAATAAACTTTTTTGAAATTAATGTATACCCAAGGTAAAGAATACAACTAATAACTATAAAGCATTTAAAAATTTGGGGACTTCTGCCAGAAAGACTAGGTATAACAGTTGGCCTATGAGTCCCCATTTTGATAATAATTGGCACCCGGTTTCAATGGTCTCTTAAGGGCACTTGTACCTGAGAGCTGGCTTTCTGTAGGACCATTTTATTGAGCTGGTCTGAGTCTTACTCTTGTACACCAGCTTATAATTGCCAGACCTAATTCTAAACTATTTCTCCAGTTCAGCAGTAATGAGAATAAATAGGACTTTCAGTGGACAAATACCCTTGGGTTGACATTCTTCCACTGAGAAAGACTCTGGGTACAAAACTTGAGATAGCTGTTATTTGCGCTGTTTCCTAGAAAGCTTACAAGGTTGTAATAGAAAACCAGTTAGGTATGTGGGTCCTGGAGTGGGATAGCCGAGGTTTGAGTCCCATCTCTGCCACTGGTTGGCTATAGGAGTGTCACCGGCAAAGTGGGGACAGTGAGTAACTTCATAGGCTATAGTCATGACGATGTGGGACAACGCAGCTAGAGAGTGCTTCCTAGAGAAGCAGTGCACGCTCAGGAAATGGTAACTGTTATCACCGAATATATCACCCTCATAATCCAGAATCCATACTGCTGGTTGAATTATTTCGTGTTTGTATTTGCAAAGAAAATTTAACCACTTAACTCAAAGCTGGAAATACATGCAATTAAAAATTGCACTAGAAGTGCTCTGGAAGAAAGCAGAGGAAGAAAAATTAAGCCTCTTTATTTTTAAAGTCTTTTATGGTTTCTAGACTTTGTCATTCAGTGGACTAATGCATGTGCCTGGCACATAGTAAGCTCCCTCTAGGTGATTGCTAAGGCTACTTTAATGCCATGGGAAGTCACAGCACAAGAACAGGGAAAGCACTCAGGGGCCTGGGTGGAGTAGATGGCAGCCCATGTCCTTCTGCAAAGAGGCTCCGTTCCTTCCTTGGATGTGAATATGTGAAGAAGCTTGCACATGACGTGACAGTTGATGTCTGAGTTCTTTGGGTTCGGCCTGCACGTTCCACGCAGCGAGGCGCCCTGTCTGGACCGAGCTGTCCCCATAGTCCTTCCTGGTCCTCTGCGCAGAACCACTCCGGGCTGCGCTGTTTTCCTGACCTCCCTCCAGCAGGGTTTGCAACGTCATCGTCAATTTAAAGCGGAGTCACGCCAGGCTTCTGGCCTGGGCCACCAGCTGGCAGAGCCACCCCCTTCCCGACCCGCTGAGGTCACCGCCGTGTCAACCGCCTCCCGGCAGGGGGCACGCGAGACGCCAGCCGCGCGCGGGCACCCCCGTCTCCAGGGCCTCGAGAGCCCCGGAAGATCAATCCCTCCCCGCACCAGCCCCATCTGGTTCCAGATTTAATTGTCATCTGAGTTCCCTAATGACTGGCTTGCACGGTGGCGGAGAGAGCCGAACGCCTCCTTTTCAGCATCTTCCCTCTGCACCCCAACCTCTTGAAATAAACTGGCAAAAATAAAAAGAGCATTCATAACGATTTCAACGTCCACGAATTGGAAATGTAAACAAAGGGCTGAGTCCCCAGGAGGGGCGTGGGGGCGCGGGGCCGGGGCCGCGCAGGTGAGCGCAGGTGCGGCCGCCGGGTCTGCGCGGGGAGCGGGGCGCGGGGACAGGACGCGGGCAGCGGGGATGGGGGCGCGGGGCGCGGGGACAGGACGCGGGCAGCGGGGATGGGGGCGCGGGGAGCGGGGACGGGGGCGCGGGGCGCGGGGACAGGACGCGGGGCGCGGGGACAGGACGCGGGCAGCGGGGTCGGAGCGCGGGGTGCGGGGCGCGGGGCGCGGGGCCGGGTCTGCGCCGGGCGCGGGGTCGGAGCGCGGGGCCGGGGGCGCGGGGCGCGGGCGGCCGCGTCTTTCTTCTGCTGGCGGTGATGTCATCGGGCGACGGCGGCCGAGGCCGGGGGGCGGCGGCGGGGGCGGCGCCGGGCGCCCGCAGGTTCCGTGCGTCTCCGGAGCAGGCACTTGACAGCGGGCCAGGACGCGCGGAGGGAGCGCGAGCCGGGCCGGACCCGCGGGGCCGCGCCGAGCCAATCGCCGGCGCCGGCCTCTCCATGGGCGAGCGGGCGGCGGGGGCGGCGGGGGCCGCGGGCCGGGCGGCCGCTCCGAGGTGAACGGGCCCGGCGCCCCTCCCCGGCCGCCTCCCGGGCGCCGCCGCGATGAATTCCGCCGAGCAGACCGTTACGTGGCTCATCGCCCTGGGGGTGCTGGAGTCGCCCAAGAAAACCGTCTCGGACCCGGAGGGCTTTCTGCAGGCGTCGCTGAAGGACGGGGTGGTCCTGTGCAGGCTGCTGGAGCGCCTGCTGCCCGGCACAATCGAGAAAGTAAGTGCCGCCCGGGCGCCCCCGGCCCCGGCGCGCTGCGGCCCGGGGTGCGCGCCCTCCTTTGTGCGCCGAGCCGGGGCCGCGGCGGGAGCTCGGGGGCGCCATTGTGTGCGGGGCGGCGGGCGGCGGGGGGCGGCCGGGCCAGGGTTCTGCTCCGCCCGGACGCTGCTGACTCGCTCCTCCGCGTCGGGAGGTCGCCTTCGCCCCCTCGCGTGGCCCGATCGCAAAGCCTGTTCCAGCAGCACGCAGTGGCCTCCCCTGGCTTTGTCTGAACGATTTCTGTCGGTGGCATTGCGTGAGTTTCACCCTCCTTCTGTTTAATGGACCAGTGGCTGTGCATGTTCTAAAGATTCCTGCAGCAGTGGCCGAGGGCTGGGCTGCCAAATGATTTACTACTTTCCCCTCGAAAAAATTCATGTGCCCACGCCGGGAGGAGGGCGGGCGAACACGGGGTTCACGAGCCCTGCCTTCCCCAAGGCTCGCTCGGGATTCTAGACTGTAGCTTGAGGTTCGTACTTGATTGTGAACGGGATCCTTGGTCCTGCAGACCCTGCTGCTCTTCCTCCTGCCTGGTGGGTCCCCTGGGGCTGGACAGTGAACCTTGACCCGCATCTCTGCAAGCGATTAAAGTTTGTTTTCAGCTCCCATAAGCGCACAGAGCAGGCCGGGGAAACAGGACAGCGTTTAAGACGAGATGCCTCTCCCGCATGTCAGAAATACTAAAATGTTATCCCGAATGTTTTTTGCCAATATGTAGTGTTAAGATCAACCATGACTTAAAAGGTGTTAGATGTAGAAACCGAAGTCCACCATAATAAGAAGTATTTCATGTTTTAATGGGGTGTGTTGGCCTCCATGCAGGATGACAAACCATTGCTGATAATAAAATGTTAGGTGACTTGAAAAAGTAAAACGTTTAATCTTACTAAGTTTATACATGTTCAGGTTCTACATTTAAAATTAGGTCAGACAACATTGAATGTGAATTTTGCATGTATTCCAGTTTTGGGTATTTTTCTTACTTGGAACATATTTATAAAAGCAGAATCTGCATTTTAGAATGAATAGCTGCCTGCCTATTCATGAAACAAAAATGTTGCTTGTAAATGAACCTAATATCACAATAAAATTATGATTTAAGATGGCACTAAGGAGAAGGATCTAACTTTCAAGGCACTCAGGATATTCTGTTGTCATCTGGATATCGGTACCTTTGGTAATAAAAGACAGATGTTGAATAGCATTGAAAATGCATGCTAAGTTTACCAAAATAGGCTTAAATAAAATACTTTAACATTTCTAAGAGCAAATCTTTAAGAAAGTTCATATGCTGTGTTGATGAAAAACATGTCACCATCAAAACGCATGTTTAGTGTGTTAACTGCATTAATATTGGTTGACAGACTTCAATGATCATTTTCTTTTAAATTCTGGAAAGATTTTCTTAGAAAACTGTACCACTCCTTTAATCTCTAAAACAACAAAGAGAAGACTGAATAAAATGTTTAGCTTGTAGGAGCCAAACTGAAATGTAGTTCTGAAACTAGAGCCATTTGGAAATTTCTTAAGTTGAAGCTGTTTTAGTCCCCTTGAGGCCCAACTGGTTTGTTTTAAACTGACTCTCATCACAATGGAAGATTAATGTCAAAGCAGAAAATTGCAGAGTTACTGATTCTCTGCGGTTCAAAGGTAGGTTTTTGGAGAATGAAATATTAGCCATTCTCTACCTCTGAAATCCCTGGTTTCAGAAGTTCGGTGAGCTTTTTCCATTCCTGGGAAGAGTTATTTGTTTCAGCTTTCCGAAGTTTGCATGCACACCAAATAATGCATGCCACAAAACACACGTGCCGAATGACTTTTACGTACATGTGGGTATGTGAGTCTGAGAACGTTTTTCTTTCAGACCTATTTGCAAACTTAACTGAATATTCATGTGGAATTGAAAGGGTCTTCACTTGGCCTGTTTGCCATGTGAGCTCTCTAACCCCAGTGAACAGCGTGAGCAGCTGCAACTTAACATCTTGCAAGTTCACAACGTGAAATTGACCGTTAGACTGGGCCTGAGCAACTGATCTGGACGGTGTTGGGGTGGCTCCGGTTTCCCACGCGTCTTTCTTTAAGAAAACATGTCCTAATGTGTTCCTTCCATTACGTTCATTTGTTCTGTTTTTAGAGCTAGAAAAAGAGTGAAGGGAACTGAAAGGACGTTCGTTGAGTTTCAGATTGTTCTGCTCATTTAAAGAAATCTTTCATTCTGGTTCCCTTCTGTGAAGTTCTACCTCTTTTCTGTTAAGGTGGAAGGTTAGAAACTGGGAAGAGGGAATTATAAATTTTACATGAGCAGTTCAGAAAAGAGACAGTTTTCATTACTGCCAACAACATGTTTTTTGCTGTAGGGGAGGAAAACATGGGAATGAAGAAGTTTCCCCAGTCCTCGTGTCTGAAGGTCTTGCACGTGGGCTTTCTGCAGGCAGGGCTGGGGCGTTCGGAGGGTCTGCCCTCACGGATTTCCTTGCTTCTCCTGTGATCAGAAACACGCGGAAGCCATGAAAGCTCGTGGTCCCAGTGGCGCTCTTCCTGTAAGTTCACACTCCTCCCATCCCTAGGCTATTTAGCCGAAGGAGGTGAAATCAAGATATAGAAATTTTAGAGGATGAAAAATTACTTTACAATTAATACAACACATGTTAAAATAATGGGAATCATGAAATGCTATTTTAACGTCACTGTGGAGCAGATGAAGTCGTTTAATTCACCATGAAAACGTCAAGAAACTTGGTTCAACCTCTCGGTGTCCCAGGGGAATAGAACACAGAGGCTTCCCTGTGGAATCCATGGGTGTGCTCCGTGGGAGACTCTGGATCCAACAACCTTTGTGGAATGTGACTGGGAGTCAGATGCTACCCTGTGGCCTTGCTGGATGTCCTGTGTGTGTGCATTTGTCTCACAGTCTGGAGGCCTGAGGGCTGAGATCGAGGTGTCAGCAGGGCCATTCTCCCTCTGAAGGTGCTGGGGGAGGATCTGTTCCAGGCCTCTCTAAGGTTTCTGGTAGTTCCGTGGCTTGTGGCAGCACACCTCCAGTCTTCAGGGGATGTTCTCCGGGTGGTCTTTACTCTGGGTCCAAATTTCCCCTTGAGGACACCAGTCATATTGGATTAGGGGTCACCTGACCTCAGTATGTCCTCATCTCAACTAATTACATCAGCAGTGAGCCCACTTCCAAATGAGGTCACATGCTGAGGTACTGGGGGTTCCCACTTTAATATACGAATTTGGAGGGGGACGTAATTCAACTCATATCAGGCGTGTAATAAATTTGAACCAAATCAACTTAAGGTCTTACTTGTCTGCATCATGACAGGTGCCATGGGAGATAAAAAAAAACTAGACAACAGGGTCTTGTGGGTTTAAGTATGGGAGAAAACATAAAACAAGAATAATATAAGACAGAAGGAAATCAAAAGTTGTAATGTCAGGTATAGATTGAAAAGAACAAAGAGTAAAGGAGTTAGAGGAGACGAGCGTTTGAGCAGGTCAGACACTGATGATTTTCCTGACATGTAAATTAGAGCATGGTTTGTATTTCCCCAAAGTGTAACCTGGCAGCCCTCGTTGACCTTCCTGCAGGCTTGCAGAAAATCAGCGAATCTGTTGTAGCATGAAAAAAAGAAAAAGCTTCTTCTCAATTGACTTAAGACTCACTTGCTGCTCAGTCTTAGGATTCTGGGGTGGGCCAGGGGCTGGGGTGGGTGGGAAATGAATCTCAGTGGCTCTCAGCAGAGGTTGCGTGCCCACTGCTGGGAATTTGCCTTTCCACAGGCCTGTGGCCCTTTCAAGAATGCAGTCATGGTGCTGAGGTGCTCACGCGGGCTGTGCCCCATGGCTGTTCATACAGACTTGCTGATTGGCAGGTAAGTCACTCCTAGAGGAAACATCAAACAGGGTATCTCCAGACTGCGTTTCTAAGGAGACTTCTTTAAACCCTGCAAACTGAATTATTTGTTAGATCAAGTTGCTTCTAACTAAACTACTTTGATTAAGGTTTCAGAATAGTTAATTTTGCAATAATAAACATTTACTTTTGAAGCATGTAACTGTAAAGTCCTCAACCAGCGTGATTCTTGGTTTGAGTTTCAGGGCCTGGAGAAGAGGGTAGCTATAACTGCATTTGCTGGCTCATTCAAAATAAGGCAAACAAACTGAAATTCAATTTAAATCAGGAACGTTTAAAGAGATTTCCTGAGAGCCAGACTGGAAACGCTATAGTATTTATGTTGGCATTTGATACATGCGCATATGAATGAGCACACACACAGGTGTGCAAACACAAACACACATACACACATGTGCATGTATGCAAAGTGCACGCGCACCCACGTGCTTGCACTCATAAAACACGTGTACATGTGCACACATAAACACACATGTGCACACATGCACAAACATGCGCACACATGCATCTGACTGGGGTTTGGAGGGAGTGGGGGAAAGGACAGGCCAGATGGCTGTCATCAGGGCGGCTGCTCTGGGAGTTCTCCAAGCCTGAGTCCAGCCTGTGCCACCCCAGACCAGGCCCTCATTCTATTAATAGAAGTAACTCCCTGGAATCTGTGTGCTCTCCTTTAAGTACGGCCACCTTTGTATACACCTTTATTTATTTATTGGCGGCTGGCTGGTACTGGGTACCTCTCTCTTAAAAAAAAAGATGTGTCTGCCCAGAGTTGCAGGCATGGTGCTAACCTCCTTTACAAATGCCGTTTCACGTGATGCCCATTTTGCAGATGGGGACACTGAGGCCTGGCAGTTTGCTTTGCCCCAGGTTACCCGGCTGGCACATGGAGGTGGAGGTTCTAATTCAAGTCTCTGACCTTTCCCCAGACAACAAAACTGCTGCTGACACCTATGCTGAATTTAAGGGAAGATTGGTAGTTACTGCCTTTATGAATTTACACACCAGATCAGGAAACAAAACAAAGGAAGATGACGTAAATGAGCCCCCCAGGCAGAGCAGGCTTGAGTATCACACAGTGTGGCATGGACTGCTGTTCAACGGGGTCGCAGGAAGGAAGAGGGCAGAGAGGGAGCCATCAGGAGGGGCACAGCTCAGCTGCCAGTGTTCGGTTTCCCAGGAAGTTTGAAAGCCATTCTTCCCTGGGAGTGGACACAAACCAGAGGCACCTGGGAAGAGTCCGTGCTGCCCCGTGGAAAGCTTATGCTGCCCAGCATCGACTTCCTTCCCGACAGCCACTGGGGGATGCGCCAGCAGGACACCAGTGCAGTTCTTGCATCTAATAACTGTCACTGCGGTGCTGGGGCTCCCCTCTGCTGGGGTTTAGTTGGTTTCCATGTAGTGCAATTTGCATTTGCACACACATACACCCCCAGCTCATGTGCATGCATAGCAAACCTTGAAAATTAAAGTACTTTGTAGATATTTCATGCATTTTTCTCCCTTTGGAGGTAACCTATTGCTGTAAATGTAACAAGTGGAGGAGACTGGGGGAAGGGATGGGTGGCGGACAGAGCTGCTCGTTCTTGTTGTGTCGTCAGGATGTTTTCAGCTTTCTGGACAGAACCTCCTGTGAGCTGGAGATTTGCCTATGCGTCTATCACTGAAGGTGGAAGGTGGCAAAGGCACATCGTTCCTCTGGGCATAGGGCTCTGCCACATGAAATGCCAGGGCAAGGAGGGCCAGTGGTCCCCCAAACCCCCAGTCCCTGCCCAGAGACGCTGTAGGACATGGTCCTCTGTGTGCTCCAGAGTCAGACGACCCGGCTTCAGTGCCACAGCCATGTGCCCTGTGATGTGGGGCAACGTGCCTAACTTCTCTGAGTCTCAATTTCCTCCTCCTAAAAATGAGATTGGCATGCCAGCTGAGAGGCATGGCCTGTTCAGGCAGTAGGGTCTTTACCAGGATAGACGAGAGGATGTGTTGGGCACAGAGTGATCCCTCAGCACATGGCAGTCATTGTTATTTTATCAATTGACTTTCCCCATTGTGTCCAGAAAACACTAAGCCGGGATTTGAACCCCAGAGCCACCAATATCCAGGCATACTGCATTATTCTCACAACGGGGAAAACTCTTGCAACTTTCGGGGGCTGGCAGCCCTCCCTTCCCACCCTGGACAGACCACCATTGTCTGGGTCAGTGGAGCTGCTGAACGTGGTTCCCAGGGCCCTCTGGCAAGCGCCAGGTCTCGGCAGCTGCTGAGCCCACGCAGCCGTGGCTGGGGGCCAGAGGGCCGAGCTGGGGGGACTCAGGTTTCACTTATATAAAGTTTCATGCATGAGAAAGGCCAGGAGTCACAGATGGAAGTGAGGGCCCAGCCAGTCCCACCCTGCCTCTGCCATCCCTGGGTCCTGGGCTTTCCCCTCGTCCATCAGTCTACAGAGTTAGGTTAGGAGAATTTGATTCTTGACGTTTTTATATTTCTAACTTTAGCTCTGAACTTCCAAAGTTTTGTGAACCAGACTGGTAGTTCTCAACTCCATCTTTGCAGGGTAGTGCTGTGTCTGCTGTTGTTTAAAAGACAAGGGGAAGGGTGAGGATGTTTAAGTGGAATGTGTGCAAAATTCATTTCAAAATATTTATTCAAATTCATTTAAATCAGATCAATGTATTTATCAGGTTGCTGTTATGTGCATGCTGGCGAACCACGTCACATGCACAGAAACACACGCACGTACCAACACGTGTTCTGTACCACCTTTTCAAGCAGGTCATGAGAGAAACAACAGGGTCTTAAGTATAAACCGTTTGTCAGCCTTCGGTGTGAAGGAGTAGAGGTCATCCAGCCCGAACGCCTCGTTTTACAGACGGGATAACGAGGCAGTTGCATATGGGTATGTGAGTTGCGCACTGCACAGCCTTAGGAGAACCGTTTGCGCTGCAGTTGAAGTGACGGTGCTCCCAGCACTGTGCTGGCAGGTGGCTCTGGGGAATGATGCACAGAGCAGAGTAGAGAAGGTGGATTACAAAAGTGACCCTGATTCTCCAACCTCCCCATAGCCACCCCCCTTGCAAGGTGACGTTCCCACTCCCCCATCGGGAGGCAGAGTCCGTTTCCTCACTTCTGAATCTGAGCTGGCCTTGGCTTGTTTTGGCCAACGTAGTGCGGCAGAAGTGACCAGTGCCAGTTCCCAGCCTAGGCCTCAGCGGGCCTCGCACATTTCCACCTGTCTCAGACCCTGCTTCCACCACGAGGACTCTTCAGGGCCTGGATGCTAGGGATGGGACCACACGGGAAAACTCAGTTGTCCCATCCCCAGGCCATCCCGGACCCACCTACAACCAGCCTCAAACACTGGAGACAGCACAGCCATGATCAGCAGGCCTACTGCCCATGCCAGGGCTGACACAGCCGTGTGAGCAAGCCCAGGCCAGACTCACTGTAGTCCGCTGCTGAGGCTCCGTGGTTTGTTATGTAGCAGTACTGTGGCCGTGGATAACAGGTGCATACACGTTACCTGTACATCCATGTGCGCGCACACACACACACACACACACACACACACACACACACACACACACACACACACACCCTTAACTAGGGAACACACACATATACATACATACATTCAATCCCAAACCATTGCCTACACTTTAAAAAATATCCTGTGTGCTTCATTTCTGGAAAAACATACTCTTCCTTTGATAATTGCCTCCCCAGTATTTTCTGTTCTACCTGTTGAGACCTCTTGTCGATACCAAGCGGAGACACCGTCCGTCGAGGGCGTGTGTGTGCCGGGCACTGTTCTAAGCTCTTTACCTGCGAGGACTAACGCAACCTTCGTGAGGTCCCTGCAGGGAGGCTCTGGCACGAGTGCTGAGCTGGCCGGGGGCCTCTGCCTGGCTGCGGCCCCTGCACGCGGCGTCTGATTTGCCCACCTTTTCTGTGTTTTGTTCTACTTTTGAAGATGTCCTCTTGACTTTATCTTCTAACTTCTCTACTGAAATTTTTTATTTTGACTAGCCTTTTCTCATGTCTACGAGCTCTTTGTTTCTTGCTCTCTGGAGTCCCTCTTGCTTTCTCCATCTCTTGCTTCCTTGCTCTCTCTTTCTCCCTCTCTTTCTTTCTCTCCCTCCCTGACTGTCTCTTCCTTCCTGTCACTCCCTCTGGCTCTGTCTCTTTCTCCCTTCTTTTTTAATAAACACCACCGTTCTTGTTTCTGGATGAGTTCTTTCTCTTACTGTGGATATTCATTATCGTTTCCTTGAAGGGTTTCTTTAAAGAGTGAGGCACCCCCATGACTAGGAGATGCTGTGTGCCTGCTGGGGTCGAGGGTGACTGAGTCTCACTATGAGCCACTCAGGCGGTGCCCACAGGTCTGGACCTGTTGGGGTCTGTCTCCTGTGTGGCCTTGCCACCTGGCCAGAGCAGGCTACAGCTGCCTGCTCAGAGCAGGGTCCACATCAGCACTCAGCCTCCCCTTGACACTTGTCTGCACGTGCTCTTCCCAAGTTCTGGACCTCTTTGGTTCACTTTTCACCAGAGAATAAGCCTCCAGCTCCTGCAAGGATGGCAAGGGGTGGCCACTGTGGGGGGTGGGCCCAATGACTGTGTCTAACACTGCAGCACCCCCAGCTGAAAGGGCCCCCTTGCCTGCAGCCGCCACCTGGCAGGCACCCTCCTGCCCCTGCTGAAGCCAATTCCACCCTGCAACATGCTTCCTAACTTCACAGTGGTGGCCTGTGGTTTCAGTACCTTCTAGTTTTGTTAAAGGTCGTGCTTGTGTTTCTTGTTCTCTTGGCTGTTTGGAGGGATTTTTCAAGAGAATCACTGTGTTAGAATTGGAATCCCTACATCATTAGAGAGAGAAAAGGAGAGAAAGAGAGAGGGTCAGAGACAGAGCATGCACAAATATCCATGTCTTACTTTCTTGCATTCTTATCTCTTCTGTGCGAGTTATTTAATGTTATAGTTATTTAAAGTGTTCTTTTTTTCTCATTGCTTGATATTGTGTGCATAACTTTATTATTATACTTGGAGCCGTTCTTTTTTTTTTAAGGAGCTGGTAATAGTCCTACCTTTTCTCTAAAGAAGCTATATATATATTCGGGACCTGAAAAACGTGGATATAAAAGCAATTTAAGCCTCTCCAGTTTATATTACATTGCTTTGGTCTAAAATGGGAATCCACAGTTCCAAGTTTGTTTTGAATTTGCAGTTTCTTGCCATGAAGTCTTGTTCTGACAGTATGATTTTTGTTAGCAACACCTTCTTTAAGATGGTCTAGTTTGGATTATTTGTGAATCCCATGGCCTGCGATGGCTTTCTCCCTCAATTCTGAACGTCTCACTACTAAGTTCCTATGCCAAGATGGCTTCCCACCAATTTCTTGTCCTTAAAGTAGTTTAAGTTCATAAGAGACTTTAAAGTGTCCATCTATGGTTAGCAGATTTTTCAGAAGTCTTTTGTTAGGAACTCAGATTTTCTGAAGAAGCCTATTAGTTTCTAAACACATGCCAAAAGATTACAACTTGGCCATTTACGTTAAGGGAAGATGTAAAATATCCACTTATTTAAACAGAAAATTAGGATTTTGACAGAAAAATTAGGGTTTTGAGAAGAATAGTCCTGGTTCTAGTTGCCTCTGTTGCTGGCTCTCTAGGAGGAGCAGAAGACTGACTTGAACATGTGGAATCTGAGCCCAGGCCTTTATTTTTTTCAAATAATCTGTGTGTGTGTGTGTGTGTGTGTGTGTGTTTCCCCCATGGTGCTGGAAAAATTGCCTTAAGACCAGTGTTTGTATAATTAATCTCATAACATATCAGTGCTGGTAACAGATTGCTTCTAATGGAAACTAGTTTTCTGGTTATAGTTGCTTCTATTTTGATAATGCATTTTTGTTTCTTTTGAGAACAGGCTCTATAAATAGGATTGGTCAAATTCTTCACAGACTTGTGGCAAAGGTTAAACTTGCAGAAAGTACCACACAAGCCATATTTTTAAGTGACAGGAGAATAGACTTGAGTGTCTTTCTGACTTAATTAATCGATGATACATGGAGAATAAGACTCCGTTTACTGTACCTCTGACAAAGCACATTTACTTAGACTGAATCTGAGTAACTGCTATGTCAGCTATCTAAGGTTGGCTCTCCAAGCAAGTAACAGTAAGTGAGTCTTGTGCACACTATTTATGAATCGTTAAAATGATGTTGTGGGAGTGAGATGGTACTTACCCTGCACACAATTAAGTCTTTAGTTGTGTGTAATGGAGCATTCACCTTAGAAGCTAGACAAGTTGGGTCTAAGCAAATTAGAACCAAAGTAAGTAGTAGGAGAAAGAGAATAATAAAGAATAGAATGGAAATCAAGTGGAATAGAAAACACAAAATTGCTAGAGAAAATCAATGAAACGAAAAGCTGGTTCTTTGAGAAGAATCAATAAAATGGATAAACCTCTTGCCAGACTGATCAGGAAGAAAGGAGAGAAGACACAAATGACCAACATGAGGAATCATTACAGATCCTACAGACATTAAAAGGATAATAAGTGATATCATAAACATTTTTATGCCAATAAATTCTACATCGTAGATGAAATGGACAACTTCCTTGGAAGACACAAACTACCATAGCTCACTCAAGAAGAAATGAATAAGCTTAATAGCCCTGTATCTATTACAGAAATTAAATTGGTGGGTAAAAAGCTTCTCATAAAGAAAATTCAAGGCCAGATAGCTTTACTGATGAATTTCACCAAACATTTAAGCAGAAATCATACCAATTCTACACAGGCTCCTCTAGAAAATTGAAAATGAAGGAATACTTTTCAACTCATTCTATAAGGTCAGCATGACCCTGATAACAAAATCTTTTAAGGACCTTATAGAAAAGACTATAGACCAATAACCCTTATGGATATAGATGTAAATCTTCAAAAAAATCTAGCAAATCAAATTCAATATTATATGAAAAGTGTAACAATCATAACCAAGAGGGGTTTATAATTTGTTTTAACATTTGAAAATCAACCATATAATTCTCAATATTAACAAACTAAAAAAAGAAAGATCATAGGCTTATGTCAATAGATGCAGACAAAGCATTCAACAAATTCAACATCCATTCTTGATAAAATATAAACTTCCAGCAATCTAGGAATAAAAGGAAACTTGCTCAGCCTAATAAGGGCATCTATGAAAACCTACAGCCAACATCATATTCAATGGGAAAGACTGAAGGCTTTCCCCCTAAGATGAGGAACAAGACAAAGATGTGCACTCTTGCTATTTCTGTTCAGCCTCATACTAGAGGTCTGAGCTAGTATATTAGGCAAGAAAAAGAAATCAAAGGCATCCAGGTTGGAAAAAAACAAGTAAAACTGTTTTTATGTGTAATCTATGTAGAAAATCAGGTGAAATGTACAAAATAACTACTAGAATTAGTAAGTGAGTTTAGCAAGGTTGAAGGATATAAGATTAATATAAAAAAATTAATTATATTTCTATATATTAGCAAGAAACAATCAGAAATTGAAATGAAAAATACTGTTTACAATAGCAAAAGAAAAAAGAAAGAAAGAAAAGAGAAATGCTTAGGGATAAATCTGACAAAAAATAAGAAAGACCTGAATACTCTGAACAAGAAAACATTGCTGAGTGAAATTAAAGACGACCAAACTAAATGGAGAGATACATAACATCTGGGTCAGAAGTCTTACTATTTTTAAGGTGTTCTCTCCACATTGATCTGTAGGTTCAAAAGAATCACAACCAAAATTCCAGAATTTTTTTTCTTTTTTTGGTAAAAATTGACGAATGATTCTAAAGTTTATACGGAAATGTGAAGGATCTAGAATAGCCAAGACAGCTTTGAAAAGGAAGAAAAAGTTGGAGGACTTTATTTCAAGGCTATTCATAAAGCTACAAAAATTGAGGCACTGTGGTGTTGGCATTAAGACAGAGAAATAGATCAATAGAACAGAATGGAGAGTTCAGAATTAGACCCATAAATGCATAGACAATTGATTTTCAACAAAGGTGCAAAGGCCATTCACTGTTGGAAGGATATTCTCTTCAATAAATAATACTGGAACAATTAGATATCCATATATTTAAAAATGAACTTCAATCTATACCTCACACAGTATACAAAAATTAACTCAAAATGAATCATAGATCTAAATGTAAAGCCTAAAACTAAAACACTTTTGGAAGAAAACATAGGGGAAAATATTTGTGACTTTGGGCTAGGCCAGAAAAGACCAGAGAAAGACACAACAAAAAAAGAAAACTACAGACTGATGTCTCTCGTGAACACAGGTATGGACTGATGTCTCTCGTGAACACAGGTATGAAGATCCTCAATAAAATACTAGCAAACAGAATCCAACACCACATTAAGAAGGACATTCACCATGATCAAGTGAGATTCATCCCAGGGATGTAAGGGTGGTTCAACGTACGCAAAACTATAAATGTGATATATCACATCAACAGAATGAAGGAAAAAACCATAATTGTTCTAATAGATGAAGAAAAAGCATTTGATGAAATCTAACACCATTCATGATAAAAACACTCAACGAACTAGGTATGGAAGAAATGTACCTCAACACGGTAAAGGCCATATACGACGATATCATACCGAATGGACAAAATTGGAGGCTTTTCATCTAAGATCTGGAACAAGACAAAGATGCCCACTTTCCCCACTTTTATTCTAGATAGTACTAGAAGTTCTATCCAGTGCAGTAGGACAAGAGAAAGCAATAAAAGACATCCACATTGGAAAGGAGGAAGCCAAAGTATCCCTATTTGGGGATGACATGATCCTACATGTAGAAAGCCCTAAAGACTCCACCAAAAAATTACTAGAACTAATGAATGAATTCAGTACAGTGGCAGGATTTAAAATTAACACACAATTATCAATAGCTTTCCTGTATGCTAATAATGAAATAGCTAAAGAAATCAAGAAGGTAATTCTATTCACAATAGCTACCAAAAAATGAAATACCTAGGAGTAAATTTAACCAAGGAGGTAAAAGACCTCTACAATGAAAAGTATAAAACACTGGTGAAAAAAATTGAAGAAGACACAAATAAATGAAAAGATATCCCATGTTCATGAGTTGGAAGAATTGACATCATCAAAATATCCATATTACCCAAGGCAACTTACACATTCAACATAATCCCTATTAAAATACCAGTGACATTCTTCACAGAAATAGAAAAAATGACCATAAAATTTGTATGGAACCACAAAAGATTCCATATAGCTAAAGCAATCTTGAACAAAGAGAACAAAGGTGGAGACTTCACATTTCCAACTTCAAAATATACTATAAAGCTAGAGTAACGAAAACAGCATGGTACTGGTATAAACATAGACAAGTAGACCAATGGAACAGAATAGAGAACACAGAAATAAACCCACACACATAGCCAACTGATTCTTGACAAAGGTGCCAAGAATATACAGTGGGGAACAGGACAGCCTCTTCAGTAAATGGTGCTGGAAAACAGGATATCCACATGCAGAAGATTAAAACTAGACAGCTACCTCTCACCATACACAAAAACCAATTCAAAATGGATTAAAGACCTAAATTTAAGACCCAAAGCTATGAAACTACTGGAAGAAAACATAGGGAAATGCTGCACGAAATGGGAGCGGGCAGTGCTTTTTTGAGTGAGACTACAAAGGCACAGGCAACTAAAGCAAAAAAATACATAAATGGGACTACATCAAACTGAAAAGCTTCTGCACAGCAATGGACACTATCAACAAAGTGAAGAGACAACCTACAGAACGGGAGAAAGTGTTTGCACACTATACATCAGACAAGGGGCTAATATCCAGAATGTATAAGGAACTCAAACAACAGCAAAGAAACAAGTAACACAATTTAAAAATGGGCAAAGGAGCTGAACAGACATTTCTCAAAGAAGACACTCAAATAGCCAACAAGCACATGAATAAATGCTCAAAATCACTAGTCATCAGGGAAATGCAAATCAAAACCACAGTATCATCTCACTCCAGTTAGAATGGCTATTATCAACAAAGCAGAAAATAATGAATGCTAGTGAGGATGTGGAGAAAAGAGAACCCCCTCCTATGTTGCTGGTGGGAATGTAAATTGGTACAGCTACTGTGGAAAACAGTGTGGAGGTTCTTCAGAGAATTAAAAATAGATCTGCCTTATGACCCAGCTATCCCACTACTGGGTGTATACCCAAAGGAAGTGAAATCAATATATGGAAAAGACACCTGCACTCCCATGTTCATGGCAACACTATTCACAATAGCTAAGAGATGGAATCAACATAAATGCCCGTCAGTGGATGAATGGATCAAAAAACCTGGTAGATATACACAATGGTATACTACTCAGCTGTACAAAGAAATGATATCCTATCATTTGCAGCAACATGT
Source organism: Cynocephalus volans (assembly GCF_027409185.1). Taxonomy (NCBI): domain Eukaryota; kingdom Metazoa; phylum Chordata; class Mammalia; order Dermoptera; family Cynocephalidae; genus Cynocephalus; species Cynocephalus volans. The sequence continues at coordinate 3,037,693 of NC_084466.1, read as the reverse complement.
ATGGAACTGGAAAGCATCATGTTAACTGAAGTGCGCCAGACACAGAAAGACAAACACCGTAAGTGGTTCTCATAGAAGTGCAGAATAGAATAATGGTTCCCAGATCCTGGGAGGGGAGTGGGGGGATGAGAAGTGGTGGACTAACAGGTACAAAACTGTGCTTTCTATCCTAAGTGAGTCATTGTGCATATATCAAAACAACACACTGTACTCCACAAATAGGTACAAGTAAATGTTAATATAAAAAAAATTTTTTAAATGGGCAAATGGTATGAACAGACACTTCACTGAAGAAGATATACAGACGGAAATTAAGCACATGAAAAGAAGCTCAACATTATTAGTCATTAGGGGAATGTAGATTAAAACTACAATGAGATATCACTGCACGCCTATTACAGGGGCTAAAAGAGTGATCGTAGCGAGCATGGACGAGTATGTGAAAGAAGGGAACGTTAGTGATGTGGGAATGTGACACTGCACAGCAGCCTCAGAAAACAGCATATCAGTTCCTTAAAATATTAAACATACCTCTACCAAATGTCTTAGGCATTCCACTTCTAGGTACCTACCCAAGAAAATGCAAATGACATAATATGCCAAATCTTGCACACAAATGCTCATAACAGCTTTATTTTTAATAGCCCCAAACTGGAAGCAGCTCAGATGTTTTTTAACTGGTGAAAGGGTAAACAAGTTGTGGCGTCTCTTCATACTGGAATACCAGTCAGCAATAAAAAAGAATACTCTATAACATGGATGAATCTCAAAATTATGTCACATAAAAGAAGCTAAGCAAAAAAGTGCATACTGTACGATTCCATTTATATAAAATTCTAGAAAATGCAATGTAGACAGAAAGTAATCGGTGTCCCTTGGGCTCTTCAGGCGGCAGGAGGAAGTGATTACAAAGCAGCACAAGGGACCTTCCGGGTAGTGGGATGGTCATTATATTGATACTTGTGTTGTTTCTTAAGGGCGCATATATGTTGAAACTTCTTGAATTTAATGCTTTAAATGTACGCAGTTTTTGTATGTCAATGATACTTCAATACGTGTTATAACAGTCTTCACCCGGTGCATAGTTATGTTTTTGTTGTGTGTAGTGGAGCTTTAATTCATTTTACTGGCTATTCCCGACTTTTGAATCTAACTGTGAATCTAGAAAACGTGAATTTTACCGTACAAATTTTACTGTACAAAGGTTAATAGTGTACTTACATTTCATGGGGGGAAGGGATTCTTTCCAGAGAGCTCATTTATTTACTTATTTGTTTATTTTCTCCTCAAGTCTTTAATGGGAGTGTACCATATTCCACGAGTTGTGCTAGGCACTGGAGATTGAGTGATTAGTGCAAATAGACAGCATGCTGTCTCATGGGGGCGAACAGTAAAGAAGTCGCACGATCGATTCTGTTATGAATGACACGCGTGCTCTAGGCGAGGAGCAGATTTTCACACGTGTGCAGCAGAGAAGCCTGACTGGACCTTTGGATGCGGACAGTGACGGTTTAGGAGAGGTTCTCAAGAGGTGGCATTTGCGGTGAGCCCTGCTGGGCGAGTAGCTGTCGTTGGGGCAGGGTATGTGCATGCAAGGTCCAGTGAGAGGCGATCCGGTGTGTTGGGAGTGATGGCAGGGCCAGGGAGCCCGGGGTCTGGTGGGCCATTGTTTGCACAGGTTTTGAGGTTTTTCAGGGTTTTTTAAGGGGAGAATGACGTGATCAGTTGTGTGTTTCAGAAACAACACTCCAGCGGCGGTGTGGAGAACAGGTCAGATGCAGCCCACTGAGAGCAGCAGGGCGGGTGTTAGATCGGAGGCAGTGGAGAGGCAAGGGGGGCGTGGAGAGGGACTCAGGCAGGGAGAGGCATTCGGGTGACTCCTGGGTTTCTACCGCACGTGACAGGATGAGGCGGTGTGGCCTGTGAGTCAGTGCTGCGGGAGGCCTCGGCAGGTGCAGGCAGATCACAAAAGCACTGCATTGAGCGTGTTGCTAGAGGCATCTAGGCGTGGGGTAGTGGGAGCTTAGAGGACACCTGGATGGAGTACGGGTTTGGAATCGTCATCTGGAGATGCGAACTGAGGTGTAGGAGTGGGGAGATTTCCTCTGGGGAAGCTGTGGTGTGACTATGGAAGGCCTAGGACCAGCCGAGGGAGTGCTGGACATTCATCAGCAGGCAGTGCCCACGAGCCTGGGAAGACTCAGGGAGGGTGGTCAAAGTGGTCAGTCGGGAGTGGGGGCGGCGTGACCAGGAGCTTGGGGGCAGAGGACCGCTAGCATGCTGCTGAGAGGTCAAGTGAGCAATTCAAAAAACCCTGTTAGCCCCAGCCATACGCCTGGAGGGGAAGAAGGCACTGTTAATCATTGTTCTAGACAACAGGTGTAAACCAGACTGCCTGGACAAACCTAGATATGTGGTCACCCTTGTCCTTGGTGACCTCAGCAAGAGCCTGTGTGCCAAAGCAACCAGCGTGAGTCCAGAAGGGAGGCAGGTTTTCTACAACTGGGAGGCATCTGAGCATGGAGGTTTGAGGGGAGCAGAAGATGCTGGAAACACAGTTGTGGAGTGAGAGCGAGCCACCCCGCAAGTGTGTTGGATGGCTGGGCGCCCGTGGAACCCTGCCGGGTGTTGGGGCGTATGAATTTATAGCGATCTGCAGGGGCCTGAGCATATTACGGTACTGGTCAAGTTTCCTGAAAATTTTCTTAAGAGGAAGTTGACCTTCAGCTGTACTTTTCTTGATAAAGGAGGTTCTAGAAAACTGTATTTCAATCAGTAGCTTCAGGGAAATGTATATGATCTTTTTCTTTCATTTCCCATATTTTAAAATGTGTTCTTTTCCTTCATGATGGATGAACCCATTGGCTTAAGTCACGAGTGTTGTGTTGAGCCTAAACAGTTCACTCTGAGAACTTCTATGATATTCATCTTTATCTTATAAATGCATTAACGTCAGGTGTTTAATCTTTCCCCTTTGATTTATTTGTAGGATTTTAAGGTAAGGATGGTGACACTGCTAAAAACTAATGCTCTTTACTATGTCTGTTTTGTAGTTGACGTCTGAAAGTACAGATTTGGTATAGTTAAGGTATTTTAAGGATGTCAATGTATAATTTTTAGAGAGTTCAGGTTCAAGTTGAGGGCTATTTGTATGACAATTTTAAGAACATATGTGTGTCTCTCCTGGGATTTACTTTCTCTTTCCATTTAGAAAATACTCATAATGTATACATATCATGAGAAATGAAGGAGATAAAATAAATCAAGTGGTGTTTATTGAGAATATTGTTCCTAAGTAGATGCAATAAATCTAAGCAACATTTGTGGGTATTATTTTTCCAGTTCAAAGCATTGAAACATGCACAATTCAGTTCTGGCTCCACGTGTGGGAGCAGTGAGCACACTAGTCATTTCTTTCCAGTTAATCCTTTTTCTTTGGGAGGATGGTGGGGAGAGAGTGTTATTGGGAATAGGGATGGGGTGTTGAGGGGAGTGTGACGTGTGTGTCCCCATAAAAATATATATATATATATAGATAGATAGATATGTATATACATATACACACCATCGAAGAGCTTATGGGCTAAAAATGATGTCTGGATTGGTTTGGTTTTCCTTCTCTTACAGCCAGATGTGGAAAGGCTGTTCAACACTGACCTGCCCATCACATATAAAGATGTTAGTGACATTACTGACATCAGAATTAGAAGTACGTGCGTTTTGGGTTTTTTTCAAGTAATGATTATTTTTCCATCTTTTTTACCTTTGGTTTAGGTGGTTATGTGGTTCTTAAATTTAAGTGTACATTAGAATCATCAGAAGGGATTGTGAAAATACAGATTGCTGGACTCCAACCCCAGAATTTCTGATTTAGTGAGCCTGGGTCTGGGGTTGAAAATTTGTATTTCTAACAAGTTCTCAGGTAATGCTGATGCTGGTCCAGGTGACCACCACTGAGAACCACTGACTTAGCTCACTGAGCTAATCAACCCACAGTACCATAACCTGGGACCAGCAGATTGTATGCATGGCCTTTTAAGAAGACAGGAGCCCAAGGTGTGCTCACCTGAGGGCTTTTCCACAGGTGCACAGGCTGCTGGCTGACCGTGGTGTGGTGTGTCCCCCCATGTGCTTGACAAGTTTCCTAACAGACCCCAAGTCTGCTTCTCCTTGGGCTTTTAGAGTATTTAAACATGGAGGTAGAAAGATCGAAAAGAAATCCTGCTTGGGTGGGAAGGGGACTCAGAATTTATCTGAAAAATAGGAGCCCCCATTTGTTTCTGTGTATCTAGAACATTTTTTCATAAAACAGTAGAGAAACACAATCTCTGTTAAGAGACCAAGCTCAGGAGGTCTGTGAGATTTGATGAAATGTATTACTTAAATTGAGGCACATAAGGAGGCACCCTGGAAATATTCAAGTAAGGGTTGGGAGGCACTATGGCAGCTACCTAAGATAACCAGTCACTGACAGCCACCAGAAGATGAAGTGGACACTGTTCTGGGTAAAGATTCTCTTTAACATTGAGGCTCTTAAGAGAAAGTAAAGCAACCTTGTTGCTAGGTTGTGGGAGTTAGGGAGTGGCCTTGGGGAAGAGATCTGGGTGCCAGTTCAAAACAGAACTGGGCAGACGGTTGCTCTTTAAGGACATGTTTCATTCTATGGAGCTCATCTAAGCTGCAGCTCCTTCTGACATTGCTCCTGAGGGATGGTAGTGGGTACTGTCCTTCAGCTGGGGCCCCTTGTTCTTTGAAGGTCTGAAGCAGCCCGCATGGCTCACTCTGTCCTTCCAGCAAAACTGAGGACATGTTGCTTGATTTCATTCCGATTTATGCTTTCCAATTCAGTAGCAATTGAGAATCCATTTTGTTTTATTAAATATGGAGAAAATGATGACAGTTCTGACAATGCCCCACCCCCAAGTCTGGTCACTGGAGAACTCATTAGACCAGGCAGAGACATAACTGGATTCTGGTCTGGAGATCTGGTTCTGGTCGGCATGGAACCTTTTCTAGATGATTCCTTTTCTAGTGGCATTGCACAGGTGACCTTAGCAACCATTTCTCCTCCCAGTGAATGAGGCTGGAATCATCTGACAAGGATTTCCAAGCAGTCGTCATACAGAGGCTTCAAAAAGCCATTACAGGTTCTCTGGAAACAAAGAAATAAGACTTACGAAAAATAGACAAGTGGAAAGTACAGGACTGAGGAATAGAATAACTGAAGTAAAACTCACTGGATGGGCTCAAAAGTGGAGTGGAGATGACAGACGACAGAATCAGTGAGCAACGGAGAGAACACAGACCCAAGAGAACGTGCAGGATGCCAAGGGCTGTCCACTCTCCTGAAGCTGTCACGAGGCCGAGCAGACAGCGTGTCAGTGGTAACGTAAGTGCAGTGTGGCAGTTTCCTTGTTCATTGCCTTCCCTCTCTGCTGCCTCCTGTCTCTGTGTCTCTCCTTCTGTCTCTGTCATCTCTGAAATGTCAGAATCACATGAGGTCTGCGGCTGATTCTGGCCACCTTGTGAAACTTAGGAAACCAACATGACGCAGCCCTACTAGACATGCAGGGCTTATGGATGGCTGCATAAAGCAGGCGACAGGAGCCTGACGAGGCCCGAGGGACCAGGCCAGCTGGTTAGGGGGAACCCACCTTGGAGCCAGCGATTTTCCTTAGTGATAAGGACATGAGGGCTGTAACCAGACCTCGCTCTCAGCAGCACTAGCTGGACTGATGTCCAGATACACACAGAGAGAAAACTGAGCCTGGGACACCGAATGTGGACAGTCCAGGGCAAGGGCTGGGCAGCAGGTGCCCACCAGCTGGCCTCAGGCAAAATGGCAGTAACAGGAACCTGTCAGTCATGACAGGCAGGGATTAAGGCTCTAAGGTAAAAGCAAGAGAGTCATTTCTATCACTTTGCCTGCAGTGATAATATGTCCAAGTTTTTTTTTTTTTTTTTTTTTCAGGATAGTTTGTCTTAAATGTTTGATTCTTACATTAAATCAATTATATTATTTTTTGGTTCTAGATTCTACATCAGCATCACTCAACTTCACATTTGGTAGCTATAATCAAGAGATTTATGGTACGTGGACTGTCATAGGCACAGGTCCTCAATTCATTAGTTCACTATATAAATAACATAATACGTGCCTGTACATGCCATGTGTTGAGATACAGCAGTCACCCAAACAGACCACATACTCTGCATATGGGGCATATATTGTATAATGCAGGGAGATATTCTGTAGACACAGCACTTAAGTAAATTGCATGTGTTTGGCAGTGATAAGTGTTATGAAGGAAAACAGAGCAGGGCGGGTGTGTGTGGGGGGGTGCCAGCACGTAGGGCAACAGAACAATTTTGGATTGGGTTGTCAGGGTAGGCGTTACTGAGAAGGGACACTTGAACAGAGACTTGATGATGGATATGAGCAAAGGAAGGGGTGAGGTGAAGGTCAGGAGGAGAGTGTTTCAGACAGAGGGATTAGCTAGTGCAGAGGTCCTGAGGTAGGAGCCTGTGGCAAGTTCCAGGAACAGCAGAGGCCAGTGTGAGTGGGAGAGCAGTAGTTAGCTGATGAGGTCAAGGAAGTAACAAGAGAACAGACTGCGTCGGACCTGCTGGGCCACTGTAATGACTTTGGCTTATTATTATTAGACTTTATTTTTTAGAGCAATTTTAGGTTTCCAGAACAATGGAGCAGAAAGTAGAGTTCCCATATACCCTCCCTTCACCCCCCCCGCCCCGTTTCCCTTATTATTAACATCTTGCATTGGTGTGATACACCTGTTACAACTGATGAGCCAGTATCGATACATTATTATTAAGTCCATAGTTTACATTAGGGTTCACTCTGTGTTGTACATCCTATGCATCTGACAACTGGTTAGCTCTGTTGGTTAGGATGGTATTGATAACACCAAGGTCCAAGGTTTGATCCCTGTTACCAGCCAGCTGCCTTTTTATAATGACATGTATCTGCCTTATTGTATCATATAATTTCACTGCTCTAAAACCCTCTGTGCTCCACCTAGTCATCCCTCTCTCTGCAACTTCTTATCTTTTCACTGTCTCTATAATATTGTCTTTTCCAGAACGTCATATACTGTAGCTGGAATCATACAGTACGCTGCCTTTCGGATTGGCTTCTTTCACTTAGCAATGTGCATTTAAGGTTCCTCCACATCTTCCGAGATCAGACGAGATCAGGTGTGTTCAGGATGGTATGGCTGTAGACTAAGGTTCCTCCATATCTTTTTGTGGTTTGATAGCTCATTTCTTTTCATCACTGAATAATCCCACTGTACGATGTATCACGTTTGTTTATCCACTCACCTACTGAAGGACATCTTGGTTGCTTCCAAGTGTTGGCAATTACGAATAAAGCTGCTGTGAACATCTGTGTGCGGGCTTGTACGTGGACGTAAGTTTCCTACTCACTTGGGTACCAACAAGGGGCACACTGCTGACTGTGTGATAAGGCTAGGGCTACTCTGTGAGAAGCTGCCCATCTGCCTCTGCAGGATTGCACTGCGTTGTGTTCCGACCAGCAGTGCATGCGAGCTCCTGTTGCTCCCCGTCCTCACCAGCATCTGGTGCGGTCAGTGTTCTGGATTTTGATCATTCTGTCAGGTGGGCAGTGGTGGTGGTTTTGACTAGCATCTCTCTGATGACGTATGATGCTGAGCATCTTTTCACATGCTCACTTGCCATCTGTGTCTTCTCTAGTGAGTTGTCTGTTCAGATCTTTTGCCCATTTTAAAAATTGGATTGTTTCCTGATTGTTTAGTTTTAATAGTTCTTTGTATATTTAGGATACAAGTCCTTGGCTGGATGTGTGTTTTGCAGATACCTTCTCCAGGCTGTAGTTTGTCTTCTTGTTCTCTCAAAGGACTTTGGCTTTTCCTCTGAGTGAAATGGGGAGCTTTTAAGGATTTTGAATAGAGGACTGACTTGACAGGTAAATTATAAATAAGCAATGAGATATTTCAGTTACAGTAACTTGAACAAAATAAAATTCTTGTGCATGTATTAGTAGTCTTTAACTAATGAAGATCAGTTTTTCTAAGTGATTTTTAAAAAATTTATTTCCCAAGTATAGACTGCTACACATCTTATTCACAGCCATGGCTCTATTTATTTCAGTGCACACTCTGTTGACAATTGAGTTCTGAGTGATAATGATCTTTTTGTCACATTTTTATTACTCAGAGCTAACATGAAAGTCCCAACGGGCCCCTGAGTTCTTTCATGGAAAAGGCTTTCATGGCTTACAAGTGTCCCAGGCCAGTGCTTCCTCCTCTTTCCTCTTTTCCCCTGCCTTGCTCTAGGGCAGGGCTCAGCTGCTATTTATAGAGAGAGGTGCTTAACCGTAAGTGTTCTCAGCTGTTTCTAAGCCCCGTATTCGGGTTTCTTCCTCTGGGGGAATGGCTCCCGTTGGCTTCATCATCTCCTCTGCAAAATGAGCCAGCCCTCTTCGCATGTCTTCAAATCCCACAAGCTCGCATGTGGATTAAAATAGGTTTTTTCCAGGTAGTCGTGTCCAGTCTTCTCTACTATGGCTCTGAGGCTTTAACTTGCCGTCAGTGCAGCTTTTTGGGCAGCTTAAAAGCCAAAGGCGATCTCTTTGGCCAGGAGGGCAGGAGCAAGGCCAGCACGCAGCCCTGGAGCTCTTAGTGTTGCCCGTTGGTGTTGCTGTGTGTGGAGGGGAAGGCAGGAGGATGCCGCAGAAGCAAATCTGAGTGGTGGAGGCGAAGCAAACGCAAAGCGGCAGGGCAGCCGCAGTAACCCTCTGAGACGTCTGACAGCACACATCTAAACAGTGCTGCACCGTCAGGGACCGCATGGCCGGGGTTAACACCCTCACCTGCGGTGTCCTGATCAAAGGCAGGACACAGAGTTGTCACTGAGGCACATAGCAGATATATGAGGCCGCGTCCCAGTCAGAGAGCACGTGCTCACAGGGGGCCTAACTCCACCTCTCTTAGAAGGTTCTGAACCTATGGGCCTGCACTATTACCATCAGGATACACAGCAAGTACCCATGCTGGATTTATTAGCACCTATCCATCAGAGGCCACATGTCCCCATAGGCTTCCTCAACAGTTGACAGTAAGAAAAGATATCACCATCCACTCTGAAATGCATTTAGGAGGAGAGGAAACATGCCAAAGGATCGATACAGAAACAAAGGAACAATAGAGAAATGGAGCTTAAGGAGAAAGTAATCAGTAGCTTATATTTACAGAATACCATGCCATAATTTATAGATTGTTTTCATTAGGTCACAAGCATAAAGATAAAAAAAAAAAAAAAAAAAAAAGATGATTATTGCATATGAACAGGCAAAAACTTAAAAAAAATCTCTGACTACAAGACTCAATTTGAGTTGTCTTATGAATCTGTACTGCTGTTTTCCTGTATCAAGATCCTTCAAAGGCACAAGAAATGGCCACTATTGATAGAATGTGCTGATACTTCACCAGTGGCTCAGCCCAGCCACACCTGCTTCACTGGTGTCTACACCCCTGCAGACTGACCTTGAGCTGTGGCAGGGCACATGCTCTTTTCCTGCTTGCTCTCACTTGACAATTAACATACATTATTGCAAAAACAAAGTACGACTCAGTGGAGAAATTTATTCTAGTTTATCTGATGAATGTTTTATCCTTAAATATTTTCTTTGTCCATTTTTGGTATTGGCATGAATTTGGGACCGTTGCCACCAGCTCTGAAGGATTTAACATGTGCTTTTGGAGTTTGTGGGAACCAAGCCTCAGGGGATACATGAATTAATTTAAGCAATGTAGTCTTGTTGGTCCTCTTCTTAACATTTCATTTCTTGGGCATATCTGAATTTAGACTGGGAACCAGAGATTTTGTACATTCCTGTTTGTTATTAGCCTTTGTAATTTGGCCAGTTTCCTACTTATGGAAAACATTTTGTTTTTCCCCTAGCATTCCTTCTAAGACTTGAACTTTGAGATTTGTTGAAGAAGAAAAGCAAAATAAAAACGTGCTTTATTAAAGGCTTTAATTTCTTTCAGTAAACTACCTGTTTACCAGGCTACTCATTTTCTGGAAGTAGTTACCTATCTGATATTTAGCAACCATGTCTTGAAATTTCTGCCTGCTTCATTTGTTTTCCAGTGGATTTGGAAGAAGAATTGTGTCCAGCAGAATTGCCCAGTGAAAACCACATGCCTGCATTCTCCTTCCCTCTAACATCACTGACTGTGGAGTGCGCACAGAGTGCTGGGAATGAGAACAAGTCCCAGTCAGGAGACAGCTGCAGTCTGATTAGAAAAAAGCAATGACTGCCATAGAATTAAAAAGCAGGTGAACCGCTAAATGCTAAGCAGAGTCTCAGAAGGTGCACATCTTTAGACTTTCAGCCCCAGCACTGCGTCTTGGCATGGGGTGCAGCCTTATCTGTGGTTTTAACTTCCATTTCCCTGATAACTGACGATGTTGAATACTTCTTCATGTGCTCACTGACCATTCATATAACTTCTTCAGCAACGGATGAAGGGGGACTTTTAACTATCTTGTTTTGTATCACAGTGTTCCAAATATATTTTTTTCCATTGCAGCCTCACCCATGATCTGAGTTGCCCTTGGTGACTCACCATCCTTGGAAACACCATGGACTTCTGAAATGTGACACCAATATGCAGTTCCATCTGCCTCTTCACCTGTAGAGGCCCAACTAAGACGTCACCTTCTGTGTTGGTCAAGCAGCTGGCCCTGCCCTGGTCCTGTGTGTACTCGCCATGTTGTGTGCAGGTCTTCCCTGGCTCTAAGAGGGCAGGGACCTTATCTCTCTTGCTTTCACAATGCTTATAACATGATCTGCCATGGAGTCTAGGCCCAATAAATATTGCTGAATTGGTTTATTCTCCATGTGATCCTCCTAGCAGCTCTCTGAGAAAGGCTGTGTTTGCTTTAAACCAGAGATAAGGGCACAGACCCAGAGAGGTCAGGTGACCTGTCCAAGATGACACAACATGTTTGTTACAGAGCCAGGCACCACTTGCTATAAAGTATTGACTCTCTGACATTAGTTTTCTGAACAGGCATGTTGTTTAGGTACAGTGTTCTTTGAACTAGCTAGATGTGTACAGAAGACTTTCCAAGGGATGTGCTGGCACAGGATAGTTTTAATGAAATCCATTTCCAGACCCTCCACTTGCATATGCACTCATCTAAAAGTGACCAGCTGAGAAGGTGCCTGTGGCCGTGGAAGACAAGAAACTGGGTTGGCTGTCCCACCTCCCCTTTCACAGGGGGCTCTTCTCCCACTTCCACATAAAAAGGCAGACCTCTCTCTTATTTCTTTTCTTCCTGAGGTGTACTGCTGCAAGATGGAATACCTCCAGGCCACATGACAAAGGGACAATTAGAACTATCCGTGGTGTCGAGGAGTCAATGAACTTAATGCCTAGAATTTTGTAACTCAAGGGCTTCCACTTCTTAGCTTTCACAGAAATTGAAGGAGACCTTAATGAAGTTGGTAATTGATGATTTAAAATTTTTTAAATTTATGATAGATCATATTGGACTTTGGCCATATAACTCAGAAGGCTTGAGAGAACTGAGTTACATCATAATAAAACTCCTCCAGTTTTTATGTACTTATTTTTATGTACAAGGTTTTTCAGCATCTGCATAAAAAACCCCAAGATAGGAAAACAGTAGATGCTGGACCACATCTCACTCTAGCAAAAAGTGACAGTCATCTATGTGTAAATGAACTAATTTTTTAAAAAGCCCCATACATTTCATTAAGATATACATTCCAAAATAAAATTATGCATTTTATATTTAGTAATTATTGAAAACTGTAATAATTGTTTCCATGATTTCTGTACTCATAATAGCTGTGTTAACTCAATTCAGAAGAAAAATCATCACAATTAGACCCTTATGGCTTAATAATCTCATCATTTGTGGTATTACATGCTATAAAGTTACTTGAATGTTGAATTATTGATGACTGCAACATGGCTCCTGGGGAAATACAGGGTTAGGTTCCTGCAAGACTCTAGTCACAACGTTTTGTCAACCAATCAGCACATAACCTTATTTTGTGTGTATTTTTGTTCAAAGACAGCTTATTTAATATATATTTCTTACAAATAATTATATGCAGTATCTTTATAATAAAACACTTTTTCAGTTACAGCATATGATTGTACTAGTTTAACTCTGTCATACATACCCATAGTACACATACACAGCATTCACATAAACACAGATAGTAAACACATAGTACTGTAAACACACACTGTATACTGTGGAAAAATGTAAATACAGAAAGTCCTGAAAAAAGCATTAAGCAAAGATTAAGCATTTAAGGTTTTATAAAAACATTAACTAAAATCTTACTGTGGATGGAACTGCAGGATGTGTGATGGTCAGTGTCCATGCGGTGTAACTTCTTGACCTTGGCTTGCCCCATGAAAACCAAAGGAGAGGCTGGGGGAATATATCCTGCAGATGAGGAGCAGGACAGTGAGGGTGGCATGCCATGGTCTGGCAGTTCTCCTCAGGACATTGGCTTCTGCAACTTGTCGACAGTGTCGGCACCTTTCAAACTGGCTCGAAAAACTGCTTCAGCCTTGTCTGCCTGGCCTTTCTCCTCAAATCTTTAAGTGTCTCAGAATACGGGACAAATGCAGTGGAGGTTAGGAGCTTAAATGTGAGGCTGCGTTCAAGCACAGGGTCACATTCTTCCATGTCATTGAAAATTTTTTCCAAGGCAGAATTCCACTCTGATATTTTGGCCGCTGTGAGAGGGACGATTCTTGGAGTCCTAGGCTGACTTTCATCACTGACTCTGATGCTGTGTTTGCCCATCTCATCCAGGTCTTTGTTGGTGGGTTCTACTGCCTTCTCTGCCAAAAGTTCCTCCACGTCTTCTTCCTTCATGTCACTGAAACCTTCTCCACTTATTTGCTGTGCAATATGCATTATGTTTTTGACACTGTTCTTTATATTTTCTGTAACACTTTTGAAGCCTTCAAAATTTTTCACACAGTCTGGCCAGATATTTTCCCAACACTTATTGATAGTAGCCTGCTTGATGCTGTCCCAGGCTGAGCCAACATAATCAATAACGTTGCGTATGGTGACTGCTTTCCAGGAGTCTATCACGGTGGTTTCCTCGTTGGTGTCAAGAGACTCATAAGCCTTACTATAAAGCTGCCTTATGTAGTGAGCCTTGAAAGCTTTCATTATACCCTGATTGAGGGGTTGGATGAGAGATGCAGTGTTTGGGGGCATGAAAAGAACTTCTATGTTGGGGTGGGCATTTTCACGTTCTTCATGGCAATGAACTGGGGCATTATCCAAAATCAATAAAACTCTGAAGGCAAGGTTTTTACCCTGGAGATAGCATTCAACTTCTGGGATGAAGCAATTGTGGAACCAATCCAAGAATATTTTGGATACCATCCATGCTTTTTTGTTCCACCTCCAATGGACTGGCATACAGTTCAGGTTTTTCCCTTTAAGTGCTGGTGGGTTTTGGGCTCTGTATACCATTAGGGGTTTGCACTTAAAGTCGCCCTTGGCATTGGTGCACAATAGCAAGGTTGCACAGTCTTTGAATGCTTTAAAGCCAGGGGCTTTGGAAGCCATCTGCATTACATAGGTTCGTTTACCAACATTCTTGTAAAACAAGCCAGTCTCATCAGCGTTGAAAATCTGCTCTTCCACGTAACCCTTTTCATGTATAATGCTTAGCAGGTATTTTTTAAATTCTTCTGCAGCCTCTTGATCTGCAGAACCGGCCTTGCCCGCAAGTTTAAAATTTTTCATGCTGTATCGCCTCTTGAAACGAGCAAGCCAGCCCGCACTGGCTGAGAAGGGTTTAACATTCTCCTGACCCTGGGTAACATGACTGTAAATTTCTTTGGCTTTCAGCCTCACAATGATACTGTCCACTATGCTTTTTTTATTGGTCATCATCTCATGAATCCACAAATTCAGCTGCTTTTCCATCTTTTCCATAGCTTCATCACGCACTATAGACGTTACTTTAGCACTTCCTGGAGCAGCCTCACGTACAGATCGGCGGATCTCCTCCTCCTTTTTCTGGATGTACCGTATTGTTGATTCATTAACATTGAATTCACGGCCAACAGCACTATAACTCATGCCTGAACGAAGCTTATCTAACACACGTATTTTCTCTGTAAGACACATCACAACCTTTCTGCGTTTAGGAACCCTAGACGGCACTTCAGCACTACGCTTGGGGGCCATTTAAAACAGTGAAGTCACCAACAAAAAGCACAAAAATTCAAAAAACATGACACTAAGTAGATCAAGAAAAGGACATTTGTTTATAGTACGAGAACTAAAACAAGAAGGCATAGGATGGCCTTGTTGACACCCAGGTGGGAATGTGCACATAAGGTGATTCAAATTTTTCACTGTTCTGCATGTTCTATAAATGAGAAAGTATAAGTATTGATTTTGGGGTTACATATGTTTTAGTTCAGAAATGGAGAATCTGTAAATGAATAACTGTATGGGTCTCTTGCAAAAAAAGATAAGTGTAATCAGTAAGACTTCCAAGCATAAAAATAGGTTGCATTAGGATACAATTTGGGGGCACAGTGGAATGGAAGTGAGTTAAAAGAAAAAAGAATTAACATCTGACTTTCAAAGAAGAGTTTTTCATATAGTTTGTAGATAGAGAATGGATATTGTTTCTCTATTAGATTCCATTGGATATATTTCTTAAAAAGAATGTCAGTTTCACTTTAAAATGCCGTTATCAGAATGTCAGAAATTACACTCTTTCCAATTAATTAAAATCATGAAGAAAAAATTCAGTTGTTAATTACATATGTGGTACATAATTTTTGAAAATTCTTTTAGGGAGGAAAGGAGCAAAATGGAACTAGGAGGTAGCTTTGCTTTTGCTGTTCCATTCCAATGAAAAAACAAATCTGTTCAATTTGGAGGGAAACATGTCAGAACTTTCTTGTAAGAATTTCTCAACTTCAGGGGAAAATAGGCCTAATTTCATCCCTCTTGGCATCTCTGAACACCCTGTTTTTGACTTGACTTGAGCGCTTTGAAATGAAACCACAGGATCCCTGTTAGTGGCTTGATAGAATGGAGTGATTTCCTCCTATAGGGCAGAAGGCAAAAAGCGCCTTGAATGTCCTCAAATGCTAGAATTCTGGATGATGCTTTAGTGTAAATACCAACACTTAATGTCTTCCCGTACAGTTCAGAACAGAAGTTTTCTTCTTAACCACTTAAAATAATCCTTAAGTACAAAACAAACCCC
Source organism: Cynocephalus volans (assembly GCF_027409185.1). NCBI lineage: Eukaryota > Metazoa > Chordata > Mammalia > Dermoptera > Cynocephalidae > Cynocephalus > Cynocephalus volans. The sequence goes on along the minus strand of NC_084466.1, from coordinate 3,022,380 downwards.
AGCTTTTCTGATGTTTCATGCCTCTCCTCAGACTGTGCCAGTCATTGGTACTCATCCCGGTTTCCTTAGTTTCTTGCCACGGAATCGCACGGTTCCACCGCGAGCCTGTTCGCGCCTGACCTCCGCTCTGCGCCTGGGGTGGAGGCTCCAGCACGATTTCTTCCGAGCCGCTTTATTCACTGTCATGCAACAAGTTATTTGGTTACTCATTCAAGAAGTACACGGCCTGTATTAGGGCAAAGAAAACACTGGACTGTAATCCCGACATGCATAATTTATGTTGCTAATTATCTTAAGTCGAAGCATTAGGAAAATAAGTACGCTGGCCAGGAACCTAGGCGAGAAACTGAAGGAACATCAGGTCCTTTCCCATGCCTTCGAGGGACACGCAAGCCGCCAAGGTCGAGTTCTCCGGGAACCCTGTGGGCGGGCCGGCGTCCGCTCGGGTGAGGCGGAGGTCCAGCGCCGGGCCTGCCGTGCTGTGTGTGGGGGCCTGAGGCCGAGGGGCTGGCGGGAGGCGGCGCCGCGCGTGGGGGCCGACTGGTGGGCTGTGTCTCCGGGTTGCGGCCAAAATCCCGGCGGGAGGCGACGGCGATGGAGGTAAGGGCCCGGCGCCGGCCGGAAGAAGCGGTGCGCGGGCCGGCGGGGGCGCGGTCTGACAACGTCACTTCCGGCGCCGGGCCCACTTCCTGATGCGGGGAGGGACCGAGATTGGTGCAGCCCGGGAGGAAGGAAAGAGGGTGAGGAGAAGCGGCGGCCGCGCGGGCTGGCGCCCGGGGCCGGCGGGGTTGCTCCGGGCCGCCGCGGCTCGCTGGCCGGGGCCGCCCGTCCGCCTTCCGTGCCGGGGCCGCCCGCCGGGCCCGGTCCGCGGCCTCCCGCCGCCGGCCGCGGCGCTCAGCGCTGTGCTCTTATGTTGCAGGTGTACCCGGAGCCCCGGAGCGAGAGCGAGTGCCTGAGCAACATCCGCGAGTTCCTGCGCGGCTGCGGGGCCTCCCTGCGCCTGGAGGTGAGCGCGCGGGGCCCGGGGCGGGGGCCGGGGCCGGGGCCGGTAACGGCCCGCAGGGCGGCGGCGGCGCGCGGGGAGGAGCCAGCGTGTGCAGCCTCGCCGGGCCGGTGGCCGACCGGGAGAAGCGGTCCCGGGGCTGGGGCTGCCGGTGGTTTAGCTCTTCAGCCGCCGTTCGCCTGCCGGAGCTGGGAGCCGACTTCCCGCGCCTGCTCCAGCTTCGTCTCCTCCGTGAGGGGTGCTCGGAGGACGCGCGTCCTCGGCAGGGGTCAGGCGAAGCCGGGCAGACATGAAACGGGCCCCAGACCCTGCTGGGCTCACTCCTTTCCCTGCTTTTTCCTCCTCAGACCACAAACTCGGTGGTTTTACTGGAACTCCAGCATTGAACGTTTAGGTTAGAGAATACATGTTAACCTGTGATTGGGGCTTATAAAACATGCTTTTGGGGAAAATGCTGGGCTGGATGTCTTTTTCATATTGCATGTTTTTGTAGTAGCTATTCTAAGCGTGGTATTTTCAGTCCTTCAGTGGCAGCTCCTTGAGAATTTCTCTTTCATCTCACTTTACCGTTTGCGATTTTTCTCATTCTTGGGGTAGTGATTTAGATCCAGAAATCTAGCTTTTCTTGGGAATTGCCGGCCGATGTGGTTGCAATCAGTTCTGTGTTTAAATCTCTCCTCTTATGTCTGCTGTTTTACCACTTTCAGCCTTGGTGTCTTTATCTGAGAACCAAGACGCATGGTACCAAGCCCCTGGATAACAGCATTTGACAGCATCTCTGACACAGCATGTTACATAGAGCGACCCACGGAGGTTTCCCTTCGTGAAGGACAGTCTCTTACTGTAGGTTTCTTGGGGAAAAAAAGTCTAGAAGTCATCAAATGTACAGGGAAGGTTATATGGAAAGTATATTTAATTGACATTAAACATGTGGGAATTGACAGAAGTACAGTACTACTGGTTTTTTGTTTTTGTTTTTGTTTTTTCTTTTTTGGCGGCTGGCGTGTATTGGGATCTGAACCGGTAACCTTGGTGTTAGCACCACGCTCTCCCAAGTGAGCTAACCCAGTCAGCCCCTGCTACTGTTTTTGTTAATGATTGTAAACACGAAGATATTTTATCATTGGTGGTATTTGATGTCAGTGAGGAAATCATTACAAATAAGTGAAAGTGTTTAGGGGATTTAAAAGGTGGAAAAGACATTGTTTCGGTAAGGTCTATCCCTCTGTTGTATCAGCTTGTCACTTTATAATTGAACTTGCTTATCTGGTAGCAATTTTTACTTTTTTTTTTTTTTTTTTTTTTTTTTACCTCTGTTGTGGGAATTTATTATCCTCTTCAAACTACTGAGTTTTCCTTATGTTACCATATTTTCGAAACTCAATTTGCACATTAAGATGACTTTAGTGTAAGACTTTTTGAGAAAATGTTGTTTTAAAGAAGTTAAATGTTTAAAAAAAGCCTGGATTTTAGTTTTCCAAAGGTTGCTGTTGATATTTCATATAGCAACTGTTTTTTGTAATAAGAGCTTATTTAAAGGTGCTCTAGAAGGGAGTTTATTCCCTCATATATGCCAGGCATTTAGAGTAGTGCTTGGCACATCATAGGCCTTCAGTAAATAGTTGTGCTTATAGAATGAGCTTGAAGTTGTGGTTGATAGCAAGTAAGTTTGCTTGTAAAGAAAAAATTACTGTACTAGCCAGCCATCATTTAAGGAGTCAATATCTCTTCTAGTAAATATAGGGGCCAGCCCGTGGCTCACGTGGGAGAGCATGGTGCTGACAACACCAAGTCAAGGGTTAAGATCCCCTTACCGGTCATCTTTTGAGACCAAAAAAAAAAAAAAAAAATATATATATATGTGTGTATGGGCAAATGTTAGTTTTCTTTCAAGTTCAGTATGTCACATTTAAATTCCTTATTACTTAAGAGATAATATAAATTAAAAAAAAACAAAACAGCATGGGTAAAACCACATACATTGGCCATTTACTGGGATTTTTAGAAAGTTAGTCTGAGAAAGGTACTCTGTATTGTGTGGATCCAACTCTGGCTTCCAGCCTTGTAATCTGTGTTGTGAAGGGACAGGGCTCTGCCCTGAAGGACTTGGTCTCCCATGTGTACCACAGTGCAGAAATTTCCCAGGGTTTTTAAAGAGAGATGAGCACTTAGCAGGGAAATATGCTTGCACTTTTGAAATGTGCTCTAGGATTTACACATTTCAGTTTTACAAAACTCTGAAAGGGGAGAGACAAGAAACATTTTGGAATTACAAGCATGAAACTTAAAGGTGATAGCTTAAGTTCTAAATTAGTTTTTGTTCTATAGTTTTAAATGACAAGGCTCTTTTTTCCAGGAATTAGTTTAGACTGAATTGTGTTTTTAACAGACTATTTTTGGTGTGTGTATTTTTTAGTTTACTGCCAGTTTAAACTCTCCTCTAAGATTTTTGATGGGAAAAGAGGAGCTGAACTTTTGTGGTTACTATATCAGTTATTTATATGCACACACGTCTTAGTGGTAGAAAATCATATATTATCCCCCAATGTGTTCTGATTATGAAAGTAGTTTTATAAATGAGTTTTAAAGGAATATTATGCAGTTTGCATTTATTGTTGAACTTTGAGAGGCACTGTAGGAAAAAAATTTTTAATTTGGAAAATTAAAAAAATTAAATATTGGACAATTTTGTGTTGGAAAGCAGTGCATACAACTTAAACGATCTCTTCATTTTCTTTTTCTTTGTTACCTAGCATGCATCTTTTAAAATCTTTTTTATTTTTTGGTTAGAACAAAAAAACTGGGCACAACAATTCCAATTTTTATCTATTTGTATCTCAAATACAACCAAAATAATAAATAATAAGCATAATAATAATAATGGTGCATGTAGAGTCTTGTTGAAGAAGTAACTTAGTGGGGTAAGCCAGGAAAGTGATAGGACGTTTTTTTGCATTTCCTCAGGTGAAATAGCCACAGAGAAATCAAGATTAATTTCTTTTTTCCTGTTTACTCTTTTACTTTTGAGTTCTGATTCAAGTGTTGCAGCTACTAGAGTGTGTGTATGCATTTGCTTTTATTGGTCCATTCAAATGATTACAATATATTAGCTTCCAAGATTTTCCCATCCAGTGCAACCTTATCTAATTAAGCGTCTGAAAACTACTGAAGCAGGCGAAATGTAACTAGCAAAAGCAGAGGTTACCTTCCTAGGAAAAGCCATTTGGTTAAAGCCATCACACTTGTGAAATGTTTACCAGCTTTTTATTTCAAGATCTAAAGTTAAAGATATAACATTCTAGTTGTTTAAGTAGTATATCATTAAATTAAACCTAGATTAATAACATGTAGTTTTAGGGATATCGGCAACAAAATTATTATTTAATATGATATAGCTATTAATTCTGATTTAGTTCTGTTTAAAAAAAATGTCCACTGTTCTCGGTATTTAGTGTATTCATACATATTCAGAAATATGTATATAATATACATGTTTTTTATAGTTATGAATCTTGAAAAGTTGACAGAAAAGATGGACTTAAGCACTATTAGAAATTCAGGTATTTAAGTTTATTGAATTTTCAAGCTGCTGTAAAATCCAAATTATAATTATGTAGTGAGAGCTGTTCCCCCAAGTAGTTATTTTTCATTGTTTCTTAGTATAATCCTCTACCCAGATGGGATCAGCCATTCATGAACGCAGGAGGGAATTCTTTTGGATGACTAAAAAAGGGTAATCTTGACAGATAGTTTAATATTAATGAGGCTTTTCTGCTTAAGAACTGGCTGTGAACTCCCATACAGTGTCACCTAATGTTACCTTCCTTGGTTTGAAAAGGAAAACATTTCCTATGAAACTGGATGAGCTTGTTCTCACAGTTGCCAAGGAGAAAAGGGAATCTGTTAAATGTAGGCAAACCAAAGCTCTTCTTTCTCATAGGCCATTTCTGGCACAGGTGTGTTTGACCCGATAAGGAAGGTAACCCTAATATAATTAATACTTCTCAGGTTCTTGGTATACCAGCTTATACTTAAACTAAACTATCTGCTGGTTTCAGAATTGCTGTTCATTTATTTAACTGTTCCTCTGGAAAAGTGGAAATCATCCAGAGTCCCGGGAGGTTCAGAACAGAAATCTGCTCTTTTCCCTTCCTCACTGCTGGAAATTTTGCTGCATGAAATATAGATCAGCTCTTCACATAAAGCTTGCTCTGCAGTTACTCCAGTTTCTTTTTCTTTTTTAAAAAATGCATATGTTTTATTTTTTAAATTGACAAATAATTGTATATATTTATGGGATATAATGTGATGTTATGATATAGGAATACATTGTGGAATGATTAAATCAAGCTAATTAACATATGAATCACCTCACATACTTATCAGTTCTTATGAGAAAATTTAAAATCTACTCTTTTTAGTAGTTTTGAAATATGCATTACGGTGGCCATTCTGTGCAGCAGATCACTAAAACTTATTCTTCCTGTCTAACTGAAACTTTTTACCCTTTGACCGACCAATATTTCCACTTTCCCAGTCCAGCCCCTGTCCCTCCCACCGTCCCCCCAGCCCTGGTAATCACTATTCTACTCGCTGCTTTTATGAGTTGGACTTTTCATACTTCACATACAAGTGAGATCATGTAGTATTTGTCTTTCTGTGCCTGGCTTATTTCACTTAGTATAATGTCCTCCACGTTTATTGATGTTGTTGCAAATGACAGGATTTTCTTCTTTTTTTTAAGTCTGAATAGTATTCGATTGTTTATACCACATTTTTTTAATACATTGATGGACACTAATGTTGTTTCCATATCTTGGCTTTTGTGAGTAGTACTGCAATGAACATAATATTTCAATTCCTTTGGATATATACCCAGAAGCAGGATTGCTGGATCATATGGTAGTTCTATTTTTAGTATTTTGAGGAACCTCCATACTGCTTTCCAAAATGGCTGTACTAATTTACATTTCCCCCCAGCAGTGTACAGAGGTTTTGGTAGTAGCCATTCTAACAGATGTGAGGTGAAATCTCATTGTGGTTTTAATTTGCATTTCCTTGATGATTAGTAATGTTGTGCATTTTTTCATTTATCTGCTGGCCATTTGTATGTCTTTTGAGAATTGTCTATTGAGGTTTTTTGCCTATTTTTTAATCAGGTGGTTTTCTTATTGAATTGAATTCCTATATGTATTTTGGATATTAGCCCTTTACCAGATGGATAGTTTGCAAGTATTTTCTCGCAGTCCGTGGGTTGTCTCTTAACTCTGTTGATTATTTCCTTTGTTGCACAGAAACTTTTTAGTTTGATGAAATCCCATTTGTCTGTCTTTGCTTTTGTTGCCTGTGCTTTGGGGTCATATGCAGGAAATCATTGCCCAGACCAATGTCATGGAGGTTTTTCCCTGTTTTCTTCTAGTAGTTTTACAGTTTCAGGTCTTATGCTTATGTCTGTAATACATTTTGAGTTGATTTTTGTATGTGGTGTGAGATAGGATTCAATTTCATTTTTCTGCATGTAGATATTCAGTTTTCCCAGCAACATTTATGGAGGACTGTTTTTCCCCATTGTGTGTTCTTGGCACCTTTTTCAAAGATCAATTGAAGATAAATATGTTGGTTTCTTTCTGAGCTCCTTATTTTGTTCCATTGGTGTATGTGTGTGTTTTTATGCCAGTACCATGCTTTTTCGGTTAGTACACTTTTGTTTTATACATATATATATATATATATATATATATATATATATATATATTTTTTTTTTTTGTCTTTTTTTGTGACCGGCCGCACCACACTCAACCAGTGAGCGCACCGGCCATCCCTGTATAGGATCCGAACCCGCGGCGGGAGCGCTGCTGCACTCCCAGCGCCGCACTCTCCCGAGTGTGCCACGGGGTTGGCCCTGTTATATATTTTGAAGTCAGGTAGCATGAAGTCTCCAGCTTTATTCTTCCTGCTCAGGGTTGCTTTGGGTATTCTGGGTCTTTTGTTCCATAAGGATTTGGGGATTTTTTTTTTTTTTTTTTTTTTTTCTGTTTCTGTGAAAAATGCCATTGGAATTTTGATAGAGATTACATTGAACCTGTAGATTGCTTTGAGTAGTATGGACATTTTAATGACATTAATTCTGCTGTATTAACACAGGATCTCTTTCCATTTGTGTCTTCTTCAGTTTCTTTCATCAGTGTTTTATATTTTTCAGTATAAAGATCTTTCATCTCCTTGGTTACATTTACTCCTAAGTATTTTATTTTATTTTTTTGATGCTATTGTAAATGGGATTTTCTTAATTTCTTTTTTAGATAGTTCGTTGTCAGTGTAGAGAAAAGCTACTGATTTTTGTACATTGATTCTGTATCCTGCAACTTTACTGAATTTGTTTATCAGTTTTGAGAGGTTTTGGTGGAGTGTTTAGGGTTTTCTACATGTAAGATCATGCCACCATCAAACAATTTTATTTCTTCCTTTCCTACTTTGTACCTTTTACTCTTTTTTTACCTAGCTGCTCTGGCTGGGACTTTCAGTACAGTGTTGAATAGAAGTGGCAAGAGTGGGCATCCTTGTGGTGTTCTTGATCTTAGATGGATGAACTTTTATGGAATTTGATAAGAATTTAGGTTTTTTTCTATGTTTGTAATGTTGTAATAAGGTAAGATGTTATGTGAGGTGGCCCTCTTGAACTGTATGTGTCTAGATGAGGAAAGCTTTGTCACATGCCGCCTTATGTGTTCTTCATGTGATGTCGTGAGTTATTACAGCCTCTGTTTCACGGATAAGGACACATGGCTGCATGTTAGTTCTCACCATAACTGCCATGTGAACCGCTGTTGGGTTTTTAAACAATACTGATGCTTGAACTCCATCTCCAGAGTTCACAGGTTCAGGTCGTGGGGAGTGGGGTGGGATGTGGGAGTCTCCACACCTGAATTGAACAGACGAAACCCCATGGGGCTGTGTAACTGTGCTGGGGCAAGGATCTAGGCATGCAGACTTTGTTGGGGCTTCTCCCTCTGTGCAGTGGATGGCCTTGCTTACGATCCTTCCTGCAGAGGTTTGGGATTGAAACATTGAGCACGTCATTTGTTCACATTAAACTCACCTGTGTTTGTAGGTAAGTTGTTAACAGTTACAAACTAATTTATGTCACTGATGACCGCAGATAAGCCAGAAGTGGCAGATTCATGTACGGGAAATAATGCTATAGTTAGTTCATTTGTGTTTACAGCTGTGAAAGAAAGCAGTTCCCTTGACTATGAGACTGTTTAGGATGAAGTGTTCTGACTCTATACTTTATGACTATTTTGGTAGCATATGGTGGAAATACACTTTTAAAATATCCATGACATCATTGTATACATAATGTTTTGTAACATGCTTTAACTTGATACAGCATGACTGTTTTTTCCATGTTAATATTTGCCAACCACTTATTTTAAAGGCTGCCTCTTAGTTTGTTGTAATAATCCCCATTTTTGGATGTAGAAGTGGTTTCTAAGTTTTCACTGTTGTAAACAGTGAACCCTGTGATGGACATTTCTGTACCAATCCCTTCATCCTTGATTATTTTTGTAGGATAAATTCCCTGATAAAGCACTGCAAGGTCAAAGGTGGGGACATTGAAAGGCTTTGAACACCTACTACCATATTGTCTTTGGAGAAATTTTCTTTGTCCCTAGAAGTATGTAAATAGAAATACTTCTGCTTGCCTTGCCAGTAGTGACACACGTGAGCACTCCTTCCCAGGCTGTCCTGTGAGTTTCTTACACCTGTTCTGTGCTTTCTTCCCTCTCAGGAAGATGGAAACCTCTTACAGATAAATATTTTGGCTTATCTTTCTTATATCTTGCTCAGTTCCCCACATTTCTGGGTACATGTGAGGCACTCAGAATTTCCTGCACTGGACTTTTGAAGGAGGATGTGAAGGAAAAGCTACGAGGATAGGAAATAAAAGTTGAAAACCTCAAAACTTGGCAATGTTGCCGTCCAACTTTAACGCAGGTGACCTAGGTCGTGCTGGGCAGGGGTGTTCTAGGGCTGCTCTGTGCAAGCAGGAGCTCTGGTTGTCGGTGCATCTTGAAACTGCAGAGGAGAGAAGGCTGGTTTTCCTTTGTGTATGAATGATGAGGTTTTCATTTTCTCTTTCGAAAGTTGGGAGAGTTTGAAAGTGGTTCAAGTGGGCTCTCCAGCATTGTAATGAGCTGGTATGCTTTAATGAAAGTGAAGTTTTGGGAAAGAAATTGACTTACCTATTTCTAAAACACTAATATTCCCTGTGTATTTCTGAAGGCCGAGTTTTTTAAAATTTATTATGTTGCTTTGCCTAATTGGCAGTTCTCTTCTAGACTTTTTAGCCAAGGTTATGATTGGGATTTTGTCCAAAAGAGTATTTAAAAAGTACTATTGAAAGAAAACATGGAGACAGCTTACATTGAAACTCCAAACTTGTTGATGCAGGCCTAAGAATTTAAATAAAAACAGAAGTAAATCTGTAGTTCCTTGCTAGGGATGGGATGCCCCACCCAAGTACTATCTTTGTCCTGGATTCAGACAGATGTATAGTTAAGCTGTTTACTAAAACATGGCATTGAAGGTTTATGAAGCACTGGAGATATGTTTGAGGCCACACACTAGTCTTTGTTTTTAGCTGAGCACTTTTTGTTGTCTTAACTCTGGTAAGAATGAAATCGTTGGTCAGGATGTAGTGTTTATTGACTGATTTATTGAATAAACTCTTGAAGTCAGTTTATTCATGCCTAGAACTTTCCTTTAGTTAAGAAAGTTGAGTTAAATTAAGTAACAAAAGGGTCATTCAGAAGAAGTGAGTAATTGTTCTCTGAATATTTTGTAGATATTTAAAAGCAAAGAAAGACAAATTCTACTCAGACATTGTAATCCTATTATAATTTTATCTGGCAAAAAGTGTCAGAGATGGCCTCTGTCTTATATCTTAGGGCCTCGCCAAACTGTCTTGAAGGATGTACACAATAGTGTCACCTCTGTATCCAGGCGGCATTTCTAGTGTGAACAACTAGACTTTTCCCTTCATTTCAGGTCTTTGGAATGTCTAATTGTCTAGGTAAGTGCTATCAAATAGAGATATAATATGAACCACACATGTGATTTTAAATTTCCTGGTAAGTGCAGTAAAAAAGTAAAAAGAAATATGAGTTTTAAAAATACATTCTGTTTAACCCATTGTATCCATAAAATTATTGTTTCAACATGTAGTAATGAGACATTTTCCTTTTTTTTCACACTGAGTCTTTAAAGTCTGGTGTGTATTTCTTACAGGCACAGCACGTCTCAGTTTGAAATAGCTGTGTTTGAGGTGCTCGATGGCCCTCGTGATAAGTGGCTCCCACTTTGGGCATGGTGAGCCTAGATCATTTAAGAGGAAGGAATACAATAGTCTTTGAAATGAGATGGAACCCACATGTGTTGAGAACAGATTATGTGCCTGGGTGTTTATATGTACTGTTTTTTTAATCATCATGATGCCCTGCAGAGAAGATGGCAGTTTCCCATTTTACAGATTAGGAGATTGAGACTTGAAGTGGTTAAGAGGTGCCAGGTCCCAGCCAAGCAAGTGAGAGGCTCAGGATTTGAACTCAGATCCAGCAGGTCCCTAAGCTGGCTGCTTCTCGCAAGCATGTTGCTACCTGGCATAGAATTAGTCACACTGTTTAATGATAGCAAGACCATATGTTAGACTGGCTCCTAGCAAGGACCACAGGTAAGTTCTCAGATTTACTGGGTTTTATGTCATGGCAGGTACAAGGATAGTGGGCCTCAGTCTTTTCTGTTTCAATATGAAAAGCAGCTGTGGTAATATTTAATTTTTTTTTAAAGCTTTTTATCGTTGTTCCATTGATTGTGTTCATAAGAAGAATGTGCTTGCTAAATAGTCATGAAATAGGGAGTCTAAGAGTTTTATGTGCACTGGATTTTTTTTTTCCTCTCTTTTTTTACAGTTTTGAGATTGGTCAAACAAGAGCTTTGAACACATGAAATAAGTGGTTTTCTTTAAGCTCGAGCTCACTTTTGCACTCCTATAGTGACTTTTGTTCAGGGGTCTATATAACCAAGTGGAATTAACAGGAGGAAATTACAGATGCTCCTGGTAGGTTTTTGTCAGAGCATTTTGTTTGTGATGAAGAGGCTAAGTTATTTTAAACTGTGTGGGTTGGTACTGTTTTTCAAATGAAGATTTAAGGTATTTGGGTTTTGATTTTATCCAAATTTAGCATGGGGAGCTCTATGTGTGTGCAGTGATACAGGTGACCGTGGAGATTGTGGAACAGCTCGTTGGTGACACTCTTTGAAAATGAATGGGGCTTGTTGGTAACACTCTTTGAAAGCAAATTTAAAAAGTAGAAAAAGTAAAAAGCATTAAAAATGCCTCTTGGTTAATATTGCTCCAGATTATATACCTGCGTGTACAAGTCCCTCACTCTTTGTAACTTCAGGAAGTTGGCTCATAATATGTGTGTTTCGATTTGCACATGTGGTTTGCAGATGGTGGATTACCATTGATGTGATCTTTAAAATTAGTTTGAGTGCTTTTCTAATTGGGGAACAGTTTTTAAAATATGTTTAAAAAGCCATCAAAGAAGAGGTATAAGATGTTTTTGAATAAGGCTCCAAAAGCAGATGGAAAAAACCTAAAAGCTCTTATGTGGCTGCTGTGGTTTGAATGTTTGTCTCCCCCAAATTCATATGTTGAAATCGCACCTCCAAGGTGACAGTATTAGAAAGTGGGGCTTTTGGAAAGTGACTAGGCTCATGAATGGGATTAGTGCCCTTATAAAAGAGACCCAGAGAGGACCCTCACCCCTTCTGCCATGTGAGGGTACTATAAGAAGATGTCCATTTATAAGGAAGTGGGCCCTCACCAAACATGGAATCTGCTGGTGCCTTGATCTTTGACTTCCAAGCCTCCAGAACTGTGAGAAATAAATTTCTGTTGTTCATAAGCCACCCAGTCTTTGGTATATTTTTATAACAGCTTGAACAGACGAAGCCAGTGTCAAGAGAGCATAAAAAGTGGTACGCTAAGAAAAAGTTTGTATATCCATGATAAGGGCTGATATCCCAAATACGTAAATAGCTCTTACAGATCTCTCAAAATCCCCTGAAATCAACGATTCTCCAGTCCCTCCTCTGGCCCAGGCTGTGGGGAAGTTTGTGGTTCCTTCATCCTGTCACGGTGTTGCCTGCTCTCGGACTGTGCCAGCCTTGACCCTTAAGGCACCACATGCCATTGTAAACCCGCATTAGATTTGAACAGTCACACACTTAGGTGTATAAGTGTATGGATCAGACCGTGTTAATGGTGGAAAGAGGGGTCATGGAGCTGTAAACCAGGGCTTGGCAAACTGTTTTGTAAGAAGCTGGGTGGGGCTATCAGAGGTGCTGGAGGCAGAGTGCTCTCGCAGCTGCTCCGTTGTCGTCGTGACAGCAGCAGAGATGCTGTTCACCAGCCAGCCACACTTAACGCTGCTTTCTTCTTCCAACTGTATGAGATATGTGTGTGTATATGGAAGTGTAAATCACAGAGAAGTTACATAAAATCATTCCACTTGTACCACTAATAAGTTACCTCTATTCATATTGTGGTATATTTCCTTTTAGTTTTCAGGAGTACACAGTCTCCCACTCACACCTTTTTCCTTCTACTTTCACAAAGTTGGCATTAGAGTTCACACCGATCTTGCACGTTACTTCCTCCCGAATGTCTACGGTAGGGCAGAATGCTGCCCGTCTCAGTGGAGCATGGCAGTGTGGTGGGGCCATGTGCTCAGCTCCTGGGGTCGGAACCCGCCTTTCATCTTGTCCCTTGTAAAGACCTCCCGTCACTTTTACATGTTTATTCTCACAGAGTAGCAGGGTCAGATTGGGCTCTGGAACCAGGAAAAGGAACTTGACCCGTTCTGGACCTCTGTCTTTATTTGGAGAGTGCTCTCCCTGAATACCTGCTTCTGTGGCATCACTTGGGGGTATTTTGTATTGTGAGCTCAGCCCAGAACAGGGAGGAAGAGTTACTAAGTAGTCAGAGTGTTCTTAGGGGTCACGGTTATGTTAACTGGTAGGGATGGAGCCTGTGAAGTGTGATCCAAGGATTGCTTTCCCAGGAGCAGCGGAAGTAAGATAGAATCATAGTTAGCTTATTTCAATATGAAAGGTTTGTTTTAAAAGGGAATGGTATTTGGTGCTATTTCAAATCTAAAGTAATGTTTTTATAGAGACCACTGAAGATGTTTTGGGGTTGTGGATAATTAAAATTGGTTACTGTTTTATTTCTTAGAGCTTATACTGTCACATCATTTACTGGTTTTCACATTTAACCACACTCATGAAATCCTTGGTCAGCACCTACTTGTGTGTGAGCGTCTCTTTCTCTTGGTGGTTCTGCAGAGGCGTTACTCTCCTCTCTGGTCCTCAGCAGAGACCTGCATGCCCAGCAAGGGAGAGGCCTCGTGTGGCTCTTCTGTCTTGCTCTCCCTATACCTTCCCCCACGGTCTCGCTCTTGTTTTATGACTCCTGAACCTTGTGAGGAGCTGGGAAGCGCCGTGAGTTGTCTGAGCAGCTGAGCTAACTTGAGCTTTCATTTAAAGCCCTTCCGAGTCTTTTGTCTTGCCTTAGCGGAAGCTGGTGTCTCAGGTCCACTGTGCTTCAGCATTGTGAAGACACTGCCCAGCCACCATGCCTCAGCCTTCGCCAGCTGTCCGGTTCATCTGTACACGGGGGGTCGTGAGCAGAAGGAAAATGCCCAGAATCCGTCGCAGCTCCTGGGAAGGAATTCTGGGTGTGGCTGATGCCTGGGCTTTGTGTGGGGCAGGAGTTGCGGGCAGTGGCTGGGTTGGTTCTGTCCAGCACGTGCGTCATTGTGTCTGGCAGAATTTAAAGACTCCATCTACTGGGTGTTTCCAGGGATCTTAGTATCTCCTCTTTAGCCACCCTCTTTCGTTGTGAACATAGCACAGTGTGAGTTTTGACTCATTCCTGCATTAAATGTATTTAAATTGGGTTTTGACCTTTTACTAGGTAGACCTGCCTCACATTGAGCATTGCCACTTTCCCTTAGCTTCCATCATTTCTTGTGTGCTTCTCTAGATACTCATTTGTTGGCGGTAAGCTGCTTATTTCTATTCGTAAGTGTTCACTGAAATAACCACTAAGGAACTGATTTATTGATTTAGCAGCTTCTTTTTGCATGCCCACTGGGTGCCAGGCACTGTCTTAGCAGCTTACAGGTAAGGCACACTTCTGTATGGTTGAGATTTGCAGAGAATAAACAAGGTAGCCAGCAGGAGACTTCCTGATGATCATGGAGGCTGTGCAAAGGCCAGTGAGAGTGAGGGGGTAGTGAGGACGCTGAGGGTTGGCCAAGGCTGTAGGACCCCACGCCTGGGAGGACCTCTCTGGGGGTGGGGGGTGACCTTTCAGGTGAGAAGTCCCATGCAAAGGTGAGGGAAAGAGCTTACAGGCAGAAGAATGGCTGGTGCAAAAGCCCCAAGATAGAGTTGATCTGGTGTGTCAGAGGACGAGGCCGCTGAGGCTCAAGTGTTGAGTGCTGTGGGTGAGGGGGCAGATTCAGGAAGGGGCTGAAGGAGGGCCCGGGGATGGTCTCACAGGCTTTTAGTACGTCTGCTGCAGCTGCTGCCACTAGTGCCTTTCTGTCCCAGGTGCTTTACACGTGTTATCTCATTAAATCCTCACAACAGCCCTGGGAAGTGGCCACGATCCATTCCTAGTTGTAGATAAGGACACTTGTTGAGGCCGCACAGGTGTCTATTACCAGCTCCACGCTCTTCCCCAGGACACTGAGCTCCTCCTCTGTAGGCTGGTGGTAGAAGTGTGGTCTTATTCTAGTTGTGGTGAAAAACTACTGGAGGATTTTAAGTTCCTGATCTGTTTACACTTAAAAAATATGACTTGCTGCTGAGAGAAGAATGAGCTGTCGACAAGCAGAGATGCTTTTTGCTGTACAATTGCTGTTTACTTTTGAGGTCCGTAAGGCATTTTCTGTTTGGGAATTGTGTGTGATGTGCAGCTGTGTGCACAGGGGGTCTGGCTGGCTGGACTAGCTCTTGGGATGTCTGCTCCACCTGCTGTGCCGCCTCCTCTCCTTTCTCTTCGTGTCCTGCTGCCACCTGCCACTGATGCGCTACTTTCCTGCTCACGTGGCCTGGGAGGGTTCCTGTCAGGCAGGGCGTCCCATCCAGGAGCCTGACCATGATGGGACCTCTGCCCCTTCCATCCCTCACTGGTGCTCCTGAACTTTCGGTTCCAGTTGTGTCAAACTATTTGAGATGTCCCTAAGTAGTATGTGTTAATTAGCTTATTTTACAAATACATGGCCCGTGTTCTGTGCCATGTGCTGTTCTGGTGGCTTCACACGTATTAACTCATTTAAACCTTGTAACAACTCTTATGAAGTATGCTCCACTTTAGATGGGAATCAAGATGCTGAGAGGTCCAGGAATGCTGCCAAGGTCTCACAGCTAGCAAGTGGTGGGGCCAGGCTGTGAATGCCTGCTGCATCTGCCATATGGGGCCGTTTTGATGCACTTCCTCCCTTTGTACTAGCAACGCACTTATTTCTGTGTCCACCTGCACAGCTCTAGTCTTTAAAGCCAGCCAAGACGTCATCCCTGTTGGTGCTGCTTGTTTTCTTTTTGGATGGCTTTTGCTGCTTGCTTCTGTCTGTCTGTGACACTTTCAACACAGTGTCATTCCTTATATACCTGTCTCCCTTACCTAATGGTAAGTTCCTCGAGGGCAGCTTTGGTGTTTTATTTTTTTTAAAGTATTGTTTATTATAAGCATGTTATTATTACAAATCGTGATTTTTCTTTATGCCCTTTACCCAACTTGTCCCTCTCCAACCCGCCCCCCCCCCAGCATCTCTCGTATTCTGAAAGTTCAAGGAATTGTTTAGGTCCCATCCAGAGACCATGGGGTGCCCATCCAGGGGTCTCAGATACCTCATTAATAGCGCTCAGTGTCCCCCCAGGATGCTCCATCCTGGGATCTCTGGTCGTCCCATTCAGAGACCATGGGGCGCCTGTGCAGGATTGTAGCAAAGGGGCTCAGTGTCTGCACCACCCCATCTGTTCTCTTTCATGGTGTAGCCTTTTCTCCCATCCCCGTCCCCATTCATACCTTTATTCTTCTTTCTCATCAGTACTTAAACTTTTATGTTTTATTTATTCCTTCAGGGCCTTGCTTTATAAATTCATTCTAGCCAAAGTGTAGGTAAACAAGGAGCCTTTTTATCTGTGTCAAATAGCTCATATGAACTGTAGCAGTTTATCACATGGGTGCTGCCAGTCCTGATACACGAGGGTCAGATTGAGAGATAACGGGCAGCTGTTGGGCATCCCTGCTGCTGGCTGTCCTGTGTAGCCTGGCTGGTTGTTGGCTGGTCCTGGCTCCTGTTCTTCTTGGTGCTAGCTTACCTTTGGCAGAGCACCAGAGAAGGCAGCTGGGGTTCTGTAGGCTCTGCTTCTCTGTGTTTCTGGGAAGACTCTTAGACTTACACGTTACTGTGGAGTTTTAGAGTAGGAAAGGACCTCAAGTCTGGTTAGAAAACTGTATCTGGCAAATTTCTAAACCTTTGTTGAGAAGGTCCGCCAGAGAGCAGCAGCGAGACAGAGAGTAAGTGCTGCGTAGCCTCTTTCCCTGTCCCTCGGTGGTTCTGCATTGAGGGTTATGGGTCAGGAAAACATCCAGAGCTTTCTCAGATCCTCATACAGGGACAGGACATTTCCAGTGACCACTGTGGGAGACCTTGGGGAATCTTGGAATGGGTGGTGTGTGTGTATTGAAGAAACCCACGTGTGGGTTTGTGTCGTCATCATCTCTCTCTACCCTGGAAGGAGCCCAGACTCTTCCTCCTGTTGCAAAGTGGTGATGGCCCATCAGGAGTTTTGGAAGCTGGACTCAAGTGGGAGTATAAGAGATGAGACATGCCATCACTGGATAGGATGTGTTCTGCATGCAGTTGGAGTCTAGGGAGGAGGGAGGGCCACACCTCTGGAGAATCTGCAGGGTCTCCAGAGCTGAGCATTGTGTTTGCAGGTTCCCATGTTAGGTAACACTGCCACTGCTCTGGTGCTTGCTTGTCTGGGCCAGCCCAGCTGACCACAGATGTCCTGGGAATGTCGCTGGCAGGGCCTCTCACTGGCCTCAGGCAGGTTGTCATTGGCCCAGAATAGGTAAAAGACGTGTTTTTCTGTGTATGAAATATTCATTATCTTGAATATGTTAGGTCATATGTGCATTTTTCAGTTTGCTGTTGAACAAGGATATTCAGTGTTGGTCAAATGGTGGTGAAAACAGCTTTACTGAGGGTGTGTGTTTTTATTTTCCAGTAAGTCTCTGTGAAAAATGAAACAGTCGTGACTGATGAGTGGAACAGTACGGAGGGTCTCAGGAACCCTGTAGCAGCACAGCTGCCTGTTCCTCTGTCCGTGGCACATCCTGCAGTCGCTCAGGGTCCGCTTCCCACCTCACTCCCCTCTTCTACTTCCTGCTTCCCACCTTTTCTGAGTCTAATAAAACAGGTTTCTTTGATTATCTTTTAGTCATCACTTTTATATTTTCATTTGAAAACAAACCAAGAAAATCCCAGGTTGTCTTGTAGGAAGGGGGAAGTCCCCCTCCCTCTTTCTCTTGACAGGTACTTGCCCTGAAGCACTTTGAGTTCCTGAGGAGTTTCTTTATGTCCTGGGAACCAGCAACAAGACAGGTTCCCAGTGAATAATTAAGAAACAAACAAACAAACAAACAAACAAAAACCAACAAAACAAAGCCCGAGTCCTTTTCAGACCATATTTAGATATAAAATCTGCACTTGGTATGTTTTAAAAAAATAACTTTCTTATCCAGAATATGTATTCTGACCAAATTTATATTAGTCTGTATTGGGTGTTTTCTCTGATAGTTTAGAGAAACTAACTGGTCCTCCAGTTGAGAAGTGGTGCTGTGGTTCCTGTGGCCATCAGTGTTTTTCCTCTTCATTCTGAGCAGGTGGAGTGATTGCTCTCACCTTCAGGGAGACTTAAGGTTAGACAGACAGTGCCTACCTGGGTTTCAGAGTGTGAGAGCTTAAAAAAAAATAGTGACTCCAGGTTCCCCTGCAGAGTGTCTGATATGATTAGTTTGGTATTTAAAGCTGACCAACTGGGCCCTTTAAAGGTCGGGTGTAGAGAGGAGCATGAGAGATGCCTCTGGGAGAGGGAGCCATGTGGTTTTCCCATGCCTGCAGAAGAGCAAGGAAGTGCTGCCTAGCATCCAGAGGCAGAGAGGAGTTTCTCATTGCAAAACTAGGGCAGCCCAGCTGTGCTGGGAGTTTGAAGGAAAATTAGTGTGGCAGCAATTGAGATCTTTAAGAAAAGATGTCAGGCCTGTCAGGATTGTTCATCTGGGTGCTTGTTTATAGGAAAGACCTATGAGTGATGGCAACTGCTGTTATTTTTCTACCTAAAAGAGAGGCTAGGTATGGTGAGGGGATGCTAGAGAGAGCCCATAGTCCCTTCTCCTCTTAATTTTTAATTTTGAGAAGTGTAAAGCTAACAGGGTGTGGAAGACTAGAGTAGTGAACATGCATGTATCTTTCGTGTAGACCACCAAGACTGGCACTTTGCCCTTTGTTTCTCTCTCTGTGAGTTCAGACACACCCATTTGTATTTTATTTTACTAACCATTTAAATCATGTTGGAGACCTCATGATATTTACCTCTGAATACTTCAGACTGTACATCTTAAATGTAAGAATATTCTCTTATGTAACTACAGTGCTATTATCATACCCAAGAAATTTAACCCTCTTTTAATAATGTCATTTTTATGTGAACCATATTCAAGTTTGACATTTTTGAAGAATCCAGGCTTGCTCTCTTGTAAGAGAGTGCCCTACAGTCGACATGCTTTGATTCGGGTTGGACATTTTTGTCAGGAGTTCTACATAGGAATATTCTGTACATGCCACTGTGTCATATCAGAAGTACACTACCTTACTCTCCATTACTGATGTCGCTCAGCTCCATCACTTGATTAAAGTGATGTCCACCAGATCTCTCCATTGTAAAGGTGCCTTTTCCCTTTGTACTTAGCCATCTGTGGGTGATACTTTAAAACCTGTGAACCCCTCCCCACCACCAGCCTTTCACCCAGTACTTCTGTATCCAGTGATGATTTTTGCCTGAATTACTTACTGTTTTGGTGGTTGCCAGGTAGTACCCAGGCCTTTTGATATAAGGCTGCCCTTGGGACCTCAAGCTCTGTCAGTAAGAAGCATTTGAGGATGATGCTGTGCATCTAAGCTAGAAAGTTGTGTGCGTTTCGGGATATGGAAGAGAAGAAAATATTATTCTGCTTTTAAGAATCCAAAGATTTTATGGTGTTATTTGTGAACTTAGCCAGTCAGTTCTGAGCTCTCTGTTACTTTTTTATGAGCTTTTCATTATCAAGCAAAAAATCAGTCTCTGATTCACACTGAAGCCATGAACTGAATTTTATTCATGTGGGCCTCAGGTGTAAATAGAAAAAAGTTAATTGGTAAAGAAAGATCAAATACAGATAGAACAGCTTCCATTTTATGTATGAGAAGAAATGGTGCACATGCAAAAAGAGGTAGAAATGTACTAATAATTTTAAAAAATGTATGCCAACTGCTTAGTAGTAATAGCTCCTGCTTCCTGAGTAGCTCCTCGGTGCCAGACCTGCTAGGAGGCAGTGTTGCAGGTCAATGCAGTTGTCCCACCACAGCAGGAGACATGGAGATGTAGAGAGGTGAGAAATATGCCTGTGTCTAACAGTTACTAAGTAGCAGAGTTGACATTTGAATCCAGGTTTATGGAGATTCCAAAACTTCTAAATTTGAAGTAAGTTGATGCTCCAAGAAGGAAATGGTAGCTGTACAGTTGGTGGAAGATTATAGACAATTGGGCGTTTGATCATTTTAGGAAACTATGTAATGCAATGTCCGTAACGTTCTGCAGTTTGAATTTTTAATAAATGTGTTCATACTGATGACATAAATAATCTGCTCTATGCAACTGGAAGGAAATTTACTTAAGATTTAGGATGTGTAATTGCAAAAATGTTAGTTTTTCGACATATTCCCCATAATTTTGGTATGAAGCATAACTCAATTAATAGCCATTTAGTATAGTGAAAGATTTATTACTTGGAAAATAAAGAGACTGAAGCAAATGAATCATTAGCAAGGTTGAGTAAATTCTACCCACTTTATATTTACTAATGGTGTATCTCTTAGTGGTGAATTTATTAAAAATTCAAACTGTACAACAACTTTATGGATTGCATGTGTACTGGTTATAAAATAAAATGCATTTTTTATTATTGTTAAGAATTTGAACACTGATCAAGTGGAGGTGTAAGAAGGACCAGGACAAAGCAGCTTTGGGACTGGGAGATTTGCGTAGTAAGAGTTTCATGCTGTCCCAACTTCATATTTTACATTCCTTTGCCAACAGGAGACCTGGAAAATTACCTTCTTCCTGTTCTTTCAGCATTTTATTGAAATATTAGATTAGGACCGGCCCCTGGAGGAGGTGAGGTCATTTCATGTGACTTGGAGCATTACTGGGAAGAGATGGGATGCCATCAAGAGCACCTTGGCTGCAGCATTTCTTGGGTAGGTTGTAAAAAGCTGAGGAACACAGCTTGGATTTCATTGTGAGTGGAGAACTTGGATTATTTCTCCAGGTGGTGTTAATCAGTTTGCACACAGTTGTGAGGAGATCTAACGCTGTGCCTGGCCCTGCGGGAGTGCACGGATGAGCAAGGTAGTTGGACTGGAGCATTATAGAGAAGTGCATGGAACTGAAAGGAAATGGAAGGAACACACATGACTGGTGCACAGGGCTGAGGCCACATGTACTGAAAGAGCAGGATAGTGGGCATGGGGTTGTGATTTAGGGGGAGAAGCACTTCCAGATGGAAGAATGAAGCAGCGTGGGGAAAGCCTGCTGCTGCTGCTGCTTGGCTGGCATCTGGGTTTCTCAAGTTGGTTTGTTGAGTGGAAACCAACAAAACCTCCTGGATTTGATGAACCGTCCTAAATGGGACTTAAAGGGGAGTCTGAACTGCCTGTAGCATTCTGGGTCCTATCTGCTAGGGGATGAGATAAACCTGATATTTGTTCAGATGAAGCATATTTGGTAGCAGGGGCCGGGCAGTAGCTGCCGTGAAGGAGCTTCTGTGAGCGTCGGGGCTGTGGAAGAAGCACAGCGTGTGTGTGCTTGATCATTCTCCGGACTGCCCAGGCGCACGAAGGACACTAAGGCTTCTTTCCTGATGCACATCCTGAAACTGGAACCAAGAGCCAGAGAGGAGTGCTGGCCAGCTTTCAGCAGTTATTGAGACGTTCTTTAAAGATACTGTTATGTTAAAAGTTGAGCCTATTGTTGACGTTCTTATCTTCATGTGTTTAATCTTAAGCAGTGTAGAAGAGAAGAGGGAAGAGTTGTTAGTACAGTTATAGTCTGTGAAGAGGAATTACAGACGGAGCAGGTGCTTCGGGGGAGCCTTTCACTGTTAATCTTGGAGATTGCAGTAGGTGTGGAACGAGATGGTCAGCCCAGCTAGACATGTGCCCAAACGTTTTAGAAAGAGATTTTTTTTTTTAAGTTAAGAGAAATTGGGCCCAGTACTAGGAACTCAAACATACACCTACAAAGCAGAACTAAGGCCAATAAATAGTCAAGAGTTATAAGAAGCAGTCACGTGAGGGTCACATTACGTCCTTGTATCCATGCTAGCAAGCTTTGTTAAATGGTACTTATTTTGAGGTAAGGATGCAGTGTGCATATACTGAGAATTGGTGATTAAATGGAGAAGGACAGACAGATGTAGCATTTTATAATGTTTAGATGAAAGAATTGGCACCTAAGTTATTTTTAAACAAAAACATTCTCAATGAAAAATCATTTGGTCACAAGCTTACTTTTTCTTTATTTTTTTCTTCTCTCTGAAACTGGTGAGCTTTTCACTTCGATCTGGTTGTTCCTGGTGGCATCTACGCTCAAGTCACTTCCCAAGCACCATCTGCTGATCTGTCTTTTCTGGTTACTCAAACTCCCTTTGAACTTTTCATGTCTCCTAGTGAAAGTTATATGGGCACAGCATCGGATAGTTTATAAAGAATGTGTACTTTCTCATTTTATCATTGTCATATCTAATTGTTAGGAAGCCTTGTGGATATTTACCTATAAAATCCTTTTCTAGTCCACTTCTTTTTCTTTCTCACTGTGGGTTCCTTGGGTTAATCTCCAGTAAAGGGAAGGTATGCAGTACACTTCCCCTGCCCCAGCCTCTCGCACAACCCCTTCTGTATTCCAGTTTTTGCTAATTGTGCTCTTTTATGATTTTTGATTTTTCAGTAGTTGCCTTTATAATTTTAAATAATGTACCAGAAATCTGTATATCTTTTTTTCTTTTGGTGGCTATCCCATAAAGGAATCCAAACCCCTGACCCTGGTGTTATAAGGCCGTGCTCTAACCAACTGAGCTAACTGGCTAGCCCCTCCAAAAATCTGTATTTCTTGATTTATCATCTTAGTCTTTCCTCCTGTGTGAAATATGAGAAACGGTGGCTCTCCACTAGGTCTGCTGCGGTAGGGCCGAGGAGTGGCCCTTTGTCTCAGCCCAGTGAGGGTGGACATCCAGGCTCCCCTCTTGGCCTCTACCATTGAGGGTAGGACTGCATTTTTTCCCCTTGGTGTTTGGTTGAGGTAGGGTGGTTATTGTCGAAAAGTTTTCTGTACTGTGGGCTGCTCCTTTCCTGGTCCTTTGGCTAGAGAAGGCAGGCTTTTCTTTGGGGCTGTTTTCGTCTGTGCCCATTGGTGTTTCTGGGTTGCTGACTTCTTCAGTGCCCAGTCTGTGGCATTTGAAGCAAAAAGAAAAACCATATTTTTCATATTGTTTCTTGGGCCCTGAAGCCCTTGCCAGCCTGCCTTCTCCTCTGTAGCTTTCTGAGTCTTACATTTGTTTTATATGTAGCTTCCAGGGCCTTTAGCTGCATGTAGCTGGAAACATGGGGAGGTGTGTTTTCTGCATCTTCTTGGGAACCAGAAGTTGGCTGTTCTCTTCTGTGCTGTTATTTTCTGCGGATTTGGTCTTCGTCAGTTATACCTGTCTGTGACTAAAGATCCAGTCAGGTGGTATCGGTAGCTGACATGACTGTGCAGTCGCATGGTGGGACATTGGTCCAGAGGGCTTTACTGTGGGGGTGTGGCCAGAGCAGCAGGGAGAACTCAGTGGGAAGGCTCTGGGTAGATCTCCATGAGCAGAGCCAAGGGGATGGAATTCTACACCTGTTTCCCACGCCACACTCCAGGTAGGGGACGGTCCAGGCTTTGTTCTGGTGGTTGAGTTCTGAGGGGACTTCACTTCTGGGAGGATTGTCTTTCCGTTTTCTTCCTCTTAGTGTCTGCCGTACGGGTCTAGTAGCACCTCAGGGTCATCTCTTGTTTGAGTCCGGTGCCAGCAGTGGCTTCTCCGCAGAGAGGGGTCTGGGTGCTTGGCTTCCTATCCAGGAGGGAGGGGCTGTCGTAGTGACACTCCTAAGGTGCATTGCTCGTCCCCTTCTAGCTGTTAGGTGACTCCCCGGTGCTGCTCTGAACTCTGTGAGGCCATTTAGATTCCATCTACTCCCTGTCCTCAAGAATTTCTTATTATTTATTTATTTTAAAAAGATGACCAGTAAGGGGATCTTAAAATCCCTTGAGCTGGTGTTGTCAGCACCATGCTCTCCCCAGTGAGCCAACCGGCCATCCCTATATAGGGATCCGAACCCGTGGCCTTGGTGTTATCAGCACCACACTCTCCCAAGTGAGCCATGGGTCAGCCCTAAGAATTTCTTATTTTGACTGTTCCACCAATTGTTGAGAGCTTTTCATTTCTGTCATTTCAGTGGCACCTGGTATGGGTGGGAGCCAACGTGCTTGTGGACACCAGCATGAAACATTTCTCCTGTGTTTCAAGTCATGGGAGGTACTCTTCGCCTTCCTAGCACTCAGTGTTAACACTGCATGTACTGTTAGCTCAAGCAGGTGTCGTGTCTCTGCCCAGACCCTTCTCTGTGATAGTGTTCAAATTATGGTGACAGCCAGCTATTCTTTGCAGGCCAGCATCCCTAGCACTTGAAGATGGAAGTCTAGTGAATGAGTGTGGGCTGCATGGGATGCGTGTGCCATGGATTGTGTCTGAGACTGCCCCTCACCCTGCTGGGTGCTGCCCAGTCAGCCTGTGTGACCTGTGTGGGACTCTGCTGTCACCTGAGGCAAATGGCTCCCCCTCCCTGCCTGCTTCACACTTCTCTCCCCTGGCTGGCAGTGTGGCTTGTGGGCGAAGCCTGACTGACTGGCTCATATCATGGGTCTGCCTCTGTAACCTTTGTCACGCTGTCTGTAATCTTTGTCATGCTGTCTTTGGGAGGCTCCTTCTCCTTGTCTGTAAGGTTGATTGGCGTGCTGTCTAAACAGCACGCACACAGGGGTCCTCAGATGAGTGGCTTTCCTCCTTTCTCCCCTGCCTGACAGTGCTGCACCTTCCCTGATGTGTCTTGTGTGAGATTGCTTGCAGGCTGGAGAAGGGAGAGCTGCTGCCGCTTGCTTAGAGGGGCTGTCTCGCCTCTCTTCTTGCTGCTGTGCCCCGGCTCCTCCTCCGCTCCTCCTGCCCCTTCCGGGAAACTGCCTAAAATCTTTGGTTATTTCTTTTTTGAGTATGTGTTCCCCATCCTAGTGTTTGGGTGTTGATGCAGTGGAATCCACAGACTTGAATAAGATTTGGTTCTCATTTTAAACTGAGATAAATTGTTTGGGGGAACCTTGGGTGAAAGTGCTATAATTGATAGAATCCATCATCAAACTTTAATTTTATCCCTGGGGTGTAGAAGTAGGTGGAATTAAGTAAAATTATATTTTTAAACTTTGCAAACCACGCTCCAGAACTGTGCCAAAAGTAACAATCTCTTGCATCAAAAATAGCCTCCTTGTGAACTCATTGGGGGAACTGAGCGGACTCGAGGCATTTAGACTATTAAAGCTTCAGTGAGTTGAGAAAGTCTTCAGGCCTACATTACAGGGGTCTCTCCACTAGTATTGAGGTGGTGAAAAGGGAGGAGAAGGAAAAAGACCTTTCTGTCCCACTGTTCTCTGGCATTTTCTTTCTGGGTATACCTAGAAGTGTGATCAGCCAGTGAGGACATTTAGGTGCAAACCACCTTACCTCTTTTTGTGCGTCTGTGTTGCAAGGTGGGGCGAAGTTGGTCGTGCTGGGTGCTGTCTGCGTTTGTGAGGCCCAGCCAGGTTGCTGTGACTTGGTGAGAATGTTGGGGAGGGGCATGTGTGTGAAAGCAGTTGTGATGGAATAGAGATGACAAGGGAGTCATTCTGCACCAGGCTGTCTTTGTGTGCGTGTGTTCAGTCTTAGTGCTGGAAGCTGTTGGTCAGCACCAGGAGCTGTCTGTATGCGTGTGTGCCTCTGAAATCTCATGTTCGTGAGCAGGTCTGCTAGGACATCGCATACAGTACCGTTGGCTGCTTGTGCAGCTCTTCTTGCTCTACCTCGCTGGCCATGGAATTGGCTTGCCTGATGGGCCACAGGAACATGGGACTCAGGTGAGGCCAGTGAGATGCAGCTGACATTGCTGACTTGGTGGCTATGAGCCTGGGGCGACTGGTGGTTGTGTTGCCTTGGGAGGGAGACCAAAACTGTAGCCCACATTGAGGAGAGTGGAGTAGAGTCAGCTGGAGAAAGCTTCCTATATTTGAACGTGTTGCTCTTGCCATTCTTGACATGTTAGTTATGTGAACCAATAATTTCGTTTTTTCTTTAAGCCAATTTGAGTCGGGTACAGTTGTTTGCAATGGAGATATTCTAACAGGATCTTCATTATATGGTCTGTTTTGCAATGTAAAACAATCTGTTTTGAAACGTAAAGTTTGTTTTCCTGTTTTTATTATATGGAAGATATTCCCGATTTTCAGTAGTAGCTGGGAATTTGGAAGCCACTGACCTTGGGGTATAGGTGGGGGAGGCTTTCAAGTTTCGCTGAATGTTCAGATGTCCTTCTGTTACCTTAGGGAACCCTGTCCCATTTCTTTGTCAAGTTGTGTCAGCACTCTGCAGAATGGCTACTGTATCTGACGTAACTGGTGAGAAGGACTGGTAACACACATTGAGGAGAACAACGTAGGACTTCAGTGGTGGCAAGATCGTCTGGTGACTTTACAGCCATATCTTCATGGTTCTGATACTCCTGCCTTGTACAAGTGGAGCCTTGTTCTCTTTCCCTTGAGTATGGGCTGGACTGGTGACTCTTTTTTTTTTTTTTTTTTTTTTAGGTGCACTCCATAATCTTTATTATTTTTTTTTTCTTTTTAAAAATTTTATCAGTATACAATGTGGTTGATTATTGTGTCCCATTACCAAAACCTCCCTCCTCTCTCCCATCCCCCCTCCCTCCCAACAACCTCATATCTGTTCGCTTGTCCTAACAACTTCAAGGAATTGTGATTGTGTCTTCTCCCGCCCCCTTCCCAGTTTGTGTATTTATTTATTTTTAGCTCCCACAAATAAGTGAGAACGTGGAATTTCTCTTCCTCTGCCTGACTCGTTTTACTTAATATAATTTTCGCTAGGTCCATCCATGTTGTTACAAATGGGAGTATTTCATTCTTTTTTATAGCAGAGTAGTATTCCATTGTGTAGATGTACCACATTTTCCGTATCCACTCAGCTGATGATGGACATTTGGGCTGGTTCCAACTCTTAGCTATTATAAAGAGTGCTGCAGTGAACATTGGAGAACAGGTATACCTTTGAGTTGATGATTTCCATTCCTCTGGGTATATTCCCAGCAGTGGGATAGCTGGGTCATATGGTAGATCTATCTGGAATTGTTTGAGGAACCTCCATACCATTTTCCATAGAGGCTGCAACATTTTGCAGTCCCACCAACAGTGTATGGGAGTTCCTTTTTCTCTGCAACCTTGCCAGCATTTATCATTCAGTTTTTTGGATATTAGCCATCCTAACTGGGGTGAGATGGTATCTCAGTGTGGTTTTGATTTGCATTTCCTGCATGCTGAGTGATGTTGAGCATTTTTTCATGTGTCTATTGGCCATTTGTATATCTTTCTTTGAGAAATGCCTGTTCAGCTCCTTTGCCCATTTTTTAATTGGGTTACTTGTTTTTTTGTTGTAAAGTTGTTTCAGTTCCTTGTATATTCTGGATATTAATCCTTTGTCAGATATATATTCTGCAAATATTTTCTCCCATTCTGTTGGCTGTCTTAACTCTGTTAATTGTTTCTTTTGCTGTGCAGAAGCTTTTTAGCTTGATATAATCCCATTTGTTTATTTTTCCTTTGGTTGCCCGTGCTTTTGGGGTCGTATTCATGAAGTCTGTGCCCAGTCCCACTTCCTGGAGTGTTTCTCCTATGTTTTCTTTAAGAAGTTTTGTTGTTTCATGGATTTAATTCTTTAATCCATTTTGAGTTGATTTTGGTATATGGTGAGAGGTATGGGTCTAGTTTCATTCTCCTGCATATGGATATCCAGTTCTCCCAGCACCATTTGCTGAAGAGGCAGTCTCTTCCCCAGTGTATAGGCTTGGTGCCTTTGTCAAAGATCAGATTGCCATAGTTGTGTGGGTTGATTTCTGGATTCTCTATTCTATTCCACTGATCAGTGTGTCTGTTTTTATGCCACTACCATGCTGTTTGGGTTATGATAGCTTTGTAATATAGCTTAAAGTCAGGTAGTGTTATGCTTCCAGCTTTATTTTTTTTGCTTAGAATTGTTTTGGCTATGCATGGTCTTTTGTTATTCCATATAAATGTCTGGATAGTTTTTTCCATTTCTGAGAAAAATGTCATTGGAATTTTGATGGGTATTGCATAGAATTTGTATATCACTTTGGGTAGTATGGACGTTTTCACAATGTTGATTCTTCCAATCCAAGAGTATGGGATATTTTTCCATCTTCTTGTGTCCTCCTTAATTTCTCTCAGCAGTGGTTTGTAGTTCTCATTATAGAGATTTTTCACCTCCTTGGTTAACTCAATTCCTAAGTATTTTATTTTTTTGGTGGCTATTGTAAATGGGCAGGCTTTCTTGATTTCTCTTTCTGCATGTTCACTATTGGAGAATAGAAATGCTACTGATTTTTGTGTGTTGATTTTGTATCCTGCTGCTGTGGTGAAATCATTTATCAACTCCAAGAGTTTTTTTGTAGAGGCTTTAGGCTGTTCGATATATAGGATCATGTCATTTGCAA
This sequence comes from Cynocephalus volans, assembly GCF_027409185.1. Taxonomy (NCBI): domain Eukaryota; kingdom Metazoa; phylum Chordata; class Mammalia; order Dermoptera; family Cynocephalidae; genus Cynocephalus; species Cynocephalus volans. The sequence continues at coordinate 2,994,060 of NC_084466.1, read as the reverse complement.
ACAGGGACAGTTTGACTTCATCTTTTCCAATCTGGATGCCCTTTATTTCCTTCTCTTCTCTGAGGTGCTCTGCCTAGTACTTCCAGCACTATGTTGAGTAGGAGTGGTGAGACAGTGGGCATCCTTGTCTAGTTCCTGTTCTTTAGGGGAAAGCTTTCAGCTTGTCCCCATTCAGGATGATATTGGCAGTGGGTTTATCATGTATGGCTTTAATTATGTTGAGATACTTTTCGTCTATACCTAACTTGTAGAGAGTCTTTATCATAAATGAGTGTTGAATTTTGTCAAATGCTTTTTCAGCATCTATAGAGATGATCATATGGTCTTTGTCTCTGATCTTATTGATATGGTGTATCACATTTATTGATTTGCATATGTTGAACCAACCTTGCATCCCTGGGATGAATCCCACGTGATCATGGTGTATAATTTTGCATATGTGTTGCTGTATTCTGTTAGCTAGTATTTTATTGAGGATTTTTGCATCTATATTCATCAAGGATATTGGCCTGTAGTTTTCTTTTTTCGTTGTATTTTTATCTAGTTTTGGTATCATGGTGATGTTTGCTTCATAGAATGAGTTTGGAAGAATTGCCTCTGTTTCAATCTTTTGGAATAGTTTGTAGAGAATTGGTGTCAATTCCTCTTAGAATGTCTGGTAGAATTCTTCTGGGAACCCATCTGGTCCTGGGCTTTTCTTTGTTGGGAGCCTTCTGATAACAGCTTCAATCTCTTTTATTGCTATTGGTGTGTTCAGATTTTCTACATCATCTTGGCTCACTTTTGGTAGTTTGTGTGTGTCCATAAATTTATCCATTTCCTCCAGATTTTCAAATTTGTTGGCATATGGTTGTTTATAGTAGTCACTAATGATTTCATGTATTTCTGAGCTATCAGTTGTAATATCACCTTTTTCATTTCTAAGTTTTGTTATTTGTGTCTTCTCTTTTTTTTAGTTAGCTGTGCTAAAGTTTTGTCGATTTTATTTATGTTTTCCAAAAAACCAACTTTTTGATTCATTGACCTTTTGTATCATTTTTGGGGTTTCAATTTCATTAAGTTCTGCTCTGATCTTATTGATTTCTTTCTGTCTGCTAACTTTGGGTTTGTATTGTTTTTGTTTTTCTAGTTCTTTAAGGTGAAGTATTAGGTTATTCACTTGCCATCTTTCTATTCTTCTGAAGTGAGCATTTAATGCAATAAATTTCCCCCTTACTACTGCTTTTGCAGTATCCCACAGGTTTTGGTATGATGTATAATTGTTTTCATTAGTTTCAATAAATTTTTTGATTTCCTGTTTGATTTCTTCTTGGACCTATATATCATTAAGTAGAATACTGTTTAATTTCCATGTGTTTGTATAGTTTCCAGAATTTCGTTTGTTATTAATTTCTAATTTTAATCCATTGTGATCTTAAAAAATACATGGGATAATTCCAATTTTTTTGAATTTGTTGAGACTTGATTGGTGACCTAACATGTGATCTATCCTGGAGAATGATCCATGTGCTGATGAGAAGAGTGAATATTCTGAGGTTGTTGGATGGAATGTTCTGTAGTTATCTGCCAAGTCCAGTTGATCTAGAGTGTTGTTTAAATCTTGTGTTTCTCTGCTGATTCTTTGCCTAGATGATCTTTCCAATATTGATAGTGGGGTGTTCAGGTCCCCTGCTATTATGGATAGTGTTTATCTCATTCTTTAGGTCTAATAGAGTTTGCTTTATAAATCTGGCTGCTCTGACATTGGGTGCATATATATTTATGATTATGTCTTCTTGATGGATGAATCCTTTTATCATTATGTAGTGGCCTTCTTTATCTCTTTTTATGTTTTTTTTTTAAAGTCTATTTTATCAGATATAAGAATAGCTACTCTGGCTCACTTTTCATTTCTATTTGCATGGTATATCTTTTTCCATTCTGTCACTCTTAGTCTGTGTGTGTCTTTATAGGTGAGGTGGGTCTCTTGAAGGCAGCATATAGTTGGGTCCACCTTTAAATCCAGTAAGTCAGCCTGTGTCTTTTGAGTGGGGAATTTAATCCTTTTACATTAAGAGTTGTTATTGAAAAGTGTTGATGTACTCCTAGCATTTTGTTGATTTTTGTTTGGATGTCTTAAGTTTCTTTTGGTCCTTTCTTTCCGATTTACTGTTTGTCTTCTGTATTTGTTGGTTTCTTGGGTTGTGAATAAACTTTTTTTTTCCCTCTTCATTGTTAGCATTTTTATTTTACTAGTGGGTTTTGATTTTTCTTGAGTTTTTATGGCAGTGGTAGTTATTTTTCAGGTACCAAACCCAGTACTCCCTTGAGAATTTCTTGTAAGGGTGGTCATGTGGTAGTGAACTCCTGCAGTTTTTGTTTGTCTGAGAAATAATACTATTTGCCCTTCATTTTGGAAGGATAACCTTGGTGGGTAAAGTATTCTTGGCTGGCAATCTCTGTCTTTTAGTATTTTTAGTGTATCATCCCATTCCTTTCTGGCTTTTAGGGTTCATGATGAAAAATCTGATGTTAGTCTGATTGGGGCTCCCTTATAGGTAACTTCACGCTTCTTTCTTGCAGCTTTTAAGATTCTCTCTTTGTCTTTGAATTTTGCCAATTTGACTGTAACATGTCTTGGAGAAGACCTTTCTGGGTTCAATACGTTTGGAGATCTTTGAGCTTCCTGAATCTGAAGATCTCTGTCTTTTCCTATACCTGGGAAGTTTTCTTACACTATTTTGTTGAATATGTTTTCAATGCAATCTCCTTTTTCCTCCCTTTCTGGAATACCTATGACTTGGATATTTGAGTGCTTAAGGTTGTCTGTCAATGTTTTTAATTCTTTTTTCTTTTTTTTCTGTCTCCCTATGTTATTACAAACAGCCTATCTTCAAGATCAGAAGTTCTCTCTTCTGTCTCTGTAAGCCTTTTGGTTAAAGTCTGTTGTGTTTTTTATTTTGTTGAATGAATTCTTCAGCTTGGCAAGCTCTGCTACATTCTTTTTCAGGGTATTTCCTTGTACATTTCTTCTTTCAGGTCCTGTATACTTTTCCTCATTTCATTGTGTTGTCTAGCTGAGTTTTCTTGTATCTCATTTAGTTTTCTTAGAATTATTGCTCAAAATTCCTTATTAGACATTTCAAGGGCTTCTTGTTCTGTAGGATCTAGAGGTGGAGAGTTATTACCATTTGGTGGTGTACTTTCTTGATTTTTCATATTTCTGGTATCTTTCCTTTGGTATTTAGTCATTGTGGCAAGGGATTTCACGGTCCACTGGTTTGACACTATTGTCTGGCTAGGATCCTGCCAGGACTGCCAATTTGGCACAGCTTCCTCAGTGCCTGTGGGTGGAAGGTTCATACCTCTCTGTTAGGTGCTCACTCACCTGGGCTGGGGGGGGGATCTGGTAGTGGCGACACCTACCTTCTCGGTCGTGCTGGTGCCTCAGGGTTTGTGGTCGCCATGGGTCTTGGGCCTTTCTGGGGGGGCGCCTTTCTGGTTGGCGCCCACTTGCCCGGGCTGGGGGTGGGGTCCCTTGGTGACTTATTTCTAATGGATAGAGTGTGGCATGCATGACTTTGGAGACTAGGGCATGAATTTTCTGCAGTTGCAGGCACTAGCTTTCTTCCTGCTTGTTCTCGCAGATCACTCGCTGGGGGGAAGGCATCGTTCATGCTAGGAGGATACAAGAAACTGAGGCCTCCTGCCGACAGTCATTTGATTGAGCTGGGCTGTTAACCCAGTGAGGTAGGCTGCCCGATCCAGCTGGCACCTTGATGGCCTCCCACGAGAGACCCTGAGCCACAGTCACAGCCAACTCCTGAATGCTGACAAACAGATGTTGTCAGACAGCAAATGTTGTTTAAGCCACTGAGTTTTAGAGCAAGTTGTTTGTAGAGATGGAGTACTAATATAAGTGCCCAGATGTGCAAAGTGGGACTGCGTCCCTGTCCCAGACAGCCCTCCTGGCTGTGCCCTGTCTCTTGCCCTGCCTTCCTGCCTGCTCCTGGACTGCCTGCACAGGGTATGGATCAGCTGAGAGAAGCCTGAGTTTGCTGTGAACGAATGCGCTCCTTCAGCGCTAACTTACAGGCAATTTTGTTTTTTTTCTTGCAGATTTTCGTAAAATAGCAGCCTTTAGCAGTTTTACGTGATCACTGGATTAGAATTTGGGAAGAACGGAAAATCCGGTTTGCTGTGGTGTAGAGCTAGGGCTAGGGTCTGGAGCTCACAGACCCCTCAAGCCCATTCACAGACCCTTCACGTTCAGGTCTATGAGTTAGGTAACTGGCACAAAGGTCCTTGGAGGCTTGGCTGAAGTAGGAATAGTCTATTCAGCACACACACATCTGAGAGCTAAGCAGTACAAAGAGAAACTCAGAAACTCAACTGCTACCAGCAAAGTCCAAAGAAAAACTAAGCAGCTGCCCGCAGAGTAAACATGCTCTATTTTTAGACTTGAGCTCTGCTGTCCAGCTCCTAATAAACTCAAGAACACACAGTAGCAACAAACTAAAAGGATACATTGGTGCACATGCGCACTAACTCCACCCACACTTGTTTACAAAGGATTAATGTGCTGCATGACCCCCAACCAGACCTGAGCTGAGGGAGCCTAAGTTATCCTGTTTTCCGCACAATCCACTCATTCAGGTTCCCTTTGCGTACAATCTACACTTTAAAAATCTTCTGCGATGTTCCCTTAGCGAGGATAAATGATGCTTTTTTTTTTATACAACCTCTTGTCTTTTCAATATGCCTTAAGGCTTGTCCTGTAGTTCTGCCCTTTAGCCGCACATGTCCGGTTAGTAGTCATCATTGGTGTGATTTTCCATGGGAATCTTGTAGTCATACTGATGTGAAGTTCAGTGCATATTCAGTAGATGATCATGGCAACATATGCATGTACCCATTCAACTCTGGTGCAGTGCCTGCAGCCAGAACACTATGGGCGAAAAGACAGAAGGGTTATTGGTACCAATAGGGGAAGTTCTTGCCCCTCTGGTAAGATACATGCCAGTTTGCCATCCTGAGAAAGGATGGTTGTAGGAATAGGTACCTTACCTGTTTTATGATACCATACTATATCTGCTAACACTGTGGGATCTATAGGTGCTACGTCTAACAGTATAGGGGAACCTATAATTGGTCATAATGATAATACAAATGTGGCTTTTAGAATAGAATGCTTATCTGTTCCAGGCCACGTTACCTTTACTCGAGGAGACCAGGTACTTGTCACCCAAGGTGAAACTTGCAAGCCTTCCTCTAATCCTTTTCCCCAAGGCCCTGTTAAGCCAACCCAGCGTATATGGGGGGCTTTTATTCTCTGAGGCCATTCCCATTGTACTGTCTGTCCCTGTTGCAAACGGATTGGGGCCAGTAAGAGAACATTTCCGTTCTTATGGTATCCTGGCTTCAAAAGGTCATTTTTAGTAGTGACTTGCAGTCGTATAGGTACTGCAGCTCTATATAACAGAGCTTCCACTGGAGAGGGCCCGCCCTTGTGGGGTCTCTCATTTAGAATCCTGACTGTTGGCCATAACCGCCATGTCCACCCCTTCAGGGATGGGGGTTGAATAGAGAGCCTTAGTTGCTTTTTAAAAAGACCATTCTACCGTTTGGTCATTCCTGCTGCCTGGGGATGATCATGACATGTGTAACTTCCACTGGATGGACAACTGGGAGGCCCACCTCTGAACCACATGTCCAGTAAAGTGGGTTCCATTATCACTCTCAATGACTACAGGCTGGCCATACACGGCCATAAGGCTTTTCAATGCCTTCACAGTGTTTACCTGATCTGGGGCCTTACAAGGCCATACAAACAGAAGACCAGTAGCCATATCAACAGCTGTGAAGATGTATCTGAAATTCTCCGACCTTGGCACTGGTCCGACAAAGTTCATTTGCCATCGAGTCAGGGGCACCCTTCCTCGAGTTATTTGCCCATCTGTATGGGGCATCCGCCAGGGGTGTGGATTCTCTTGAGCACATATTGGACAAACATGACAGGCATTCACTACATCTTCCCATTTTATAGGCAGAGCCCATCTTTGAGCCACCATCCACATGGTTTTGCTGCCAGATGCTGCATTCGTCGATGTAACCACCGGGCTACATCAACTGCTGGAGCTCTCTCCAGCCACCTTACCTTAGCCAGCGCATCGGCTTCATCATTGCCAATTCAACATGAGGCCTCCAGTCCTCGCCTGCCCCCAAAACATGAGCACTTTGGCCTGCTCCCTAGTCAAAATGGAACAGTTCATCTGTCTCCTCGGGAGCAATAAAAAAACGTTTAAATCCACTGAACACACTTTGCTACCTGTTTCTGGACATTTGGTGCAATGCTGTTCAGGTACAATTGTTGCCACAAGGCAAATAGAACTGCATTTGGCTGCCAGTCAGTTTTCTTCCTATCAGCCCCTGCTGCAAGCCAGTCAAGTCACATCTGCTTACGGCTAGTCTTGCTTCGTCCCTCTGGGATAAAATCCTGAGTATTTCTTGGAGGCTTGGTCTTAGCCACCTTTCGGACCTCTTTTGCTTGTCTCCTCTCCTCTGCTTCACCGAAGCTGGCTATCATGGTCGTTACCTCATGTATAGGATGACTAATGTATGGGGCCAGCATGGCCGTCAGTGACCCAAAGGACGTTGACAGGGCATTCTGTAGCACTACGTCTCTCATGCTGCCTGTAAAATTTTCATCATGCTGGCCACGAGTGTTCACATTAAACATGGATTGCCTCATCCCCAGCTCCCAAATTATTTGAACTAACTCAGAATACGTTTGCCATTTACTAACAGTTTTGGGCAGTTCTCTAGCATTTGCCCACATGGTTCGGGCAGCTGTACTCACCCATTCCATTAAGGAATGATTACCTGGTCCTTGAGCATACCTGTGGCTATTTTGTAGCCATTGCCTCAGGGATGGGTGCATAGTGATGGAGGCCAATTTTTCCATCTCCTCACCAGAGCATATCACACTATCCACCCCTAGGTCCCATAACTGCAATAGCCAAGCAGCCAGGGGCTCCCCGTTTCTGCCAAAACTGTCTCCCCAAGTCAACTAATTCAACCTGGGTATACGGGACATAGGTGGAAAATTGGGTCACCTGTGGATTGCCTACTGGTTGCCTGCCCGGTCCCACCCATAGGCTGCTTGTGCTTCACTTTTTTTTTTTTTTCCTGACCGGTAAGGGGATTGCAACTCTTGGCTTGGTGCGGTCTACACCGGCCATCCCTATATAGGATCTGAACCCGTGGTCTCGGTGTTATCAGCACCGCACCCTCCTGAGTGAGCCATGGGGCTTGGCCCTCGTGCTTCGTTTCTGATGCACAATAGGTCATGCCTGGGGATGCATAGTCTCCCCCGACTCACTGCTGGGTTCGTCATCTTCCCTGGTGTGAGAAGCTGGAGTGGCCAGTCGCTGCATGTCATCTTCCAGGACATTTATCCGTGCTTCCAACAACTCTGCCTTTTGCTTCGTATCTTCCAGTCGTTGCACGTCATCCGCCAACAACTCTGCTTTCCTCTTCAAATCTTGATCAACTTGCAGCAGAGTGAGCAGACTCTGGTCAGCAGAAGAGTGGCCACTGGGCACCACACGCTCAAGGACAGCCACATTTCCTCCCCCTCCCAAGGGGCTTTCTGCTTCAGTGCCTGGTCTAGGCTGCCTTGCATTACAGCGAGCAGCAACCAGATCCCCGTCAACAGGAAAGTGGCCACAGGGCACAACGTGTTCAAAAGTAGCTACATTTCCTCCTTCTCCAAGGGCTTCTTGGCTCCTGTACCTGCTCAGAATCCTGCCAACTATGACAATTGTATGGAGCTTACAGTCCCCTTGAGCCCGTTCACAAACACTTCACACACAGGTCTATGAGCTAGGTAACCGGCAGAAAGGTCGTTGGAGCCTTGGCTGAAGTAGAAATAGTCTTTATTCAGCAGACACACGTCTGAGAGCTAAGCAGTACAAAGAGAAATTCAGAAACTCAACTGCTACCAGCAAAGTCCAAAGAAAAACTGAGCAGCTGCCCGCAGAGTAAACATACTCTATTTTTAGATGCAAGCTGTGCCGCCTAGCTCTGCTAACAAACTCAAGAACACACAGTAGCAACAAACTAAAAGGATACATTGGTGCACATGTGCACTAACTTCACTCACACACAGCTTGTTCACAAAGAATTAAGAATGTGCCGCATGACCCCCAAACAGACCTGAGCTGAGGGAGCCTGACTAAATTGTCCTATTTTCCCCACATATGGAGTGATAGGTACTTTGTTGAGAACAGCCTTTCTTATTTTGAATAGCAGAGAATTCCGTGTCTGACTTAGCCAGCCAAGAGATGTTAACTTTTACCACCTAGTGTTAAAATGGTCTTACTCTAAATGACCTATCTGCTTCACTTAATAAGTTCTATTTTGTTTTGTTTTTTTGGAGCTGTACTCACTTCGTCTTCAAGAATAACTTCTGTTGGGGAAAATGTGGAATATGGACATAATGTCACCTCTTTCTAGATGGTGCTGTGTTAAACGGCTCCCACATCTCAGTGCCTTACACCAAAGGTTCATTATCCCACTTATTTGTGTGTTAGCTGCACATAAGGTGTTGCTGTGCTCCAAGTGTTGTCTTTACTCCAGGATCTAGGATGACAGCGCAGCTTCATTTTGGGCCTTGCAATTCTCATTTAAAGGAAAAGAACAGGGAGGTTGGTTAAAACACCCTGAGGCTCCTGATGCTTCTGCTTAGAACCAGTGTGCGTCTCTGCTTGGAGCTGGTGCCTGTCACTTGTGCTCACGTCTCATTGGTCAGAGGAAGTCATGTGGCCAGGCCAGCTGCCCAGCAGTGGGAGGGTTGCAGACTCCTTCTCCGTGAAGAGGAGTGATTGATAGACAGCAGCCACACAGTCTGTTGCCGTGAGCCTGGTTTAGTCACAGGAAATCAGGGAATAGTCTGCTCAGGGTGAATACACAAGATTAAATCACCATCGCTTTTAGAACTTGCACTGTTAAAGCCTCTTCATTTTGCAACAGTATTCTTTTGGTTGAGGTTTTCCTGAGGACCCCTGTGGATATTTCTGCAAAGACAAAGTCATCCTCCATCTGGCCCATCCTCTGTATCGCATTTGGGAGCAAAGGTGACTGTGCACCTGCTGCTGTTGCTGTATGCACACACGTGGGGTCACCCTGATAGCATCAGCTTACCGGTTGGACACTGGTGACAAGTGAAACCCCATCTTCCCTGTGCACAAGTGAGCCCTCCTTATAGCAGGTGTTAGTTCAGGAACTAAACTTTATTAAATTTGGCTATTACAGTGTAACCATAAAATAAGGAATATGTGAAAAAGAGTACTTTGAGAGGAGTGGCAAATGTGAAGACTGAAAGTGGGTCTGGTCAGATTGTAAAGTCTCTGAAGATCAGCTGTGGCACTTCTGGGGCCGTGTGGCTGGTTCTTCTGTGGGTCTCTGAGTCAGAGTATTGGGTGCGCTGAGGAGTACTGCCCCAGGCTTGGAGGCTGGACAGCAGGGGAGGGACACCGGGCCAGAGGACAGTTCCTTGTGCCAATGGTGGCCTTACGTCTGCATCTGCATGGGTCCATCATTTTCCATTTGTCTGCTCTGAAGTCTATACATCCACTGAGAGCACACACAGTCGTCACCTGCTCTGTGAAGCCCTTTTCAATGCATGGTGCAGGCACTTTCTTTCTGCTACCAGTCTGTGAGCTCCTTGAAGCCAGGGCAGACCTTCCTGCTGCTCGAGCACAGCACACCACCCATGGTCAGTGAGGATGTGTCGAATGAAGCTGACCCTCAGCAACCTCTGGTTTCATCTGAGGACAGGCCACGGTTCGTGTGCTGCGCAGCACACAGTCTTCTGTGTGTGTGGACATCTGCACCTCCTCTCTAGCCTCCTGGGTGTGCCAGGATCCTAAAGGTAAGTGCCCTGGCTAGCCTTTGGGGTTTCCTCTCCAGAGGGTGCAGGGCCTTCTTTGCGTGGTAGGCCCAGCACAGTGTCTTCATCTCTCTTCCTGTCATCTGGAAGTCAGAGCTCCTTTCTCTGGCACTACATGCAGGAGGAGCAGCTGCGTCCCAGTAGTGCCTTGCTGACCTTCTGTGGAGTTTTAACTCGGTTCTCTTACTCTCCTTCCGTCCTTAATGGCCCGCTTCTGAGCTTCGTACCCCTCACCTTGTCCCCTACCTTGTTCTCTCTTCAACCTGGTTCTCCCTCTTTCAAAGTCACTTGTCACTTTTTAAGCACTGCACCGTTAGAGGAGTCTGGAAGTGACATTGGAGGCTAGTTAGTTCCCTTCTCCTCTCCCAGGTGAGGAACACAATGAAGTGCATGGCCGTGCAGACTTGTGCACAGGCTCCAGCTGCTTGGCATTGGCGGGGCTCCCTCCCCGTGGCACCGCCCCATTCTCCTTGTTGACTCAGAGACTTTGGGTAGCCACATACCCATGTTTGTGTGGGATGGTCCTGCTTTACTGAAGTCTGCTGTCCCAGATTGATTTTTTTTTTTGTCTTTTTGTGACCAGTAAGGGGATCGGAACCCTTGGTGTGGCGTCGCCCGCACCGCGCTCAGCCAGTGAGCGCACCGGCCATTCCTATATAGGATCCGAACCCACGGCGGGAGCGCTGCTCTCTCCTGAGTGCGCCACGGGGCCGGCCCCCAGACTGATTTTTAATAGCGCTCCCTTCTCCCTCAAAAGTGATCTGGTGTGGCCAGTTACATGAGCGTCCAACACACTGCCATGTCCGGTGGACTCTAGACTTCAGGTCATCTTCTGTGCCATTCTTGTGTTTGGAACCCTCTTTTTCATTTTCTGTCAAGTTTGCCCTCAAATTGTATCTCATATAAGACGATGTCCAAGACTAGCCAGTATTTTTAAAAACGAAAATAAAGAACAGCCCAAATGAAAAGAGCCTATAATCTTCAATAGGCTCTTTTGGAATTGGCTGGATTGGTGATATTCTTTGAATTAGTGATTATCTTTTGTTTATAAAGATAATTTTAATCCTCTGTCTGGATTATATGATTCCAGGTTTTTCACCCAACAGAGGCTATGTGTACTGCAAGAGCAGGACAGTGGGCACACGGGGCTGGGATTTAGAGGGAGCCACACTTTCAGGTGGAAGAGTGAAGCAGCATGGGTCATGCAAGCTGATGTGACGGTTCTCGGTGAGTGCTAGTTTGAGTCTACAGGTGCGGCACTGTCTGTGATGAGTGGCCTGTGTGACGCCTTGAGTTTGGTGATGCCTCTGAAGAAAAGATGCTCATGCTGATACTTAGGGAGGTTATAGCAGTCCTTGCTTGGATTGAGTCAAAGAGAATGATATATTCTTGGCTAGGATCCTTTTGGTATTTGGAAAGTTTCTTTGATAAAAGAAGTTGTTACTTTTGGGGTGATTTTGTCACATCCATATTTGGCATATTTCTTTTAAAACATCTTTACTTGTAACTGTACTTTTTGGGTATACTTTCATCAACCTTATTTTTAGAACATTTTTTCTTTCCTTTGAAATAATTTAATTTCTTATTTTTCTTTGGACAACGGGTGGTAGAGAAAGCCATGGCCTTCATTCCACGTAGTGGTAATTATTGGTAAGTGTGGGGCCTTACAAAGCTTATTCCAGGAGGCTGCAGGCATAAGGGAGCTCTGTTTTCAGTCTGTAATTGTGAGAAATGCCCTCCCCCGTCCAAGGCCAAAGGATGGACACAGAGACATGAGGTACAGCAAAGCGAGACTTTGATTATGGCCTTGCAATGTTCAGGTGTCTGAAGGGAAGGCACATGGAAAAGGGCTGTAGCAAGCAATTTATTCCCTAGTGAACAAGTCCCTGCCCCCACCTCGTCATAGGTCAAGAGTACTGTGGGGTGCACGATCTTCCTGGTTGGTGTCTAAGATTACCCCAATTTACTACCCCCTTGTAAGAAATTTCTTTGTCTGAGGGCTCAGGACAAGTCTGTGAAAAAGGCCCGCTTGAAACCCTGTGAAAGGAGAAACACTAGGGAATGAAGAGAACAGAAAAGGACTAGGCTGGTAACTCGTTACATCTCAAGGAGAACTTTATCCATTCGAGGTAAACAGTGAAGGGCTGGTAACTCGTTGCCATCTCAAGGAGAACTTTATCTATTCAGCGACCCCCCAGGAATGGGCTGGACCAGTCAGACAACTTTTGGGCTGGGCCTGAATTATTTCTGAAAGTGAATCACTTAGATTATTTCCTTACAGTAATGGGGGAATGGGGACCTGAGACCTGGAGGAGAGCAGCGTGTGGGTGGCCTGTGGTTGCTGACCCCGAGTTGCCCCTGAGTTGGTGTGCGGCTCATGTGGCCCACACTAGAGTGGCAGGAGAGATACACCCTTTCCGTATGGGGGAGGTGGGACCCTCTGCACTGAGTCTGAGGTTTACTTTTTTCCCCTTCCAGTTGCCAGGAGGCCCGGTGTCCCCAGTAAAGGACCTTGAGAAAGGGTGCTGGTGGTGTCTTCCGGGGCAGTGCCCCTTCCTGCTGCTCTGAGGCCAGGCACTTTCTCTCTGCTGTGCGTGAGTCCCACTGAGGTTCACACGCTTCCTGATGTTCACCTTTGTGGCCAGTGACTTCGTGATTGTGCATCGCTCACACCCTATTAGAAAGAGGCTTAGGTAAGGTTGGCTGTGGCTGCCACTCTGAGAGTTCACGGTGTCGAAGGGCATTGGGAAGTTCAGCGTTGAGGGGGGGCTGGCAGGTCTGCCTGAGGAGTCTCAAGGCAGGTAGCTGTTTCTTGTCAATAAGAGAAGCCAGGAGAGAGAGGGTGGAGGACAGTGAGGGTGCCAGCACTGCTCACCAGAACCCTGAGTGAACTCAGAGTGCAGGCGGGGAGGCTGTCTGTCCTCTTTTGTGTCGATATCTGTGATCCTGACATGAATCTTGGGTTGGTGAGGACCATCAAGGCTCTCATGCCTGAAAGGTGAAGCTGGTCATTTAGTGCATGTTGGGGCAGCTGCCTCAAGGCTGGGGCGTATGGATGGAAGCCTTTCCCATTGGTGCAAGAGTTAGACTCTTGCTGATATAGACCATGGAAGGATGGCCCCTGCATTGCACATGTGCTGTGTTGGCAGTGCTGGGGGCTGGAGACAAGCAGTGCGTTCTTGCACAGCTGGACTGAGAGCTGTGTGGGGTCAGGGAAGGAGCATTGGGTTAGGAGAGAGAAGGCTCCTGTGAGCCGGGGTGAACTATCACTGTGGTCTCGGCTTATCTGTATAGCGGAGGTGCAAGGGTTCTCTCTTCCTGACAACCCAGGTTGTGGAGGAAGCTGTGCAATGCTGGAGCCACCTTTCATCTGAGAAGCATTAACAGCTGGAAGAAGAGACTTGGCAGTTTCCGTGCCTTCCTTGTCTGGGCACCCTCCCTCACTGGACAGCTCTTGCTCACCCTTCAGGATGTGGCCACTCCTGACCCTGTGTTGCTGCTGCTCGTGGCCCCACGCCCTCTCCTGAGGTTCCTACTGAGCTGGGAGACCATGACCTTCCCCCTTTTGTCTTTATATTCCCAAAGCCTAACTTCTTAAATTCGTTTTGTTTTTTTGAATATGTGACGTTTTAACCTGTTATATTCATCATGACATTGTATCACTAAATACTTAAAAATACATCTTTCCAAAAATAAGGGTATTTTTCTGACATAGCCAAAAGAGTAATGTCATACTTAACAATTTTAGTAATGATTTTTGAACACCTTTTAATACCCAGTCTGTGTTCAGATCTCCCCACTCATTCCCAAATGTCATTTGTAGATGGTTTATCCCAAACAGGGTCCTTCTTAAGTCTCTTCTAATCTAAAACAGTCTTGTTTTCCATGGCACAGGTTTGTGGATGAGACTTAGTATCTAGCTTTTTATAGGAGTCCAGTAGCTTCTTGTTCAGTGAAGACCTAGTGTATTGGTCCGTTTCAGTTGCTTTTAACAAAATACCTGCAACTGGGTGACTTATAAGAAAATGGAATTTATTGCTTATGGTTTCAGAGGTTGAGAAGTCCAAAGCCCACAGAACACATCTGGTGAGGGTCTTCTTGGTGGTGGCGGCTTTATAGAAATGCAGGGATCTCACATGGCAGAAAATGGTGGAGCAAAGAGACTCTCACGTGCTCTCCTTTTAAAGCCCTCCGAACCATGCCCTTGGCCACCACTATTAATCCATCCACTACGGCATGGTCCTACAATCTAATCACTTCCCCAGAGCCCCACTATTCAGTCATCACAGTAGGATTTCCCACCTTCTCAACACTCACAGTGGGGGCAAAGTTTCCAATACCTGGAATTTGGGGGGACACAGTTTAAGCTTCAGTGAGTTCGCAGGGGACATTCAATCCGCAGCACCCAGTAACAAGAATGTGGACAAGATACTGAAGACGTTTTTTTCTGCTTTGTGTCAGGGGAGAGATTTTCTTTTCGTTAGGGTTAAGTGTTAGTGATGCTCAGAGATCTGTCAGAAATGGTGCTCTTGGTCATCACTGATACCGTTGCCTTGTGGATCTAGCCCTTGATCCTGTGCTGGTTGGCTCCAGCCAGTCCTCCCCAGAGTGTGTCAAAGTCCTCCTTACCCTGCACCTTGTCCCTGTGGTTGAGATTCTCTCTGACACTCTTGTGGCCACTGACAATTTCTCTGTTTATTTTATGCCCAGATTGTATCGTATGTGGTCTGTGTTTCATGTAAGGCAAGATATTTTGCCTAAGTAATGCCAGCTGCAATTCAGGTTCTTAAGGAGCACTCTCTGCAGAGCCGTGCAAAAACGTGGAGTCTAACAGATGTACTTTTTTATTAATGGGATTAACAGTCAGCAATACCAATCTTAGTGACTTAGAGTAGAGTTGAAAAGTCATTTTACTTTTGGGCTTCGTTTTCATCTCTAAAATGAGAGGGTTGAAATGTATGTAACACGATTGTTCTGTATGTCTGTTCAGTGCAGTTGAGGAACTTTTTTTTTTTTTTCTTCTCTCCTTAGTGGTAGTTTTGTATTTAAAAAAAAAAAAAGTTTTCCTCTGCAGGACGTCATCAGGTAGGTCAGTTTTGACAGGAGATTTTGGGGCTTGGAAAGGCAGGTTCAGAGCATCCTTTCCTGTCTGGAAGATGTGAGGCACTTGTGGGTTGCTGCCTCCTGTCATGGTGGTGTCCCCACAGTACGTGTTTGTCCCCTCATCCCCACCATGAGGGTGAGTCGCTGAGAATCAGATGCTTCACGAGGCCTTACCTGTCTTTTTTCAAGAGACACTAGAAACTTTTTAGGCAGTACTTTTGAATTCTGGGTCTCTTTTATCCCTGATTTCTATGTGGTTTGGTGTTTGTGTAGTATTGCTTCTATTGAAAGTTAAATATTAAAAATAAACAATAATTTAATATTATGGGCTTTTTGGTGGAAAACTGGTAGGGTAATTATATTTTGGGAGTATTGGGTTATTCTGCTTAATGTAGAATAATTTGATTTACTTACACATAAACTAGGGTGAGTTTTTGTAATACTCCTTCCAGATGGATAGATTCTAGAAGGTATTGGGTGGTGAGTGATCCTTCCTCCCGTGTGTCTGTGAGCCACATTCTCCCCCAGCACGAGTTTGTATGGGAGTGTGTACCTGCTGGCTTTGTGACAAGATGACAAGGTGGTTGTGTACCTGCTGCTGTGTGAGCCTGCCACCAGACAGGGTTCGTAATGACCTTCCTTTGCTCCCCAGGGAGGTGCTTTTCACCCTTGGCTGCATATTGGAATCACTTAGAGAGTGATAAAATTTTGGTTTCTGGGTTCCTCCCTTAAAGATTCTAATTTAATTGGTCTGGAAGGTGTCTTGAGTATCTTGCTCTTCCAGCGTGCCCAGGAGATCCTGATGTGCAGCTTGTATTGAGAACCACTGCTCCAGAAGCTGCCTGAAGAAAGGCCCAGGACAGTGGCTGCTGCTTCCTTCCCTCCTGGGTGCACCTTGCTCTTGCCAGGGCTGTGACCGTGCTGCTCTGTGGGCAGCTCAGGCGGGAGGGCCTGGAGGGTGGTGTGCGTCCTGTTGAAGGCTGTGCGTTCATCTCGTCTTAAGCACCTAGCCGTGTGAGGGAAACACTAAGTGTGTTAAATTTCCTGGTAATTCTTAAATACACACATTAATTTTTTGTACTGATGTTTCTGTAAAATTTCTAACGAGACCGTCCTCTTACTTTCGTAGTACCATGGTTCTCTGTACTAAGACTCTTCTGTTTTTGCTTTTTGTTGAGTAGATTCCTATTTCAGGAAGTCGTCTGTTATCTTTCTCTAGAGCAGCGCTTCAGTCACAGCGCTTTGTTGGCCTGGGACGTGCATTCTTCCCTCTAACTGGCATGCAGTTGTCTGTTCATTGTTCAGTTTCCTGCTGAGAAGTGGGGGTGTGTTCACTTCAGTCCTGACGTCATGGTGAAGCCCATTGGTGGGCAGTTTCAGCCAATCACATGCTTCCTGGTATCCAAGTAAGAAAGATGTATAGTTCTGGAATAACAGGAAGCTTCACGTTTTTAGCATCCTGTTGTTCTGGGTTTTGTGACTTGCTGCCTTGCCACAATGAAGGTTAGTAAAATTTGTATATGTATTTCTTTTTGTAGAATACCATGACTTGAATTTTCCAAGCTCTGGAATTAGATCTTTAGAGTTGTGAGACATTAATATCACCTACTTAAGCATTTTATAAGTAAGGGAACTTTATATTTTGCATATAAAGAAACTGAGGCCTGTTAAGGTTAACTCTTAACCTTAATAAATGCAACTTAACTCATATTTGTCATTTTAAAAATGTAGATGGATAGGGCAGCCTAGATGAGACTCTCATTTGAGTTGGAATTTCTTCTTAAATAAAACATATTACAGTGGATTAATTAAATTCTGTATTATAAGGTGATTTTAAAGACTATTCTAAGGAGTATTTTTATAGGAAGGATCTGACTTCATGAAATCAATTATATTTTGCACTTCATCCATATTAGAAATGATATTAACAAACATACGAGGGTCTTCAAAAAGTTCATAGGATGGTTTGTATTATCTCTTAATTCAATTTTTCCATGAACCTTTTGAAGTACCCTCATATATAGATGTATTTACATTGTTCCTTTTTTTAATGGTTCCATTTAATTTTTTCTTGTGAGTTTTTAAGGTTTTAAGGAGAGAGCTGAGGTTTTCAACCCCTTTCTTGATTTATAGTGGTTTGATGGCTTTCCCTCTTGAGGTAGTTTTTCAACTTTTAGATTTTCTTTTTTTATTTATGTTTATTTATAATAAATAAAATTTATTTTGACTCATGATTACCTTAACTCATTCTTGTAAAAACTATAGACAAAAGACTATTAGCTGGAGGTGATATTTGAATAAGACAGCAATACTTATTCAAATTTGCAATCTTTTACTTAGCTTCTTTTGGTGTGAACTCCACTCCTATAGTCACATTTAGCTCCTGCGGATGGGTGGCCAGATGGGTTGGTGCATTTATCCGTTCATCACACATGCAGCTTTCACTGTGTGCCAGCTGTTTTGCTAGGTGTTGGGAGACATACAGTGTGTTCTAGTAGATTTTACAGTCTAGGTGGGGCACAGGCATCGACCATAAAGTTATTGTGATAAATGTTCTGGGGGAGCCTGGCTGGGGACCTAGCTGAGTAAGGCTATCCAGGCAGAGCCCTGTCAGGAAGTCAGATGAGTAAGAGTTGGCCAGGAAAGGGGGTGGGGGTGGGAGGCAGGAAGAGGAAGAGCGGGGAGTTCCTGGCAGGGTCTGCAAGGAGGCCTGGTGAGAGGGAGGGACCGCCCAGCAGAGGGTGGCAGAGCTCCAGATGAGGGCAGAGGTGACAGACGAACCTGGAGAGGAGGTGGGACCCTCATCTGCTGATACACGTTCCTGGGACGATTTTGGTTTTTGGCTCAGTGAAATTATGTTAACATGATATACGTTTTGGTACCTAAATATGCCTTTTTGTTATTTGCACCTCTGAAAGAAATTTTATAATTTTTCTGGGACAGAGTTGTAGATGATTTGATGATTGAGATCATTTTCGTGTGAGGTTATCCAAAGCTCTGTGTAGTCTGTGGACGCTATTTGGGATGAGAGCTGTGTTTGAACACGTCTGTGTGTGTGCGTGTGCACACCTTTGTTGACTCCAGCCGTAATGTACCTAGGCCAGCTGTTGTGGTTATCTTTCACAGCTCCTCAGGAGGTGGTGTGAAGTCCCCGTTAGTACGATGAGACTGCCTCTGTTGTGGTCCCAGGCTCTAGACAGCCCTGGACTGGAGTAAATGTGGTTGCACGTAGACCATCTGGTCCTGACCTCAGAGCTCTGCCTTGAGAGTGGAGGGTCCCCTGTGCCTCACCGCTCCTCTTCTGGAATCCGCTTCTTCTGCCTTTCCTCCTTTAAGTCTCATATCCAGTGTGCTCTTTTGCTGCTGTTAGCTTTGGAGTTGACTGTCATCTTAGCGCCTTTTCAGTGGCTAGGAAGGGACGTCTGTTGTGTGCCTTGCTCAGCGCCTCTGCCTCAATCTAGGGAGAGAAGGCTGGCGGGGCCGCCGCTGAGCATCTGCTGAGTGCCAGCAGGCAGTGCCAGGAGTCTCTACTCTGTGCAAGAGCTCATGCCTCGGGGTATAAAGGTGGGGTGGAGCAGGGGTGGGGTGTTGGTGGGTAGGACACTGGTCTAAGGCCAAGGGCTTAAACTGCTCCTGAATAAGGGAATTCTTCCCCCAGGCCCTGCCCGAAGCTGGGCTCACTGGCCTTGCTCTGGCAGGTAGAGCCTCCTCTTTGTGGTTTCAGGTTGAGAATTCTGTACGTGTGCACCCTGATGTCGCTGGGAGAACTGGATTTATCCTGCACCCAACGAAAGACTGTGCTAACTTTACTTGTTTAATTTTTTCTTTCAGACATTTGATGCAAATGATTTGTATCAGGGGCAGAATTTTAACAAGGTCCTCAGTTCCTTAGTGACTCTAAATAAAGTAACAGCAGGTAAGACTCCTTTTTTTTTTTGAACTTGAGTGGGGGGAAGACAAGAGGGAGGAAACTTGGTTTTCTGTTAGCAAGGCAAAGTGAGCACTTTGAATTTGAAATATAAGCTTTCGTTGCATTTTGTTTTTGATTGTTCCTTTTGCTGTGATTTTTTTTTTCCTTAGTAGAACAGAATTTTCCTCTTTAGGTCCTCTGGTAGATATGAGGTGTTTTCCTTTTTGTGGTAGAGAGACTTCCCACTGAAGCTATAGCAGAGGAAAAGTGTCTTGTTCACCTGGGAAGGTGCACAGGCTGTCTTGAAGCTAGATGCACCTTTCTCTAGGTTTTTATTGAGCTTATGCTGATTTAACCTCATATCTAATGAGCAGTATGTTTTTGAGCTGTGACCATGACAAAGGAGGGGCCAGCGGATTGGCCTCCAGAGTAAACACCTGTCTGTCCAGGTCTCCTGAGGGCGGCCAGGCACCAAGGTACATTGTTTGCATGGTCTGAGCCTGGTTGTTCCTGAAATGGAGAAGGGGGTATATGGAAGTGGGGACACGGCATGCCCCTCTTGTGGGCTCTCAGATCACAGCCAGGGCAGGCGCTGTTCTTTATGAGGTTCCGAGGAAGGCACGTGAGCCGTGAAGTTCCCTGAGGGCAGGCCCACGCCATCCAGTGAGCCCTGAAGAGTTCTATCTTGGATCGCTGTGTGGCTCAAGAAAGAAGGAACTTTAGCGGCTCTTTTGTTTTCAAGTTAGTTTTTTTCTATTTACCTTTACAGACTTTTAAGTTTCAGATTTGTGGGGGGAAGTTGAGATGTCTTTTTCAAACAGAAACATCTTAAGTTTCTTCGTCAGGGTCTCTTCTCTGTTCGGTCTGGCCCTTATGCCATGTGCATTTACCTCGGTGCGTTTGGAGGAAAGACTGGGCAGAGAGTCCTCCTCTGTGGCACAGACTGGCCTCAGTGCCACCTCTCAGCACACACTGCTGTGACTGCTGCTGGAGCTGCCTGGCTGCTGTGCCCTGGTCAGCAGCTGTGGCCTCACCACTGGGAGCAGGGCTGAGACCTCACACAGATGATTGAATGCGGCTGCGTTTTCATAGCTTGGCTTAGAGTTAAAGATTGCAAACCTCTTAGGACCATTCAGCTGAAAGCATCTAGGAAATAAATATTTTAAGGGCAGTAAAACAAAAATGGATATAAATAATTGAAATTGGCGCATCATTTAATGATGTTTTGCAAATGAGCATTTGTAGAGTTTTATAAAGGTAATTAATTAGACATTGAAGTTGACTTTATCCCTACATTGTAAAAATGATAGCTTTAATATGAACCAAGAGAAATAAGGAAGAAAATGAGTTACGTGGAGTTGTGGGTGATGTAGAGAGGAAAATATATTTAGGATTGATTACGCTAGGATGTAATGCAGAAGTACTGTGTGAGATCATGCATGAGGTGTGGCAGGCGCATGTTCCCTAACCACGTGAGGCGTCTGGCTGCGAACTGCTTGCATGTCCATTTATGCCTCCAAGTGTTGGATGATGGGTCTTCTAGTTAACCCAGATCTCTGTGGCAGACAGGGACAAGAAAGGATAGCACAGATAGGTGAAATGTACAAGTAATCCTTAATTTGACTCCTCTGTTCCCATGGAATACTTCTCTGAAAGCTGCTCACAGGGAGAAAAGATAACTTTGGATTTCAGCAGAGATGCTTCCTCTGCTTACGTTTTAAGTGGAGATGCTAAGTAGTAAAAGCAGATCAGAGTAGGAAGAAGGGGTGCAGAGGCTCACTTGGTCCTGTGGTTGTCACTAGTCCAGGTTTGAAGGGCTGTGATTTACAGAAGAGACCTGGGGTCACATATCTCTTGGGCACATCGCCATCGTTTTTTACCCTCACCTTATGCAAAAGCATTCTTCATATGGTCTTGATAGCATGGGATATGTGTTGGCTGTAAGATAAGTAGCGTTGTCCTTTACAAGGAGTATCTGGAAGTTGTGAGTTAAACATGGTGCTTTTCAGCTTTTACAGAATAGGGGTGACCCCTCTCAGATGAAAAAGTTTTTTCATCTGTTTGTTGTTTGCTCTTTGTTTTTGAAGTCGGTGTGATGGAAATGTTGGTATCTTTTTAGGTTTCAAATTTGAATGATTGACTGACAGTTGCAGCTGCTGCTTCCAGGGTTGCCGCGGGCATTTTTGGAACAATTCTGTCACTTAAGGAAAGCCATGTGTGTTCTCAAGGCATTTAGATGCATATTTGCCTTTTAACTGGACAGAAGGATTGGTGATGGGAAAGTAATAGATCTCCTTAGATGCCTTCATTGTACTGAGATTTCTTTTGCAGGCCAGGGGCAGTGGCGGTGGCCCTTGTGGGCATAGTCTGCAGGAAATGCCCTTTATCACTGGTTTTGTGTTTGAGGTTGCACAAGGCTCTGTTGTTCTCAAGTAAAAAATGTGCTGTGCAGATTTTGTGGAGATCATTCCGATCCCTGGTGCAGCCCCTGCCCAGCTCTGAGCCTAGCTGTACTGGGAGGGAGTATAACCCCCTGGTGTTACCATACCCGAAGTACGCCAAGAAGAGCTGGAAATCTGGGTTCTTCTGTGATAGCTTCAGACTTATAAATGTTGACAGCTAGTTCAAAATTGTGTAAGACACTCTGTGGACAAATCCAGACAGATATGCCAAAAAAAACCCAAACAAACCCAGGACCTGGAGACCATCACTTTAAGAGGGCTTTTATAGAAGCCTCCCTGGGCAGCCTTAGGACTCGGCAAGGTTACCCGGATCTCGAACAATGATTTCCCTAGAAGACTTTTGCACAGTCTTGGCTTTTTTTGTTGTTTTATTTTATTTTTTTAAAATCTAATCACCTCTAAGAAATGGGTTGTTAACATTTACTTGTTGGTTGGCCTGAGTGGAGTGTCTGATCATGAAGGGAATCCAGAAAGTAGAACTAAGTCCTTCAATGTCCGTTTACTTTGATCCTCTCCACACTTCACGTTGAGCATGTGCTGCCCTCGATTTGAGGAAACAATCCTCAGAAGGTGTTCTCTGGCCAAAAAAGTACATGAGCATCCTCTGCTGTTCGGATAATTCTTTTCTTTGAGTTGCATAGTCCCTCTTGTTGCTTCCTGGCACGCCGCGCACTCATTGAGCTGTGGGTGCACAGGTGTGGGGCGTTGAGAACTGGGCCTTGGTTGTTCTCATATTAAGAATGGTTATGAAGCATTTCACAAATTTTTGAAAAATTGTACCAGAGAGGAACCGATAAGTAGTTATCTCCAGATAATTTCTGGAAAGGTAATTGGGAATGAATGCAAGTCATTTATGTAGTGGATGCAGAATTTGTTCTTTGTTAGCTGCATAAATGGCCTGCTTTGTTGTGGTCTCTGGTGCATCCATCGTGCTGCCCTAGTTTTAAAGTCCGGTGTGGACAAGGGTGTGTGGTATCAGGCGTTAAAGCTCCCTCTCTTTCTGTGTGCATGGCCTTTTCAGACATTGGACTGGGAAGTGACTCCGTGTGTGCTCGGCCTTCATCTCATCGAATAAAGTCTTTTGATTCCCTTGGATCCCAGTCTTCACACAGTCGGACTTCAAAACTGTTCCAGGGCCAGTATCGAAGTTTGGTAAGTTTGAGAGATTTTGTTAATTTGTGTATGATTGGGGGATTCGAGTGTGTATGGAAAGATAGATGCACATGCCTCTCTTAACAGTGGCAGACGGCTTGCCTTTGCCTCCATCATTCCTGCATCCAGACACTATGCTAGTGAGTGCCTTTGAAAAACTAGGTTAATCTGGTATGCACAAACGTACAAATATAGGAGAATAAGAAATATGTATATGAAAGTACTTAGCTGTTCAAAGAAGAGATGGTTGAAATGAAAGAATCTAAAGGTGGCTATTTTCTCTTCATAAAAGCATGACTTAGAGTGCTTTACTAAGTTAAGATGCAGTTTACAAAGGAGAGAATCCCTTACAATGGGGGGGTGTTCATGGTGTGGGGAAAGAAACTTACAGTGATCCTGGAAGGTGAAGAAGGATCTGTGTATGGATGTTCAGGGTACAGGAGGCAACGGCAGAGGTGGACATGAGAGGCTAGGGAAAGCTTAAATACCGGACTGAATGCGAAGGTTGGAGAGGAGGCAGAGGCTCTGGCTGCTTGTGCGCAGGCACGTGCCCTCTTTAGAGCTGATGGATGGTCGCAGTTATTTTGATTAGCTGCTAGAGACATGACTTCTCTTTCATGCCACATTTAGAAAGTTATTTTATGTTAAAAAAAAAAAAACATAAAATGATTTTATAATGTGAGGCTTAAGAGAACCTGATTCTTCTAGAGTCTTTAGGGAACCGTGGCTTTCTCTCTGCTTGAACACATGGAAGAATATTGCTAAGTAAGCTAATAGTAATCCTCAAGAAATAAAAGTTAACTTACATAGAGCTGTACGGGTATACTTCACAAAGTTCAAGGAAGGACTCATAGTATCTTTTAAATCTATTTTTCCACAAACTTTTTGGAGTACTCCTATATTTTGCAGAGGGAAATAAATTTGAGTATAATTTACAAGGCAGTGTTAAAAACTGAAAGACATAGGAGTATAATTTTCATGCATTCTTGAGCTCTTTGAACTCCCGCTGATTCCCTCTGCTGTCCTCTTGGAGGAGCCTTGCTGTATTGGGTCTGGTTCTGTGTGCAGTGCCCCCGTGCTGGGGTCTGCCTGTGCCAGGCCCTGTTCTCAGCACTTTGCACCTTGCTCCACAGTCCTCGCAGTGGCCTTGTGGGTCTAGGTACTGCCATTCTCTCTGCTTCATGACATTGAGTGCTGGAGGAACTTGTAGAGTACCATTGGCAACATTATGATTCAAATTAAGGAGAAATATACAAACCACTTTAAACATATTTTAAATTAGCTCTATAAAATACATGAGAAAAATATAAGAGAAATCAGCATGCTTTGGGTAAAGAAATATTTGATGTCTTACCCATTCAACCATGGCAATTTTCATCTAATTTTTTCTTTTTTTCTGTTTGAGTAAAGGATGACTGGATTGAAAATTTATAATTTCAAGTAAAATAAAGTTAAATGTAATGTTGATAATAAAAGTTACTGAGATCGTAATAACTGTAGTATTAATTTTTCATTAGCTAGACAAATACTAAGTTTACTAGAAATGAAGTCTTAAGCTGTCCTACCTATGTCTGTTTGTGGTTGTGATTGGTATTTGGTGGGCTGCTGGTGAGATGACTTCTCTTTCATGGGACACGGCAGGGCATCTCTTACTGTTGCTTTGCTTTACACAGATTTGTAACCTCTATTCCCTGGGTGATGGAACTGCAAAAAGGATTACTCAAAGCCCATTTCTTCTGAGCAGTGAGAGACCCTGAAGGGGTTAATCTCCCAGAATCCTCAAGAGAGAAGCATTCCTTCCTTGGGACATTAACCATGAATTGGGGTTCTCACCCTGCATTTATTCTCCAGACCAGGAAGTTACAGGAAAAGAATAGGTGGGGTTATGGCCAATTATAGTTTAACAGTAAAGGCTGGTAACATCAGTGGAACAAGCAAAGTGACATTCCATAATGCAATTTGCAAAAGGCTAAGCCGATCCACCAACAAAAGCTTGATTTTAGCAAACACTGTTTTTCCCTACAGCAATTTTCCCAACATTTTTACATATCAATCAAGTAACTTGTCTGTCCTTGAGCCAGCAACCTTGCTGTGTTACAATTCTATATCTTACAACAGAGATTTTAGCCTGGGGAAAGTTTCCTGTCTTTTGCAAGGTTAACATTTCTATATGTAATCTCGAAAGGTTAGGCTAAACCTGAGACTACAGAGCTTTGGAGGCCTGTGAAATACATTTGCTTTATAGTATATGCCACGTCTTACTATGCTAGGAGAGTGACTGTTTCTTTGCTTAGACTTTTCTGTATGTAGTTTATGAATAGTGCTTTGAGGTAATTTTCTTGGGTTAAAAATAATTTAAGGCACAAGGTGGCCCCCCTATCTATTCTCTACTCCTGCAAGTGTTTGAAAGTTCCCGTAATAAAAAGTTAATCTTCTTGAACAGCAGTTTTGTGGTCTCATTGATAGTGAAGCTTAGCTTGACGTTGTGTGGAGCACCCCCATGCCCAGAGAAGAGCAGTCCTTTAAGGGTGCTGCCTCAAACCCTGTGCTCGCGCACTGCTTCCTGTGCTCGCATCTCTTTCAGTTTGAGAAAGTCTCACCTGACCACCCTCTCCGTTGCTGGTGGTTCTCATACTCTTGTGTTTAACGTGCAGAGCTTTCATTTCTCTGCTCAAGGACAGATCTCTTGCACGGCATACAGGCAGATTTGGACAGTTTTGGTGTTTTGTTCTGTTTTGTTTGTGCAGAAAGTCAGTGTTTAACTTGGGTGCTACTTCATTGTTCCTGACTGTTCCTTTCTTTGGGTGATTTATTTCTACCGCTTTTCCAATACTATGAGCTGAATTGAGCTCTTTATCCAGCTCTGCTCTGTGATGTGCCTCCCACCCACCCACAGAAGGAGAAGCTCCATAATTAAATTACGAGTGGGCAGGCCCAGGCTGTAGACTTGGGTGTGGATTTTCTTGTGTGTGAGGTTCAACATCACACGTTTTTATTTGTGAGAACTTCTGGTGATGCTCCTGAAATTTCTTGTGTTGCTGCTGTGCTCTGAGTCTCCATCTGCTGTGACCGCTCGTTTGTATGACTTCAAACTCCCGACGCACTCCTCAGAGTTTGGGGACAGTGCTTGTGAGGTTGTTGCTTCTGTCAACCTTCATTTCTGGGAGAAAAGACTTGAGCTCCTAAAGCATTTCCTTTCCCTGTGGCCTCCCACTGCCTCTTGGAACCGGGGATGCCAGCTCTCTTTTGGTATTGGCATGACACTGTCAAGTAATCTTACTTTGGTACCCATCACTGAGTTCACAAGTGTGTGTCTAAGGCATGCAGGAAACTATGTATTACATATGCTTTGTTAAATCTTTTCAACTCCCCATACAACAAACGTGAAAAACATTGTGCTTCTTTAATATACCATATTTTATCAATTCTGGGTCCTTTTTCTTCTTAAATGTTTTAACACAACTGAAAGTAGCACGTGTCTTGAAGGTATACCATAATTTAATTGATGGTATATGGTGTAATATAATATAACGGGCATTGTCTAATGTTTGGCATCTAACATTGCATGACGTACTTTATGAGGGCATTGAAGCCTGGAGAAGGTGGATATCCACACAAGATCACAGAACTGGGGGATAGTTACTGTTGGAGAAGGAATTGGGTCTTTGACTCCTCAACAAGCTTTTATTCTACTGTACATGAAGTTATGCATGAAATGTATATGAAATTACATGAAATTATAGCTACTTTTAGGGAATGGAGGAGAGGGCGGGATTTGTGTGAAGACAACACTCCAAGATGTCCTGGTTTCGGATTATTAGGATAATTTCAGAATACTGGATAAAATAAAGTACTTGATGAAGTTGAATATGCACGATATCGGGGGGGGGGGGAGGGCTACTTTGACTGTTATTAGTGTGGACTCCTACAGTGGAGGAAGGGTTAGGACTCTTTCTGCCTCTGCCCTGTACCTGCACAAGTGCCTCCTGGTGCGGGCTTCCTCGTGGTGTCTGTTAGGTCAGTGTTCAGGATCAAACCCAGCGAATCGTGGGAAGTAACAGAACGTCTAACAGTGGTATCATCAGTCCCAGAAGCAGACTTTGAGAAGCAGGGCAGGGCTGAAAAGTAGTATAAAAAGCATGGCTGCAGATATCATTATGTGTTGTTATGACTAGGTAAATAATAATCTCAGCAGAGCCGTGTTGTGTACCATGACTGTTCTTTTTTTTCCTAATAGCGTTTTGTTTTCTGGAATTAGTAATTGTTTGTTTAGTCTCATATGTACCCTTTTCAGATTGCAGGGCTAGTCTTTTGCCTGTTTCTAAGATTTCTTCTTACACATTCAAACATGTGCCTCCCCACTTCACGCCTTCTGGATTGCTGTCCAGCCTCGCAGCACAGCTGCTGGCGCTGAGAATCCTTCTTTACCACGTGGAGACCCCCTCTGACCGGTGTTGATCCCCTCTCCATCTTCATTTTTCTTTTGGTTAATTCCCCTGTTTTGGAGGAGCACATTTTTCACTCAATCTCTGAGAAAAGGTGTATGGGAGGTAAATGTTTTGTGATCTTGTATATCCATGGATATTTTTTACTGTCCTAATGTTAAGATTTTCTTCTGTCTTTAATTTTCACAAGTTTAATTGTGATATGACTTAGTCTGAATTTTTTAGGCTTATCCTATTTGGTTTTCACTCAGGTTCCTGAATCTATATGTTTACAACTTTTGACAAATTTGGGATATTTGCAGCCATATATTTAATACTACTTTTCAGCCCCACCCCCTTTCTCAAACTCTGCTTCGGGGACTGATGATACACTGTTAGATGTTTTGTTATTTCCAACAAGTCACTGGGTTCCTGTTCATTTTTTTCAGTCTGTTTTTTCTCCATTCCGTTTGAGTAAATTTTATAAGTTCCATTGCTTTTCTGAGGTTTTCTATTTTTCTTTTTGTCTGTTTCAAGAGAATTTGTAGTTGCATTTTGAAGCCTTTTTATGATGGCTGCCTGAAAGCCCTTTGCAGTGATTCAGTGCCTGCTTTGTTGCTCTTGGTGTTGGCCTCAGTTGATATCTTTCCTCATTCATGCTGTGATTTCCTGGTGTTCAGAATGAGAATTGCGTCCTGGACACTTCAGAGAGTATGCTAGGAGGTACTGGATCCTGTTTCAGTCTTCTGTCCTAGCAGGCCACAGTCCTGATTGGGTTTCTGTGATGGTCCTGGCCTCTGTTAGTTGGCTGAGGTTCCAGTGACAGCTCACTTTTCAGAGTCCTTGTGGAGGTCTCTGCTTGGCTTCTTCCACCTTGTGTGGTGGGGGCTCTTATGGGGTCCCTGGTGCTGCTAGATGTAGGAGTAAAGCGGTGTGAGTGTCAGAAATGCTGGGACTAGGTTGTTCCCTGTGGCTGGATGGAGGTGGGAGGTGCTGGACCTGGCTCTTCTCCTGTCTTTGAGTAGATGGCGGGGAGATACTGGGCCTGGGTCTTCCCTGGTGCATGTGTGTGGGGGGAGGTGCTGGACCTGGCTCTTCTCCTGTGGATGGTGGGGGTGGGGAGCTGCTGAGCTTGCTCCTTTCCTGCAGGTGTGGGTGGTGTGCCAGGAGAGGCCAGTGTGGCTAGGCAGGGCTGTTTGCCCCCATGGGTGTGGGTGCTGAGGTGACTGGTGTGGGGAGAACCTGGTGCTCCATGGGCCAGGGGACATTCTACCCTGTTGCTGTGGGTGCCGTAGTGCAGGAGGATCACCTGCATGTGGGTGCTGTGATGCATGTGGGTCACTTGCTGTCAGTGGCTGGGGGACCATTGATGAGACTCTCTGTGTTGCTGTGAAGAGATTTGAGTGGGAGGAGTGAGTCAGGGAGTGGGCTTTCTGCTAGTATCTGCTGGGCCACCCTGTTGGCCAGCGACAGCAGGCTTCTCTTGGGGAGTTCTTTTGGTCTATTCTCGTTGGCAGGTTTGGGTTGCCAGCCTCTCCAGAGCCAAGACCTGGGTGGATGGAGATCAAAAGAAAACCCATAGTCAGTCTCCCTTCCTCTTTCCATCTTTCAGAAGTCCGAAAATATGGTCCGTCTCTGAGAAAAATGCAAATTAAAGTGAGGTACCATTTTTCCCCATCAGTTTAGCAAACATAAAAGTGTTTGGCAATATCCAGTGTTGGTGAAAGTTTGAAGAAGTAATAACTCTTAGATACTGTTAGTGGGAAGGTAGCTTGGTGTAAGTTTGTAGAACCTTTTTGGGGAGCAATTTAGAAAAATATGTATTAAAATTAAGGTATATACTTGTTCTCTGACCAGAATTTAATGTACGGGCTTATTTACAAGTGTGTTTGAAGATATATGTGCAAGTATTTTTAATGCATCCTCGTTTTACAGTATAAAAAAGCCGGAAATAATGTAAAAATCCATTAGTGGAGAGCTGATAAAATAATTCATGGCACAGGCATACAGTGTAATGTTATGCAGTTAGTTAAGTAACTGTAAGTGCTGCTGGAAAAGTGACCACAATGTATTTTTTGTAAGTTGTAGAGAAGTATGTACAGAAATGTGGGTATGTTTATGCAGGCATAATAGTGGCAGACTAAGGCCTTTCAAGCCAGTAAAAGGGTTTTCTCTGGGGACTGGGGCAAGGGTGGTGGTCAGGGTACCACCCACAGAAGGACAGGAAACCTCAGCTTCTTTACTTTAAATATAATATAATTATTTCATAGGGAAATAGTCTGTACTTTGTGTAATTTTTCTCCCCCTGCCCGCCCTTTTCAGGACATGACTGATAACAGCAACAATCAACTCGTAGTAAGAGCCAAGTTCAGTTTCCAGCAGACCAATGAGGATGAGCTCTCCTTTGTGAAAGGCGACGTCATCCATGTCACCCGCGTGGAGGAAGGAGGCTGGTGGGAGGGCACGCACAATGGCAGGACGGGCTGGTTCCCCAGCAACTACGTGCGCGAGATCAAGCCAAGCGGTGAGTGGCCAAGCCTGGCCTGCGTGTGGCATTGACTGGCGCTTTGCTTCTGATGAGGAGCAGCAGCAACACGTGGATGTAGTCAGCACACTAAGTGCTTATTCTCCAGTTGAACTTGCATACAGGACCCTCCTGGTGTTAGGATCAAACTTTCTGTTCAGCGGAATTGATTTTTACCTTACCCCCATGTTGGTGTGCTGGGATAAAGGACTCCATAGTGTGCCTGGCAGAGGTTCTCTGTGTTCACGGAACATGCGTACTGTCTTCCTGAATGCAGGCGTTGCTCAGCCCATGTTCATTCCATGGATCCACGTTATTTATTAGGAAGAAACTGTGCAAAGACTGCCAGGTGTCATGAATGTGACCACGTAGTTCTTGCCTTCAGGGAGCTTACAGTGGATTCATATGTGTGTATGAATGGCTGCTCTTATGAGATGTAAAAGAAGCAGAGTGAGATTTCAGAAACACCGTCTTGCAGGGGAGGAGTGTGGGTGGGCAGACGGAAGTGTGGGTGAGTCTCATCCAACTTGACTTGCGTATTGCCCTCGTGTTTGAGCAGAGCTGTTGTACCATGCAGTGTCTCTGGTTCTCTTTGGGGAAAGAGTGCTTTGTGGAGAACAGTGGGTCAGCAGGCATTGTGGAGAGGGCGGGGTGTGAAGTCGTAGCCGTGCATGGGGCGAGGGGAGACAGCCTTCAGAGTTGCCGGTGTCCCCAGCATGAGATGAGTGCGATGACCACTCACTTGTTAGGGTCCTGTGGGGCATGGAGGGGGCTCAGTGAGTGGCAGTTGCTGCTCAGTTTTTCAAGGTAACAAGAAGAAAAGTGTTTTAATAGGGCAGCAGGCAGCCCTTATTTGTGAAGTGTTCTGGTATTCGATTTGTTAGGAACAACACATGCCTTTTCCCTCTTTAGTTGTTGTAAAATATGTGTAACATACCATTTCCCATGTTTAAGTGGGCAGTCCGGGGCATTAAGCACATGGACACTGTTGTGCAGCCCTCCCCACCATCCGTCTCCAGAACTCTTCATCTCCCCAAACTGAAACTCTGTCCCACTAAATAACTCCTCGCCGCCTCCCCCAGCCCCTGCTGGGGAGCCACCACTCTGCTTTCTGTCTGTGAGTTTGACTGCTCTAGGAAGCTCGTGTCAGTAGAATCATATAGTTGTTACCTTCGTGACTGGCTTTTTCACGTAGTGTAATGTGCTTAAGGTTTATCCATGTGGTAGCATTGTCAGAATTACCTTTTTTTTTAGGCCCAATAATATTCCGTTGTACATATATACTATGTTTTTTTAATCCATTCATCCCTTGATGGAAACCTGGCTTGCTTCCACCCCTTGGCTGTGTGAATAGCACTGCTAAGGACACAGCGTGTGGACGCCTTCTGGAGTCCCTGCTTTCCGTTCTCCTCGGTGTGTGCCCATGGTGGGGTTGCTGGTTGGACAGGGGCTTTTGAGGAGCTGCTTTCCGCACTGCTCTCCACAGCAGTGGCACATTTCTTACCACCATTTTCCCGACAGCCTCCCCACCTTGGGTTTTCTGTGTTTTGATAATAGCCATTGTATTAGGTCATTGTTGCTGGTTTTTTGTAGTTAAAAATAGTATTAAAAAAGCAAGTGCTTTTCATTATTATACTAATAAAGTCAGCCAAGATTTTTTGGCTACTTATTATGTTCTTGTCACTGTAGAAAGTGCTTTTCATCTATGACCTCAGTCAGTCTTCACCATAACCCCGGAAGACAAGTACTGTTGGGATATTAAGGGGTAGGGTACAAATAAATGATGACAATCAGAAAAACCTCTATCTGTGTGTAGAGCTACCTGAGGGGATGGAAATGGTAACCTAGCACCAAAGCTGCTGGGACGTGGCTGTTCCACGACTCAGCACGGGGCTGGGCCACTGCCCGAGTCCAGGCTCTGGTTGGAGAACTCTGTCTTCTCTGGGGACGAGTGGGAGGCTGGAAGGAGGGTTCATCGTTCCCTGCCCAGGTGAGGGGTTGAGGCCCCATGCGGCCACGTGGGGCAGACCATCAGGAGTGGCGCGGCCCAGATGCATAGGCGCTTATTGAGTCTGCTCTTTCTGACCATCATGTGGCTTTCATGACTTCTGTGTGAACTGCTCATTTAAATGTGAATTCTGGTCTCATTTTGAATGGCCATAGTAAAAGTATGGATGAGTGAATATTTACTTTTCAGGTATTTCCCTTTGTGGAATTTTCAGAGTTAACCTGGTGGGTCTCCTCTTCAGGTGACTTCTGGGAGTGATTTTCAAATGTATTTGAATGCTGTTGTGTCCACTGTGGTAGTAGTTTGTTTTACAGCGTGTTGTTTCCCTTTCAAAGTCCAGAGGACTGTGTTGCATACCTGTTGCTCTGGGGCCCCGTTGTTGGAGTGGAGTGAGAGCCCTGGGAGCTGGCTGCGGCGTAAGAAGCTCTAAGAGGCACCAGCTGTGATGTGCTTGGGACTGTCAGCCTACATCGGGAACAGCTGCATCACTTCCTTCTACCTGAAATTCCCATTTGTGTGTCGTAGTCTGTGCTTCTGAGTGTGTGTGTGGGAATAGTTTAAATGTGTATGCACAGTGCTTTGCTGTCAAAGAGCTCTTGGCAGGGCCACACCAGATTTGTAGTTTTTATACTTAACTGAGACCTAAGTAGGATTGTTCGGAAATTTTTCCTTTTCCTATTTTTTTAAAATAGAAGAAATTACCTTATTTGCTTATATTTGTGATTTTTTATGCAAAGTATTCTTTATCTGATAGTTGAACCAAGGGAATAACCTCTTTTGGGAATAACTCCCCATCTCTAGTCTTCTCAGATCACCTGTGTATATTGTAGGGAAGTTATGCCGGTCTGATTGTGAATGGGGCCTTTGAGACAGGAGGCATGAAACTGTATTTTTTACCATATCACTTTATGGTAGTTAAGAATGAAACCCTAGGATCACAGGTACATTTCAGTATTGTATTTTTTTCAGTAGTTCATGAGGCTTTCTGATTTTTTTTCCCTCTTTTTTGAAGAGAATGTTTAATGTAAGCATGGTAATTTATAATGTAATTAGTGCTTAATTTTTTGAAAAGAAAATTGTGCCAGCTTTCAGACAAATAGACTTCTCTAAACGGCAGTTCTGTTGGCATCATTTTCTTATGAAATGAAAGCACTGACTTCCTTGAGTTGAGGGCTTCACTTCTGCGTTACATTTTGATTTACAAATGTTCATATTGAATAAACAAAAACCAAGGTCTGCCTCTAAATGATATTTTTTAGGCTGCGTATGACCAGATAAATTATCAATTGTCCAATTTCTCTACTTCCCTAGGGAAGTTAAATAGCCATTGATTATTTGCCCTCTTGTGGTTAGAGATAGAAGTGTTCTTGTCAAGCTGTGCATTTGTGCTTTTAACGTGTGTATGGTTTCTTGTTTGAAATAGTCCCTCTTT
This sequence comes from Cynocephalus volans, assembly GCF_027409185.1. Lineage (NCBI taxonomy): Eukaryota > Metazoa > Chordata > Mammalia > Dermoptera > Cynocephalidae > Cynocephalus > Cynocephalus volans. Next base: position 2,961,114 of record NC_084466.1, on the reverse strand, counting down.
GAAGACAGATAGCTTCTAAGATTCTGTGTAAGGATCTTCCTAAAGATTGCATCAAAAGCACTGTATGTTATTCCTGAATATGTGCAATCTTAAGGAAGATACATAATTGTTACTTAGCATTTATTTTCTATGCACCTTTTAGGGTATATGAATACCATGGATTTCTACTGCATTTTGTACACAGAGATGTCTGTGTGTTTTTTACACACACACACACACACACACACACACACACACACACACAGACACACACACACACAGACACACACACACAATGCAGAATTTCCTAAATCCAAGGAAGAAGCAAGGAGAGGGAAGCAACAAGGCCCATCCAAGAAGAGTGAGTGACGTTGGCTGTTGCTGTTACTCAGTAAAAGTGGAGGAACTTTTCAGTCGTAGCTGGTTGGCACAATATGGTGCAAGCAGGGAGCAGATGAACACCGTCAAGGCCAGCCTGGGTGGGTGAGCGCAGAAGTCACGCTCTCGGTGCTTGCAGGTGCACGTGTGTGTACACTAACTGGCTATCTTTTAGGTGACTATTTCTAATGTGCTGAATTTAATTCTTCCATTTCTGGACATTTCTTTATCTGATGTAAAGGTATTTCTTTTCACTTATTTTAGGACCTGGTTAGCTCGAGAGTATGACTAATAACCTGTGCTCGGCAATGGTATGAGAACTTAAATGGGACTCTCATTTGCCAGTCCCCAGATCTTTAGTTCACACTGCTGCTTTCTAAATTAGTCACTTTTTAATATTTTGCTTACTTTTGACATAAAAAAGCAACATAACATGCAGCTGCATTTTGGACGCAATTATTAATTTAGTTGTGTTAAGTGTTTGATATAAATATAACCTGTGCAGGGGAGGGGCACAGGCAATGTGGAGTCTGTTTTCCTTTGTGTCACTGGAAACAGTTGTGCTGTCCCTTACTCTTCTTTGGTGTGAATTGGGTTTGGACACGTGTGCATTTGCAAATGTGCGCATGTGTGAGGGATATTAAGTTCTGAAAGCACCCAGGATAAGGCTGCATTACAGGGTGGGTGTCACAGCAGTCTTTCTTCCAGATATAAATCACTTTTTTAGAGGATGGAAGAGCATAAATTAGAAGATATCAGCCTCTCAGGCATGTGTAAGGAATGTCGTGTTATGTATTGAGGGGTCCAGGATTAGATGGTTTGGGATTTTTTCCAGAATGTGGAAATGAATATTCCTGCAGATTAACATACCTAGTGTGCGTGCACTCAAACACCGATGTCACGGTGCAAAGTGGGGGCTGTTCTGTGGTTGTGGCCACCACCCAGTAACAGTGATGAAATATCCTCAGTTTCAAGGCACAGCCCATAGACCAGCTGACGAACAGTAGTTTGGGCTCAGGGTTGTTAGTCTGCCAGTATTAGAGATGCTCTTTTTCAAAAATTTTAATTGATGCGAAGGTAATGCAAGCACGTGATAACAAGGCAAGTAGGTCAGAGGAGCTTGTGGTGAACAGCAAAGGTCTTCTGCCCCTCCAGGCCCTGGCCCTGGGAGAGGCTGTCCCTCCCAGCTGCCTTTCTGCCTCCAGAGGCCACCTCACAGCTCTTTTCAGTGCGCAGAGGCTTCTCTCTTGTATTTATGCCCTTTGGACGTTACCTTTGGACTCCTTAGCTTCTCTTCCCTCTCTCCTCCTTCCAAGCTTGTCCTTTATGTTCCTGTTTTGTCGTTCTGTTGGTTCCCTTTGTTGGTACCATGAAATGTTGTGGCACAGATTCAGATGTTTACACTGGCACTGCTTTCCTTCAGCATCCACTCAATAGACACAAACATCTGTAGAACCAGTGGTAGACACACTCACACACACCTGTAGAGCCATTAATATTCACACACACATCCCACAGAACCACTGGTAGACACACTTACACACACCTGTAGAGCCATAGATAGACATATACACATCCCATAGAACCAGTGGTAGACACACTCACACACACCTGTAGAGCCATTGATAGTCACACATATATCCCATCGAACCACCGGTAGACACACACACACACCTGTAGAGCCATAGATAGATATATACACATCCCGTAGAACCAGTGGTAGACACACACACACCTGTAGAGCTATAGACACACATACATCTCATAGAACCAGTGGTAGACCAACACACATATACCTGTAGAGCCATTGATAGTCACACACATCCCATAGAACCAACGGAAGACACACTCACACACACCTGTACAGCCATTGATAGTCACACATACCCCATAGACCCAGTGATAGACACACACACACAGTGCCATGTTTTTGCTTAGTAAGCACTGCTTCAGTAGCTGTTATGCTGAATGACTGTTGAATGGATGCTGAGTGTAAGCAGTGCCATTTTAAAACACGTGAATCCTTGGGTAATTGTGACTGCTGTAATTGTTGTGCCTGGTGTGGAGGTTCTGAAGGCGATGAGGCTCTCTCTGGTCTTTACTTCTGCTTGTGGTGCCTTTCCTCCTTTCTGTCTGCTCTATGTGGTGATTATTTCAAGCCTTGAGCCAGATTCTAGTTGTTCAGAGAGCCTTTGCATTCTGAGTGATCTGAACCCCTAAAATTTAGTCTAGAACTGCAGGTCTTGATGCTTTATTACTGTTATGTATCTGCCAATGTTACACTTTCCTCTGTGTAATTGAGACAGAGAAAAGAGAAAGAAAGAATTCCCTCAAAGTACCATCAGTGAGGCCTGGAGGGACTGCCACCCATCAGGGGAGCAGCCTCGATCCAAAATCAGCTTTCCTTTTTATTGACAAGACAAGGAAGTTTCACAAGGAAAATCAGTTGATTCAATCATCAAAGAAGGACATAAGGACAAGGGCAGTGTTACAAAAGTATAGCTTAACAATGGAAACTAGTCACATCAGTAAAATAAAGTGACATTCCAAGGTACAATTGGTAAAAAGCTAAGTTGGTCAAAGTGGCTCATTATCTAAAGTATGACCTCTCCTGAAACAAAAGTTACATTCTTATGATAAAATCTAAATACTCTTATTTCTAAAGTTCCCCCCAGCAGACAGCTTGCTCCTAGAGACTTTGTAGCCTGGGGAAAATTTTCTGTCCATTGCAAGGTCAGTATTTGAAACTGCAAGTCTTTGGAAAACCAGACCCTGTGAAATACATATGCTTTTGTGCATATTCCACCTCTCCCCCGTTTATTTATTTAAAAGAAAAGCAAGAGCTATAGATCAGGTTTTCACAGTTAAGACAAAAGCATTTAAAGCAAAGTTGGTATCATATAGCATGGCGAGTCCTTTTAATTTGCTTCAGGTGAGGACTGATGATGTCGTCATCTCAGAGTGGCTGCATCTGCATCATTCCAGGTGCTGTGAATTGGGTTTAATTACCAATTGTTGAAACTCTGGAAAGGGATACTGCTCCATATAATAGTTGATTCTGAGTCCAGAAAGTTTGTTAATGTTAAACTGTCCAAGACATTACTGTTTCCAAAGCATCTAGTCTTTGTAAAATTTTTGATCAATTAATTACAAATCTTTTGTTTAAGAACAGGATGTCTCATCCAAGTTACAAACACGCTCTTTAAGGCCAGGAGAATTTAGAGAACTGCTTTTGTAGAGAGGATGTTATATCCCCCTTGATGATCAAGGCATTCCTCATAAAAGCATTGTTGATCAATATCTAGATTGAAAAGGTTTTACTTTTCTTTGTATAAATCTCTCTGTGGTGGGAAGGCTCTTTCCCAGGTGGTGATTGAAAGAAGCATCTTGGCTCACTTTCTTTCAGTGATCTGTCCCACGTCAGGGGGAAAGATGAACAGCAGGATGAAGCAGCAGTTTAGGCCAAATTACGGCAAACATGAAAGAGAGATCAGCAACTTGGAAATGAGACATGCTGTCTTATATCCAAAGTTTTAAATTATATCCTGTTATAAAGAGAGAGTTAATTTTCATTGAACTTATAAAAATAGCCACATTGTCATAATAATCATAAGAATACTTAAAGTCACTAAATTTGGGGGGAAAAATACTTTTACTTCTGTTTTAAATGACATTTTACCAAACTGTTGTTAGTTATAGATAGCTTGAGAGAGAGAGAGAGAGAGAGAGAGAGAGTTTTCCCACATCCAGAGAACATTAGGAAAACCAGCAGTGCCCCAAAACAAGGAATTGTAAAAACCCACAATTTTTCCTAATTAATTTACCAGTTAACTTTTGTTGTTTTGACCTTTGTGAACAATTTCACAAACACATCAGTTTCTTCATTATAATTTTGGAACTTCAGTCCAAAGCTATGAACTCAAAGTTTGTTGGAAGCTGTACGTATCAGCGTTTCCTCGTGAAACATTTGAAGACATAACATTTCAAAATTATAATTAAACCAAGATTATGACCAGCATTTATATCAAGACACAGATATTTAAGAACCTTACAAGATTTAGGAACACATATCCATAACACCTTCAGTACTAACAATGTTTTCCCATATAGTCTAATTTATTAAGTAAGCCAATTAGTTTTGATACATCTATTATATATCATTTGAGAAACTCCAGGGCCCTTGGAATTCCTTAAAGTTATTTTAAACGTTCAGAATTTCGTGTTGGAAAGCTTTGTTAAATAACAAAAGCCCTAAAACATGTAGTTGAATAAGATCACAAATTACTACAAAAAAATAAAACTGAAGTGACAAAGGGTTTTAAAGTCAGAGAACCCAAGGACTTATCATGAAATAAGTTTCTTAAACCAGTTATCTAAGGGACAAAGAAAACCTTTTACAACTTTGCACCAAGAGCAGTTAAGTGAAAAGACCTTTAGTAATCCTGTTTGATTAGTAAACCCAGTCAGTGATGTGTGCTGATAAGAAAGAACATTTTTACACATACAGGTTAGTAAATAGGCATCCATTTGTCAGAGCAGATTACAGAAAGCCCAGTTTGAGTTTTAGCTGTTTTTACCAAATACATATTTATGGTTTCCCAGCCAAAAACTTGGTGTATTAGATCTATACCCTTATCAGTTAATGCTAACTAGGGCCTATGCAATATTTGGCATAGGTTTCTTTTCACTGGCCATTTCAGGTCCCGGGTTTCCATGTGGCATTTGGAGCTATGTGGAGCTTAAGACTGAGGGTGGTATATACATAAAAGATATCATTTCTCCCAGCATGGCCAGGAGGCAGAGTTGAGATAACAAGGAGACATATTGACCTAGAGACAATTTTAGGTAAAAGGTTTAAATCAAATTTTGAAAATATATTTATCAAACCTTTAGAAGATTTAAGTCACGTGAACTTGAAAAGTATACTTGCTTATTTAATGAGCATGCATTAATTATAAGCCAATTTGGTACCTTGCACATAAAACAATTACACGAACAGACATGAACATACAGCTTACACATGCATATATGCAGACATAAACAACAACAACAAACAAGGATCTTATATTTTGTTCAAGATGTAAAAAAAAAAGCTCACTAGTAAAAAGGACAGCCAGGTTTAGATTGTGTGTGTGTTTTTTTTTAAAGACTTATTGGTGAGGCCTCTCCCTGCCTTAAAGAAAGCAAGACAACAAATTTACATTGTAAAGCAAAGTATGCAGACCTTTTCAGGAAGATGCAGAGAAGACTTTCTTCCTTTTAAGAAAATAGCATAGAATTCTACCATAGGATTTTGTGAAGAAATACATAGATGAGACTAGAAGAGAATTTAGAAGTCTGTTTAAGATAACCAAGTGGATGCCAGAAAATTTGAGACTATCTAGTTAAACTGGTAGATTTTAGATTAGTTTTTGTTTCTTAAATGAGTTGCTGAGCTATTGAAAGCTATATGACTGCTGAAGTTTTTAAATTTACCCAGGTCAATTTGTAGCTTGTTGTCATTATTTTCATTACTAGTGGTCTGATGTGTACCATCCTCGGTGAGATGGATTGAGGTGTGATGGCGTGGTGTTGAGATTTTGGGATCAGATTCAATTCCTCGTCTGGTTTGGGTCTCCACATAAGGTCTAAAAGCCTTAGCAGGAATCCATGGTGGGCCTGTGGGTGAGAGAACAGACACGTACCCCTCTCCCCCATGTTAACAATTTGGCAGATCTCAATCATTGTGGTCCCATCAGCAGATGGCGATATAAAACCAAGGGTCTACATCTCTTTTTAGGAGGTATAAAGTGTCGCTCTGTGACCGTTAATTTTGGGGAGTTACAATTTAAAAAATTTAGTGTAAACAGAGCTTTAAAGACCTGTTCGTGAAAGGCCAGTCCTATTTCTATATTACCCCTCCTTTGTTTACTTATTTGACATTTAAGAAGGCCATTAGTTCTTTTGACAATTGCCTGGCCAGTTTGGTTAAATGGGTTTCCTGTGACATATTCAATGTTCCAGTTGTCACAGAATACTTGAAGGACTTTGGAGGGGTATGCTGGACCATTATCTGTTTTTATTTGATTTGGAATCCCCATGGCGGCCAAGGCAGAAAGACAATGTTTTTTAACATGTTTCGCAGTTTCTCCTGTTTGGGCAGTGGCATGAATAAGACCAGAATAAGTATCAACAGTAACATGTAAATATTTAAGACTTCCAAACGGAGCATAATGAGTGACATCCATCTGACGAGGGGGTCAAATAGCTCGATCCACGAAGTCCTGACAAGTAGTAGGGCTATTAATCATCCCTTGAGGGAGAACTTTCCATTGATATCTTTGAGCAGGCGCTCCTGCATTAATGCTAGGAAGGGAGAAGGCAAACTTTTCTTTGTCTTCTGTGTGTAAAGATATGGTGAAAAAGCAGTCTTTTAGGTCTATGATGATTAAATGATAATTGTTAGGAATGACGGCTGGGTTAGGGAGCCCAGGCTTTCGGGCCCCTATGGGAAGAATGCAGGCATTAACTTTTCATAAATCATGTAATAATCTCCATTTGCCTGATTTTTTAGGAATGCAAAATATAGGAGCATTCCAGGGACTATATGATGGCTCCAAATGTCCCAGGTGTAACTGTGTTTGACAATTAAAGTAGCTTGATTTAATTTCTCCCCTTTAAGAAGCCACTGCTCCACCCAAACCAGAGGACTGGGGGTCCATTGAAGTTTAAATGGCGGGAGTGTGGCAGCGGCTGTCATGATAAATTTGAAGATGTTCCAATATAAACATCCCATTAAATAAGGAGGTCTCGGCCCCATAAAGTTTGAGGGAGATCTAGAACATAAGGCATAATGGAGGCAGTTTGTCCCTCTGGGCTGGTACACAGTAAAGAATTTTTACTTTGACAAGGGGATTTGGACCCGCCTAGTCCAGTAAGTGTAACTGGAGAAGAAGTTATTTTCCATAATGGATTCCAATCCTTTTTTGCAATTATAGTAATGTCAGCCCCCAATTCTACCAGCCCGGTAATTAACTTTTGTTCAGCAGATAATGTTAACAGTGGCTGAGCATTATTTAATTTTTGTATCCAGAAAGCATCAGGAGAAGCAGGAGACTGAGGTTCAGATTTTGTTTCAGAAAACAAAGAGGACAAGAGAACAAGTTGAGCTATTTGAGTCCCTTTCGGAATTACATGATATCCTAAACTAGTTATCATAACATGAATTGGTCCCAACTTATCAGGTGGAATTAACTCTGGAATAATTTGGACACCATTTATAGAGTATTTTGGATTGCCCAGTACAATATCAGGCGCGTTAAAAGGGAATGGACCAGAGAAATTTGTTGTCCCTGACTTCACTTGTCCTGCTTCATCTAAAATAACATCTTTTGTTAAGGTCAAATTGACAATTGTTTGATCATTTATTTGAAGTCTGGGAGAGAAATATTGTCCTGAGGAGGAGTCCAGACTTGAGCCTCAGCATTGAGAATTTGACCCCCTTTGTTTATTGGGGCGCAGGATCTGGCGCCCCCTTCTTCGTTTGCCAAAATAGGATTGCCTTCTATATCAAATTTAGATTTGCACTGATTTGACCAATGAAACCCTTTTTTACATTTTAGGGCATTTTTGTTTTGGTTTAGTCTGTTCTACCTCTCTTGGTTTGCAATCTTTCTGAAAATGACCTTCCCTTCCACATTTAAAACATGTTTTAGATTGGAGAATTGCAGCAAGAATTTGGGCTTTATGGATTTCAGTGCCCACATTCTGGCAGGCTTTGATCATATCAGCAAGAGTGGAATTTTTATTTTTCTTTGGCAGTCCTCATTAGCATTGTCAAAAGCCAATTATAGTGAAAGTACTTGGGCTGCCTCAGCATTGTCAATTTGTCTAGTTATGGCATCTTGAAGACGATTAATAAAATCTATATATGGCTCAGAGGGGCTCTGTCTAATAGTAGTGAAAGATTTAGTGGGAGTATTTGTTTCAGAAATTCTGTTCCAAGCTTTTACGGTTGCCCGGGTTGTCTGGTCAAATCCTTGTTGAGGCAGTAAAGCTTGTGCCTTATGTAAGGTTTCCCGATATTCTTGCAGCCATACAGTGTATTGAGCAGTAGTTAAAACAGTTTTTCCAAGTGTCTTCTAATCCCAAAGGGTCATATTATACCCAGTAGCAATTGATTCTAAGTGCCCCTTAGTAAAAATACTATGTAAGCCATTTTCTGTTATGCTTTTTCTAAATTTCTGAAGCAAGGAAAATGAGAGGTTTTTATATCTGAGCTGAGTCCCAGTTCTCACAATAGGAAAGACATGACAAGTATCAGTTTCCATGTTGTGTCCTTCTTAAATACAATGCTCCATCAAGGGAGTGGTTGAATTGTTCACCTCTAAAGGTGGTGGGGGAGGAGGAGGTGAGGATTGTTTCTTATCCTCCTTAGTGACAGAAACATGTTGTTGCTTTTTGTTAGGGTCCTGAATAGGTCTTAAAGCAACTCGACATAAACTCCAAACCGTTAGATGAGAAGCCTTAACCGGACCTATTGCATTTTTTTAACCGTCAGCCAATTTGTTCCCAACCCTCAATATCAAGATTCCCTTCTTTAAGGTACTGAGGGCATTGTTGTCTAATAACCAATAACAATTCAGTTGGTTGACACTTAGTTACCTTATACCCTGCTGCCTTAAGGAGACATCGAAGTTGTGACCTATGTTGAGCTTCCTTTGTAGACAGTGAGTTACCCATAGCTGGAAGAATAGATAGAAAATTGAAAGAGAGAGAAAGCAAAACCTCCAGGTGAAGCCCTAATTAGACACTGCCGCAGGCGTACAATCACTAATCGAAAGCCACCTGTGATTCCCTTACCGGGATGCGTCTCCCTTATTAGGGACTCCCTTGCCAGGATGAGCCGGACATCCTTTTCTTCTCCAATGCTTGGCAGGTCAGTCTCTGATCCACGGGGAATTCCTCACACGGGGCACCACTTTGTTACACTTTCCTCTGTGTAACTGAGACAGAGAAAAGAGAAAGAAAGAATTCACTCAAAGTACCATCACTGAGGCCTGGAGGGACTGCCACCCATCAGGGGAGCAGCCTCGATCCAAAATCAGCTTTCCTTTTTATTGACAAGACAAGGAAGTTTCACAAGGAAAATCAGTTGATTCAATCATCAAAGAAGGACATAAGGACAAGAGCAGTGTTACAAAAGTATAGCTTAACAATGGAAACTAGTCACATCAGTAAAATAAAGTGACATTCCAAGGTACAATTAGTAAAAAGCTAAGTTGGTCAAACTGGCTCATTATCTAAAGAATGACCTCTCCTTAAGCAAAAGTTACATTCTTATGATAAAATCTAAATACTCTTATTTCTAAAGTTCCCCCAGCAGACAGCTTGCTCCTAGAGACTTTGTAGCCTGGGGAAAATTTTCTGTCCTTTGCAAGGTTAATATTTGAAACTGCAAGTCTTTGGAAAACCAGACCCTGTGAAATACATATGCTTTTATGCATATTTCACATGCCAACATTTTCTCTAATTCTATTTGGGTAATCTTTCATATTAACTTCACTGATAAGCTATATGTGTGGCTAAACTGGTCTGTTTTTATCTGACACTTGTGGAGCATAATCTCTCAGATGTTTTCAACCCAAAACAGGAGAATGGGGTGGGTGATGGTTATGCGGTGACTGAGCTGAGCCCGGGAGAGACGTGGTCTCTCCTGCTCCGCGGTCACTCTGTGGGGGCCTTCTCCTCGGTTTTCCCTGCTGGGTTCTCATTTCGGTTGGGGCTGTTGGATGAGTAGCCTCGGGCTGCGTGAGGGCCAGCGCACTGGTCATCTCTAGTATGGATCAGTAAAAGCACATTACATTTTCATTTCAGAAAAGCCTGTGTCTCCCAAATCAGGAACATTGAAGAGTCCTCCCAAAGGATTTGATACGACTGCCATTAACAAAAGTTACTATAATGTGGTGAGTAAATGCAAAACATTTTTTATAAATAACTTTCATTTTTTAAACCCCTGTAAAACTCAGCAATGTAGAATGTAGGTATACTACCTAGAATATGACAGAGGAAATAAAAATGATCTGGTATCTGCTGAGATACAACCACCATTAATGTTTTGGTATATTTCATTCTAATCTCTGTGTATTTTTATAATCTTACATTTTTGTTTTAATATTGTATATATGGAATTGTACACTGCTCTTGCCACATAATGTGGTATTGTGAATATTTCCTCATACCATTAAGTCTTCAAACATGAGATTTTAAAAGGTGTATAATTCGATTTAAAAATTTTATATGTAGTGAGTGCCATTATATTAGTATTTGGAATAGACTATAAATACTTTAGGTCAGTATGGTTTCTAGTTTATTTTGTATCTTTATATAGTCTTTCCTGGGATTGATGTATGTGTATCAGATGGCATGGGATTAGAGGAGAGTGTCTAGACATTACACATGTTAAAGACACGTGTTTCTGGATCCTGAACTTGGCTGCATTTTGAAACTTAATATGATCATTTTGTGGAGCTTAAAAAGAAAATCTGTGGTATTAAATGTGTGTAATCTGAACCTTCTTTGTCCCTAAACAATTGCATATGCTACAGAAATGGCATTTATTTAGATAACATTTTTAAATTGCTGGTGTGTATCTACTCAGTATGATAACAGTAAACTTTCTAAACGTGTATAAATGTTGAATTATTTGGAAAATGTGCATTTATTTTGTTATTTTCCTATCCCCAATCTTCCTTATTTTTGTGTTCAGGAGATATAAATGTAAACCCATGATATCTTTGAATATCTCATGTAAAATAGCAACTTAAGTGTTTTTTGGCCCTTTTATCATGAGTGTTTCATTTTCTGTATCTTTGTTAAGAAATGGTGAGAAATGGTGTTGAGTTTGAATAGGAGTGGTCTTCCACACTGACTTCTTGCCACAGTCTTGTGCTGTGGGTCTGCACAGTCAGTATTCTCTTGAGCACTTTCCTTCCCCTTGCACCTCCCATGTCTTATTACAGCACGACTGACTCGTTTAATGAACACTTTTTAGTTCCTACTCCATGTCAAGTACTGTTAGAGGCATGGGGGGTATCACGGTGAACGGAAGTGGCAGACTCTCTTCCTTTGTGGAGCTTATGTTTAGTACATGGACACGATTGTTTTCTTTCGCCTCCTGCCTCTGTCTTTATTGCCTCTTTTTCATGGTTTCCTTTCTTCCTCCTCCTTGTTGGCAGGCCTCTTTAGGCACCATGCTGCTGAACTTGCCTCTGGAGCAGTCCTTGACTTCTTTTTCCTTCCTCCTTGATCGACTCCAGATCCTGCTCTTCCCTAGAGATACTTTGAGTCTTACCCTCTGCACCTTTTTCTTCTCTTTCTCTCACTTCCCTTCATCTGATTAATTTGGACTCTGACTTTCACCTCAACTCCCTTTGTAGCTTTGTTTTCCCAGAAATTAGAGAGGGTAGGTATTTTTAACCCCATGGAGAGATAAGAAGGCTTTGCACTGTGGACTGATGTTATTAGGGAAGGTTAAGTGAAGGACTTTAGTCTCAGCGTGGGATCACTGGAGGGGAGTGAGGGGAGAGTATTCCAGATGAAGGTGCAGACATTCTGAAACTGGGAGACTCATTCTGAAGTGAGGAGACAGATGTGAGTGGGGTGTATGTGTCTTCCTACAGTGGTGTGATGGTTAAGACAACCAGAAAGCATTGGGAAGTGAGAAATGGTTCTTAGTGACTAAGGACTGTCACCGTGGAGTACTTGTCCTCTGCTGCCCTCTGCTCTCCTTCTGGTACTCCTATTGTGCACGTGTTGGTAAGCGTGATGGTGTCCCATAGGACGCTCAGCCTCTGTTCACTTTTCTTCATTTTTCCTTTCTGTTCCTCAGATTGGATAATCTCTATTGATCTCTTCATGTTGGCTGATTTTTTTTGCCAACTCAACTCTGCTGTCGAGTCCCTCTAGCGAATTTTTCATTTCAACTGTTGCACCTTTCAATGTAGAATTTCTATTTGGTTGTTTTTAGTCAAATATAGACTGTGTGTGAGTCATTGATAGTAATAAATTGCAAGCAACCTGAATAAACAGCTGTGTCAGAATAAGTGATCTCTGTTATGTCCATTTGTAATTATTAAAATGCACACGAGCCTTTAAAAATATCAAAGAATATTTTTGTGTTAAGTGCGATAAGTAGAATATAAAAATTATATAGGTAATATGACCTAATGGTATTAAAAAGTTGACATAGAAGACACTGCAGAGAATGGTTTCTTTTGAGTGACAGAGTTTTAGGTTCTTCTGTGAATGATAGTGATTTGGAGGAGTACTTTGACCCCAGAATCCACAGTGGTAGAGATGGAATTGGAGGTCTTAGGGGCCAGTGAGAAAGCTATTGTGGACCATGAGCAGGGATGTGGGGGCCTTGGGCCTGGAGAGCAGCAGTGGAAGGAAGAAGAGAATCAGAGCTGTTTGGGTACCCACACAGTTGGTGAGCTTTGTGGCACAGCCAGCCCCCACTCTTGCCTTCAGTTTCTCCTATGCTTGCTGTTGGAGATCAGTCTGTTAGCAGAGTCTTAGGTCAGTGAAGGATTGGGGTGCCCTTGTTGTAGGTAGCTCAGCTAAGATCAGGGCAGCCCAGGACAGTGGAAGGAATCTTGGCTTCGTGTTTAGTTGTCCGTGCTGCCTGGCAGTGGGTGGCTGGAGGTAAGCCCCCTGGCTGCCTGAGCACATTCCTTCATTCGTAAAATAAGGTTGGTAAAGCTGGCCTTGGCCTCATAGCATTGTTAGGAGGATTAGTGGTTGGCCTTCCTGTGCCTAGTAAAGTGCTGGGCAGCGGAGGTTTCTATGGTTATCAGGAAGAACGTTTAGGAGCAGAAGGCACTACTGAGGCCACCACACCACTCTGTAAACAGGCATCCCAGTAGCTTTTGAGGACAGCCTGGGAGAGCTGCAGCCAGGGTGGCCTGATCCTACAGTTAGAGGAGACGTGTTGAGACGTGATGTGATGTTCCTGAGCTTGGTAGGTCTGACAGTGAAAGTACCTTCACTGCACCCACAGCCTGGTGACCGGTATCTTTCCCAATAGGGATCAAAGAACGGGTTTGGCTGCCCAGCCCTGGGAGAGATGGTCTTGAGTCTGCTCATGTTGTGGGGAGGAGTGCTCTCACTCGTCACTAGAGAACAAGTCGTGAAGGCCTCCGTGTTGCGATGCTCTGCGGTTTTATTTTGCAGGCTTTCGCTTTCATCGGTAGTTCATTAGTCGGTACTCTCTGTATGGGGACAGGAAGTGGTTTTCCTTCCACTCATCCTGGGACAGTGGGGTAGCTTTTGCATTTGAAATACTGCAAATATGATGTAATAAGTAGGAGTCACTAGTTTTAATTCATAAACACACAAAAAGGACATGCATCTTTCATCAGATGCCAGTACACACTTCCAGGGACCTATCCTGTGCCCCGGAGACACTGCTCCTGTCTGTCCCCCCTGCCCCCGTAGTTGCCTGTGGCCTCTGGGTGCTGGGTGGGGGAAAAGGGACAGAAAAACTGAGACTGTGGTACCAGGATGTCTTTTGTGACCATCCATCAGCACTAACCCTAAACCCTGGTTTTGCTTCATCTTTTTATCTTTTGCTTTTTTCCACCTTAGCCAAGATTTCTTTTAAATCCTGTGACATCTGAAGCTCTGCTTGGGGCCTGTAGGCGAATAAGGTTAATTATTAGATACCTTGAGGAATTAGGGAGGGGTGTGGGGCTCCATTCCTTTGTGGTTCTTCTAGAGAGATGTCTCCCTCCTTTCTCATATCCCAACCACATCTTATACGGGCAGTGAGGAGCCTGCTAGCTTCTCTGATGAACTTTGCTCCCCATTGTTTTTTTATATAATTTCTTTTTTAATATAAGATGATATAGATTAAGGTTTTCATGAGGTAGCAGGAGCCTGACACAGAGTAGGAGTTAAGAGTTCATGAATGAATGAAGAATTGAGTTGTTTAATTATGGGAAAGGCTGTCTTGTTAAACAGTTACCTCCTGACTAAAGGAATCATTCAAGAAGCAGCTCCAAATAGGATTCCAGGTTTGGAAAGTTATACTAGGTGGTTGGTAAGATTCCTTTCTACCTGAAGTCAGTGACAGACACTCTTGAGTAACTGTGTACTTAGTAAAATCTCTTTTTGTACAAGAAGGAAACAGACCGATAGAATTGTCCAGTCACAGGAAGTAAGTGGCAGAGCCAGGACTTGAGTCCAGGTCTGTCTGGTTCTAAGGCCAGCTCTTTGCATGCCGTGACACATGTGAGCAGGCGTTTGCTAGTGTCAGTTTCCTTCTGGAACATGTGTCATAGTGGACTCACAGACTTTTGCAGTAGCTATTATCTAGTAAACCTTTAACATTTGGAAGAAATATATCCCAAGTCCCTGTGAATGCCCAAATTTAGGAATACTGTAATAACATACTTGTAATTTCTTTCAAAAGATACAGTAACATAAAACAGAAACATTTATATGGCCCTTTCAAATTCTTTTTTGAGAGTTAAGAAGTAACTAAGTATTAAATAGTATTTAAAGACAAACAGATCAGTAATCTGCATTAACTCAGTAGTTGCGGGGGCGGTGGGGGGGTGGTGGTGGGTGGTGGAAGGGTTCCCTGCTGAGTGTGGACTTGTGGGGCCAGCAGGGGCTCTGGGGACTGCTGCTTGCGCAGCCTTCTCTTTCCCTCCTCTCCCTACAGTCAGATCGTCTATTGGAGGCTGACTTGTAGCTGAAGTCCTACCTTGTCGACTTTGTGACGATTTAAATACTTAGGTTAAATAGACCGCATTGAAAGGAGAATGTTTAGATCATTTTTACTTTGTGGCAGCAGGCGGGGCGGGGCTGGTCAGAGTGGATGGAAGAGGTTTAGTACATGAGCCATTTTAGCTTTTCTTCTTATGCTTGTGAACTAGGATTATGATAAGGAAATGGGGTTTTAGTTTATGGTGATGATCTTTTATCTGGATGAAACCTTTAAAAATGTTATCTGTTTCTTCTCTTATATGTATGTAAATCAGTTATTTATTTTTAAAGGACTGTTGATGACATATAAAAAGTTGGAACCCATCTGTAAAATCAGAGATCCTAAATGCTCCTTTAGTGACTACTAATAAAGTAAGTTTCTGTGTGTCTGCAAAGAAAGAAGTCAGCCCTTTTGTTTTGTTTTGCTTTAAGGCTGACAGTTCAGGGATTGTCTGTGGCTTGACTGATGTGTCCACCCTCCTGTGTGGCACCATTGTTTGACTGGACTTGATTGTCCACGCCTCATGACTCAGGGAAAGCTCGCGCTGGCTGAGCTCAGCTCTCTGGGCCGTTCTTCAGCTTTTTCCCTGAGAACTGCACACGTTCTCTGGGTTTTCAGCCGTGGTGGGATGGAGCTGTGGCGGCCAGGCTGTGAGGTTCCATGGGGTCCTGCAGCAGCCAGAGTGTGCAGAAGGCGAGGAGGGGAGGCAAGGTGACAGCTGGCAGCTCCGGACGCACTGCCGAGGTCAGGAGGGCATGTGGCCTCCCAGCAGAGGGGATGTCATTCAGGCAGGAACCAGGGAGCCAGGTCTTGTCATGTGTTTGTGGAAAATCTAAGTGTAACTTGTGTTGTTTGCTTGTGAGTATATAGAAATTGTCTTTAGCACCTATTTGAAAGTAGTGTCCAAGGCTAGTAGTTGAAATTAGCCAGCTTTTCTAATGAATTGGGCTTTCTAGAAGAGGGTTCTTTGGAATTGGTTTTGGTATGTTCTTATGAAGCATTTATGTCTGTGTACTCTGCTTAGTGCTGCAATTGAGGGTGTCTCATTGTCTTCTCCTACTCATGTTCCTACCAGTGATGTTTTCTGTTGGTTATTTTCCTCCTTACATCACACAGGAATGGTTTTCTGTTTGAAAAAAATAAATATAGGTTTTCAAGCGTGTGCTATATAGGCACTGTTGCTAAATAGGTCTCCAATATTTGTGGTTAAGAAACTAAATCATATTTCTTACCTATGTTTTAACATTGGAGTAAGACTTTTCTTCTTATACATACATCTGTGACAGATTTTCTTAGTTCAAGGTCCCCATCACCTTACTTCTCCCGTTGGTTTTGAAGGTCAGGTCTGGTTCAGAGTAGAAGTCCCTGGTGATGGGTGCAGTGGCTATCGTCACAGTGTGTCTTCTGTCTGCCAGGCCTTTGACATTTGTGTCCAACCAGCATTTCTTAGAAGGAAGACATTATAATCATGGGATCAGCGTCCAGATTTCCCCACAAAGGAGGCGAACTCCCCAAGTGGTCCCTCCTCCTCTGGCTTGCCTGCCAGTTGTCTGCCATGAATAGAGCCATTCAGGAATGGAACCAGAGTTCAGTGTCACCAGTGAAAGAGCCTCTGATTTTTTTCATTTTAAATAGTTTAGTATGTAAGTTATTTAATCAGGTTTATGTTTACTCCTGAATAACTATACTCTCTCCATAGAATTTACAGGAAACAGTAGTGAACAAAATAATAATCCGAGTTGTGTTTATTAAGGGTGAAATTTAAATATAACTTATTGAAGACTTTTTTCTTAAACAATTAAACTTACATTTGGAACATCAAAAATCATGGGGAGAAAACAGCATGTTTGTCTTTATTACTTCTGCATAGTTTCTTTTGTGTGATTAATTTAGAATTATTTGTTAGCATAGGAAGACAAATAGCACATCTTAGTGCCCGTACTAGATGCTCAGAAAATATACGTAGTAGGGTTTCCTGGTTAAGAATACACTGGCTGGCAGAGCGGGGGGGAAGAGAGTGGGGGAGAGGATTTCTCTTTACTCCTGTCAGGTACCGAGGGGCGGGGTGGAGCAGGGCGGGGCACTGAGCCTGCTACCCACTGGTGTTTGATTTGTGATAAGATGACCTCTCTGAAAGGAGAACTTTCTGCAAGTATTAGAGATACCATATGCAGAGTACCTTGCTTAGTGCCAGGAGTGTAGTGAGCATTAGTAACTGGGAACCCAGCTCACCAGTTGTTGTAACACTTGGCGCTTTGCATCTGGGCTTTGGAAACTTCACGCCCTGCCCTGCCAAGTGCCTTTGCTATTGGTGATTGCTGATAAAAAGTGGTCATGTTGTAGTTTAGCTGTTTTGTATCTGTCCCAGGAGTTAACTAATTTTGGTTACATCTGCTACACTAATATAGGGTATCAGGAAACATTTTAAGATTAATTTATAATCTGCTACCTTAAAAAAAAGTAGTGGCTATTTAAAGATTGCTTACATTAGTAGACCTTAAATTTTTAATAAACATAATGTGTAGGATGATCTGAGATTGTTGTATTCTCTAATGAAATCTATAGTTGCCAGAAATTACTTCTAAGTTTTTAGATTCAATCTAAAGAGTAAACTTTGGCTTTTCAGTTGAAATATACTTTTCATATACTAAAATGTATAGATTTTAAAGGTACAGTTCGGTGAGCTTTGACAAATGTGTAATCTGTGTAACTACTACCCAAATCAAAATATAGATCCTGTGTGTCACCCCAGAAATTTATCTCATGCCCCTTTCTCCACTGTCCCTTCCCCACCCTATGTCTTTTCTGAATCCTGTCACCATAGGTGGTTTTATCTGCTTGTGGGCTTAACAGGAATGGGAAGCATGTGGGATGTCCTTTGTGAGAAGCTTCTTGTGCACAACGCAGTGTTGTAGGTGTGCACACGTGCTCTCTTGATGACCCGTGGTGGCTTCTCCCCTCATCTGAATAGACTCCACGCTATTATGTGATGATGGATTTAATTCTAGCCTCACTTGACACACCTGTGTCAGATGTGGCTGGCAGCAAGATGAAGTCAGCTGTGTGGCCTTAGTAACAGGTCATCATATGGGCTTGGTGGTTAGTGATCACAGGAGTGTTGATACTAGCACATTAGTATTACAAGGAAGCCACAATGTGAACTGAAAATTGTTGACGAACTTTCCAAAGTTTGTAAATTTTAGTGTCAAATAACACTTGAAATGTCAAATAACATTTATTCATCATTTATTGTAGGTGCTACAGAATATTTTAGAAACAGAAAATGAATATTCTAAAGAACTTCAGACTGTGCTTTCAACCTATCTACGGCCTTTGCAGACCAGTGAGAAGTAAGTTAGATGATAAATTGCACTGATTGTGAAATAGTCTTCAACTCAGGCTGTGCTTTTGTGTTTCCAGATAAGAGAGGGTGAAGCAGTGGAACAGAACTCAGTGTACCCATTTGCCTTAGACATAAGTAACCTGTTTATGAGGTCAAGACTCTAGTAGGGCATTGGGGTGGGATAGGAGAAGAACATGAATAAAACTATTTACATATTTTTACTGTTATTTTTTTTGGCTCTAGGTTAAGTTCAGCAAATACGTCATATTTAATGGGAAACCTAGAGGAAATATGTTCTTTCCAGCAAATGCTTGTTCAGTCTTTAGAAGAATGCACCAAGTAAGTAAGATGCTAAACATTGGCAAAACTCATTGGTGTAATTGGTATTTAAAGGATCAACTTTAACATAATTTTAGAATTCACATTTCCAAATATGCAAACTGGGTTACTTAGTAAGAGTTGTATTTTAGACTGTCTCGTTTTTGTAGCAGAGATCGTCAGAGGAATGGGGATGACTTCACAAGAGTGGTGATTTTTAAGGTGTCTTGGGGAGTAAGAGAAGGGATGAATAGAGTCCAGAAGAGAAGGAGAGTGGCTGGTGGGGAGCGTGAAGGTGATAGACGGTGTGGCTCCTATGTCCGCCTTGTGTTGCCGAGGCCGAGGACAACGCTGTCTCACGGCACGATGTTGTTCCTGGCCCTGAGGAGTGGGTGGGGTATAAAGCACCCATATGTGCACCATGCTGTGCCGATGTGTGAGAGCCGTGGTTTGCCACATTTCCAAGATTTGTGTTTGGAGGAGTGGAGGTGTGTTGTGCATGATCGGCCATGAGTTTTTTCCTAAATAATGCCTTTCAAACAGAAATTCACGTTATTTTTTCTTTCGCAGCATTTTTGGTTTTCAAAAAGTGGCATTACTTACATGACCATGAAGAGAGTTTTTTGGGAATCACTTTGCTTTCTTTTGAGTGATTGAAGGTAATTTGCTGACAATTTGAGGTCTTTGCAGGAGACCATACTGTGCACAGAATCGAGGGGTGTGCTTGCTTTCATTCTTCTCATCGGCTGTAGGTAATGTGGTCTAAGTAAGTTAGTTCCGTACAGCAGACCCTGAACGGCACAGGGTTGAACTGTGCAAGTCCACTTATGTGTGGAGCTTTTCGGTAGATAACTGTAAATGTATTTTCTCTTTGTTATGGTTTTCTCAATATTTTCTTTTTTCTAGCTTCCTGTATTGTAAGAATATGGTATATGGTACATATTACATATAAAATATGTGTTAATCAACTGTTTATGTTATCGGTAAGGCTTCCAGTCAACAGGAGGCTATTAGTAGTTAAGTATTTTGGGAGTCAGAAGTCATACATAGATTTTCAACTTCGTGGGGGTGGGTCAGTTCCCCTAATCCCTGTGATGCTCGAGGGTAAGCTGTATATTTAAAAGTACATTTTGCAGTGCAGTACCTCTGTTGGACCTTTTCTCAGCCCTGTGAATTACTGTCCTCATGTTACTGATTAAAAAGCTGAAATAAAGGGAGGTAAAGTAATAGTCTTCAAGTCAGATCTCTAATAAAGCTTCAGTCCTTATGTTGTCTCTGAATTTGGTATGACTTAGGTATTATTTCAGTCACATTCCTCAGATTTATGGTACATGATTTCCATGGTGAAATGGAATGCATGAGAGTAGATTTCCTTGTCAACTATTTCCTTCCTCCTTCTTCTCATGAATATTCTGAAAGTTTTTATCTTTCCCATTTTTAAGACTGCAGATTTCATCTTTTTTGTCCTATATTCTGTATTTCTGTACCACTTTGCAGTTTACTGAATGCCACTTATGTGTAGCAGTTTTGTATTTATTATTTCTTTTGTTTGTTTCATTTCCACTGCAGATTCAATTCCTAGATTTCCAGCAATACCTTTCAGAGTTGCCTTTTGTTTAGACTCAGGAGCTGGCAAACTGTGGTCTGTGAGTCACACCCAGCCAGCTGCCTATTTTTGTAAATAAAGTTTTATTGTAACACAACCATACTTATTCATATTGTTGATGGTTGTGTTTATACCACAACAGCAGCGTTGTAGTTGTGACAGAAACTGTTTGGCTCACGTACCTAGGCTGAGCACTACTTGGTTTCTTACAGAAAGTTTGCTGACCCCTAGGTGAGACGTATGTACCCAGTGCTTTCTCTCCTGGGACCCCGTCTCAGCCGGGCCCTCTACTCTCCCTGTGCCTTGGGAACTGTCCTCCCTCTGGTGTGTGGCACATGTTTATGTTTTCTCAGTATTTACCATGTGTGGTGCCTTCCTTCCTAAAAATGGTGAAGTTTCTATCTGGTGTATTTTCCTTTAGACTTTTTTTGGGGGGGGGGTTAATTCAGGTCTGTTACGGACGAATTCTCTTGGATTTTGTTTATCTGAAAATGTCTGTCTTTCCTTCACTCCTGAAGAATTTTTTTGCTGCAAACTGAGTTCTGGGTTGACAGGTCTTTTCTTTCAGCACGTGAAGGCTATTTGTTGGCTGTCTTTAGGCCTTCACTGCATCTGGTGATTCTGTCTGTTGATTGCCTTCGTATATTCCAATCAGCAGATTTCAAATAGTTATTCCCCTGGCTGCTTTGTAGATGTTGCCTTTAATTTTGGTTTTCAGCATTTTGACAGTATTTACCTGGGTGGGGTTTTCTGTTCTTGAACCTGTAAATTTATGTCTTTTACCAAATATGGGAAATTTTTGGTCATTATTTCTTTAAATATTGTTCTGTTTTACACTCTTCCTGCTCTCCTTCTAGTACTGCAGTTATGTGTATGTAGACCTTTTGGTATCGTCCCCCACCCTGAGGCATTGTCATTTTCCCCAGCAGATTGAGAGGTTCCTGTGGCTCTGTCTTCAGGTCGTCTGCCTGCCTCTTCCCCTGTCTTCCCCGTGCAGTGACTTTTTAGTTTGAGATTTATTTTTATTTTGTATTTTCTCAGTTCTAGAATTTATTTTTCATGCTATTTCTCTGCTGACATTTTGTATTTGCTCATTTACTGCAAGCATGTTTTTTTTTACATCTCTGAGCATGGCTGTAAGAACTGCTTAAAATCCTGTCTTCCGATTTCAGCAGTGGTCCTTCTTGAGTCAGTTTCCATTGATTGTCTTTTGTTGTGAGGATGTCACACGTTTTCTTGTTTCTTTTTATTTTTAGTAATTTTCAGTTGCGTGTTGTGCATTATGAATTGTGGATGCTCTCAATTATGTTAGGTTTCTTTGTTGTTGTTTTTTTTAACTTTGTTTTAACTTTGTTTTGTTAAATTTTGTCTGTTTAACAGGCGGTTAACTTGGTCAGACTCAGATTGCAAGCTCTGTCCCTTGGGCAGATGCTTGAAGTTGGCCCTATGCAAGTGCTACCCAGCAGTCAGCCAGAGATTTGGGTAGAAATAGAGACAAAATTCAGCCTTGCTCCCTAACTCTCTTATTTCCTGGGTTCTGGTTGAACCCAATCCTGTGGTTTTGTTGGAGTTTTAGCTGTTTGCCTGACACAGACTTGGCTGCATCAGCCAAAAAGCTGGGAGGACAGGAGACTTGCCCTGTGCTTATTTCTTTTTCCAGAATATTCCTGCTTTTTAGTGCTACCAGGTCTACATTTTTTATATTTTGTTCAAAGTTTCTGTGGTATCTGCAGGAGCGTCGGCTTGATGAGTAAGTTGGCTATAGCCAGAAGTGGAGCCTCTCATATTTGAAGAACCCATCTCCTTTTCCTGTTTTTCAAATCACAGTTCTTGCTTCTCTTAGCTGTGTAGTGTTTGTTCACACAGTGCTGCTACATGCCAGAAGCCTTCTAGGTGCTGATGAGACAGATGTTAAGAGACAGAAATGTTCTCTCTCCTAATGGAGCTTATAGTCTAGGGAGGGAGACAGATAATTGAAAATTGTATAAATAATCACAGAACTACAGTTGTGGAAATGCTGTGGAGGAAATCATACAGACTGCCGAAAACAAATTTTGGGGGAAGATAACGGAACACAGGAGTTAATCAGACAGATAACAGGGAGGAGAGAGGTTTCTTTCTCACACCAGCCTCTACTGCAATCCTCCGGCACCAGCCAATGTACTGCTAGCAAGTCAGTACAATACTTTTCTGATGCTGGCTATCCAGAGTTTAGGTTTAGGGCTCAGTCCCACAAGACTGACCCCACTTCTGATCCTAGCTGCACATAGGGTGTCCAAGCTATCCAGACTCCGGCTTCCTGCAGACTGGATGTTCCCCTTCAGGTTTGACGTTTGCTAGAACGACTCACAGAACTCAGGAGAGCACTCTACTTCCCAGTACCAGTTTATTATTAAGGGTACAACTCAGAACAGCCAGATGGCAGACATGCATAGGGTGAGGTCTGGGGAGGGGTGTGGAGCTTCCCTGCCTCTCCTGCATGCCACCCTTCCAGCACCTCCACACACTCACCAACCCGGAGCCCTCCACGCCCCATTGTTAGAGTTGGAGAGGTTCCGTTACATAGTCATGCTGGATTACATCACTGGCTACTGGTGGCTAGCTCCGTCTCCAGCCCCTGCCCCTCCCTGTACCTCCCTGTAGGTTGGGGGATGGGGCTGAAAGTTCCAGCCCTCTGACCTTTTTGGCATCCAGCCCCCATCCTGAATGCTATCCAGGGACCCAGCAAGAGTCACCTCCGTAGCTTCAGCTCAGGTATGGTTGAAAGGGGTTCACTATGGGTAACAAAAAGCACCCCTGTCTCTCAGGAGATCCCAAGGGTTCTAGGTGCTCTCTGCCAGGAACTAGACAGACCAAATGGATTGTAGGTCACATTGGAGGAGGAGAGCACCCCAGGGGGGCCTTGGCATGGCTGAAGCTCGTGAGCCAGGACCAAGGCTGGAGCATGTCCTCTGAGGCCTTGTACCAGAGTTTAGATGACTCTTAAAGAGTAGTTAGAAGCCATTCATTCATTGGCTTTAAGGTTGGCAGGGTCATGGTCAGCATTCCTTTGTGAAAATGAGCTGTCTGCTCTGTGCAGTTATCTGGGGTCAGGGCTAGAGGATGCAGAGAGACTAGAGAGGAGGCAGTTTGATTTTGTTGGGATTCTTTTCTGTTTAATAAATATCTGCTGCTTAAAAGCCACACACTAATGACCCTTTGGTAGTGCTTTTGTGAAGGTGTTAGTGAACTTGACTTCAGTTCTTTGTGAAAGTTACTTGGACAGTCTCTTGTTCTCTTGGGATTTCTGGTTTGTGCCTCTGGGAATCCACTGCAGGCCATGGTTGCTGCCTCCTTCCCGACCACTCTTGCGTGGGTGAGGTCAGCCTCTTGCAGCCACCTACCCATGTGCTCACTCGTTCTCCCATTTTTGTTTGCTTTTCTCCCAAGAACTGCCCTGTGCCTGGAGCTCTTCTGCAGCTCCTACGATTTTTCCTGAGGAGAGGCCCCTGTGGTTGTGATGTGCTTGCTCCTTCTGAACTGGCGGGGCCTCCTGGCCTCACCCTCCTGCCTGGTAGCAGCACCAGTGGACGTCCTGCTCGCTGCTGGGGGAAAGGCCTGGAAGGCAGTCGGCAGGGAACACTTTTTAAAATGGCATTCGTATTTTTTTCTGGTTATAAAAGAGTTACAGACTCATAAAATATCCAGAAACTACAGAATAGGACAAACTGAAAATTAAAATCACCAATAATCTTTCCATCCAGAGATAAATATTGTTTATATTGCCCTTCGCTTGTTTAAACTTTGGTTTGTGGGAGAACTCATGTAACATTGGGGCCAGGATTTAGAATCTGCCTGCTTCATTTGGGCAGTGAGGTAACGGATTGAGCCTCAGTGCGGGACAGGCGTGACTTGCAGGCAGGACCTCTCCTTTGTGGACACCCAGTATGGGAGACGTTGATCTGGTTGCAGGTGAAGCAGTTGCAGATGTGCAGAGGGCACTCTGGGAGGGAGCTGCAGGGGTGTACTCACCACTTCAGTGTTGTCAAGAGGGTTTTTTTTTTTCTTTTCCCCAAAGGCCTATTGAGTTTAATAGCAGCTCATTTGTCTGTTTTGTGACTGTACCATTTTTAGCCCTTACTTAATTTTTAGACACATTTAATCTTGCTTTTGTAAGTCTTAGGATAGATAACTGTATAAGGTGAATTTCCTTTTACAGACCTACCACTTAACAAATTCTTAATATGTTCCAGGCACTGTTCTCAGTTCTTTACATGTATTAATTCATTCAGTTGTTTAAATGACCCCATGAGGTAGGTTTTTAAAGATAAGAAAGGACATCAAGAGGTTAATTTAAATGACTTGTCCAGGGTCATACAACTAGTACTGGTGGGATCAGATTTGGAGCCAGGTGGACTCTGTTCAGTGTAGTGTGAGACACAAACGATTCTGAGAATCCATCTTCCCTGTCAAGAGTCTGTTTTACAGCTTTACTCCTTTCCATTAGCAGCATATTTGCCAGAGGGCTCTGCCCAGGGGCCTGGCTGCTTCCACCCCTGGCTGGGAACAGGGCCCCACCTCACTTGGGGCTGGGGTGGTTTTAGGATGGCTTTTATGGGAAAATGAATTTTAATCATGTAAGGAGAGACTGGACGGTAAGTGTGCTCTCAGAGCGTTTGAAATGCAGTTTTCCTTTAACATTTTAAGTGATGGAGAGTTCCCAATAATATGTGATTTACTACAAATCCTGTTATGTTATGATTTTGGGCTGGCCTGGGAGTGTAGAAGTGTGGCTAATAAAATTGCCTCTGTGGGAAAATGAATTCCAGCCATGTCTTCAAAACAAGTTTTTCAAGTAAAACCCATTTGTAATTTGGAAATTGACTTGTATTATATGATGAAAAGCAGGTTAAATTCTGTTGAAGATAGAACCTCAAAAGTTCTCTTTCAGAATGACCTTGTTATTGTACCAAATTTTATTTTTACTTTTTGGTAGTGACTCGATGCTCTTCTAACACTCCCCCCTAAAAAAAAGAAATAAATAAAACTAAAATACCCAATAACTCTCTAGCTCTTTGTTATGAGTAGGTGCCAGAGTGTTGACAGCAGATGGTGGAAATGCCAGGGCTGGCGGCATCTCTCAGACAGGCCGCTGTCAAATGGGCGGGGGCCCTTTCACACCACGTTTCTCAGCCACTGTTGTGTTTTCTGGGTTCTTTCCTTTTCCGTCTGTCTCTCCTCCTCCCCTCCTCCTCCCCTCCTCCTCCCCTCCTCCTCCCCTCCTCCTCCCCTCCTCCTTCCCTCCTCCTTCCCTCCTCCTTCCCTCCTCCTTCCTCCCTCCTACCTCTCCTCCCTCCTCCCCACTTCTCCCCCTAAATTCTGAGCATGTTTGTTGTTTGAATTGTTTTTTATAAAAGTGTTGAAACTGCTATATTTATGATTTTCCAGCTTCTATTCTGGTGATAGTTAAGATTGTGATTTTGAGTCAAGTTGATTGGGAGGATATTAGTGCCATGAACAGATGAAGGCAAGGTTGAGGAAAGGATTTCGGGTGAGGTTATGGGTTCAGGTTTGAGATCCTTGTGTGTCCTGCATGACCCCTTGCCTCCTTGTGTCCCAGCTGCTCATCTGTGGAGCAGAGTGGTAATGCCTCCTCCACGGGGCTTCTCTAGGGTGGAGTGGAAGCGCCTGGGGCCCACGGACAGTCTGTAGACGCCGGCCGGGCCGTGGTAGAGGCTGCGGCTGGGAGTTTATTTCCCATGTGCACGTGCGTTTTTCCAGCTTCTCCCAGAAGCCGTGGGTAACTTCAGTCATAAATGAGACTCATGCTGGCTTTGGAGGGCCTCGGGGGCAGCTTTTTTCTCATGCTCCCATTTCTCAGGCTTCGTCCTCACCTAGCTTTACTGTGCCCCGCTGTCTCTGTCTGAGGGCACGTCTGTGGAAGGTGGTGGAGAGGCTGCGCTGCTTTTCAGTCCTCCTTTCTCTTTGCCTCACTGGAGATGTCTGGGACTGGGTTGGCAGTAGAGAATGATTTCATGAATTTAATGAATGATCTATTGAATTGGTGTGATGTTCAGTCCATTGTTCTGGGTTTTATATTTTAATGTGGATGTTTTAATCATTGTTCTTCTAAAACAGCTGCAGGGGAGACTGCCACCAGTTAGTTAAACCATCATCGCATATATTTGAAATGCTGGAAAACAGCAAAATGTATTTTTATTCTTACCCTCATCAGACATTAGTCAGTAACTTGGAAGGAGGCTGTAGCTATGTCACAAATTGAGAAAGGCCGGAGACTTTCACTTGGAATGTGATCGGGAAAGAAGTGTCGTGGATGATTAAGGAAGCTTAGAAGTGGTAATTTGGTGGTTAGAATTGCAGGCACTCTTGTGTTTTTAGCCACCTGGCTTGTGTTTCTGATCTAGTTACCTCTGGAAGGTCCCCTGCTGCTGACCTTCATGATTCTGTCCTGGGTCCCCTCTCTTTGTGTGGTGTAATTTTTGCCAACTCTGGTGTTTAAGTTGTCAAGGCCAGCTGCTGGGTCCTCTCAAATCTGCCTTTCCAGATCTGATTTCTCTTGTGATTGCTCTGCTTGTGTTTCTGACAACATTTTCGTGCCTGTCTGTGTAGAGATTCAGTCGACGGGTCAGGAACCAACTCGTCCTCTCTTCCCTGCCTGCCACATGTGCTCTCAGCCCCCCAGGTCACTCCACTCTCCTGTTGTTGGTCCTTACCACTCCACCTGTCGACTCTTCCTGGAAACCCCAGAGTGTGTTTAGCTCTTCTGCTGTTCCCACCTTGAGTCAGTGGCTGGGTGTACAGTCCTGCCTCTGACCTGCCCCTGGATGCCCACTCCTGGGTTCTCTCCATGGCCCGGCTGTGGCTCAGGTCTCCTGGGTCCTCCCCTCCCATCCATCTTCTCTGCAGCACAGGCACTCTTTCTGAAACCCTCGGACTGAGTCCACACGTGACTCAGATACCTTCGTTCACGTACCTGCTCACAGTGTTGCTCTGCCGACTGGCCTTGCAGGTGTTTGAGCAGGACCTGTCAAAATCTTGGGGATTTTTACTTCTTGAAGAAAGCTGATTTAGATCAGTTCCAAAGTTGTTGTGATCCATGGAAGTCCCTCCACAGAATAGCTGCCGGCCTTCCCTTCTAGCCTCTGCTGCCTGGGCAGCAGCCTGCCTTGCTGCTCCTGGTGGGCTGGGCAGGGTGCTTTCCCACCCAGCTCTCCTCTGACTCAGTCCTGCTTCTCCTCTCCCTGAACCCTGCTTACTCTTCCAGTCCCCGGGAACATGCAGTTCTCACCACAGCCTTCTCCTTGTCCCTGCATTTTGTTTACACTTACATTCAGATTTTATTTCAGTGACAAACTCCTTTTTAACATATTATGACAACCATAGACTGAGTTCCCATTTGTTGCCTTATATATGAGAGGACTTCACTTTGTCAAAGAAAATAATGTAGTATATAAGTATTTTATGTAACCGTTATATTAGTTAGTATACATTGTGTATTGATTTGGTTCAAAAAACAATTATAAAGCTTATTTTAAGATATAAGTAAATGCATCTTTGTAAACACTAATTGGACCATTACTGTAACATTTTCACAACAGCATTTGTTTTAGATTATCATCAAAATTTAAATGTAAAACTAGAGGATGTAATTTATTTTATTTGGAAACCATCTTTTTGAAATATCCAAATAATTTAAGCACGGGTGATCTAGAAATAATATTTAACTTTGGAGTAGAATCAGACTGGCTTAGACATGGAGCATGCTTCTGGTCTGTGTACATCCTTATTAAGCAACAAAGAATAGGACTTGTCACTAATTTGGAGATGATTGTGCACGCTTGTAGAAGGTGGGTGCTTAGGAGGTACAGACAGTGGTGACTCAAGGTCGTGGGGTTCT
This sequence comes from Cynocephalus volans, assembly GCF_027409185.1. Lineage (NCBI taxonomy): Eukaryota > Metazoa > Chordata > Mammalia > Dermoptera > Cynocephalidae > Cynocephalus > Cynocephalus volans. Next base: position 2,932,841 of record NC_084466.1, on the reverse strand, counting down.
GCCTCGCTGGGTCAGTGGAAGGCGTGGCTGCAGGGTCTGGATGGTAGATTTATAACATCACCACTGAGCCTGGCCCTGGGCTGCCATGCTCTTTCACTTGGGTGAGGTCCCTTAACAGCTAGCTGTTGGCCATACCATCCTTACTTGTTCAGACTGCTGGTTTCATAGACACATGATTTCAAAGCACATTTCCCGATCTAGAATGTCTAAGAAATCTAGAAAGTGATGGGTGATCAACGACCTGTGCAGGTGGGCTCTGCCCGCTGTGTCCTAGAGACAGTGGTGACTGGGACTTAAGGGTCAGCCCAGGACACCAGTGGGCAGAGTCCTAGTGTGGATCCTCCTGGTGCTCTTCCCTGGGGTGCTGGGATCCTTGGAAGAGCTGCTCACATTCTTGGTTTGGAAACCGGCAAGAGAGGACTTGACAGAAGACTGCCAGATGCCATGTCACCATCAGGGCCTTGTGGCCATAGCCCCACCCTGAGTGGGAACATGAGGTCACCTGCAGAGTCTCCCTTCTGAAAGCTGCCTGTTGATCCTGGACAGATGGTGCTGAGTTCATTGAGGAGGGGGACATACACTGAGGTTCACCCAGCATGTTAAATGTCTTGACGTTGATCTTGGTCTCCCTCTGAAATCAGTAGTCATTGAACTGGGAACGTTCTCTCTATCCTGGTTAGTGATACCAATATGAATGTGGTACAGGGAAAATTGTTAAGCAGTTGTCTGATTTTGCAAATGTTTTTGATGGGACCTAGTCATTTTCATTCTGGGATGACACCTTGGCTATCCCCTTTCACCTTTTGCAAAGAGACAGTATGCATGACTGCAGTTGTTGTCACACCATTCATTGATCACTCCAAACTTGCTACTAGATATGGGCATTGGCTCTGCCAGGAGGCTGCAGGTGCAAACAGCCCATGAGCACCCTTCCTTTGCATCTGGCGTCAGCGATGTGTCGGGCATCCTACCTGCATATTATCACATTCTGACAACAACCTGGGGCAGCTCAACAGAGAGCTCTTTTCATTCTTAAGTCATGTTCTGCATTGGTGATTTCTGTAACTGAATTCAGCTGTGTAGATGGTGTCACGTGTGGGAGGTGTTGGTGTGTTACCTGGTCTTGAGTCTTAGCACTCACTTGACCTTTCAGAGCTTCATCTGCTGGTGCCATCAGTGAGTCAGAGATGACCAGGGCTTTGTGAACTGTGAAACCCTTTGGTGGTGGCAGTGATAGTGAGATGGAGAATTGGTTTGGAGCTGAGAGAGGCAGTGAAACTCCAGGGGCTAAGCTCAGTGGGTTGAAAGAGAGAAAAAGCTCGTGTGATTTGTGTAATGAAGTCATTTGTTTATACACAACACTAAAATATGACGGGATTTTCATCAATTGATGAAATACAGGAAGCGAAACTCCATTGATCTAGATTTTAGGTATATTCTCCTTTGAATAGGTCAGGGCTGTAGCATTGGACCACGTGGGAGATGAAGTCCTAACATGGGGTGTGGTCCAGCACTGAGTGGTGCTCGTGCATCATCACACTTGAACCCAGTTTAGATGGTGCCTGTCTCTGGCAATGTTCTTTTCTTGTTCAAAGCCCTTTGCATCCTGTAATGATGCAGTTATCCTCATTGAGCGAGGCACTTGGGGTTCTCTCTCATTCCGAATATTTCACTGTGTCTCTGAGTATGAATCACCGGCTCACCTGTAAGTGTGTAATATTCTCAAAACACAGGTGCCTTCAGTGTCTGGCTCCTCACAGAAAGAAGGTGCTAGTTTGTCCTCCATGGATATGCTTAGTTGCACTCTCTTTGTCACCTCTCTTCCCCTGGGTGACAGAGACGCAAAGGATTACTCAAAGCCCATTTCTTCTGAGCAGTGAGAGACCCCAAAGGGGTTAATTTCCTAGAACCCTTAAGAGAGAGGCATTGCTCCTCGGGAAATTAACACGGGACTGGGTTTCTGTCTCAGTATTTATCTTCCAGGCCAGAAAGTTACAGAAAAGGAACAGAGGTGGAGTTATGGCTAAGCAGTGAAATAACAAAGTGACATTCCATAATGTAATTTGCAAAAGGTTAAGTCGACCCACCAACAAAAGCTTGTTCTTAGCAAATACTGTCTTTTCCTACAGCAGTTTCCTCATAAAGTAACTTTAGGTTAACCTGGTCCAAGGGCATCCATCCTTGAGCCAGCAATTTTGCTGTGTTACAATTCTTTATCTGCAACAGAGACTTTAGTCTGGGGAAAAGTTTCCTGCCATTTGAAAGCTTAACATTTCTATATGTAATTTTAAAAAGTTAGGTTATACCTAAAACTACAGGACTTTGGAAACTAGGCCCTGTGAAATACATTTGCTTTATAAATGCTAGTACACTCCTCCACAGTGTTCTTGCTGTGTTTGGTCATTAGGGCCTCCTGGGTTACAGAGGGCGCTGGGCTCTTCTGACAGGACACCCTGGGAGGCACATCCTTGCTGCTTTGTGGGCTGGCAGCCATTCACAGCTCCAGTTGTTGAGACATCATATCCTGTTCCAAGTTCAGTTCACTTTTCTGCTTGTTTTGTATTCCTCAAAAGATTGCAGTCACATTTAAGGTAGAGGCTGTTTCTTACTCTGTTTAATTAATCTGTTCCCAGTGCCCTGTAATGGTGCTGAATAAATAGTTGAAATTACTTAGTTGAGTCAGTGACTGTTTATCCTTATCCTGCAGATAGACAGATCTGTGGCTAAGCCTTGAAGGCTACTAAAACCCCACTTAGCAGCTCACATTTGGGAATGATTCCATTAGCGGGTGAAAACACTAGCTTACTTTGACTTCAGTTAAGTGCAAATCAGCTACACAGTGAAAACATAAGAAATGCATGGCATGTTTAGCATTTGGAAGCATGGTTTGGGTGAGTTGGACCGGTTCTGTTCAGTAGAATTTTTGGTGTTGATGGAAACGTTCTGTGTCTGTGCTATCCTAACACAGCAGCCGCAGGTCACATGGGGCTGTGGAGCCCTTGAAACAAGGCTGATAGAACTGCGGAACTGCACTTTTCATTTCTTTTAATTTTTATTAACTTTAATTCACACAGTCCCATGTGGCTGGTGGCTGCTGAATTGGCGGGAAAAGAAGAATGGCAGAGAAAGCAGGCAGGGCAGATCCCCACGTGTACCTGGATCTAGTAATAATAGTTACCTGGAAGAGTTTTGCCTTTTCTCCCTTTAAGGCCTCTCGTGTTTTGTTAAATTTTTCCTTTTTTTCTTTGCAAAACTGTTTGTTGATCCTTCCATGCTTTCTTGTAATTAAGATTGGCACACTAACAACACTGTAGAAGTTCTGACCATGGGTTGAGATGTATTGACTCTTGTTTTGTTTTTAATGTTTCTTGGTCACATTTTCTGGGTCAGATTCCCTAAGGAGAAGGATGTCATCCTTCCTGTCATGTTCTAGGATTCTGGGGCAAAGATGAGCTGGAGTGCAATGGAGATGGGCAGGCGTCTTCCCAGGCTTGCAGCACCAGTGTCTCTGCCCCAGGTTATTGCTGGTGTCCCCACCCCAGATACCTGGAGGTCTGCAGAGATGCATACTTTCCCTCGTACGCAGACATTCTCCTGCTGTGCCCTGGCCCCGAGCTCCTGACTCCCGGGGCTCGGGCCTGCAGAGGGTTTGGCTGTGGAGTCTGCCATCCAGCTACCAGCACTGCTTCTGGTTGCCTCTTTATCTGTTCTTCTTGTTCTTGTGAGTTGATGCCTTTTACAGTTACTGTCACTGGCATAGTATGGATTTGGGAGGGAGAGGCTGTTGCTTTGCATCACACGGGGTAGCGGAGATGCAAAAAGGATTACTCAAAGCCCATTTCTTCTGAGCAGTGAGACACCCTGGAGGGATTAATTTCCAGGAACCCTCAAGAGAGAGGCATTCCTCCTTCGGAAAATTAATCCTGAACTGGGGTTCAGTCTCAGTATTTATTCTCCAAACCAGAAAGTTACAGAAAAGGAACATAGATGGAGTTATGGCTAAGTGTAGTTTAACAATAGAGGCTGGTAACATCAGTGAAATAACAAAGTGACATTCCATAATGCAATTTGCAAAAGGTTAAGTAGATCCACCAACAAAAACTTGTTCTTAGCAAATACTGTGTTTTCTTACAGCAGTTTCCTCAGTATTTTTACATAACAATAAAGCAACTTTCTTAACATATCAATCAGTAGGTTAACCTGCTCCAAGGATGTCTGTCCTTGACAACCAGCAACTTTGCTGTGTTAACAATTCTATATCCACAGCAGAGACTTTAACCTGGGGAAAGTTTCCTGTCTTTTGCAAGCTTAACATTTCTAGAGGTAATTTCAAAAAGCTAGGTTAAACCTGAAACTACAGGGCTTTGGAAACTAGGCTCTGTGAAATACAATTGCTTTATAAATGTTAGTATACTCCACAAGAGGTGTCTTGTAGACACGCTCAGCTCCAGTCTTAAACCTGAACTGAAAGGTGGCTTTTGTGTGTTTTCTTGTGCCAGTCTTTATGCTACTTTAATAGAAAACCTTACCCAACCAAATAACTGCATTTGATTATTCTTCTTATTTTATGTAAAATTTGTCTTCATGGCATCTGTTTTTCTCACCGCCCTAACAACTTGGACATGTGGGTCTGTGGCTGTGCTGTGTCCAATTCCTGGCAGCCAGATGCTGCAGAGAGAACTGTGCAGCAGAGCTGCTTCCCAGTGGCCCCTTGTCTCTGCTGGACTCATGATGCGAGCAGATATATGCTTGGATTTGTGCATCTTGTCTTCACAGATGGGTGCAGAGGGAGGTCTGCTTGCTCAGAGTCTGTCACTCCCAGCTTTCCTTCTGTGTGTGAAACTAATGATTATCTCCCTGTGTGTTGTGTGTCTCCAGGTTGCCTGAAGCTCAGCAGAGAGTTGGAGGCTGCTTTTTGAATCTAATGCCACAGATGAAAACCTTGTACCTTGCATATTGTGCCAATCACCCATCTGCAGTGAACGTCCTCACAGAACACAGGTTTGCTCACTCTGCCATCTGGATGCAGGGAAGGGGGACAGTTCTGTGGTCTTTGAATAGTACGTGAAAAACAATGTTAATATTCACTTGATTATGAAATGATGATAACTTTAATTACCCATCAGACTTAGTCTTTGAGAAATGCTGGTAAAGAGTCTTTGAAGTGGTGGTGTTTTTGTAAAAGAGAAGGATCTGTATTGAAGTCTTCCCTCCAGCCTAAGAGCCCTTTGGAAAACAGGTGGAAAGGACTGGTAAGTACTCTGGAATGTAGCAAAGGATGCATCAAGGCTACTAGAATCATATTTCTCTCAGTTCATAAAACGGGAAGTTCATGAGACAATTAGATAGGCTGTAAGAGAAAGAGTCTCATTTCAAATTAGGACTAGATTTTATAGGCAGAATGTTAAATTGGAGACATTAACTTTAGCTTTTCAACCTGAAGCAAATTAAAACAAGTGGAACAGAATGTACAAGTTTTTTGCTAGTTTTATAAGGCAAGGCGATGTGTGTTTCCTAAGAGACGGAGGGAGTTGCTTAGCTGTCTCCGGTACCTGGGGGAGTCTCAGCAGTCAGTGAATGTGGAGGAGGGAGGGTTGGCTTTGTTTTAGGTAACTGTACGCACAACTTGAGAACTCAGAGGCTCGCTTTCTGCTTCTAAGAGAAGCAGTTTTTCCATAAATGTTTTAAGGGAAAAAAAAAAAATCATGGTTTCTTTTGAAAACAGCTCAAGGTTTTTCAAAGCCATAAATGGAACACCTATTGTCTTAGTAACATCCCGATAACTGCCATTGTGCTTCTAATTTAAATATTTAGCTTCAATTTAACATTTCAACTTTAAACTCACTTTTGATGAGCAGGTGTTGCTTACTTGTTTAGAAACGCAGTGAGGTTCAAGTGTAGCAGTATGTGGGCATTGTCAGGTTGTAGCAGAAGTGGTAGCAGGGCAGACTTGGCCTTGAGTCCTGACTGCCGCCCTCCTGCTGTGGAGCTTTGGACAGGTTACCTCACCTCTGTGGTTTCAGCTCCCTTTCCTGATTCTGAAAAGTGTCTTTTCATAGGGTTATTATAAGCATTAAGCAAAACATATATAAACTGTCATATCAGCATGAACATGATAAATGTTCAATAAATGCTCATTGTTTTGTTGTCGTGTTTTTAACAACAACAACAAAAAAAATGAAATGACCCTGGACTGTCTGTGAGCTAACAGTATAATGCAAGGAGTTTACTATTATTATTATTGATGGATAGTTATTTATGGGGACTGGGCAGAGTATCAGTCCACTCAAATGCTGTGTAGCTGCTTTCTCCATAACCCCCAGGGGTGGAGTTGAAGCTTATAAGGGACTTAGGGACAAAAGTGGAGCTATTCCAAGGAAGAGGCTGCAGAAGTGGAAGATTCCCAGGTGCCTCTCAGCCTCCTGTGCCTTATCCTTGAGGTTGCTGGCATCATTCCCCTTATCTTACACAAGCATAGCATTCTGTTCCTTTCCCTTCCTCAGTTGCTAAGCAACCTGTGCAGGGGAAAGATTGTGATTATTGAATCCAGAACTCCAGAGACCACAGGGATGCAGTGAGTTCTGACCAGCATTCCTATACTGGACATATTTTAAATATTAAAGGATTAAAAATGTTTGAACTTCCCGTTTGTGTTAAAGCATTTCCAATCCTGAAATGAAGCAGCAGCTTTCGGCAGTATGATGAGAGAATACACAGTAGTCATAGAAAAGAAAAACCCGAGGAGGCCGCCTTCAGTGCTCTCCTGTCTGCCCTTCCTCTTCCTCGCCACGCTGGGAGTGTGGGCCACATTAGCGAGCATGAAGCACATGTGCAGTTACGTGCTGTCCATCTCTTCCTAGGAACTTTTGAGTTAGGTGAAATTTCCATGAAAGTGAAATGTATTACATTTGTCTCTTTGAAAATTCTTCAGGAATTATTGATGCAGTGATCAGGGAGATAAACAAAAATCAAGTGGGATGTTAGGGTAAAATGGTAAAAATGGTTTTTCATTTTTTTCTCCCACTCCCCTTTTTTGGGAGAGGAAGACTGACACTGTAGGGATGGGAATATAGAAAGAGAGTAGGGTAAACAGTTTTGGGGAAAGAGTGTGACTAAAATATTTTCCCCATCCTAAAGATGACATTTAAAGCAACTAAGACTGTTCAGGTTTCCTAACCTTCAGGGGAGATGCCCATGAGACTGTGCTGCTTATCTTCTTCTCTGCTATTACCCGTGATGACCGTTTGTGTCGTGTGCGAAATGTAAGCACAGTGTTTCTCAGAGTAACCAGAGGAAAGAGTACAGATGAGTGTTTGAGTCGGTGAGTGCCTGAGCCTCCTCCGTGTGGCATGCCCAGGGTGTGGAGGTGGGTGGGCTCAGGCCGTGCTCCGACAGCAGCCCCAGAGCAAGTCTCTGTAGCCTTCGGCCCTAAGAGTCTCAGCCACAGAGAGAGGAAAGTCCCCAGAGCCAGCAGGGCCTGGTGGCAGTAGGACGTGATGCTTGTGTGCCCTCCTGAGGTCCCTGAGCCGAGAGGGTTCCCACCCAGTCTACCACAAACCACAGCCCACTCCCAAAGTATATGTCGGTGAATGGGGACTGTGAATTCTTATAGCCAAGAGCTTCTTTCAGTGTTCCTGCTGTTTGTGCTGGGAGTTGTAGCTTCTGACCCTTGCCTGCTTTCCTATATTTGCTACTGTCTTTAAGCTGCCACACCTATGGGTGGATAATCTGTTTTCTGTGCTTGAGTATACTTTCTAAGGATTGACTTAAGTGTAGTGTTTTGAAAGTTAAAACTTACATGACTTCACAGTCCTTGTCTTGTTTTAGTTTAAATTCTGAGTAAATCTTGTGAATGTGCAGGGTCACCAGTTCTATGGAGTTACCACTGAGATAGATGTACCTCTGCGTGATCATAGGACAGCAGACGTCGTAGTCTGTGGCTGGCTATTTTGAATAGACTGTTGGTTTCATAATTTAGTCTGTGAACAATGATTTTTCTCTAATAGTGTGTTACTTTTTGCATGGCTATGTGGTAGTTCTTTTCCCCTCTGTTCCTTTTGTTGATGTCTTGCAGCCCATAGCATCGTTTCAGTGAGTGCAGGGGAGTAGACACTGTGAGTGTTGCTAGCGTTGGTGGAAATTAAGCTGAAAGAGCCATTGTTTTGTCAAAATAGCTGTAACTAGCTGTTCTGTTTTATTATGGTACTACATTTTCTAAAAACTCTAAAATGGAACTAAAACAATGATCTGTGAAGATTTATGAAGTTCTGTTTCCTTTCTTAACTGCATGTACCTGTTCTGGCATCTTAAGAATGTTATATGAATGTTAAATAAGTTACTTTTCCTTGTAAAAATTTCACTTAATTTTTTAGTTTTAGGATGGGGGGTGATGATGAAAGCCTGTGTAGTTTTGTTAATTTTTCTCTGCCAAGACTAGTTAGGAAATTTCAAATAAACTGCAAAATACCAATAATGACCTGAGCAGATTTCTGCTTGGTTTGTATCTTGGTAGAAAAGGTCCTGTATGGATTATATTTAAAGGAGTTGAAATATACTTTGAGTGTCATGAAGTTTGTTTTTATGGGACTGTTCCTGGTACATTGCTTAGCACTTGGAGAAATGTTGGTCATATGTAAATTCCTCCTGTGCGTTCCGCTCACGCCTCAGGCATTGGTGGAGTGAGCAATCGAAGGAGATGAGCATTTCTGAGTAAGGAGGAGTGGGTTGTTGTGAATGCAAGCAACAGCGTTGCCTGTGGTCAGAGGGGCTAGGACGGGCCAGTCGCACTGTCCACTAGGGACTGGGCTGTGACTCACACGGAGATCTTCAGCCCTTCTAGCAGTGGCAGCCCGTACAGTGGCTCTCATGGCAAGTCTTCACCTGCAGCACACACACAACAATGCGTGTGTTACCAGCACAGTCCTGATGCCTCTGCCCTCTGCAGTGCTGGCTGTTGCCCCAGCTGGTGGGGGAGGGGGAAGTGGTGGCACTGCAGTGGGGGCAATCTGTCCCCAACCTTCCTATTACCACCCATCTCTGGTGGGAAGGTCAGTGTCGAGGAGGGAGAAGGGTGTCTCTGTGTTTAGAAATGATAGTGAAAACGTGAAAGTGTACTCAGGTACTAGGGTGCTCATCATGACTTTTCAAACCAGTACAGCTTTGGGGGTGAACGGTGCAGTTATCCACAACAAGGTCCTGAAGATATCACCGTGTTCAGTTTCAGTACTCCCAGTGCTGTGCTTTTCCCCAGAAAACAACTTTTAGAAATCACAAAGTTACAGACACAAGATGTAGAGCAGTGAGTCATCTGTGAAAACAAACACACATGCGTGCACACCCACAAACACACCCGGAAGTCGTTTGACAATTTCTATGCTAATAATTTTTAAAATTGCATCTTCATTAGGGGCTGTCTTGCAGTAATAAAATAATTATGAAGCCTTATATATAGAATTGAGAATATGGTTATTCTACCTGTTATTTTTTTATAACTAGGATATGTGAAGCTTCCTATCTTTATAGTTCACTCTGATTTTGATAATATCTCTAAATGTGTACATATGTTTATTTAACAGACTGATTCTATGGGTGAATAGACAGAAGGCACTGTCAACCACATTACGGCTGTGTGTTTTGTGCAGCACAGGCCCGCACTCTGGCGCCTTTTCTTAATAAGACCACCCAGGTGTTTATAGATAGTAGTCTTCTAAAGAGGTCTTACATGCTTGAGAAATGTAGGGCTAATTTCCTAGTGCTTCATTGATTTGCTTTTAGCCTGAGACTTGAAACCTCAGATTTCTAAGTTGGCGTAGTTTCTCCCCTGGGATGCCTTAGCAGGGTCGATGTGAACCAGATAAGGGTGGGATGGAGATGGGATTCGCCAGCACCAGCTTGTTCTCATGCCTCCCCACTGGAAGTCAGTTTTAGGTTGAACCATCTGAAACTGTCAGTATTCACCATTTTTGAACTAGCAGTTCCATGTGGCTTAGCCTAATATTGGCTGTATTTTTTCCAGGTGCCCTTAATGTGTCTGGTGTTCCCAGAAGCTTGGGTGGTGGGCCTGGTATAAAGGGGGTGAGTGGGTGGGATGGTGAGGGAGGCCTGGCAGTGGAGGATCCCTGCACTTCTTGTGAGACCTGAACTGAGGACCAGCTTTTCCCTCAGTATTTCTTTTAGGATTTTCATACTCATTCTAGGGTAGAATGTGGTGGTTGAGGGGTCACCTGGTCTCCTGGCATGGGACATGGGCAACCTCAGCTGGTGCCCCTTCTTCCCCCAGCCATGGGCCACAGGGCTCCAGGGCCTGCAGTGATGCTCGCCCAGCAGTGAGCAGGACAGACTGGGCCTGGCAGGGCGTTCCAGGTTACCTGTTTTGCAGCAGGGGGATGGAACAGCACAGCGTTGAGGGCACTGTCAGCAGTCACTAAAGTGTGGTGGCCAAGCCTGACCCCTCTGGCACCTGCCTGTGTCACTTTGATGTCAGGACTGTTGGAACTCTGAGTGCAGATATGACTTGTGTGGACTAGAGGCCTTGTTGTAGGGAAAGTTAGAGGAAATACAGTACAGGTGATGGCGAAGATCAGGAAGACTAGAGAAGGGTTTAAAACTTGTCTCTAACTTTCTTTAATTGCTGAATATACATTCAGTTTCCTTATCTTCAGATTAGGACATTTTTCTTCTTCACACACTGTGAGGGTGAAATGAAACGGTGAGAAGAAAATGCTTTTAAGATTCTGAAGCCTCAACACTTCCCTGTTTGTTGTGCTGCATGTGCACACTCCAAGGTCACAGCCGCTTCCAGCTGCTTGTGTAGGAAGCTTGGCGCAGGTGGGCATTGGGGGCATTTGCTGGGCACAGGGCAGTGAGGGTATCGGTGTGCTCACTCAGTGCGCTGTAGTTTTGAAGCTGCCTGTATGTGAGCAACTCGGTGGTAGTTCTTTACAGCTCGAAGTTCTGAGATAAGCAGAAACCATGCCAGCTATAGGAGCGTGTGCTTAGGTTTGGGCATGTCTGCATGGCGTCGACATGCTCAAGTGCCTTTTCCTTAATGGCATTACAGGGAGTCCTACGCGTTCTGTTACACATGTTGTTCATCCGAGAGCAATAATGGGAACCTTTGAGGGTCCCCCTTTGGTGCTTTGAAGCAACCAGCACAGGTTATAATAGCTGTAGCCTTCAAGATACTGAATGAAACACCGTGTATTCACACATCCTGGCTCCTGCCGTCAGTTCTTCCATTGCTAAATTCCAGTGTCTTCTTTTTTGCTGCCATATCGCGTGCTGCCCAGTGAGGAGTTGGGGGAGTTCATGGAGATGAAAGGAGCCAGCAGCCCAGGGATCCTCGTGCTGACCACGGGCCTCAGCAAGCCATTCATGCGCCTGGACAAGTACCCCACGCTGCTCAAGGAGCTGGAGAGACACATGGAGGTACTGTGCTCCTTGTCCTTGGCCAGCCTCACCACCAGAGAGACTGTTATGTGTGTTTTAGTTCACAAGCCAGAACCAGCAAAAAGAGTTTAAAGTGTTTTCAACTTTGTGTATTTTCAAACTGATATTTTTAAATCCCATGTTATAAGTTTTTTCCTGCTTACCCCAGCCCCATAGAAAGGCATGTGCCTTTCCTCCTCCCCCTGTCCCGCTGCTGCTACAGACAGTAAGCAAATAAGTTACAGAGTAATAACAGCAAAGGAACCATTTAATTCATGGCTATGTTTATCTTATTTTTAAATACCAAGTTGCAGGCTGGAACAAAGCTGGGTGCAAGCTTTTCTCTTGGCTCGTGTCTGCGGACCTTTTCTGTGAGTGGCAGGCCCTTGGTCTTCCTGTGGCTCCTCTGCTGTCCCGCTCTCGTGCAGAAGCAACCTGTGGCCGCTGTGACAATTGGGCGCTGCGGCGTTTCAGAAAAACTTTAGTTATAGAATGGGCCCCGGCTTGCTCTTCCCTGTTCTGTTCCATCTTACTTTTCCCCTAAGTGCATTGGCTCTGTGATTCCTTTAAGGAATAAGAAATAACACTTCAATGCTGAGGAAGAAAGGGCATGTTAAGGGTTGAAAAGTGTTGGAAATGTTCAAGCTAGTTTATAGTGTATGCCTTTTTAAGAAGGATTTGATTATGAACGTTAATATTATGTTTCTTTTATTCAAAGGATTATCATCCCGATAGACAAGATATTCAGAAATCTATGACTGCCTTCAAAAACCTTTCAGTAAGTGATAAAGCATTTTATCAACTGAAAAAGATGAAAAAGAAATTACTTGAGAACTGAATTCAATGTTTACTCAGATAAAACAAAAATAGATAGTAGGCATTCCATGGATGGTAAATTCTCTTGCATTAATGGACTATGAACACCAGAAGAATGACACAATAATTATTTAAATTTTAAAAAGACACAACATAGTTGATGTTATTGCTGCTTTAAAATTATTTAAAATGTTTTGTAATCTCCATCTACAGTGTCTTTAGTGATATACTGAGAAACGGAACACTGGTGGTTCTCTTAACTGTTGTCATGTTGTCTTACCAACTGCAGTTTTAAATATCTGCCTTATTTCCTTTTTCCCTCTTCTCAGTCTTCTGTGTTGTCAGACTTAAAAAACCAGAACAAAAAAATTCTTTGGTGCACACTACGTTTCTTTCTAAAAGTGGCAAAAGTCTTCTATATTTTTCCAAAATAGTGTTTTAATATTTCAGAGCATTTTTGTGTGTTGCTTCTCTTGACTTGTTTCCCTACTTTTAAGCAAATGCTTGTAATTCCATACAATTAAGCAAATAGTTTGATAGTTGTCTGTCTTAAGAAGTAAGCTACAAAGCAGTGTGGTCAAAACCTAAGATTCTGGGAATCTCTCTGTTTTAGCAGTGTTGTTCTGTGTTTCTCAGGCCCAGTGTCAGGAAGTACGGAAGAGGAAAGAGCTTGAGCTGCAGATCCTGACAGAAGCCATCCGGAGCTGGGAGGGGGATGACATTAAGACCCTGGGCAGCATCATCTACATGTCCCAGGTCCTCATTCAGTGTGCAGGAAGCGAGGTACTGCAGTCCAGAGCGCCATCCTGCTGTCTGCCCGACTCTTAAGATTTGTGATCAAGATTTTAAAAGGATGTTGAGTAATAACAAAATTTAAATTTGTGGCCTACTTTTTATCCTTGCAAATATGATAGAGGCGTATGGCATATTAGAGTGACTTAGAGCTGTGTGTGGATTTGTTGACCAGTTTAGATCCAGCCAAGATCACTTTGGGCCAAAGCCTATATGAACTGAAGCATGTGTTCAGGCAGGACTGCATGTATGCTTGTCTGGCCAAGGGCTTCCTGTCGAGGCTCTCACTCTCAGGAATCTGCTGTTTTTGATGGTTTGGGTCATTATACTTTTCTATTAATGTATAATAATTGGTAGTTGCTTATGGAGGTCACAGTTTTCTAATGGGTTCTTTTTGAGTGAGCAATCAAACCAGATTCTCCTTCTATCCCCACGTAGTGAAAATTGAACAGTTTGTGATTCACGATTCACACAAGTTACATGTTCATTGAGTCACTAAGTAGGTACCTCTTTTTGAAATTTGTTATACTTTTGCCAGAAATAATTAACATGAGCAGACCTGCCAATGAAACATGAAACTCTTAAGTCAGTAAGAAAACTGAAACTTATACTTACAATGTGTATTTCTTCCCACCTACAAAATTTTAAAATATCACGCCCTCTACATACTAAGGTCTTATAGTTTGGGTACTATAAGAAATCATGACTTTTCTTATTTACTACCATTATCAAAAACCCTAGATCTTTCCTGAAGCAATTTGTTTCTTAATCATGTGCTTTTTAACTTTATTTAAAATTATCTGTGGAAACATTTCCCAAAGTGTGTTCTTTGTGATAGTAAACCTAAGCAGCATTGATGGGTGCTCCTTTAGAAATGGCTCATAACTGAAAAGATTGTAATCAGTTGAAAAGATGTATGACAGAACTTCTCAAAGCCTTTGCTCTAAATATTCCCAGTGCATGTTGTGAATCTTCCAGAGGGAATATAATACGTTGTTTTCAATGATTTCTTTAAAGTATAGAAACTTTTTTTTCCCAAGGCACTTTGCATAGGTCTAGTGTTCTGAGGAATATGCTCAAGGAAACTACTTCTTAGTATTTATTTCCCTTTTTAAGGTAGTGGTTTAAATGTCAGCATTTGGAAAGGGCTGTGTGGCATTTCTGTTTCTATGTCTCCTTTTAGATTCTTGGGAATTTTTGTCTTCTAATTGTGGTCTCTCTGACTTTTTTTACCTTATTAAAGCAAATGATTTTTAATATGTAAGCAATACTTTTAAGTCTTTCATGTAAACCATTTAAAGTTTATGGGGTGGATGAAAACAACATTGAAAGTATTTGTGCTCACATCTTTAAGTAGATGTTTGATAAAAAAATTATTTGGATTTGTTTGTTTTTTATATTAGGAAAAGAACGAAAGATACCTTCTACTCTTCCCAAATATTTTGCTAATGTTGTCTGCCAGTCCTAGGATGAGTGGTTTTATCTATCAGGTAAAATACACATTTTAAGTTTACGTTTTATTGTCTCTTGTGGATGTGAGAATCATTTTCAGGTTGGCTTTGAATTTTCGTGTTAAATACTACATGTATCTAGGTATGTGCTATGCGTAGTGTTATGTGTATAATGTTATATGTTCATATATGGACACACAGCTGTTGGTGTGTTTCTGTGTGACTATGCAAACATATCCTTATTTTAATTCTAAGCAAAAAAGAAGGAAAGAAGTATCAATTTGTAGAGCAACCTTGCCAAGATACAGACCATGGTGGTGCAGATCAGTCTCTGTCCCTGAGTTGGGATTTCTCGTGCCAAGCACTCTGCTCCTCTGCAGTGTAGTTTGCTGTTCTGCCAAGTGGGCTCAGTAAGGGGCTGTGGGTGCCGTGGGGTAGTGTGGGCTATGAGGTGTTGTAAGTGGTCCAGCCAAGTACCCGGGCAAACATCAGGTGATTGACGCAGTAATGTAGGATCACTTAACCTTGCTATTTTATAATCATTTCACTGCTTTGAGAAAATGTGAGAGCTGATTTGAGAAGAAAATGCAAGGGGGTCTTTTCCATTGCTGTACTAATTTGTAGTGGTGTTAGTAAGTAGCTTCCGTTTTCCTGTATGTCTAGTACATGCTCTTGGCAGGTTTCATTATTTTTGTTTCTGGGAAGTTACAGAATCTAATGCCCTTCCCATCAGTTTTGAGGGCTGGTCAGTTGTGAGAGCCTGCTGCGGCAGCCGACGCTACTTTGTCCTCTCTGAGCTGCTTTCCTGTAGAGTGAGTGTTACTTTTTGTTCTTCCTAATAAGAATGTTAGAGAATATTCAGTCAAAAGTTGACTCGGCTTGACTGTACCTGCACAGAAGCCTTTATCTGCCACCCAAAGAGGCCTTTGTTACCCCGGAAGAGGACTTTACCATTGATGAAGCTTATGCAGTCACGTGTTGCTTAATGGCGAGGATGTGTTCTGAGAAACACATTGTTAGGTGATTTCGTCGTTGTGCACTTGCACAGGCCTAGATGGTAGGGCCCACTACACACCAAGGCTGCATGGTTAGCCTATGGCCTAGCCACTGTTGTAGATGCAGCAGCGCATAGCCATATATGGACAAACTCAGAAAAGTAATGTCTTAATTTGTGAGGCCAGTGCTGAGGAGGGGTTGTCTGTGGCTGAGATAGTACCCACTATGGGTTCCCCCCAAACTGGCAGCTACACTTTTGTTAAATGACCCTGATAAACCTAAATCTGAGTTCATTCCCATCAGCACTATCTGGCTTTGTATTTTATAACCCCCATATCTTATTTTGTTGGCTGGAGATGGGTCCCTGCTCTCTTAAGGGAGAAGAGCTTGCAATTGCGGTGGGCTTAGGTCCCTGCCTGTGAGGCTGGTGCTCACATGGGATGTGCCCTGATGCTGTCGTGGCTTGCCACTGCAGACCTCATCCTGCTCACAGGATCCTGTTCTCACTCTGGGTCCAGTTTCTTGGGGTTTCTTTCTCTAAGTCAGTGACCCATGGTATGTGCATCATCAGTGTACATCTCTACTCTTAGAACACACTGGCGTTGAGGGATGTTAGAAAATGTTAAACCCAACAACAATAATAACGTCCTGTGTGCTGGTGTTAGGATATGCCAGGTTAGACAGTTACGCAGTTTTATTTTCTGTAGGACTTCTCCAAGCTTTTAAAATATTTATGTGCATCGTGAGTCTTGGAAAGGAGTGTACAGTATGTAGTAGCATTTTTCAAATACAGTTGGGCACTGAAGTATCAAGCAGTCTACTGTTCTACCTATCATACTTTAGGACGGGGTTCCTCAACCTCGGCACTGCTGACATTTTGGACTGGATAATCTTCACTCTGGTCCAGAGGGGAGGGAAGCTGTCCTGTAGGATGTTGGCAGCCTCTCTGGCCTGTACCTGCTGGATTTTAGGGACACCTGCCAGGTTCCGACTTTGCCAGATGTCTTCAGTGGGGGATAGAATTCCCTACACCTTGTTGACAAACATTGTTTTTGGAAATGCAGAGACAGAGTCCAGCTCCTTGGCTGACTAGTCATTCCTCAAGCAGCTTGGCCCCAAACACTGATGGACTTTTCCTGAGGACTGGATTTGCCACCATGTGCCCCGGTTTATATGAACTGGACCAAGTTATTTTGTGTTTAGTTCTGCTTTGTATATAATGGCCAGTTTGCATCCCTGTTCTGGTATCTCTCCATTGACATTTGCTGCACAGTTACTGATTCCTTCCATTTTCAGAGGACAGGTTTGCCCACCGTTTTCTTCATGGTGGGCAGCATTTAGCACAACTGCTTATTTTCTGTTAACTACAAAATAACTGTTACACAATCTCTCTTCTTGCCTCAGTTTCCCACCCTTACTTTGCCTTCAGGCTTGAAGCTTCCTCTGCATTTCTCTATGAGGCAAATAGGTGCTTCCTTTTTATGAACTTGCCAATTGAAACAGCTGTCGTGTGCTGTAGTGTTTCCATCACAATGTGTAATATTATTGTCCTGGTATTTATGTTTAGAGTAATTCATCAGATGAAATTTTTGTTCTTGTTTTGTACTCTGTACCTTTTTACCACTTTAATTTCTTGATTATAGTATCATGATTTCTTATTTGAGACAGAGATTTTTATATTATATGTGCATCTGCTACAAACAAGAATTTTTTTTGATTCGCAAAAACAATTCCTCTGCCATTCCTAAAATCATTAAATATTTACTTTAATAATGGTATCTTCTTTGTTAGAAAATTATTAATTTTATTTTTTTTGTGGGGGGTGTTCTTTTTTAGGGAAAGCTACCAACGACAGGAATGACAATCACAAAGCTTGAGGACAGTGAAAATCATAGAAATGCTTTTGAGATATCAGGTGACAGGCACTAACTGTGTGAATGCCATCGGTCACCGCGATGCAGGGGGAGGCAGCTGGCCATTCGTGTGCAGATTTCTGCTTGCACATTTCGGAGGGTGGTGGTTAAGCGCTGTTGAGTTCTGCTCTGGGTGTGTGCGTGTGCCCTGTGTGTGCTTTTTACCGGTGTTTCCCTTCAGCCCATTCTTTTCTTGTCTCTTTCAGGGAGCATGATTGAGCGAATATTTGTGTCGTGCAGCAACCAGCATGATCTGCATGAATGGGTGGATCGTCTTCAGAAGCAAACGAAAGTCACCCCTGTGGGAAACCCCCCCATGAAGCCTCATTCTGTGCCATCTCACACTGTAAGGGCTCACATGCTCCTCCTCCTTCCAGCTCCAGACAGTGGCAGTCTGTGCTGGAGCCATCAGCCAGGGATCACTTGCTTTAAGCACAATCAGTATCTGGACCACGAGTGTAGAATACTTGCTTCGTACTTCTTTGCAAAGATTTGGTCCTCTCCATCTGTGGTGAATTGTGTCACGGTGATCGTTCTTGTGAAGCAGCCCTAAATTGTGCGTGCTCACACAGTTCAGTGACATGCAGGTGGGAAGCTTCCTCTGCTTGGAGTGGCCCTGGGGAGTTTCCTGCTAACGCCCCAAGAGCCACCAGTCCATAAGTGATTTTTCTGAGAATTTTACTTGTATTTATTATGTTTCATTTAAAAGAACAACAAAAATAAGTGATTATGATGATGAAAAGGGCGAGGTTCGTGTTGAAAGCATTGAAACATAATTTTTGACTTATTACTTTGATTTTTAAGAAATTCCATTTATCTTTCACTTAGAAAGTTCAGTAGCTCTTTGGTTATGTTAGAGACTTACAGTGTTTCAAAATAGATCAGCACCAAAGTTTCAGTATTTAAACCTCTCTACTGGTAATTGGTATTGAATTATTTTAACATTCATCATCTTTACCAAATAATATTGAAAAACTGGGCCAAACCTTTTAAAGAATGAATCATAACACAGGCGTTTTTAGTTTGTAGATTTTTCTTATGTCCTTATTAGATTATTAGGATAGTTTATGCCGTGTAGTTTCTCCATTCATTAGCCTTTACATTAAGGTTCATTATTTGAACCACATTAATTATTAGGACATTTTCTACCATGTAGCTCATTCTTCCATTTGTTATTCTTCATATTAAAGTTTTAGGTCAAGAAGGGTCATGATAGTGTAACATTTTGACCAAAGTTTCATGGCCTCACTCTATTTCTCTCAACAATTTGGAGGTTAAAACTACTTATTTGCTTTAGCTTAACATTTCATTTTGAGTGGTTCTGCCATTTATAACTTCCCCATACTTCTCAAAATACTGAAGACACTTAGCTTTCATGGAACTAAATTGATCCCAGGGGTCTTCAGAAAGTTGGGAAGATTTGTATTAACTTTTACTTCCGTTTTTCCCTGAACTTCCTAACATACCCTCGTGTGTGCAAGTGTGTCTGTGAAGAGCAGTGGCGTGTAAAGAGCAGTGGAAGTGCTTTCCATCCACGCTTCCTTTCACAGTGTGAGACTAGGCTCCGTTCACTTTTACAACAGGCCAGCTGTGCCCTGCGCCTGGGCCTGGCATCACAGTGTTTGTTTTCACATCACTGGCAGCTGGGAAGGGTCCCTTTAGCGGGGAGTGATGGAGCCCCTCCGTGTGACGGCACCATGCCTCACATTTGAAATGCTCTCCGGCCTTCTTGTAGGGAGTCCGTTTTATGGGAGCATGTGTTTTCCCCGCATCTTGAATCACATTCTAATTTTAGCGTAAAGCATACCTCTTCTGACTTTTTCAAGTGAGGGGAAACAAAGCCAGGCATTACTTACTGTGACATTAATGCTAAAAGGGATGCTTTATGTAATTTTATCTATCTGTAAGTTATTTAGTTTGAAAAAAATTATAGTGGTTGCATAGTGTGAGTCTCACCACTCCCCCACAGTTAGCACGTAGTTACTGCAGGAGGTTTATCACTTCTGCTCTTGCATGCCAGGGCATCAGCTTGTGTGGGCGTTCCCTCCCTCCCAGCTGAGTTTCAGACTGTGTTCCCATCCTTAGGATGACGGCCTCACTCCAGCTTCCAGTTCACAGAATCACTCAACTCGTTCTCCCATCAAGTATGCCCTCCCCACTGTTATTGCTTAATTTAAGGGAGTTGGCTGAGTTTGAGTGTTCTTATTTTATTTAATGTTTTATCATTTAACTGTCAGTGTGATGGGATGTTTTTGGGTTTTTCAGGAATGTAAACCTCATTAATAACATGCTCCTCTGAGAAATTAGATTTCGACAAACATTGTTTTGGTTAGAGCTGAGTTTTCCAAGAAAATAACTTGTTTAATAGCAGGGACTGGTGGTTTTCTATAAAGGTCCAGGTGGTAATATTTTCAGCTTACAGGTCTCTGTTGCAGCTGTATTTTGCCTTTGTCACGAATAGCAGCCAGGGACAAGGACAGTCTTGTTGTGTGCCAGGAAAACAAGTTTTCCTTTTTCTTTTCTTTTCCTTTCCTTTCCTTTCCTTGCTTTTCTTTCTTGTCTTTTCTTTTTTAAAAACAAAAGCAGGAGTCAGGCCCTAGTTTTGCCCACCCCTATTTTATAAAATTTTGATACTTATACTAAATGAAGTACCTTTTTCCAAACTTTACT
This sequence comes from Cynocephalus volans, assembly GCF_027409185.1. Classification (NCBI taxonomy): domain Eukaryota; kingdom Metazoa; phylum Chordata; class Mammalia; order Dermoptera; family Cynocephalidae; genus Cynocephalus; species Cynocephalus volans. The sequence continues at coordinate 2,912,776 of NC_084466.1, read as the reverse complement.
CCAGGCAAGTAAATGTGGCTGGAGTGTCTGGGTTTGGAGCCCCCAGCGTGGAGCTCTCCCTTCTGACTGTAGCACGGCCCTGGCCTGAGCAGATAGTGGGGAGCCCCACACCCAGCCCAGGGGTGCACAAGACACGTTTGCTCAGAGACTGACTGCTGGGAGTCAGAGGTGGGATGGAAACAATAACCTGGGGCTTGTTTCGCTGGGAGTGTTTTTTAAGAACGAATGAACTGTGTGTGATCCAGGTTCCTCTCACAGTGGGAGCCTTGGGGTCTTAGTTCTGTGTTTGCTCTTCTACCCCCTCTGCCCTGGCAGCTCCCCTCCCACCCGATCACGCCATCCAGCAAGCACGCCGACAGCAAGCCCGTGCCGCTGGCGCCCGCCTACCACACGCTCCCCCATCCCTCCCACCACGGCACCCCGCACACCACCATCAACTGGGGACCCTTGGAGCCTCCGAAAACCCCCAAGCCCTGGAGCCTGAGCTGCCTGCGGCCTGCACCTCCCCTCCGACCATCCGCTGCTCTCTGCTACAAGGAGGTGAGGTCCCGCGGTCCCTCACACCGCCACACAGCAGTGACATGCCTTCAGGTCTGGGGAGTTAGATTTGTTGTTCTGTACTTCACCCCAGTTTTTTCCGTTTCAACGAATTCACAAATGAAAATCTTACATTTCTGTCTGTGACATACGAGATACAGATTAGCTTCTTCAGAACTGTGGAGAAGGGCCTGCTTTTGTCCTCTCCTCTTCACTCCTGCTGCTTCAGGGGCTTGGAGAGCCTGCGGCAAACCCTGCAAGGGGAGGGCCAGACCTGTGCAGCCCAGGACGCTTTTGAACGTGCGCTCTGTGCGGGACTTGCTTTGTTTCGCACGCTCTGCTGCTGCGCCTTCTGACCTGCTCTTTACGTTTGTGGTGCAGTCCAGGAGCCCTACATTTTGTCACCAGGAGCTATTGGAGGTGAAGAGAACACTTATAAATAAAAGTGAGGAAAAGTTATTTAAGGCAGCTCCCCTTTCATGTGCAAGATATCGTAAGGCAGTCTTCCTTCTTCTCCATTCCAATCCTGTACTTTTGTATACGCTAGGTGCACTTAAAATACAGTCTTTTTCCATAAATATAGTTTCTTACACTTCTACCTAAACCTACTTTGATGAGGAAAGGAAGTGTCTTGGGAGGTGTATTCAGAGAAATATTTTCACTTTAGGACGCCGATAATTGAAATGATGAGTGTGGTTCGTGTGAGCGTGAGTGTGGTGTGAGCAGGAGTGTGTGGGAATGGATGTGGGTGTGCGTATGAGCATGTGTGTGAGCAGGAGTGTGTGGGAGTGGATGCGGCTGTGTGCGTGTGAGCATGTGTGTGAGCAGGAGTGTGTGGGAGTGGATGCGGCTGTGTGCGTGTGAGCAGGAGCGTGGTGTGAGCGGCGTGCGTGGGAGTGGATGTGGGTGTGCGTGTGAGCATGTGTGTGAGCAGGAGTGTGGTGTGAGCGGCGTGCGTGGGAATGGATGTGGGTGTGCGTATGAGCATGTGTGTGAGCAGGAGTGTGGTGTGAGCAGGAGTGTGTGGGAATGGATGTGGGTGTGCATGTGAGCATGTGTGTGAGCAGGAGTGTGTGGGAGTGGATGTGGGTGTGCATGTGAGCATGTGTGTGAGCGGCGTGCGTGGGAGTGGATGTGGGTGTGCGTGTGAGCATGTGTGTGAGCAGGAGTGTGGTGTGAGTGGCGTGTGGGAGTGGATGTGGCTGTGTGTGTGTGAGCAGGAGTGTGGTGTGAGCGGCGTGCGTGGGAGTGGATGTGGGTGTGTGTGTGAGCATGTGTGTGAGCAGGAGTGTGTGGGAGTGGATGCGGCTGTGTGCGTGTGAGCATGTGTGTGAGCAGGAGTGTGGGAGTGGATGCGGCTGTGCGTGTGAGCATGTGTGTGAGCAGGAGTGCGTGGGAGTGGATGCGGCTGTGTGCGTGTGAGCAGGAGTGGTGTGAGCGGCGTGCGTGGGAGTGGATGCGGCTGTGTGCGTGAGCATGTGTGTGAGCAGGAGTGTGTTGTGAGCGGCGTGTGTGGGAGTGGATGCGGCTGTGTGCGTGTGAGCATGTGTGTGAGTGGCGTGCGTGGGAGTGGATGCGGCTGTGTGCGTGTGAGCATGTGTGTGAGTGGCATGCGTGGGAGTGGATGCGGCTGTGTGCGTGTGAGCATGTATGTGAGCAGGAGTGTGGTGTGAGCGGCGTGCGTGGGAGTGGATGCGGCCGTGTGCGTGAGCGTGAGCGTGAGCATGCGTGTGGGCAAGAGTGAGTGCGTGAGCGGGGCCTGGTGGTGAGCCTCCACGTCCAGTCGAGGGCTGTGTTTGCCATGAGCTGGCGCAGGCCCTCTCTCCATCCTTACTGGCAGCCCTTGGAATTTTTAAGAGCCATAGAAAAGTACCATGTAAGAAATTATAATCAGCCCTTTTTTGGGTTGTTTCCATGGCAGATACCTTTCTAGTGGTCATATGCTCAAGTCAGAATTTTAATTTTTTTTTATCATGGGCCTGAAGAATGTTGGTGTTTTTACTGTATAGTTTAGTGTTTAGTCCAAAGATAAAGTGAGATAAGGCTGCTGAAAACTGGTGGAGATTTAACTACCAGGGAAGAAAATTGGGGTAAAACTGTTAGGCAAAGAAGCGGAAAGGGGAGGGAGGAGGTGTTGAGCGAACGTTAACGTTTTCATGTAGATTAATCGGCTGCTCTTGCTCTGCTGGACTCTCCGATGTTACTGAGCACCTCAGCAGGGCCGGTGAGAAGGGGTCGTGCAGGGTGTGGGGAGCTGCTCTCGCCCCAGTGCATGCGTGCTGCCTGGGCACCCTGAGCAGCCCCTGCACCTCTGTTCACTGTCAACTGGGGAAGCCGGAGAGCACACCGTGTATGTGTTTCTTCTGGAACTAATTTCTGCTGCGTTTCTAAGAGCTTTTTAAATTTTTATTTTTACAGATGAGATTTTTAAGAGAGAACTTTAAAAATCAAGCCTTGTTTCCTCTGAGCTTTGGCTCTGGTTCATCCCGAGTGCGTCTCACCTTCTGGGTGTCAGGTCCTCATTTTGGGATTCATGAATGGCTTATATATTGAAGTGACGCGGGAGTTAGCCTTTTTTGATACCAGTGTTTCATACATGCTTGACATTCAAAACCTCACCTGCCCCACAGGACTGTGTCTTGCTTGCTCAGTTTTTGCCTTTGTCTCCTGCACTTTCTGGAGAGGATGTGTTGCACAGATCAGACCAGACCACTTGATGTGCACAGACCTGCACTGGTGTATGCTGGCTGTGCGCAGCCTCTGCTCCCGAAGCTCGTGCCCTTGCTTCTCCCTTGAGGCTTCAAAACCTTTTCTTAAAGGAATTGTTTTTCACTTACCTTTCTTTGAAGCAGGCCCATGTCCTCCTAGTCAGCTCACCAGGTGGGTCTCTTCCAGAATCAGCAGCAGCCCCGTCCTGTGCTCTCCCTCCAGAGTGTGCTTGGATGTCCTGTGCTCTGGCCGTTTGTCCTTTCCCTCCTCCGCAGATGCTGCCAGCCTGCTCGCCACTCACCGCAGCATCTCTGCTGTGCACTGTCACAGAAATAGTGAATCCACGGACCACGAGGGCTTTTATCAGAGTTAAGGAGAAATGTCAGCCAGTGACTAATACTGAAAGTGCCCTGTTAATTTTAATGTTCAGCAGCTAGCAAAGAAAAAATCAAAGTATGAGAGAAGTTGGAAGCTCTTAACAATGGCTATCGTGGTTTAATACTTCTCACCTTGACACTTTTTCTGATATGCCAGTAAGAATGATTGACTTTGGAGTATATCAACATCGTGTTTCCTTTTTATTTCACTAGGATCTCAGTAAGAGTCCCAAGACCATGAAAAAGCTACTCCCTAAGCGCAAACCTGAAAGGAAGCCTTCAGATGAAGAGTTCGCATTGAGGAAAAGTGAGTGCCCGTGGGTGCCTGTGGGTGGGAGCACGGCATGTAGCCGCGGCCACAGCGTGCGCAGCAGGAGCGACGGGTGCTGGCTTTCTGCAGTTTGTCTTCTAGTAGTGAATATATGGCTTGTCTGGTATATATTTTACTCTCTCAAATGACGTTGAGGGATAATTATTGTACAGCTATAAATGTCTTATCCTTCTTTTCTTGCCACATTTTTTGTTAGAGTGGGTAAATATATATATCCAAGTAATGTCTTAGAAAATATAGAAATAGGAAAACAGAAAATAGTTTGGCCATAGGATCATGTGACAGTATGTGTAATATGTACTCAACACTAGCTGATTGTGAGGTGCTGTGCCTGGTGCTGATGCTGTTAGGTGTTATTATTCTGGAAGATTCTATTCTCAGTCGGTACCTATGATCTCTGAGGGTAGGTGGTCAGTGTCTAGATAATCTTCAGTTTAATGAAGAACTCTAGATTGGGCTTTATAACTTTCTTAAATTCCAAGTAGGAATTCATGGATCAGAGGGAATGTTCCTTTTAAGGGCCTTCAATAAATATGGTCAGTGGCCTTTCCAGAGAGGTGTGGCTGTGTCCACTCCCACCAGCCAAGTGAAGTGTTCTCTTCTCTGTCCCTCTCTGTCCATGCCAGCATCGAGAGCTGCCGGTCTTTCGTTTTTGTCAGGCTGGTGTGTGAACACATGAGAACATTGTTGTGATTTTCATTTCTTTTCTTCGTGAGGTTGAACATCATTTCTTACTGTGTCTTCTTTTGTGTACTCTTTGTTCCTGTCTCTCACCCTTTTTTAGTTTGAGGGTGGAGGTACTGTGTTTCTTATGAATTAATAAGACAACCTTTATAAAGTTAGAATATCAATCCTTTGCCAGATATGTTGCAGATAAAAAAATTTAAAAACTAAAAACCACTTTGAAAATAACTGTTTTATAACTATTTAGAAAATAGTTATCTGACAAAGTAAAGGAGGGGTGATCTTCATTGTCATTTTTAGTGGAGTCGATGACTTTGCCTTCATCTGGTTAACTGTACTAGCAATTTTTAGTTAGATTGTGAAGTGTGTTCATCCCTTGACAGGCACGGCTGCGTTGGAAGAAGATGCTCAGATTCTGAAAGTCATTGAAGCTTACTGCACAAGCGCCAAAACTCGGCAAACGCTGAATTCGAGTAAGTTTCACAGTGACATAATGGGAATTGCAGGGGTTCATACTGTTTCAAATCGCAATCCAAACGGAGCTGCTTGGGTGGGCCCGTCGCACAGCTCATTGGCCTGAGCTGTTCCTAGAGTGTGAGGTTTGAGCAGCACAGTGGGTGGTGCAGCAGCATGAGCCTCATGTCCTTGAATCACTTGACCAGGACCTGGGCTATTGGCAGATAAGTGTCTGATTTTCTAGATGACATTCTGCTGGGAAACATTTAAGTTTAAGGTACTAGCTGAACTTATAAAGCTTCTTTTGCCTAGAGAAGATGTATTTGGAAGGCAGTGGAAGATCAGTTTAGTTATTTCAGCTATTTAAATTATTGTGTAATATTGGGGTATTTTTTGGTTTTTTTAATCTTCTCAGAATTGTCCACAAATATGACGCTAGAGCAACACTTCAAAAGCCTTTTATTTGGTAGATTTCAGTACCATGGAATTTTCCTGTGTCTTATGTATAGTATCTTAAATGAAAACAGTATCTGCTCTGTTGTGTGGACAATAAAAAGTTAGCTTTCCTTTCGGTCTCCCCAGCAGTGGAGAGTGTGGTGCAGTATGGTAGCAGTGGATGTAGTGGCACATGTTGCTCATTCAGAAGAGAGGGGCCTGTGCCCTTTGCTGGCATCTGCAGCCTGGAGGGCCGGGAGGCTGGGGCACACAGCGGGGTGCCTCAGGCGCCACAGGGGTGCTTTCTGCCGTTGTTTCTTAGGTTGTATTTTTCGTGTGTTTTTTTGAGAACTGGATGACTTACACGTGACTTTGAGGAGCAGTTGGCTCTCTCAGGTGTTGCGCTCTGGTCCCTTTCCACCTTGACTCGAGGCACACCTCCTTCCCCACGTCTTCACCTTCATCACCTGCCGAGTGGTGGCTCGAGTGAGCATCATGCCCTGTTTAAAACTAAAGCTGGGGAAAAAGGAAAAGGTGGGAAAAGCACTTTTCAGCTGCATTAGCTTTTGTTAAGGACAACTGCAGTTGTGAAGATAAGGCTAGCAGGGTTACATCTCTGGTACGATCTGTAGATTGTCTAGAAACTTCATTTTTGTGATTTCTAGTATTTTGTCAGTACTGCACCATATCTTGCCTGTGACTTTAAGATTTTTTGCCAAGGGTCAGCACTATCTTTTTTTTTTTGGTTTATACTCTGGTGAAAATACCTATTTGTAGTAACTTGTCAGTGGAATAGGAGAGAAACTGAGAGGCCTGGGTAACCTGTCACAGTGTGGAGGAAGTGTATGTCTAATCAGCAGTAATTTGTAAATACAGATCATTGTGATCAAAGGCATTACGTTTCATAGTTTGGTGGTGATTGTATTTTAAGTTATAGGCTATAAAATGTGGCCACAGATTTTTGGATTTTGAACTTGAGGGGTTTTTTAAATGAGTCATCTCGCTTTTAGTTACTTGAGACAGCATTGTAGCCCAGTGGTCTCAGGTGGACTGGTCAGGTTCGTGAGTTCTGCGAGGGCCATGGTGCTGGCCATGCCTCGCCAGTGACGAGGGGCTGCTCCCTGTGCCGAGCTTGGGGCTTCACTTTCTCCGGCTGCTGGAAAGGAGAGGCCTGTAGTCTGTGCAGCTCTTTGTTGGTCACGTTGCCTGTGTCATGTGTCTCCTTTTCTCCTGTGCAAGAAGAGGACTGGACAGTATGTGGAGTTTTTCACTGACATTATGGGCAAACCACTCTGGGGCCTTGCGGGCTTATAATTGTATGTGACATTTGGAAATGGGATCATAGTGAAAGCAGCTCTTTTCACATTAAATACTTAGTAAAAATAGTTTGTAGAACGGTAATATATTTTACCTGATATTAAGCTCTGTTCAGTGTACTTTTGTAAGTACAAGAAGGCTCCACAAACCAGACACCTTTGGTACTGATTCTATCTCAAGGAAGGAATGGCCTTCACAGACTATCGTGATTTAGTTCGTCCGATGGTCTGGAGGCAGAGGTCACTTTGATCCAGGAGTAGAAACAGGGACGGAGCCCATGGCTGCTGAGGTTTGCAGTTCACCATCACAATGGGGCCTCGGGCAGCAGGCAGCCCTAGCGGCCTTGCATGCCTCTTGCATCCACTGCCTGGCCAGGCATTACTCACAGCTGCCTCCGCTCATGGGTTCTCTCTCTCTTGCCGTTTTGCACCACTTGCTTCTGTCGTCCTCCCTCTAACATGGTGGCATTATCAGCTCACGTCTCTGCCTGACAGTGGCAGGTCTGCGTCAGGATCGGTAACATTGCGAACCCATGCCCTGAGCACTGGCGAGCCCTGTGCACAGGTGGTGGGAGGGCTGTGAACGCGGTTTAGTCCCCTTCTCCCTCCGAAATTCTCATGGTGGTTAGAGACTGATGAGGTAAGTTCAGACCCCCTCTGGTGATTGATAGGGTTGGCAGAGAGATAGATGAAGAAGTCAGTCAAAAATACTTCAAAGTGTTTTAATACATCCACTTACTGAATAGGAAACAAGTTTTAATTAGCCACATAAATGGTGCCTTTTACAAATAATGTTCTAAATGAGACTGTTTTTTAATGTTAATAGAATGTGCAATAGAATTGGTTAGTCGCGAAGCATGTATACAGTCATTCTTTAGACCTGGGCATAATTTAGAAAAGATTTCTTAAATGAGAGCTTTATAGCAGTATCTTTAAAAAGGAGCAATTTGGAAGCAACATTGTGTTTTAGAATTATTTAAATGATGATGGATCTGGTTTATTCTAAGGGTTGTGCTAAGTTGATTATTAAAACCCAGCCATAAATAAGGAGAATTAAACATTGTTACCATTTTTTAACAATATTTTCTCTTTTCCTTCTCTTCCCATCACCTTTTGCTTTTGTTTCATGTTTTTGGTTGTGGCTCTTCCTGTCTGTTCTCCTTCCCTTTCTCCCACCTTTGCCTGTCCACACCTGTCACTCCGTCTGCCCGTCTTAGCATGGCAAGGCACTGACCTGATGCATAATCACGTCTTGGCTGATGATGACCAACCAAGTCTAGACTCCTTGGGTCGTCGCAGTAGCCTTTCCCGCTTGGAGCCTTCAGACCTCTCAGAAGACTCTGACTATGACAGTATATGGACAGCCCATAGTTACAGAATGGGTTCTGCATCTCGTAAGAGCTGTTGCTCATATATCTCTCACCAGAACTAACGCACTTCTGAGCTTTTCTTAACAAATGCTTGTTGTATCACAGCCTGCTTTTCTTAGATGTTTTCTTGCTGTTCCTCGTCTCTTTTATGTGATATTTTAACAACTTTTGAGAGTGTTCCTGATATGTCCCATTGTACTTTGTGGAGGCTTAATTGCCAATTCGAGTATACATTCGATGACTGACTATTGAAGGGAGATGGTATATTCACATGAGCCTATACCTGAGGGTGCTTCTCTTAATGGATAGTTATTGTTTTACAGCTCCAAATGGTTTGGTTTTTTATTCTCGGTGTAGCAACTGTTTCATTTCTTTTTGGATATAGCTGTATGAACACTTTTAAATTTTATACTGAAACCACACAGGTTTGTGATATAAATGCCAGCAACATGGAGGAGACTCTGGCCTTATATAGAGAGACCTAAATTTTTTATGTATAGTGACACATTGATCAAGTAGTTTTGGAAGGGGAACAAGAAGAAGGTGCAACAGCAGTACTGTGAGTCTGGTTCTGACGGTCGGATCCTGGTCATCATGCAGAACGATGGCAGGTGCGCGGAGGGTGGGTGTCATGTGCTTTCAGAGTCTGTCTTCACCCCACGGCTCTGCGCTCTTCTCTGTGCTGCAGCATGGCTGTGAGGGCGGGGGCTCTCCTTTCCGAGGGCAGAGTACAGTGTCAAAGCTCAGACATTTGCTCTCGTTGTCACACCAAACTGTCTGAATTGCAGGGATTCTGTCACATGGCACTCAGCCAGCTGCACCACTCTATCCTAAAACCTTTGTGCTAAAGGCTTAAAGTCCAAACCTGAAGCATTCAGTCTCTGTGAGTGTGCGCTAGCCTGCGTTCAGAGAGGCATTTGGTACCCTTAAAAGACCAAGTGCTCCAGCCTCTGCCCCAGCCTGGCTGCACCCCTGACGTCACCCTTACACTGTCTTAAGAGCCATGGACACGTCAACTCAGCAGGCAGTTGAACCCCATACATAGTCCTAATGCTTTGTTGTAATGGGGTGTCATAGTCCACCAGTGACTTCCCAGGTTGCCACGTAACTCACTTTTTAAAAAGCCTCCCCACTTCCTTGGGATTTGTTGTAAGGAATTTTCACGGGCCTCATTTGGACTAGTTTCTGCTTCAGAAAGAACTGAATGTCATGTGTCATTCTTCACATCTGTCCGCATCTGGTCATTGCTTGAGGGGCAGAACTGTGTCCTCTCCCACGCATGCTCTATTGGTGTTAAAATGGCACCTTACCAGTTGTCTTTTAAGTATTTATTGAAACCAGCTTCAGAAAACAAGATGTCATATAAATGTAAATAACATTTTTTCCTTTCTTCAGGGTGGCTGTAATTACAAGTGGCCGTGATTTCTCTTTCCCACCGCCCCATCCTTCACCATACCTGTGTTCAGTGTTGTGATATTGTTTGTGCAGAGTGAACTCTGTGCAATATCAGTCCTATCCTGGGAGCTGGGTCCTGCTCTCACAAGCCTGGAGGTGCCATTGAGCTCCTGGCAGCAGCCCATGGTCTAGAGAGTCAGGCCACTTTATTCTGTATGGGGAAGGTGACAGCGCAGAAGTCGTGAGGGCAGCTCTTGCAAGTGGCTACTGGACTGCTTATGCCATCTGAGGACTTTGTATTTCTATATCAGTTAGTATAAATAAGGATGTTGAGGTGCAATCTTTTAAAATTTGTCAGAATTCAATATTAATCTCCAGCACAGTCGGGGTGTGTTCAGCCAAATAGCAAATGGAATTTTGGGGGAAATGTGGTAACTATGAAGTTTACATATTTACTGAAAAATATCATACAATGGATTTAGAAGTACTTTTGTTTTTATATTACATAGAATATTCATCTTTTCTGATATTAATAGTAGAGTATCTTTTTGTCTGCTTTGAGACTGTAATGACTAGTGCATTGGTTGAGATGCCTTTGCCATGCCTTAGTAAGCTTCGTTTGCCTCCATCCTGTGCAACATATTACAACATTGAAATGCAGTTGCTGCACTTGGATTTTTCTTTAATATCAAAGATCATTTGGTTGTCTTAATGAGACATTTTCATTGATATTCTACACACCAAAGTTTTGACAATTTACAGTCGTTCCTTTCTGTACTAGTTAAAGCCATTTTGATGATGATTTTTTTTGATGCTGAGATCACAGCACAATAATAACCTGACTTTTTCTTTGTTTGCATTTGTTTTGAATGTTTGTCACCGTCAGCTTTTGGGACCCGGGTAGAAGTATTAGTGCCACAGGCCCAAAAAGACAGTTCTCCTGTGGCAGTGGTGATATGGCATCCAGAGGGCCAGTGTTTCTGCCTTTGTGGAGCTTGAGTCATGCTGATAGTAGTACCTTATGTTTACGCAATTCTGTGATATCTATGTGCACAGTTAGTGTTATAATGATAGGATGAATCTGAACTAGAAGGAAGGGTCAAGCCATCATCAGAACTTTTGCAAATGGCCTAAATAGTGTTCCCATTGAACTAACACTTGCCACAAATATATAATAAGCTATATTAATTGTGTTTTGAATAAAATTGTCAAAACACGGTAATATGTATATAGTGGTGTAAGATCTTGAAAAAATCTATATATTGTGCTCTTTATCTGTGAATGGGAAAAGCCATTTTTAGTAGGTGGCTGCATTTGAAAACTCGCTTGGATGTATATCTGAATGTTGCATTGTATTGTACAGCGTGCGTATTACTGTTTGTGGTTGCATATGGCAATGAAGTGTTGTTTTATAAAACAAAAAATCTGTTATGTACAGTTGAAATAAATTTTGCATTTGCTAGCCTGTGGCTTTTAATATTTGTTACATGGGGGAGTGGGAATAATAGCCAACAGTGTGCAGTTTAATGTGATTTGGCTTTGCTGCTCGCACATGGAGTCTTAACACAGGCAGGCCAGGCAGCGAGCACTTTCTGCCTTGATAGACAGTTCACGCTTTCTTAGGTTAAATGTGTTCTAGACAATTCAAGGTCACTCCTTGTACATCACTGGAAGGTTTGTCTTCAGAAAGAAACATCATGTTTGTGCATGAGAGGGAAAAAGCACAACTTTAAAAGATGTTATTTAGACTGAGGTCAGTTTTTTGTTTTATAAAGTGCATATCCAGGTGACTGAGAAAAATGAAGCAAGATGAAAGGAAAGGAATTACCTGGTAGCAGGTGCGAGATGCAAACGATAAACAAATGCTAAGAACTCTGTGAAGAGACAAGCCATGTTTCCTTTTCCTAAGAAAAAATAAATTAGGATAGAAGTCTACAGCCATAAATTATAAAGTGGCTTAGATGACTTCTGGAGAGATTTTATTAAATAGATTTTTTCAGTGTTACTATATTTTGCTCCATTCTGACAGTTCCTTTGATTTTGGCTGATAAGATGTAGATTTTAGAAAGATCATAAATTTAAGAAGGCATGTGAGTTTTGCCATAGGTGTACTAGATTGCCAGCCAGCTAGGCATATTCCCTTCTCTGACAGACTTAACTTGCTGTTAAGCTTTTGGTGCAGACAGACTCACCTGATTGCGCACACACACACCCCAGATGCTGCCCTGGATTTGATAGTGGGCACCTATATTCCTGACACAGTTGTGTGTCGTCAGAGAAGGTCCTGAATTGTGTTTGCACAACCAAGGTGGTGGTCGGGAGCTGGGATTCAGAGTCCTGGGGACAGGTCCTTAATCTTTTGTTGGCCGGAGCAAGTCATCTCGTCTAAAAGATGGAAATATTTTATCAGATCTGTGTTTCTTAAACTAAGGTCCACAGATCTCTGGGGATCTGTGAATGTTGGGGGGCGGGCCAGGAGGAGCAGGATTCTGAAACATCTCTAAAATTTTTACTTTTGTGCTCATGTTGACACAAACATGTTCTCAGGCTTTGAGGTCTCACCTTTGAGTGAGGGTCCTGGTGCCTGCTGTGTCTCCAGCTATGTGCACTGGGGCCCCTGATAGTGGCTCTGCAGCACTTTTGCGGCTGTGTTTCTCAGCTGGTGTTGGGTGGGTACCAGGCATCTGCAGGCACATTCTTGGAGTCCTCCAGGTTGAAAAGTATTGGATTGGCATGAAGTATAAATTGTTCTATTATATTCATGTTTTTCTTATTCCCACCTCCATATGGAAACAATAACCATAACCACCAACTAGAAATTTTGTGTCTATATGTACAGACACAGACAGGAATATAAGCTAGTCTAGCACTTCTCAAACTGTTATCCAGACAACTGTAAGATGCTAATATCGATGTTGGAAGAAAAAAAAAAGAGTTCAGCACTCAAATGAATTTCAGAAATGCTGAATTAAATTATTGTGTTTTGGCAGACCTTATCAAAACCTATAGCATGCTAAAGATGCCTTGTGAATCTCCAGGTAATAGCTGTAGCATGTAGCATTTCCCAAAATGATGTGTTGCAGAACCCCTCTTTCCCAGAAACACAAAAGTTTGGGAAACACAGATCTTGACTGTGCCAGAAATGTCATGAATATGTTTATCTGTGTCTGAGCCCTTGTTAGGTGGCTTTAAATGAAGCAGTAGAACATTCTCTGGTAGTTCTGCCTTTAAATTATTTTTCCGACCCAGGTAATTCAGGAAAAATGTGCTATAAAGCTTCCAAAAGTTCTTTAATAATTTCTGAGACAACTTGTTAAATCCGCCTGCTTTCTAAAACTTTGTTCTTAAACATTCCTTCATTGTTTTGTTGAAAGGCTATAAAATTTTTCATTTTAAAGAAATATGTTATATTGAAACTAGGCAGATTATTAGTGTTGCATGGATCTCTATGCAGCTAATAAATGATCTTCATTTATGAGCCTCCTAGCTCACCGTCAGATCCATAAATGGCATTTTTCACATTAGTGTGTTTCAGGAATCAGTACATTCCTGAATATTCTCAGACTTACATTTTTATGGTATATCATTAAATCCTTCTCATGTGCTTAAAGGGCACAAGGATACTTCAGAAAGTCCATGAAAAGATTCAGTTATCTTTCAATTTTATTTTTCCATGGACTTTTTGAATTACCATCATATTTGCAAAAATAAGACCTATGTCATAGATATGTAACCATAATACCCGTTCTTACAGGTTTTAGTTCCTCAAATTAATGATGTTACATAATGGAATGGGTTTTATTTTTATGAGTTCATCTGGTAAAAGATAGTTATAAAATGTAATATTAGGTTAATCCTCAGGACAGCTCTGCAGAGGTGTTTAGTTTTGTTACTCTGTTTTCCAAGTAATGAAATTGAGACTTAGTGAATAAGTGATGTGTCCGAGGTAGCGAAGAGAGTCACCACAGAGGGGTGTGAAAGGGACAGCCCAGCCGGCTCTCTGCATGACAGCCAACCCCCGTCTGACCCCCTTCTTTACAAAGTGGAGGTCCTTTTGATTCTGTGTCATTTAAAAACTATAATGCCAGAAACAGAATTGGCATAGGTTGTCTAGGAAGCTAGAAGAGGCAAAAATAACCAGAAGGAAATGAGGTTTAACCTGCCTAAAGTGCAGTTACATAAAAACTTTTTTCAGCTTGTTTCATGAGCTAATCCATTTAAAGAAATGTATCACGAATTGAATGTGACACTTGACACTTTGGCTCTAACATGGGGGCCACCTGGGCTCAGAGCAGGACAGCAGGTGACTGACAGCCATGGGAAGAGTGGGAGGTGGGCTACGTTGAGCAGTGATACCAATTACCTCTTCACAGGGAGGATGCAGTGGAGCCATTTGTTTTCTGCACATGCGGTATAAACATCTGAATTTTTGTAAGTCCTCTTGTGCTTTTTTGGGCAAATGGCACATGAATTACCTTTTCCTTATGAAAACATGGGTCCGGTTTGCATTCGTATTGGAAGTGCAGGAGAATCGTCGCCTGACTGGTCCCATGCTTTCTATGATTTGTTTCATGTGTTGGTTTCCTGCCTAAGCAGTGTTCTTCCATGTGGCCCACACGTCCCAGCAGCGGTCCCCACTGACCAGGGAAGGCCTGGAAGAAGGCATGCCCGCAGCCCAGGGCTCCTCCTGTGATCCCACGGAGCCGCAGGCACCTGGAGCAGGCGAGGGCCCTCCCGTGCACAGGGGCGTTTGTGCTCTTGTCCTCTGGACCCTATCACAGATTTCTGGGGATCATGGGTGTCGTCAGCCTACTAATGTGTTTAAAAATGTGTTCCTTTCTGGGACCATGTCACAATTGTAGTTCATTAGGTTCTGTCTGAAGAGTTACTCCTGCGATGCAGGTCTCTATGGGAAAGGGTGGGTGGAATGTGCTCTGGAGGGTACATGCAGGAAGCACGCCCTCTGCCTCCCTGCAGTGGTGGGTCTACTGCCACGGGAGGTTGGCACAGAGTAACCATGGCATCAGTGGGAGGGTCGTCTTTGAAATAGTATCTGACAAATTTATAAATACATTCAGATATACCAACTTGTTACAGCTTGTGACAAAATTCTGAGGACTGCATTTGGTCACAGGACTGAGATGGTTCCCAGTACACATAAAGGCCCTTCCCTGTATTGGGGTAAAATGTCTCTCTTGAAGCTTGTGCTGGTAACCTGGAGCTGTACTCTATTGCTCACTTAGAGCTCCATCTTACCTGCTGACCCCCAAGGTAACAGGAGCTCGGCATGTCATGTGTTCAGTCCCTGACCTCCTGGTTTCGCAGGGGTCTTGTGTGGGTGCCCTCCATTGTCTGTGAGACCCACGGAGCAGGTTGTGCAGGTGCACAGAGGGCAGCACGTGGCAGTAACCTCCTCTCCCGTTGGCGTGCTGCGTGGAGGTGCCGGAGGTACTCCCCGCACATGGGGAGGGCTTCATGAGCCCACGCGCCCGCAGCTCTGACAGTCGTCAGTCTTGCTCCGTGGCTCACAGTAAAACGCTGCTGAACTGCCTTTAGAATCCCATCTCTGAACGTCTGTACGTGTGCTTTCCCATGACGACAAGGGCACAAAGCAAGTGCTGCCCCTGTTGAAGTCTGATGCTCGTAGGAGACAGACAAAGGGCAAGCCAGAAAAAACAGCCAAGCAAGTGGAACCACTGTTTCTGCAGTCCCTTTGCATGTTTCAAACAGTTAAGCACACTTTGTCCAAGGAGTGTTGGATTTCTAATGATACCACTTGCAAGTGTTTGTGTTTTGCCTTCGATTATATCCTTTCTCCAATTTGCATCTGATAGAATTTTTCAAAAATATAGATGTTATGTGTTCTGCTATGTAATCGTTAAGAAAATAATCTTTTGTTTAAGCATTATTTAATAAGATTTGCTTCTTTCCTAACCTTTTAAAATGAATATTTGGATTTCCCAATTAATTTCTCAAGTGTATATTTTGTAACATTTATTGAGAGGCTGCTCCACGCAAACTTTTGTTGTTGGTTAAATGGCAGGAACAGTCCTCTGGCATTGTGAAAGTTTACTTTGTTTCATTTAGAAAAACATTTCTATTCCAGGGAATGTAGAATAAATTTTTTATAGAAGAACCAAATAATAAAGTTTATTATATCGTCTTCATCTTTATTTTAAAATTCTGCTGTAGAGCAAAATGTTTTAATTGCCAGTTATTTGATTTATAAACATTTAGTATATATGTTCTGCTTGGTCTCATGTCTTTCTAAAATTCCTGGAGTAATATTAAAGCTCAAAATGTGGTTAACCGGTGCAATATGCTCAGAACCTGTAACTTACTATTTGTTGAAAGTGTTAGGGTTTAAAAGATCCATAATCTGATTCAAAAACTGAATAATCTTATATAGTCAAGTTATTTTTCTTAGTTCTACCTGGTATTCACCTGAGGTTTCTTTTCTTTTTTTTTTTTTAATGACCCTAGGTTCACGCAAAGAATCTGCTCCACAAGTTTTGCTTCCGGAAGAAGAGAAAATTATAGTTGAAGAGACTAGAAGTAATGGTCAGACAGTGACGGAAGAAAAGTAAGTGTCTTCCAGTATTTTACAGCAGGCAGGCGGCCTCTCCTGTGCGGTAGTGGAGTCAAAAAAATTCCCCAAGGGCTGGGGCATGGCTTCAGGAACTTCACTTTTTAAATTTCTTCCTATGAAGGTATACCTGTTCTCCAGTGTTCATTGCATCATTCTTTATAATAGCTAAGAGTTGGAACCAGCCCAAATGTCCACCATCAGTGAGAGGATATGGAAACTGTAGTATATCTACACAATGGAGTACTACTCTGCTATAAAAAAGAATGAAATACTGCCATTTGCAACAACATGGATAGACCTAGAGAGAACTATATTAAGTGAAATGAGTCAGGCACAGAAAGAGAAATACCACATGTTCTCACTTATTGGTGGGAGCTAAAAATAAATAAATAAAAACACAGATAAACTGGTGGGGGGAGGGAAGACGACACAACAGTTACAGTTCCTTGAAGTTGATAAGACAAGTGAACAGATATGAGGTTGATGGGAGGGAGGGAGGAAAGGGAGCAGGGAGGGAGGTTTCGGTAAAAGGCCACAATAATCAACCACATTGGGCCGGCCCGTGGCTCACTCGGGAGAGTGCAGTGCTGATAACACCAAGGCCCCGGGTTCGGATCCCATATACGGATGGCCGGTTCACTCACTGGCTGAGCGTGGTGCTGACAACACCAAGTCAAGGGTTAAGATCCCCTTACCGGTCATCTTTAAAAAAAAAAAAATAATAATAATAATCAACCACATTGTATATTGATAAAATTAAATTAAATTAAAAGAACACATCCATGGAAAAAAATAAATAAATTTCTTCCTAGATTGGAGTTAATCTTGACCACGATTTAAGCTCCTATGCATGGAAGTTGGTTGTTTTGAAGTTGTAGATTTAGGGGTTACAGGGCTGGGCATAGTGGCCGCTCACTACACTCGGCTTGTAGCATCTCCCATAAGAGCTCCTGCGAGTCCTCCTGGTGCCTTGTCCTATTTACTTGTTTATTCTGTTTCCTGTTTCAGGAGTCTTGTTGATACTGTGTACGCATTGAAGGATGAAGTCCAAGAGTTGAGACAGGTGTGTCATAATTGGTTTTTTAATCTTTTTTTTTTTTTTTTTTAGTGGGAAAAAATAGGAAAACACTGTGTTAAAAATGAAGCTGATTGTCCATAAGCCAAAAAATACTAAAAGGAAATCATGTCTTTCAGAATTTCAGCAAATAAAACAATTGGTCTTCCATGGGTGTGATGGACCAGGAAATGAATTTTTAAAGTGACTTGTTTAAACTCTAACTTGACTGTTTTTGATGTCATACACCATCTCAAATTCTGTCAGGACAATAGTTTAATATATCTAGAACTCTGTAGTCTCTGCCATGGCACAGAAGCTGGGCCACAAGTCAGTCAGTCTGGCTGACTAGCCAGGTGTGTGCTGTGCACTGGTCCACTTGTGTAATCTGGATGGATGGACGGATGGCTGTGGCCTCCAGCTTTGGGTGGTAGGAGCTGGAGGCCAAGGAGAAACGTGGGGACAGCATGGCCTGGGATGGGGAGGGACTGGGCAGAAGCTGTGGCAGGCCGCCCTGTGGATCTGGACACATGCCAGCCTCTCCTTGCGGCTGCCAGCCATGTCTCTGCCTTGTGTGATGAGCTCTCCTTTTCACGCTCTGCCCCTTGCAACAGGACACCTATGTTTGTGCATGCTTTCTACACACCCCGAGAAGTGCCTGTTCACACTGTGCAGGAGCAGTCCTACCTACTCACTTCTGTGCTCATGCAGTCACTGTTATCTTGCCTCTCAGAGTAGTTATAAAGAGGAGAAGAGGAGGATGGATAGAACAATTGCTTTTGCTGTTTTCAGCCATTTTCTTATCGTGTGCTGTATGCAGGTTCATCTATGAGCTGAAGAGCTGTTAGGACTGTTTTTCATCTGTGATTTGTCTTGGCTCCCAGGAGCACTGTGCACAGAGGAGCCCACAGCATCTGTGTAGACCTGAAGCTCTGCCGACCCCCTCTGACCTCATGGCCCGCAGGAGTTGCACACGGGATGTCATTGAGTGAGGCCTCAGAGGTCTCCTTGAGGATATGCAAGTGGGGGAAGGAAGCCCTATTTAGTGCCAGAGATAGTGAGCACATTGTGGTCTGCTTATTTTACAGGATAACAAGAAGATGAAGAAATCTTTAGAGGAAGAACAGAGAGCCCGCAAAGACCTAGAAAAGCTGGTGAGGAAAGTTCTAAAGAACATGAACGATCCTGCATGGGATGAGACCAATCTGTAAGGGACACCCTTAGTTCTTTCTGTCAAAGACCAGTTACGAGACCAAGCTGGACATTCAGGACTACAGGGCAGCTCTGGGCGGAAAGCCGTCCTGCTTTCTGTGCGTGGAAAAGCTGGAGTTTACCATGCGAATAGAAATGACCCAGCATCACCGAACAACCCAAATATGAGGTATCGACACTGAGGACCTGCATTAATCCCACTCTGTTAACATCTCAATTGCCTCATTTTGCAATAAGTACAGTGACTGACAAAAAGTCCTGGTTTTTCAGACTTTCCACTGAATATATAAATATTACATATACATATTTCTTGTAAATTCTCCCTTTTGAATGCATATCCATGATTGTATGCCTGGGCTAATACCCCTGTTAGAATTTCCTTTCCACTAACCTTTCTGGTCACATGAATTAGCAGTCATGTTCACGTACCCATTGGAAGCAGAGGCACAGGGAGACGCTCTTGTAGACGCTTCTGGAAGGTACGTCCTTGATCTGGAGCACCCTCGTCTCCACAGCGCTGTGAAAGCACTTCCCACTGCAGCATGCCTAGACAATTTAACCTTATTTATGTCTGCAAAGATACTTCCGTACCATTGGAAAGTCTCTCTTAAAGCAGTGTTACAGTCACAGACATGGGACAGTTCCCAGGGTGGCACACTGGCTTCCTGCGCTCAGCCCTGAATCTGAAGACATCCCAGACACCACTGCTGTGTCCACCTACAGGGGCTTGCCCTTGTCTGCTGTCTGCATCCCGTGGCTGTCGAGCGTGTATGTTGGGAGATCACACAGACTTTTCTGTATAGGCTCGTTTAATAACTCGACAATGTGCACTGTTTCTTCCTCCCCCGGAGGAGAACTAGAACCTGTAAATAAAATGTATTATTTATTATATGTCCCTACAGCTGAGGAACATGAACAGTAATGCCATGAGCTGATGCGGATGGCGGGTGTCCCTGTCAGCCCCGAGAGCGCTTCACCAGCAGGTGCAGCCAGCCCTGTGCATTGCTCAGTGAAAATAAACCTTCCCCTCTCTCAGCAAGAACAAAGCAATACACATCTTAAGTTCAACTGAGTAGTGAAAGTTTAAAACTGGGCACATCTTCCCCACTGTGTGCAGATGCAGGGGAGGCGGGGCAGGGAAGCCTGGCCTCACCTGGCTTTGCTGGCCTCGGGCCCAGCCCGGCTCCTGGAAGCCTGAGCCCCGGGCAGGAGGGCAGAGCCTGCAGGGCCAGGTTTTCGTTCTGCTTCAGCAGTAAATAAGTTAGTAGGTAATGGTTACCACAGGAACGTTGCTGTGTTTTTCCCTCCTTTGAAGAGGTCAGTTCTAAAGTGAGAGAAACTTTTACAGAGAACAAGTGTTACATCTTTAAAACCCAGAATTGCAGCACCATGTACTCAGAGGTCTCAGAACAATCTGTTGGCATCACATGGGACTTTGTGATTCGAGATCTGTTAGTCACGTTGCTCCTCACCTGCGCCCATATCCTTTGTGTTTTGATGCCTTCGAACTGGGCAACCTTGACGGTAGTTTTTTGGCTGCTCATGGCTCTTCCATGCCCTCTGGTGCCCAAGGGAGCCCCGCCGGCTTCCTGCCCAGCGTGGGCCCAGCCCCCACTTCACCTCCTGCCCCACTGGGATCTTCAACTAAAGTTGCCAACTCTGTGCTTAGCATTTTATTCTTTCATGCTGGCACAACTAAAGATCAAGCCTTTTTTCTGGGTAAGCCTTATTTTTACAAGTCGATTTTTGGGGATGCGTGAGACATCGCAGTGGGGAACAGTTAAATCTGAGTGTATTGAAGTTTGCTGCTGTCAGCAGATTTTAACTCAGGAACAACTCTGCTCTCTCCGCCACTGGTGACCGGCGATGTTGCTGAGCTGCTCCACCCAGAGTTAGCTTAAGCACATCTTCTTGGAACCCAGGACGCATCTCTTACAGAACCTGCCTTAATGATGAGAGTGAAATATTTCATGAGAACACTTGCATCTTTAACATCCCTTCCCGTGAATGGGGTGACTGTGGAGATCCTCATGTTATGCGTTGCCTTTTCTTTCTGCGGGTCTGGTTTCTTCCTGGGCTTTTTAGAGAGCAGAGAAAATGTATCTGAGAGCAGTTTTTTTTTTAAACCTGCCCTACTGTCTGTAACTCCCAAGTGGTGGGATTTGATGTGAACGTGGAAAGGGGGCGCTGTCCCCCAGGGCCGCTCCTCTGCTCTCGCCTTTGTGATGAGGAGATAAAGCCATTTCTTATCCAGTAGATGTGAAGCACTTTCAGTTTTAGACCATGTTGGGATGTAGCACCTGAAACTCCTCCTCGTGCTCGGCAACGTCTGTTCTTGTGGACGTGCGGAGGCGCTGGGACCTCCCTGATGCCAATCAGTTCTCCACTCTGGGATGTCCAGGGCACCCACTGACAGCTGGGAGGAACTCTTAAGTGTCACAGACAATGTCCTGGTGTTGACTACTACAATGTTTATACTACATTGTTGTAATTATTAAACTATTTTTCTTAAGTCACAAAATATGTCATTTTATTTTCTTTGATGTGTTTGCTGTATGTATACTGATTTTATGTTTTCTTTTGGCTTTATATTTTAAGATTCTGGTATGGTATGAATTTTTGATCCTGGAAAATATCACATTTGCCTTTAAAATTTAGAGTTTGAGACTATTTGAAGGTAAATGAGATTAGAGAAGAGAACTGAAAGCTGCAGGAGAGGAAACTGAAGTTGCAGGTCTCACTGTTAGGGATGCCACTCTCATCTGCCATGCTCAGAACAGGGACTTCCACACTGGGAGATGCGCATAAGCCGCTTTTTGAGGTCAAATAAGTGAAAGCCCCTTTGAAGATACCTGTGGAGTCCATTACAGGAGTTGTCATAAGGCAGAAGGAAATTGCTTGTGAGCTTGTCTGTTAATGGCTTACCTTCCCCTGACTTTACCCAAGGCTGGGGCCTTACTGAGTGTTGACTGGCTAAGGCGCTTCTCCATTGATTAGTCTTTTTCTGTTACTTATAACAAAATACATGTAACTGGGTGATTTATAAGAAAATTTATTGCTTACAGTTTCTGAGGCTGGGAAGTCCAGAGACCATCTGGTGGTGGTGACAGTGACCCAGGAGTCTCACATTGCAAGATGGTGGAAGCAGAGAGAGAAAGAGAGAAAAAGACAGACTCTCCTCTTCTTTTAAAGTCCTCAGAATCACGCCCCTGACCACCATTATTAATCCATTCACTACTGCACGGTCCTACAATCCAATCACCTCTTCAAGGCTCCACCTTTCAATTACCGTATAGAATTTCCCACCCTCTGAACAGTCTCAGTGGGGGCTAAGTTGCTAATACATAAAACTGGGAGACAGAATTCAAGCTTCAGTGAGTTTTGGGGGGACATAATTCAATCCACTGCATCAGTCCAGTGAAGAGGGTAAGGACCAGTGTTCAGGGGAAAGAAAACAAGCCGCTGGTTGGAGTTGGGAGCGGGGAGCTATGTAGAAAGTTTTCTTGATGGGGCATCTTTCTAAGACCTTTTACCCTTAAATCTCAGGGAATTAAGCTACTAGCATAGTCATCCTAGAAACGGTGATCTAAGAAAGTTTTTTTAGATGACCTGGTAACTATTGTTCTGAATTCTTTCTGCCAAATTTTAGGGAGACAAATGATGGTTTATGTATCTTACGTAACAAGAAGTCTTTATGGATTTTGTTATAACTTACATCCATTGGGTGTTTTACATTTTTCACTGTCTTCTAATAAATTACTCCTTGATCACCCAAAACGCAAGCCTGGGAGCGGGGGTCATTGCGGCAGCTGTGCAGAACGCCTGGCCACAAACCCAGATGAAGCCAGTATCTCAAATGTCAGGGATTTGGATTATTTCATTTCAGTCTAAAGTGAGTAGGCATTGAAAATATCATTTCTGTTGATTTTCATTGTGATGATAAATGTGTTGTACATTGATTATCTCTAATCTGAGTTGTTCATTTTATTGGAGGAGGTGGGCATTTATATTTTTCTTGCTAGTTTTTAATCATAAAAATAATACCTGCTTATGGGGGGAACAAACTACACAAGAATATAAGGTAAAAGGAAGGTATAAGTATAAGAATTTGCAGGTACTTCAAAAAGTTCATGGAAAAATAGAATTAAAAGATAATGTGAATTGTTCCATGGACTTCTTGAAGTACCAGCATATATTCCTTTTCCCAGTACCCTCTCCTTATCCCACAGAAGTAGCTAGCGTCGTGTGCCTTGTGCATTCTTCTGTTCATTCTTGCGAGCACATGCATTGTGTGGTAATTGTATTTTTTCCCCACATGTGAGGTCACATTGAATATGTTCTTCTTGACTTGTGTTTATGAGCCTTGTCCTGGGTGTCTTTCCATGCAGCCGTGTGTAGATTGGACATGTCGTCATTGGTGGCTACATAAGTACTGCACCGAGTGGGTGCATTGCAGCTTAGCCACCTGTCAAAGGACACTTGGACGGGGCTGTTGCAAGAGTGCTCCTAGTGTCCTTGTATACAGCTGAGTGTGATCGACTTGGAGAAATTTTTTGCGCCTTGATTTTGATGGAATTTGCCACATTCCTAGAAGGTGTTTTAGAAATGGCACCCCTGGCAGTTTTTCGGTTCCACTTTCTCAGGAGAGGAGTCACAGGGTCAGTGCTGCCCACAGCAGTTCTCCATTCCCAACACCCCGACTGACGCTGCGGGCTCTGGCCGAGCATGCTGTTAGGAGAGGAGAGGATCATGGTAGCATGTGCCCTGCCCTTGCCATGGTTGGTTCTTTCTTGTCACAGGCCCTGTTCTCAACAGATTGGTCTTTTGTATTGCAGTGGTCACTTTCTAAAGCAACTGAAACTCACCTCCGTATATGACCATAACCTCTTCTGTAGGCTGCCCCTTCCTCTCCGAATCACTCTAAGGCAAATGTTTTTCAAGATGAAGTCAGCTGGAGCAGCCTTCCTTGCTGGTTCCCCCAGTGCTGACTGAAATTGCCCAGCCCCGCTGCTCCCCGTCGCCTAGGGAGCCAACTTCTGAGGGTGTGATCTTGGGATCTACTTCCTAACATCACCCCAGTGTTCTGCTGGAGTGCATGGTGATGATACATGGACACCCAGGAGGATGCACATGTGTGTTTAGTAAACAGGCTGGCTGCTGAATTTAGGTGTTTTATGTTTCCATATATGATGTAGACATTGGCTTACTGGCTTAGTAACCATGTGGAGAAGGACTTTTAATGAAACCCAAGTCCTCAGCACTTCTGCCTGTTTCATCATTTCTCAGACGTTGTCGGCTGGGAGACAGGTTGACACCCTCACAGCTGTGGAGGGCTTTCAGTTCTGAAGTGTGTCCAGGTTCCAGGAGTGGGGGAAGATGGGAGGACACATGGCTCTTTGGGTCCAGCTTCCACTCTCCACAGCGAGTACTGAACATCTGTCGCTTTCCCAAACGTGACCCCACTTCCCTGCAAGATAGTTTCTGCAATTTATGTGAAAATGCAAAGTGCCAAGAGTGGCTGAGGACCTCATGAAGAGGGAGGACAGTGAAAGACTGACTTTGCAGGATGTCGTGGTTTGTCCTGGTTACGTGGAGTTGGGACAGGGTATCCAATGGATGGGCGGTGGAGCAGAGCCTGCAGAAGGCCCTCACACGTGTAGACAGATCTGTACCAACGGCTGCCCTGCAGAAAACTGGGGAAGGAACAGTATTTTCAGTAAATGTTTCTTTGTCACTTTTTTTTCCACATGGAAAAATATGAAAATTTGACCTTTCCCTCATGCCATACACATTAATTCTGGGTGGACTTTAGATTTAAATCTCAAGTGGGGAACAAGGGAATTTTAGAAGATAATGTGGGAGGATATCTTCAGGACCTTAGAGTTAGGAGAGAGTCTTTATCAGGACACAAAAAGCTCTAATCACAAAAGAAAAGATTAATAAATTTGACTACATTAAAATTAATGTAACTACTGACAAGCTGCTGCCCATCAAAAGACCCCATTCAGAAGATGCAAGTCATGCCAGGGGTAGGCGCAGACAGTTGTGATGCCCGTCACACCGTACCCAGCTTGTGTGAGGCAGTCATCAAATTGGTAGGGAAAAGACTTTTGTAAGTTTTTAAAAAGAATTTTTTTTTGCTGGTGGGTGAAGGGATCCAAATGCTTGACCTTGGTGTGGCCAGCTGAGCTAACCAGCCAGCCCCAAGACAAAATACTTGAAAGACATTGCAAAAGGGAATATCTAAAATGGCCAATAAACATAAAGGCCTTTGATCTCATTTATAATAAGGGAAATGCAAATTAAAGTCCTAAAATTATACTACTCAAATAATACTACTAAAATTAAAGTTATGACTAGTAAGTATATTTGAAGGCATGGAGCTCTTGTACACATCTGGTTAGAGAGTGAATATGATATAAACACTTTAGAAGAGAGTTTGGCATTATTAGATACAGACATCACCCATGTGTACTAATAACCTTCAGCTCCTGTAACAAGTTACACGGAGTTTGTGTCATGCTTCAAACGGCACCCACTGATGGCCTTGGTTTCCATAGGTCAGGGTTCCAGGCTCAGTATAGCCGGGCTCTCAGCTCAGGTCCCCCAGGCTGAAATCAAGGTTTCAACCGGACCTTGGTCTAATCTGAGCTCGAGGCCATATCCAGGCTCGCACAGGTGATGGGCAGGTGGCGAGCGGCAGGCAGGGTGGGGCTCCTGTGGTTGTAGGATTGAGGCCCGTCTTCCTGCTAACTGTGGGACAGGACCGCCCTCAGCTCCTAGTGGCCTCTTGCAGATTCCTGCCATGGGGCCGGCTCTCACACAAGCTCACTTCTTCAAAGCCGGTGGTAGAACGTCCGACTTCCTCAAAGACAGAACCTTGCATAGCATTTCAAAATCACAGGAGTGACGACCCTAACCGTAGCAATGACATCATCATATCCTCAGGTCCTGCCTGGACTTAACAGGAGGGGGCTTTCAGGGCCTGTACACCAGGGGCAGCAATTTTGGGGGCATTTTAGAATTCTTCCCACCACACCTAGGTGTATGCCCAGCAGAAATGCCCAGAAGACGACCGGCATCTGGATGGATAAGCATGTGAGAATGCAGGGACTGAACTGCAGCTCTGCTCAGCAGCACTGACCAAGCTCGTCAACACAGTGTTTGGGGGAGTGGCCAGATATAACAGTATACTGAGTGATTCGGTTTATGTAAAGTTAAAAGAAAAGAACTGAACCATCGTCATATTAGTCTGCTTCTGTTGCTTATATCAAAATACATGGAACTGGGTAATTTGTAAGAAAACGAAATTTATTGCTTATAGTTTTGGAAGCTGTGTAGTCCACAGTCCAGGGAACACATCTGGTGAAGGTCTTCTTTGGTGGTGGCTTTACAGCAATGCAGGGGTCTCACATGGCAAAAAATGGCAAAGCAGACAGACACTCATGTGCTCTCCTTTTAAAGCCCGCTGACCCAATGCCCCTGACCATTATTAATCCATTCCCTAGTTATGTTCTTACAATCTGATCACCTCTTCTTGGCCCTACCTTTCAATGACTGTAACAGGATTTCCCACCCTCAACAGTTACAGTGGCAGGATGTCGACTTGGGGGACACAATCCATAGCATTCCACCCCAGCCCCCAAAGTTCATGTCCTTCTCGCAGGTAAATACATTCATTCCATCCCCAAAATCTTAACTTATTTCAACTCAAAAGGTCCAAAGTCTCATTCGTGAAATGAAAACAAGTTGCCTACTGACAAGATACAATGGTGAGACAGGCATAGGGTACATATTCCCATTTAAAAAGGGAGAAATAGACCAAAAGAAAGGAGAAACAGGTCCCAAACAAATCTGAAATCCAGCAGGGCAGGCATTAAATCTCAAAGCTGGTAAATCATTTATCTTGACTCCATGTTCGACCTCCTCTGCATGCTGGTGTGGGGGTTGGTTCCCTATGTCCTTAGGCAGCTCAGCTCCTATGGCTTTCCTGGTCTCAGGCCACACTTCAGCTCTCGCAGGCTGGAGTTCCACTCTGGTAGCTCCACAGGTTTGGAGTCTCCATGACAGTCCTGCTGTCACAACTCCAGTAGACATGGCACTGATGGGGTTTCTCTGCTGCAGCTCTGATCCCATGTTACTGCTCGGCATTGCCCTAGCAAAGGCTGTCTGTGATGAACTGCCCCTGCAAAAGATCTCTTCCTGGGCCTCCAGGCTTTTCCATACATCCTTAGAAATTGGGATGGAGGGTCCCAAGTATTCTGTGATCCTGCAGACCTAACAACACGTGGTTGCCGCCAAGGCATCTGGCTTTTATTTGCCAAAGCTGCAGGGCCAGCCACACCTGGGGCCGATTTAGCCAGGGCTGGAGCATCCAAAGCAGCTGGGGTGCTGGTGTGGGGAGTAGCATCTGGAAGTGGCCCTGGGCAGCAAGCCTGTGGGGGGCACTCACGTCTGTTCCCTGAGACCATTCTGTCTCCGTTGGCCTGGGGCCTGTAATGGAAGGGTTGGCCCCAGAGCCTTCTGCAATGCCTTCAGGGTGTTTTCCCCCTTCTCTTGATAATCACTTTCTTTTGTACCAATCTTCTTAGCATCATTGCATTTTTCTCCTGAAAATGGTCCCTCTTCCTCTACAACATGGCCAGGCTCCAAATTTTCCAAAGCTTTACGCTGCTTTCCTTTTAAATTCTGGCTTTATGTCTTCATGCCTTTGCCACCATAACTTAGTGTAGGCTGTTGCAAGTAGCCATGCAGCTTCCTGAGTGCTTTGCTGCTTAGAAATTTCTTCCACCAAATACCCTGGGTCAGCACCTAGAAGTTCCACGTTCCATAATACTTTGGGATGTGAAGAGAATGCAGCCAAGTTCTTTGCCATTTCATAGTAAGGGTAAACTTTGCCCCAGTTTCCAGTAAGTCCCTTCTCATTTACATCTGAGGTCCCCTCAGTATGGCCTTTACTGTCTATATTTCTGTCAGTACTCTGCTCACCACCATTTAACCAGTCTTTAAGAAGTCCCAAACTTTCCCTGGTTTTTTTCTAAACTCCCACAAGCAGCTAGGCTCTTCCTAGCTTTCTTCTTCAAATTCTTCCACCCTCACCTCAATACCCAGTTCCAAAGCCACTTCCACATTTTCAAGTATTTCGTATAAGCAACACCCCCACTTCTCTGCTAACAATTTTCTGTATTAGTCCATTTTTGCTGCTTATAACAAAATACCTGGAACTGGGTACTTTGTAAGGAAACAAAATTTATTGCTTACAGTTTTGGAGGCTGGGAAGTCCAAAGTCCAGGGAACACATCTGGTGAGGGTCTTTTTGGTGGTGGCTTTACAGCAATGCAGGGGTCTCTCATGGCAGAAAATGGTGGAGCAGAGAGAGACTCACGTGCTCTCCTGAAGCCCTCAGAACCACGCTCACGACCACCATTATTAACCCAATCATTATGGCATTGACCTACAATCTAATTACCTCTTCAAGGCCCCACCTTTCAATTACTATAAAAGGGTTTCAGTGGCAATTAAGCTTATAATATATGGACTTTGGGGGACACAATTCAGTCAGTCCACAGCAATTGTATATAGTGGATCAAGCTTAGGTTGTGAAAATTTAAAGAAAAACAAGGAAGTGATTACCCTATACGTGGGGAGGGTGTCCCCCTGGAAGGAGTGGCGAGGACAGGGGTTTGCTTGTAAGGACAAAGCAGCTTCTGGGTGGAAGCAGGACTTCTGGGGCAGCCGTCTGGGGCTCACCTGGTCAAAGGCATTAAGCCGTTTATCTCGTTTTGTGTACTTTTCAGTTACACATATGTATATATGGATAGTTAGAGAGAGATGTAATCTGTATTTCATTAAGGTCAGTGTTGCCCAGAAGGAAATAGCATGTGAATAGCGTGCTTCAGGGTCCCTCTCAGGGAGGAATGGACAGTGATTAAAGAACACAAGCTAGGTTGAAGGAAAAGAATACTTATTCTTAATTGAAAGGGTGGGTCTTAGAAAACTGAGGGTGACGGAGATGAGAGAGAGTAGACCCACCCAGGTCTAAGTGCCCTTCGAAAAAGGGTATCGAAAAGGAGACATGATTTGGCTAAAACCAAGTGAGACAAGGTGACGGGGCTCCCTTTGCTAGACCAGAGGGAGGTCAAATCTCAGCAGATGTCCCTGGAAAGAGCCCGGATGGGGGACCACGAGCAGAGCCACAAAGCTCCAGCTGGAGGGCCTGCGGTCAGTGCAGTGGGGGATGGGCTGTGGACGATCGGGGCAGAAATTTTAGCTGCAGAAAATTTGGACATATTTGACAGAAGACAGGAAACATAAATATAACATTTGCAGAATTGTGGACGAGTTCAAGGAGACATTGCAGGTGGGAGGACACCTGCAAAGTTAGTAAGAGGAAGCAAGGGCAGTGGGCGCAGACGTGACACTGCCAGCCGGAGGTGGGCGCAGAAGAGGCCATGAACTGCAGCCTGTGGGGGGCCTGGCGGGAAAAGACCCTTGGATGGGATTTCCACCTCGGGGACGGAAGGTGGACAGGGGCAGCCTAGAACCCACAGACCTTTGTGTCACCCTCAGACCGCCTCCCCCCACCAAGGGCTGCGCTATTGGAAACATGTCAACTTTCCAAGAAGGCAGAAGGGTCTCTAGCAACTCATCTGTTGGGGAAAGTGTTTATGAAGTAGACTGCCCCAATGTGGCAGAGATGTGGGGCCATGCAGACCCCTGAGGGGGCGTCCCTTGTGTGGGAGGCTGAGAGCCACGGCAGGAGCTGATCACAGGAAGGCCACCTCCTGCGATAACGGCTGCCATGGAGGGATGCTTTAGGTCGTGGATTTGGGGAGCGTGGCAGGCTCTGTGAAACTGCATGCAGGAGAATCTAGGGGAGCTTTCCAGGTCCCGTGAAAGACACCAAGCCTGGTGTGGAGGGGACACCCCAGGAAGCCCTGCTGGCTGAGATGGAGCGGGGCAGACAATGGGGAGAAGGGTCTTAGATTTGAATTTAATTCTTGTATTTCTTTAGGCTTTCGCTCACAAGGGCAAGGAGAATTAATTTTCGGACTTTAATCTCCACAAGAGTTGACAGTGAGACAGTGTGTGTGGATGTCTGTGGTATCTCTCTGCTGCTGGCCCTGTGTGACCAGTGCATCCTCTGCAGATTGCAGGGCCACACACATGTGGTGTCCTCCATTTGCCCTTGAGAAGGGCCACTCGTGCTTGATCCTTTGTAGTCTCCCAGCTTTTGTTGAATGCTGAACATTTTACATGATATATTGCAGCAACTCTGGATTCTGACTTCTTCCTCCTGAGGGTGGCGGTTGTTGAAGTCTTCTTTGTTAAGTAACTTGTCCTGACTAAGTCTGTGGAGTCTAGCTCCTCTCAAGTGGGGCACAGTGTCATTGCTCAGCAGTGGAGGTTGCTTTTATTTTGAGTTTGGTTGTGGTTGTGTTTTTATTTTGCATTTGGTTGTGATTGCTATTGAGTTTGCATTATTGAGTTTTTATTTTGAGTTTTAGTTGTGGTTTGTTTTTATTTTGAGTTTGGTTGTGGTGGTTTTTATTTTGAGTTTTGGTTGCAGTTGTTTATTTTTATTTTGAGTTTGGTTGTGGTTGTTTTTACTTTAAGTTTTGGTTGTGGCTGTTTTGCATTTGGTTGTGATTGCTATTGAGTTTGCATTGTTGAGTTTTTATTTTGAGTTTTAGTTGTGGTTTGTTTTTATGTTGAGTTTGGTCGTGGTGGTTTTTATTTTGAGTTTTGGTTGCAGTTGTTTATTTTTATTTTGAGTTTGGTTGTGGTTGTTTTTACTTTAAGTTTTGGTTGTGGCTGTTTTTATTTTGCATTTGGTTGTGATTGCTATTGAGTTTGCATTGTTGATTGTTTTTATTTTGAGTTTTAGTTGTGGTTTGTTTTTATTTTGAGTTTGGTTGTGGTGGTTTTTATTTTGAGTTTTGGTTGCAGTTGTTGATTGTTTTTATTTTGAGTTTGGTTGTGATGGTTGTTGCCTTTTATTTTCCAGCCTGGCTTCCTCAGGGCTGCCTGCACAGTTGAGTGGAAGTTTGAGCTGAGGGTGGTGAGAGGCTGTGCTGCTCACACTGCTGGAGCCCGTGTATCCTCTGCCCTCTACTGGTGGCTCTGTAGGTGGCTGGGAGTCTCCCTCTGCTCCTCCCTGCTGAGTCAGCTGCTCCAGCAGCCCTGACTCTGACCTGGCTCCTCCCAAGCAGGGCCTTGGTGCCCTGCCAGCCCTGCTTTTGTGAACCCCGTTCACCGGGAGCCGAGTGGTCATGGGACATAGGCTTGTGTTGCCGGCTCTCCAGTGCCTGAAAAACAGTGACTGTTTGAGTTTCCTGGGCTGCCATAACAAAGCACAGCAAACTGGGTGTCTCAGCAACAGAAATTTGTTGTCTTATAGTTCTGGAAGCCAGAAGTCCAAGATCAAGGCATTGGCCAGGTTGGTTCCTTCTGAGTCTATGACGGAGAATCAGCTCCAGGCCTCTCCGCTGCTTCTGGGGGCTGCTGGTTACCTTCTGGTGTTCCCTGACTTGTACAAACATCACCTCTCTGCCTTCATCTTCAAATGGCATTTCCTTGTGTGTGTCTGTTTCCAAATTTCCCTTACCATAGGACACCAGTCATTTTGGATTAGGGCCCACCATATGACCTCGTCTTAATCCAACTGCATCTGCAAAGACCCTATTCCAAAAAAAGGTCACATTCTGAGATACTGAAGGTTAGGACTTCAATATATCTTTTGGGGGGGACACAGTTCCACCCATAACAATGGCCTTATAATGCCCAGTTTTACAGAATAACCTGATGCCAGCTACTGAGTCTTGGCTAGAAGTGGAAGCAGATGCTCCATAAATGTCTGTTAATGAATGAAGGAGGTTAGGGATGACATAACTAAGCTCAAAGAGGCTCCATGCTCTGAAGGTGTGGAACGTGCAGATGGCCCATGCAGGGGTGGAGCCCGGCCAAGGACATGTGTCCTGGCTGTCAGCCCTTAGGATCCCCCATTTGCAGCTTGTCAAAACCTTCCTCTGGAGGAGTGACAAGTGTCATTGGGTGGGGCTGTTACTGTGAGATGGCTCTCCCTTTCATTTCTAGCTTGGAAAGTGCCAGATATTTCCTGTGATTTCTGGGCATTGCTGGAATTCAACCAGGGGAGGGTGAAGACTGGGGCGTGGGACAAAGCCAGTCTCAGTGGGGACTGCTCCCCACAGTGGCACAGGACACACAGGAGAGGGTGCTGCCTCATGCAGATCTCTGCAGATGCTTTCCCATCGCACATCACTGGACGCTGATCATCTGGGCTCTGCCTGGGTTGAGATGCGTGCATTTTAATTTCTTACTAGCTTAGACACTATTTAATTAACTTGGTTTATTTGTAAACAGAAGTGGTTGGCATTTAATAACTGAGAGGAGGTATGCAAGTGGCATCTCTTCTGCATATGGCAACACTGCAAAATTAAAAGCTGGCGGCTGCACAATACAAGGGGAATTAATTACTAAGAGAAGCTCCCACTCCGTGACAATGGTGTGTGAGGATCTGTCCATGAAGCTGGTGACCAGCTGTCTTTCAACACTGTGGCAAATCAGTTCCAGTACAAAGTTAATTGGCGGTCTTGTGTTGTGTGGTTAATAGCAGGCACACGGGGGAGGGCAGGGAAATTAGGCCTGAGACCAAACTGGCCCACGGCCCGGGGGGGTTGCTGAAGTCATAGGCCCTGGCCTGACACCCGGCCGGACTTTAATGCACAACGAGACCAACCTGGCATGCTCCTCAAGCCTTTGGGTTTTATTTTGTTTTGTTTTCTAGCAGGAATATTAGACAGGTGTTTTAAGATTCTGAAGGACATTCGTTCTCTGTTTATTGTCCCAGCAAAATTGTTACATGGGTGTATTAGTTTGCAGTGGCTGTCTTAAAGTACCATAGATGTGGTGGCTTATAACAGCAGGGCTTTAGTCTCTCCCAGCCCTGAGGACAGAGGTCTGAAATCCAGGCATCAGCAGGGCCACACTCCCCAGAGGCTCCAGGGGAGGGTCCTTCCTGCCCCTCCCAGCTTCTGTGGTCAAGGACATCCGTGGTGTCTTCCAGTCTCTGCTTCTGTGGTCATGCAGTGTCTTCCCCTCTCTGGGTGTTCACATGGTGTCCTCCCCGTGACTGTTTTCTCATCTTAACACCAGTCACACTGGACTGGGGACCACCCTAAGAACTTCATCTTAACTTGATTACATCTGCAAACACCCTATTTCCAAATAAAGTCACATTCTTGGGTACCATCTCTTTGTTTTGGTGGGGGCAGTGGGGGGTGGACAATTCAGCCCTAACGATGGGGAAACTGGGCTCACATCCCTTTCTGGGCACTGACCCTAATCCCTTGCCTTCTACCTGGTGAGCTGCCCTTCTAGAAGTGAGGTCTGAGTGTTCCACTGCAAGTTGTTAGTCAAATCCCATTCTGGTGTTACCTAAGGAAGGGTTGACAGCTGAAGGGTCCTCGGAATGTGCTGTGGGTCTGAGGTGCTTTTCCCATCTCTGAACAACCCCACGACGATGCCTGATTTTCCCGTGAGAAGACGGCATGTGGGCTGCAGCAACGTCTTGCTCTGAGCCATGACTCCCTCAGTAAGCCTGGGCCCGGCGATCGTGTGGAAGCAGGACTCAGGATGGACAGAGGCAGAGACAGCCGAGCGCGTGCAGGCTGCTCTTTCCTGCGGCCAGGCAGCAGTAGGGACAGGGGCTTCCTGGGGATGGTGGTAAAGTCCAGGAGCACTGCCACCCCCTGCCATGGCAACGTGGGGAGAACGGCCATCCTGGGGCAAGGTGTTTCATCAGCCTGTGCCCCTTGCTGCCCCTCTGTGCTCTGCCCCACTGGCTGGGGCTTCCCAACTCCCCAGCCAGCTGGCGGCCGGTGGGCTAATGCTGGGCAAGGTCAGCCCCGGAAGGGGCCACTGGGGACCTCCGTGTTCCAGAAGGCCACAGCCCAGCCCAGGTGGGAGCAGCCTGGGAGTCATCTCTTGGGAGTCATCCCTTCCTTTTTGCTTGTACCAGCACCACTGTGACTGTGTCCCCTCATTCAATATGCCCTCTAGCGCAGCTCCTGCTCACCTGCTGGCTCCTCAGGGACCCCACTGCCACCACGCCACTTGTGGCCCTGGACATGGCCTGGTCTCCCATGTCCCCTGCAGGTGACTGCTGCCCCCTCTGCCCGATGTCTTGTCTCTTCTTTCACTGCGTAAACGCTAGTCGGCCTTGAAACTCAGCTCCTCTGCGCCTCTGCCTGGAAGCCGGTCGTGAGCGCCCCTCCCACCAGGCTGTTTAGTCCCTGCATCCCCAGCGATGGCTGCTGCAGCTGCCCTGCTGATCTTACCTTTCAGAGGACCGCACAGCTGGCTCGTGTGTCTCCACTGTGACACTGAGAGTGTGTCAGTGCCTCATTTGATAAATGAGGAAACTGGGCTCCAGGAGGCAGGCCCCAGGCTGGTGAAGAGGGCCCAGGAGGGGAGGGACCCGAGAGGCCCACGATGCCCAGGTCACCCTTCAGCACCCGGACTTGAGCCCTGCTGTGTCCTTCAGGCAGTCAGCCTGAGTTGGAGCCCTGTGTGACCTCACGGGGCTATGTGACATCACAGCGGGTGGGGGCTGGCTTGCCACTGTCTGCGAGTGGCAGACGGAGGAGGTGGCCAGCTTCTTGTTTGATCGAAGAATCGTTCTCTACTTGGAGGTAACTGAGAGGGACAGGGCTGAGGGTACTCGGCCGGGGACATTGTGGACAGGTGAGCCACCGAGTGATCCCTCCTGGGGACAGGCAGAGTCCTCCAAGCATGCCTCGTCCATCCCAGGGGACGCCCGCGGGTCCTGCCAGTGCTGAGGGGCTCTGTGTTTTAGGTTCACTTGACCCCTTGTCCTCTGTCACCTGCCACGATGAAGTACGCGCCTGAAATCAAGAAGTCCCCGCCACACC
The DNA here is from genome assembly GCF_027409185.1 of Cynocephalus volans. Taxonomy (NCBI): domain Eukaryota; kingdom Metazoa; phylum Chordata; class Mammalia; order Dermoptera; family Cynocephalidae; genus Cynocephalus; species Cynocephalus volans. Next base: position 2,878,358 of record NC_084466.1, on the reverse strand, counting down.
TGCTGAAGAAATTTGCAGGTACGAGGAGAGGACCGTGGGGGCCTGTTTTCCACGCCAGGTGTGGACAGCAGTAGCTGGAAAGGGAGGTGGACACCTTCGTATGTGTGAAATCACCTGGGAAACACCGTGAAGTCTTCATTGCCTTAAATTTCATTACCCAAAATCCCACCCAAACCCGAGGTTTTATATATAAGAAATAAGATATATCTATGCACACACACATATATAAGAAATATTTAACCATTTCTCAGGGGGCTAAGAAGTCAAAGGCGTTTTATCCATTAGCTGCCACCTATACGCTTCAACTACTTTGTCATTTTTATTGCAGGCGTGACTTTTCTATTAAGGGAAATGTCTCAACAGTGACGCTTTCCCCTCCCCATCAGGGGCCTGTGATCCTGAGTCAGACGCTTGCCCCCGGGAATTGAAGAAAACTATGTCTGAATGTGATTTTCCCCAGGGGCACACTGCCAATGTGTGTATACACTGTGATTGCATTTACTTAAAATCAGGTGAAGGAAAGTTCTAGAAGTACCTGCCTCCTGGGGAGGAGTGTGAGGCCGTTGGGGTTTGGGTGAGGACAGGAAAATGCCGCCGCCACTGCTCGTGCTTGTGTGTGAATTGAATTTTCTGTCAGTTGAGCTTGTGCTCGTGTGTAACTTTTGCAGTCACCAAAGCACGTGCGGGTGGAAGGAAAGAGGATGAACTTGGTTTTCTTGTTTGTTTTGCTTGAAGGTGGACTAGGGAGTGCTCCCCAGGCCCCGAGACTGGGAAACGTCTCCTGCCCGGGGGCTGGGGTGGCTCTGCAGCTCTGAGCGTGGCTCTGCACGGCCGTGGGTGTCCTACTGCCCAGGGGCCTCAGGTGTCTGTGCTTGTGACAGGCTCCATTGCACCAGAGGACAGGCACCTTCTTGGACAAGAAGAAGACTCCCAGGAGGGGCGCTTGTGGTTTCTGACCCAGAATGCAGGAGACAGGAGTGGAGTGGGGAGGCTGCCTTGGGAGGGCCCCGGGCGTGTGGGTTGAGAAGGGCCCCCCAGCCTCCTGCGGGTGCCGGTAGCCGAAGCACACAGAGGAGGGAGAAGCCACGAGCACCCGGCCTCCCTATCTGGGGGGGTGGGGTTAATGGGCTGTGTCCAACCCCCACCATCCACCACAAGGGGATCCTGGGGCTGCTGGAGGCGAGCCCTGATGGAGCAGGCACAGGACTAGGGCGCCCTCCCCAGGTGTGTGGGGCCAGTGCCAGGAGGTCATCTCAGGCGCTGCAGGTAAGTCCCCTGGGCTGGGAGGACATCTCAGGTGCTGTAGGTACACCCTGGGGCTGGGAGGTCATCTCAGGCGCTGCAGGTAAGTCCCTGGGGCTGGGAGGTCCTCTCAGGCGCTGCAGGTACGCCCCAGGACTGGGAGGTCTTCTCAGGTGCGGCAGGTACGCCCCGGGGCTGAGAGGTCATTTTCACTTTGGCCTTGGTCTGCGAGGCCAGCCAGCTTCCCTGCAGTTCACAGGCCACACTCCTGCATTTTGCCAGATGCGACTATTCTTGTTTGGAGGGTGAGCATAGGAACAGGGCATGCTGCCTGTGCTGTCCCTCGTGGACTTGGCCGTGGCTGTGTCACTGAGTGTTCTCATCCTTTTGGGCATGTTGATAAGCTGCAATCTAGCAAAGCTGGGTCTTTCCAGTTTTGGGGCTGGCTCAGGTGTTTGCTTGGAGCAGATGAAGGCCGGGCGCCAGAGCTTCCAGCTCACCCGGGACCCCTGTGATCACCATCCGCTCCTGCAGCACGGGCGTGCCTAGCTGCAGGCAGTGAGGTGGCGCTGTGGGAGCGAGTGTGCGTGAGTGTATGTTGAGTTAGTGTGTGTGACTGCATGTCTGTACGTGTGTATCTGTGTGTGTGCGTGTGCATGCGTGAGCGTGAGTGAGCAAATGTGTGAAATGAGGAGTGAGTCAGGCGAGGCGGACACCTGCAGAGGGTCGGTCAGCATCTGGGCATTTGACCTGGGCCAGAGATGCGGCTGCCGGGTGCCCCTCCAGGGCCCTCAGCCTCGGTGGGTCTGTCGTGCGTCATCTGTCTATTGTCTGCCATCGGTCTAACTCTGTGAAGTTAAGATCAATTCCCACGTCAGGTTGCCACGTCCCTGAATTTAGCGAGATTTACGTGTTTGTGACATCCACTGTGAAGGCACACTTGGCCCAGTTCTCGACAGTGTCATGGCTTGTGGACAGACAGATGGGAACGTGCAGGCCAGCCCACGGGGCCCACGGGGTCAGGGTGGAAAGCGTGAGCCTCAGCGGTGTCCGCAGGATGCAAGCATCCCTGTCAGCCCTTGGCACTGAGACCAATGATCGTTTTTGGCTGGAATGTGCTCTGGTTTTAAGGTGGATGTCAAAGGGAAAGTGATGTGAGCCTGTTAGAGACGCGTCTTCCCAGGTAACTTCCCTGCACAGTGTCTGCTCGGGAGGTGGGGCTGGGCCCCCATGGGGGATTCCCCTGGCATGTGTCCTGTTGCTGCTGAGTCAGAGTCCCCCAGGGCCCCAGCCTCATCTGTGGCAATGCTGTTGTGGAACCAGTGCTAGGACATCCTGGGGGGCTGAGAACACAGTTTGGCTTCAAGGTGTCACTAGGGAGGTGAACCTCAGAAATTCCAGCTGCTTTCATAGTGTGGCGAGGGGCTGGTTGCTGAGTCTACCGGCTCCTCCTGCAGAGGAGATCTGCTGTCTGTCCCTTCCTAATTGATCAGTTGCCTTATCAGACCATCCTTAGGAAAACCAAAGGGAGAGAGGGCGACACAGGACGGGATGGAGACCTGGGTGGGGAGTCAGGAGGGAGGTTCCCCGTGCCCCTCCACCTGGGTGTTGGTACCCAAAGCCTGTGGGTCATCGGATGGTCTCTAGGATATGGCTTCTCCTCGACAGAGCACTCCTGTCAGCCGGACTTTAGTAGACAGAGGGGAAGGGACGTGAAGAAAGGCCATGGGCATGCAAACCCCGCACAACTGTCAACCATGTCTGGAGCACAGCAGTGAGGTCCTGAGGAGGTGGAAAGACCAGCCTTGGTTCTGGGCCACCCCGGGGCACCGTGTGCCCTCACCCCTTCCTCTCCTGCCACAGAGAGTGAGATGGGGCGAGGAGATTTTCCACGGCATTGGGAAAGCAGCAAGACATGCATCATCACGTTCCCATGAGTATATCTTAAACCTTGGGCAGTGGTCAGCCGGTGGCCCTTTGGGGACATGGGGGCGGGTTGCAGTGTCAGGGGCTACCTGCAAGACATGTCCAGGGCCTCTTGAGTGAGGAAGTGAACATGGGCCATGCCGTCCTCCGTGGCTGATGGCTTCTGTGTTCATGCTATCACTGCAGGTGGGGCTGCAGGGGCAGACGTGGCGGAAGGTACCCTGCCATGAGCCGCTCCCCCTGGTCCTCCTGAGGCAAAGGTGGCTTCTCATGGGGGTTGTGCATGTGTGCATGCGCACATGCGTGTTCATGTGTGTGCCTGTGCATTTTAACTTATTTATTGCATCTCGGTCTCTGCTCCTCCAGAGCAGGAGGAACACGGCCGGCCTGCCTGTCCCAAGGTGCTGGTGTCTTCCTTTTCCACCACTGGGCCTGGCTTCCCTTCCTCCCCTGCTGTCGTGGGCACAATGAAAGCTCGGATGGAGTGGCAGGCGGGAAGCCCATGCCTTGGGGCTGCCCTGGCTGCGATTTGGTTGGTGTGGGGCCCGCTGAGGACATGCTGCCGGGGCCAGTGGTGGCATGACAAGCAGGCAGTCGATGCTGCAGGGCCCTGTGCCTGGCCTGCCTGCTGGAGCCCAGGAAGCCCCTCACCCCGCTCCAGCCTGAGGGTAGGTTGGTGCTGGAGGTGAGGACATGTCTCCTCTCTCACTGGAGCCCTGCAGGACAGTTCTGGCATTCTGCAGCAGACGCACTCGTGGTGTGTGACCCTCCTGACTGGAGGGCGAGGGCCTTGGTGGCAGCATCTGCAGACCTGGAGTTGGGAGTGTCTCGGAAAAGGGGGGAACAGGGTCGGAACAGCGGGTTCCACTGGAAATCCTTTAGTCTGGAAGACTACACCCTAAGAAGATGGCTGGGGCTCGATGAGGGTCAGGTAGGTGGGGTGGCCCCTGTGCCCTCGTGACAGTGTACGGGGAGGACGGTGGAGACCCCAGGGCCTGGGTGCAGACCTGTCAGGGGGCCCGCGCCCGGCTGGTGGGAGTGCAGCTCCTGCAGGGACGGTGTCTGCTGCCGCCTGTGCCCTGGGCCTGTGTGGCACTCCTTTCAGGTGGGGCTTGTGCCGTCCAGCCCCGTCTTGGGACTCTGGAGCATCGCGGCTGCAGATGTCCGTGGTCGCTGAGCTGAGCCCGAAGTTCCTCTGCCGGGAGCTGTCGCTGCTGTTTCCCCTTTAATCTTCCACAGTGTGTCCCACACTAACTCCTTTTTCTTTTTCCTTTTTGGTCAAAACTGACATTAAACTTTCTGCCCTTTTGATTCCACTTTTAAGTCATGAATTAATCCCCAGCCCGTGCTGATCACTTTAACTGCTGCGTGCTTGCGTGTGAATGAGTCGCGCGTGACACCTGAGCTCCCAAAGTCCCGTGGCGCCAGCGGCTCGGCGTGTGCTCCACTGAGATGCGTTAACTTCCCTGTCATCGGAGGACCCTGCGTTGTTCTGTGTGATGAACCTGACGATATTTTGTTCAGAAATTTAACTCATTCCTGATCTTGATTTCAAAGTGAGATTTGTATGATGCATAATTAAAAAATAACAAAACCTGCAACACACCCGTGACTGCTCCCCTCCCATGGCTTGGTTCCTGGCGATGACAGCTCTGTGTGTTTCTGTGCTTTTGCAGTGTGCGACACTCCTCTGTATAACATCTGCAACTACATTGTCTCCAGGGACCAATGCAAGGACCTCGGGTGCTGCTTTTATAAAGGCGTCTGCTACGAGACAGCGGTTCCCAGTCAGTACCGGGCGGGCCACCCCTGCACGCTGACAGCAGTCGCCCTTGCCTGCTGGCCTTTCCCGGGTCTCTGCTTCTGCAAACACCCTTTTATTGCTGTCTGCTCAGGGAATTAGTGGAGGCAGGGGGTTGCGGGGGGTTGCCCTGGGAACTCCATTCCCGGATGGGGTAGACTCGATGTGGAAGGGGACTGATGGGCTTCCCTCCTTCCTGGAAGAAAGCTGTTCTTCTGGGGGCTGCAGAAGGCTGGCTTTGAGGAAACAGCGCCACAGCAACAACTGGGTGGCTGCTGGTCACATGTGAGACCAGTGGACACTCAGGGCCTGAGCCGCGTGCTCCAGCCAGGAACCCTGCAGGGACGACTGAGAGCCTCGACCCGCCTGGGGTTCTCCGTGGCTGCTCCCACGTCAGGCTGGCAGCACAGGCCCGGCACTGAGGTCTGCACCACAGCCTGGAGCCTGGGGTGTGCGTGGGGAGGTGAGCGGGGCAGGCGCCCCTTGGCTGAGCCAGGCAGTAGGAGCTGGGGGACTGCTCCCCTGAGACATGCTCCTCTGGTTATAAAAAAGTCGTCAGAGGGAGGCGGGGGAAGGTGTAGGTGTGCAGAGAGAGAAACCCAGCATGCCATGGTCGTGAAGGGGTGTTTTCATTGCAACTCCTGGATGTGTTCTTATGCATTAGAGCATTGGCCTTCTGTGCTTCTGAAATTTTCTAAATTATTGTTTCCAAACCCTCATCACATTCGCTGGAAGGTTTAAGCGTTTCTTGCCCTGTGTATGGCCTCGTTAGGAGTGAGTGGAAGTGGGCTCCTGGAGCCCTCCGAGGAGAGAGGGCAAGAACAGAGACCAGCGAGGACCAGCCTGCACCGGGCCGCCCTCAAGGAAGCGGGCGCTGGTGCCTGGCACTCGCAACCATGCCAAACGGGAAGAATCTGCCCTGGGCCCCGCCTGTCCTCGGTCACTTCTCTCTGCCTTCACGGTCTCATGGTAAATGCACGTGCTTGCTCCAGTGGCTCAGGACGATTTCTTTTTTTCTTTCTTTCTTTTTTCTCCTTCTGCATCCTTATCTAAACCGAGTCCCTCAGAGGCAAGGCACCAGGTCTTCCTCTTCTTCTGGGCTTTGCACATCTCAGAAGGTGCAGAAGCATTAGTGATGGACGGATTTTACCAAATGCTGACCTCCTGGGGCTGCCCGATCCCCCAGACTCAGAACCTTCATCCTGTTCCTTCAAGGTGACAGTGGTATTCTGGGCAAAAAGATTCAAGGAGAAAAGCTCTGGCAGTATTTTGGCTCTCTCAAGCAGAGGGCATCTCTCTCGCTAAATGGTGAAGACTTGGCACTTAGTCAAACAAAGATGAATCTTGACTTCTCAGAAAGAGGGACATAAGTCACAATGAATGCCATTGAGTGCTGAAAGGACTTTCAACATCTCTCTCAGATCCTGGTTTTACAAGACTTGGGACCAGACCACCTGCTCCATCCACCCTCTGCCTCCAGGAGCCGCCAGCATTCCCAGGATCCAACACCTTCCCCTCTGTCTGCAGATAGAAACAATTGGAAGTTACCTTTTTTTTTGGACTGTTATTTTTAGTGAGATAAAATTCTCTTATCACAAAACTTAACCCTTTTAAAAAGTATACAATTCAGCGGCGTTCAGCATATTCACAAAGTTGTGCAACTGTCACTATTACCTAATTCCGGAATATTTTCATCAACCCTCAAACCTATTAGTAGGCATTAGCCACCACTGATCCTATGGATTTACCTATTCTGGACATTGGATTTAAATGGAATCACAATACTGTATGTGGGTCTTTTGCCTATACAGCTTTCAAGGTGTATCCGTGTTGTAGCACATATCAGTAATTCATTCCTTCTCATGGTCGCATAATATTCCACTGTTGTATAGATATTCCACATTTTGTTTATCCATGTATCAGTTGGTAGACATTTGGGTTGTTTCCACTTTGGGGCTATTATGGAAAATGCTGCTCTGAATATTTGTGTACAAGTTTTGGTGCAAACATACATGTTCAATTCCCTTGGAAATATACCTAGGAGTAAAATTGTCGTATCACATATTAACTCTATGTTTAAATTTTTAAGGAACTTCGGAACCGTTTACCCAGGTCATGCAGCACATTTGTGCATAGCCCTGGCACTGGATGTGACTCTCTCATTGTGGTTTTAGTTGGTGTTTCTGTAATGAGTAATGAAGTCACGGGTCTTTGCATGTGTTCGTGGCCCATTTGTGTATCTTCTCTGGGGAAAAGTCTATTCAAATCCTTTTTGCCAGCTTTTAATTGGGTTGACTGTCTTTATTAGGGAGTTGTAAGAGCTCTTTATATACTCTGGATATTAGACCCTTATCAGATATACAATTTGTGAATACTTTCTTCAATTCTCTTGGTTATCTTTTTGCTTTCTTTGTAGTGTCCTTTGAAGTGCAAACATCTTTAGTTTTGATGATTTCCATTCTGTTTTTCCTTTGGTTGCTTGTGCTTTGGTGTCATATCTAAGAAATTATTGCCTAATCCAAGGTTGCAAGGATCTACCCCTACAACATCTTCTAAGAGTTTTACGGTTGTCTCTTACGTTTAGTCTTTGATCTATTTTGAGTGAACTTTTGTATGTGGTGCAAGGAAGACATTCAAGCTCAGACTATTTTTTGTCCATTGAATTGACACCCTTGTTGAAATTCATTTGCCCATGAAAGTGAGAGCTTATTTCTGGACTCTCAGTTCTATTCTGTTGCTCTTTATGTCTGTCCTTAGCTAGCACCACACAGTTTTGAATATTGGCTTTGCAGTAAGTTTTGAAATCAGGAAGTGTGAGCTCTTCAGTTTTGCTCTTCTTTCCAAAATTGGTTTGGCTGTTGTGGGTCCCTTGCATTTCCATATTAATTTTAGAATCAGCTTGCCAATTTCTGCAAAAAACCCCACCTTTGATATTTTGATGGGGATTGTGTTGAATCTATCAATAATTTAGGGAGTATTGCCATCTTAACACAATGTTAAGTCTTCTGGTCCATGAACAACGGATGTTTCTCCATTTATTTCGGTCTTTTACTTCTTTCAATAATATTTTGTACTCTTCAGCGTACCAAACTCCTTTTGTTAAGTTGATTCCTAAGTATTTTACTCTTTTTTTGTTATTGTAAATGGAATTGTTTTCTTAATTTCATGTTCAGATCGTTCATTTGTAGTATATAGAAATCAAATTGATTTTTTAATATTGATACTGTATTTGGAAACCTTGTTAAAGTTGCTTATTAGTTGGTTTTTTTTAGTTGATTCCTTAGGATTGTCTACATACAAGATTATGTCATCTGCAGATAGAGAGTGTTTTACTTCTTCCTTTCCAATCTGGTGGTTTTTATTTCATTTTCCTGCGTAGTTTCCCTGACTACAACCTCTAGTATAATGCTGAATAGGAGTGGTAAGAGCAGACGTGCTTGTCTTGCTGTCAGCTCTTCACCGTTAAGTATGATGGTAACTTAGGATTTTACTAGATTCCATTTATCAGGTTAAGAAAATTCCCTCCTCTTCCTAGTTTGTTGAAAGTTTTTATCATGAAAGAGCAATGAATTTATTTTTTCTTTTGATCTCTGGCTGGTATGGGGATCTGAACCCTTGACCTAGGTGCCTAGAGTGTTGGACTTTATCAGACTTTTTTCTGCATCCATTGAGCACCTTAATTGTGCTCTTTATTACTTCACGTAGATTTGAGTCGCTATGTGCTGTACTTGCACTTCATCCTGAAGGGCTCCCTTCAGTAGTTCTTGTAAGGAAGATCTGCTAGTGATGAATATCCTGACTTTGTTTATCTGGAATGTCTTAATTCATTATTAATTTTTGAAGGATAGCATTGCTGTTTATAAAATGTTGGCTAACAGTCTTTCTGTCAGCACTTCAAATACTTTATCTCATGCTGTCTGGCCTAAAGGTCTGATGAGAAACTTCTGTTAATCTTAATTTGTGCACAACGTGTCACTTCTCTCTTGCTGCTTTTAAGATTTTTTTCTTTGACTTTTGACAGTTCATCTAGATGTGGATCTCTTTGAGTTTATCCTACTCAGAGTTCACTGAGTTTCTTAGATGTATGGAATAATGTTAATCAAATTTAGGAAGCTTTTACCATTGTTTCTTCAAATGTTCTTTCTTCCCCTTTATCTCTCTCCTCTCCATCTGGGACTCCCATGATGTGTATTTGGCACACTTTGTTGTGTCCACAGGTCTCTGAGGCTCTGTTAATTTTTCTTGATTATTTTTATTTCTGTTACTCAAATTGGGTAATATCAATTGCCCTATTTCCAAGTTTGCTGATTTTTTCTTTTGCCTGCTCAAATCTATTGTTGAAGCTCCTTTAGCAAATATTTCATTTCTGTTGTACTTTTAACTTCATAATTTCTATGTGGTTCTTTTCTTAATTTCTATCTCTTTATTGATATCCTCTATGTGATGAAATCTTATTCTCATACTTTCCTTTTGTTCTTTAGACATGGTTTCTTTCAGTTATTTGAACATATTCAGAGTAGTTGATTTAAAATCTTTGTCTAGTACGTTCAGTGAGCTTCATCAGGGACAGTTTCTATTGATGTCATTTTCATGTGTATGGCCATATTTTCTCATTTTTTGCATGTCTCATTTTTTTGTTGTTGTTGAAAACTGGACATTTTAAATAATATAGCAACTTTGAAAATCAGGTTCTCCCACAACCCCAGGGTTTATTGTTTGTTTAATGACTTTTTAGTTAGTTCTGTAAAGTCTGTATTCTTTGTGGTATGTGACCACTGAAGACTCTGCTTGGCTAGCCTGGTGGCCAGCTAATGACTGGGCAGAAATTTCCTGATGCCTGTCTCTCAGTCTTTGCTGAGGAGTTGTGTGTGTGTGTTGGGGCACGCCTTCAACACTCAGCTAGATAGTTCCCAACTCTGTCTTAGTCTTCACTTCCTGCTTATGCAGTCTCAAAGTCACCCAGAGGTGAGAGCTCAGGGCATTATCAGGTCTTTCCTGGGCATGGACCTTCTAGATTTCCAGGAGTATGTCACAGCTTTTCAAAGTTCCCCATGGACATCTCATCCCCCAGATTTCTCTTTTAAGGTTTTTGGTTAGCTTGTTGTTTTCCCCCAGCTGCTATCTACCATTTCAGCCAGTCATGATTTTCAATGATTGCCTCTGATTGTTTTCAATGAATGCCCAGGGAAAAGGCTGTTCTCACCAAATGAGCTTAGGTCAAATAAAGATGATTGTGCAAGTAGGATCTGGCAGGGACATACCAGACACATCAAATAATGAGAAACCTCTGACAGTGGGACTTCGAAGGCACTCCAGCCCTGTTCAGCTCCCTTCAGTGGCTGGCAGGCCACTAGTTTTCAGCATGATTATGGGCTGTTGATTTTCAAGGCTACCATGGAGCTGGAGGGTGGCAGGAGAGGTGGGAACGGGGCACGCTGAAATGTCCAGAGCTTGCTGTTCTTACTAAGATTCAGCTATTCATCTTGAATAAATACATTTCTGTAAGCTTTTGGTTAATTTTCAGAATTCTGAAAAAGATTTTTACTGACAATTTTTACCAGTGTTCTCACCTGCCATTTTTGCTATTTTCACCCTCAGAGTTAATTTTGGGCTTCTCTGAACCAGTAGTCCAGTTGTACACAACTGAGTAGTGAGCGTTTTTCCTGAAAGGAGTCTATTATCCTTCGCTTGTCTCATCAGAAAACCAAAACCCTTAGCTAGATTTTACTTGAGAGGTCTTTTTGAGTCCCAGGCCACCCAGGGTTGAATGGCCTGTCACACTGCTGCATTCCAACAGCTCATTCTCATATACTTTAGTATATGACAGGTACTCCTGAAGCTGAGTTCATGGCACTGGGTGGCGATCTGGCCATAATTTGCTGCTTTTTGCACTCATCATCTTGTTGTTTTGTGGCAGTGGTGGTTTGGTGCTCTTATCTCAGTATGTGGAGAGCACAGATGTTTACAACCTGGCTCACTTTGTTTCCATCATGGAGTGGTTCTGCTTACAGAATTCCAGTTTCCTAGGCACTTACACACCTTAATTTTTTTAAGTTTACCATTTGGAGGTCCAAAAATCAGGAAACAACATCCAAAAGGTATTTGACTTTATTCTGTCAATCTTCATCATATAAAGCTATAGAAGATATCCAATTTCCAGGTCATGTCACAGAGATGGTCGTGGTCTTTGACAATTAATTACCTCAATTTCCTTGTATCCCAATGATATGGAGACCCAACAGTGTGAGGTGGTGAAATGTGTCATTCAAGGAAGATCAAGTTGGAAAGAGAACTCAAATCCCAGCTGCCACTGCTGCTGCTTTTTTAATATGCCCCATCCCTGAGCATCTTTTCATCACAGTTTTTTGCAGGTGTGGCCATTTTGTAAATGTTAGTATGTGTATTAAACATTGTTTAAGTTAAAACAATCACCTTATGCTTGTCACTCATTTGAAAAATGATCCTTATTCTCTACAGCACCTTAATTACTATTGTTATTACAGAACCCAGAAAAGAACACAGGCTCTCAAGAACTTTTTGTGGTTGAAGAGTGCTCACTGTTTTGCAAGTGGGTATGTCATTTTCGCAAGGAAGCAAATATTCACCCTCTTTCCATCCCTCCACTTTTGACAAAGAGGTTGTGTGGGCTTTGCTTTTTCCTAACTTGCGACTTCTTTCAAGCTTGAGCCATCTGTAGGAAGAGTCCGGGCAGTGAGCCCTATAGTACAGTGGGTTCTCACTGTGCCCTCAAATTATTTTTCATTTCTTTGACATCTTTCTCGTTCAAGACGGCGCATGAACCTTTGTGCTGTGTAAGTTGTAGTATTCAGTGACAGGGTATTATGAGTTCTTTGTGCACATAATTCTATGTTATGAAAACCTTTCACCAGCTTCTTAAATTGGCTGGTTTGAAGTGCACATTGTGTTATGGCATAATCTGTATTATTAAGAATATGAACTTGGGGAATTAGCAGTAGATCTTTCAGAAAGGATTGGGAATTCAAAGAGAAAGACTTGCCTTCATTCTTCAGTCTTGATTTAGGGTACATTATTTAATGTGTCATTTCTTCTAAGTATTTGACTTCAGTTTCTTCGTGGGCCTTGCTGAGATGATTTCAGAACTTTTGTTTAACTATATTTGGGAAGAATTTGCTAAGATATTCATTAAAGGAAACAATTCTATATTCAATTGCTGCTGTTTCTGAAAGATCAATTGGATGGTTTGTAATAAACCATACATGTGGTTTGCAACATACAGAATGCTGCGGACCAGACACTGTGCAGAGAGAATGACAGAGATCCAGTCTCTGCCTTCAACAGCTTGACAACGAGAACAGAAAACAGCGGCTCACATGAAGAAGTGCATCATACACTGACGACTGAATGCTAAACATTGACCAAAAATGTGTCCCTCTTTAGTAGGACCTCACTCACTGATAATTCTGAATTTATTTCATTATTTATTTCACTAAGACGCAAAGTCATACTACGGAGTAAACGCTTCCTGCAATTCAAGAATTCGAGTGTTGCCTTCTTGCCCCTTAAAAGCTCTTCATTCGCTCTTTCACTTTATTTGTTCATTTAATTCAATCAGTTGTTTAACATCAACTTAAAGTACACTTTGTCTGTGAAAGTCCTGTGCTACCTCTTGTACTGCTTCTCTATTGCTGTGTAATAAATTATCCCAAAACTTAGTGGCTTAAAGGACAAGCTAGAGGTTCAGGGGTGGTTTGGCCTTGGTGTCTCATGAGATGGCAGTCACCTGAAGGCTTGACGGGGGCTGGCACTTCCAAAATGACTCAGCTTTCTGGCAAGTAGGTTCTGGATGTCAAAGGAAGCCTCTTTTCCTCACCATGCAGGCTGCTTGAGCATCCTCCTGACGTGGCAATGGTCTTTCCCCGGCCTGAGCTGTCCGTGAAGGAGCAGGGTAGAAGCTGCCGTGTGTCTTTTATCCAGCCTTGGAAGCTATGCTGTGCCACATCCCTTTGGTTACAGAAGTCACGCTGTTCAGTGTGGGAATGTATATCTAGGGTGTGTCTACTGGGGGTGGGAATCATTGCATTCCCAGGGAAAGTCATCATTGAAAGAAACAAGCCACTTGACTGGAGCAGAACCCTCCAGCAGTTTCCTAATTTGCTCATTGTTAAGTATGAGCCTGTTATCTGACCCCACACAACCCCAAGGCTCATGCTCTCCCTCCAGCCTCCCCCTGATGAACCTGCAATCACCGAGCACCCACTGTATATTTAATCATTACTTACTGAGATTACATCAATACCAGAGAAATCAAGTATTTGGGTTAGCACTACGAGCGGGTTGGCTTCAACCCCCTTCAGTTTTATGACTTTAATTCTCACATAAAGAATCCTAGTCATCTCACCCATTTCCGGAGACCCCACAGGTCAGGGAATGCAGATCCCATTGGAATCCCGCTCACATGCCTGGGAGGCAGCTTCCTGTGCAGCTGTGCCTAACCTTCTGCTGTGGGTTGAATTGTGTCCACCCCAAATGTGTGCTGAAGTCCAAATCACTCGTACCTGAGAATGTGACCTTATTTGGAAAGAGTCTGCAGATGTAATTGGTTAAGAAGAGGTCGTACTGGAGTAGAGTGAAATCTTAATGCTGTGTGACTGGTATTCTTGTAAAAAGAAGAGACCCAGAGAAACACAGAGGGAAGGCAGCCCCGTGAGAGTGGAGACAGATTGGCCCGATCCACGTACAAACTGAGCAACGTCAGAGATCACCAGCGACCACCAGAAGCTATGGAGAGTCAAGGAAGGGTGTCTTCCCACACCAAGGGTTGCGATCCCCTTACTGGTCAAAAAAAAAAAGGACAAAAAAAAAAAAAAAAGGAAGGGTGTCTGCCCTGGAGCCTGTGGAGAGAATGCGGCAGCACCTTGATCTTGGATTTCTGGCCTCCAAACTGTGAGACAATGAATTTCTGCTGTTTTAAGCCAGTTTGTGCTACTTTGTTAGGTAGTCCTAGGAAACGAATGTGCCTTCCAAGGACATCACGTCTAACAGCATTACACAGGTTAGGGACACTTGAAAGCAGAGTGTAGAGCAGGAGGTGGTGGCAGGAGTGAGGCAAGCCACGTCACCTGAGCTGGGCATTTGCAAGTAAGCCCGTGTCTTTCTTTGGAAAGAGTAAAGAAAGCAGCTAGAGAAGGGGGTAGGGATGACAGTAGTAATGACGAGGACCACCGCGCCGGGCGCTGCGTTACCAATTTTGCTTGCATTAATTTTTTAAAAATCCTATCAACCTGGTGAAGAGAATGTAAAGGATAGAGACGAGGTGAGAATAGGACTGACTGCAGGACTTCGATGCGAGCGATGCTCATGCAGGAGCGGGAGCGATGGGCTGGCCAGTGGCTCACTCGGGAGAGTGTGGAACCCACAACACCAGGGTCAAGGGTTCGGATCCCCATACTGGCCAGCCACCAGGAAAAAACAATTGTAATAATAGAAGTATTAGAGCTTTAGGGGCCCTGTGAATAATTCCCTTTAATCTGCCTGAGTCCCGAAGCAGTGAGCAGAGGGGCTCAACACATCAGCCCCTGGACTCGGATGCCCTCTGTGCTGGGCTCTGCAGGGGCGACCCCCGCGGGGGCCTCGTCTCCTCTCCCGACTCAGTTGTCCCTGGGAGTGGAGAGAGGCCGCCCTTCAGCCGCCTTGAAAGGCTCCAGGTCTTTTGTCAGGGCAGGCTTAGAGAAGAAAGAGCCATGTGGGGATTGTGGAAGCCCCTTTTAAATACAGAAAGCTCAGTCCAGACCAGTGGAATTTGTCTATCATCCGAAAAGTATCTTCCTTAGATTCAGTTTTGGGGAGGAATTGACCTGAGGGTGAGGAGCCATTTCCAGGGAGACGGGGCAGGGTGTGGACCTGGGATAGCAGGGCTCGAGGGACTGGGCACTGCTGTTTGCTGGAGAACAGAGGAGGGAACATGTCTTCTCCACCCCAGTGGACGGGGTGGTCTCAAAGCGTCCTCTGGGGAGCCGCCTTCATGAGGAGCCCTTGTCTGCCTGTGGGTGGCTCTGGAGGTCTCCGTGGAAGTGAGCTGGACAATGGAGCTGGATGGGGGACGGGTGCTGTCGGAGGGTGGCAGGGCTGTTTGTTTCCTTATTTATGTTTACATTAACCCGGGTCCAAATGATAATCCAAGGACATTGCTTTGCAGTATATGTGCACGTGTTCTCTGCCTTGATCGTGGTCATTACCGTGGCCTTCATCATCACCATCATCTACAGGTAGTCCTGGTCCTCTCCCACTTGGGCACGGGAGGGAGGGGGAGGTGGCTTCTCCTGCAGGTTATGGGCCTCCTCCCACCCCCAGCCGGGCTCCCCCAGGGTGGATGCTGCTGGGACAACAGAGTGGCACGCTGATGAACCTGGGGTGATGCAAGCTGGCTGTGCAGGGGGGTTACAGTGGTGTCCTCCAGAGCTCTTGTTGATGCAAATGCAGCCAGCATTTCATGAGCCCCCACAGCTGCTCTGTGCATCTTGTTCAGTGCCCATAGCACCTGAAGGCGAGTGTGCCGATGCTGTCCCCGCATTGGGGTGATTAACGTCAGCACCAAGGAGGTCCCTAGGCTTGTGAGGGGGTCAGGGATCCAGCTCAGGCCCCCCCATTGTCTCTAGAGCCCCCCAATGTTCTGAATCCAGGGCTGTCCTGTGGCATGAGTCATGTGTTAGAATGCTAGCATGAGGGGGCATTTCAGACAGGAGTCTACCCCTCTCACTTGAATGGTGAGGAAATGCACCCTGGGAGCCACATCACCTGTGTGGTCAGTGTCCACACAGCCAGGCTGGAATTCAGCGTTCTCACTCAGGGTCAAGTCCTCTCCTTGTGGCTGGCACGAATACTAGCCACTGAGATGACTTAAGTCATTTTTTCCAGCACCATATAAAGTCAAATCCCTGCCATGGGTGGTGCTGCATGGAGTCCTGTGTGATTGAGCTAGCCGTAGCTTGCTGCATCACTTCCACCACCTGTCACTCTGATTTTGTCTTTGGGAGTCCAGATGCCACATGCAGATTGTCTGTTTGGAGATGCATTAGAAACTAGAATGAAAACTGTTAAAGCAAAGCATTTGCCTTGAAAAGCATGCATGCATGACCTTGAAACCCGTGCTTTAGAGGACATCCTGGGGGACTGCAGGGCCTCGGAGGGCTCCATCTTTGGTTTCTCCGATTGCAATAAGAACTCTCTTGCCATCAGATTTGTTAAAGGGAGTCGGAGAGAAAAAGAGATCCCCATGGAAGTCATGTCCTCATCCAAGACCAGCAATGGGGCTGGGGTCGTCCCATCCAGCCAGAGAGCATCAAGGACCACGAATGTGGCCTCGAACAAGAGTTCTGGGAGCCAGCAAAATGGTGAGATGCTTCTGGAGTTGTCTCAGGCGTGGGTCCATGGCGAGGCTCGTTCCCTCGTGGGGTCTTACTTGCAAAAGACCCTCGGCAACTCTTTTGGCACCCCCACAAAAATTGTAATTGCTGTTTTGGTTTAGGCCAATTTCTAATTAATCCAGCCACGGAGGATGAGGTTTGTAAGGCGGACCCTGCTTTCAGTGAGGGCGCTGCTCCAGACGCCGCTCCTTCCGCAGAGGTCGTCTCCCGCCTCGTCCTCCTCCGTCCCCGCCTCCCTGCCTCCTGCTCTGGAGAGGCCCTTGCTGTGGGTTACGGGTAGTGTGTGTCTGTGTGTGTGTCTGTGGCCGTGTGTTAGAGGGGGTTGGGGTCTGGGAGGAAATCCAGCTGAACTGGTAGGTTTAATCAAGCTCCTGCCTGCAGGGATGCAGTAGTGCTGTGTCGGGTGCTGTTTGGGCCCGCTGACGGCTGGGTGGCAGTGGCTGAAGAGGTGACAATAGCGCAGTGACTGCTTCTGGTGCTCAGAAGCCGCTCCAAGGTGGAGCCCCGCTCTTTGCAGCCTGTGGAGGTTGCTTGCTGCTTTTCCTCGGTCAGCACCTTGCCAGGTTAGAGAAGGAGCCGTCTCAAGTGACAAGCTTTAGCTTCAGTGGTGAGTGTGGGGGACACGTGGGTGTCCCTTCTCCATCAGCCACATAGACTTGGAGCAAGCAGGAAGCGGGGGAGAGGCCTGCCATGCTCTCGCAGGCTCTGGGATGCCTCGCCCCTGACCAAGGCTGCTCTGGCAGGTGAGATTTCCTGCAGGACACATGTTCCTCACATCCAGGGCGCACTCTGTGCAGCAAGACGATGAGGGACAGGGAACCTCCCGCTGTCTCAGAAAGATGCTTCTGCCCCAGGAGTGTGCAGGGAAGCACGGGGGCCTGAGCACTGGCCCAGCTGGGTTTTGAGAGAACGGTGCCGTTGCACACAGTGGGTGTGGCAGAGACTCGAGGCAGCCTCTGGGGGCCTGCTGCGTACCCATCTGAGAGAGCCTTTCTCTTCAATCTAGTGATGCTGACAATAACAGAAGCTGAGGAGACTGAAGAATGACATGCGTGACGAGGATGCAAAGGCTGGCAGGGGCATCGGGACGGCCGGGCTCGGGGAGCACTGTCCCTGTGCTCAGGGCGAATAAAGGGGTTTGAGGGCTGCTCCTCGCAGGCGCTACCTCATTGCTGGCCATTCCTAGCTGAGTGGAGAGAAAGCCTTCGGGGCTGCCTGGCACCATGGCACTATGGCATCTCGTGTCACAGACTCAGGGAACTCAAGACATCCCCAGCACCGAGCTTCTCTGATGACCAACGACGGACGGAGAGAGGAGCAGCCTCAGCCTCCGAGAGGCCCGCGCCGTCGGCTGCAGCCTTTCCCGGGGCTGCGCACGTTCCAGAGCGACTGATGGGCCCACGTGCGCACCCAACCAGCGCCCGGAGGCTGTGGTCGTGTGTCCGTCCATTGCAGGCTTTAAACTCGCATCGTGAACAATCCAGACAGGCCGGGCACATCCTGCCCAAATGCTTATGTAGATGAGAAGGCAGTGCACAGAAGCCGCCCCCAGCCCACTCTGTTTTCTGGCCGGTAAAGCCGTCAGCATGTTGGGGGAAGCTCTGGCCAAGGTCTGTCCTGTCTCAGGCTTCCTGGGGAAGGGAGGACGGGCAGGGGCTGGGGGTCTGCTGTTAACCCTTTCCTTCTCACGGGCACCTCCCTGGCCTGCATCAGGCATCAGCATGGTTTCTGTGAAGGAGAAAGTGTGTGGGTGGAATGTTTGAAGCTTTGCATACCGTAAGGTCTCTGTCACAACTGCTCAGCTCAGCTGGTGGCGTGCGGAGGCAGCCACAGACAACACCTACGTGAGACGATGGGTGACGGGCTGGATCGGGCCCACAAGCTGTCGTCTGGACACTCCCAGTCTGGAGATACTGGACGTCTGCTCTGGAGGCCGTGATCTGGGGTTTGAGGACTTTATCTTCAAGTAAGTCCTCTGACCAGCGCACGGGGGATGGGTTTTGGCTACAAAGGGCAGTTGTTTGGAGGGGTCCGGGTGCTCTAACTGCAGAGTCCTTGTTGCGATGTTTCCAGCTTGGTCTGGACCATCCCTTGCAGAAATGAGGCAGAATAGGTGCCCCCCAGAAACAACGCCTAAAGCCCACACCGACCAACTGTGTCTCCCAGGAGTGCAGGACCTGCCTCTCGACAGCTTCACATCCTGGGCAGGTGGGGCTCCCCGGGGATCCTCTCACTCTTCCTAAGTCACTAAGTAGAAGTTCCATTTTGTTGACCCCTTTCAAAGCCCTCAACTGTGCCCCCAGATCCATGATGGGCCCTTATGTGCACAGTAATGACCTCGCCTGGAAAGGTGCCAGGTTACTGACTAACTGGATACTCTTCAAGGACATTAGTGGCCACTAGGAGCCCTCTCACGTGGGAGTCCCTCTGGTTCAGTTGGAGGGTGGTAGAGAAGGGTTTCCCCATTTTAGGTCCCCAGAAAGCCCACCAAACCCTCCTCCAGGGCTCTTGGGGACTGGATTGCTGAGGCTGGTGGGACAGGTAGGATGGAAGGGAGGCAACCTGGGGGGGAGCTAGAAAGAAGGCGGGGCGTAGGGGACAGTCCTGCTGGGAACCCGGCCAGGAGAAGAGCCTGAGTCACAAGTGCACACGAGTGGGTGATGTGCATGCAGCCTGGTGACAGACAGCCTGGCCACCCTGGGTGTGCAGGGCGCCCTGCAGCCTGGATCTTCCATGCCACGTGTAGCCGCTGCTGTGCCGAGGAGGCAGGAGCCGGTGTAGCTGCAGAAGTCTCAGCAGTAGGTGGCTGCTGCTTGCAGACCCTGGCAGGTGCAGGGCAGGTGCGGTGGTCTGTCCAGAGCAGAGCAGAAGACAGACGCCAGAGCTGTGCCGAGGCCTCCTCGAGAGGCTGCCCAGATGGTCCTGGTGGATTCCTGGGCAGCTGCTGCGGCACCCGGACCTTGCGGGCCGGTGACACTGGAAGTATTTAACCATTTGCATGGCACATGCTGCAGCCCAGTGCACGACCCTAGGTCTTCTAAGACGTCGTTTTCCCTGTGTTCCTGGATTGGGCGTCGGGCGAGGGCTCCTTGCTGAGTAGGGAGGAAGGATTCTCGGGTTTTAGCGCTGGCGGTCCTGTGAGCTGTGGGATCTGGGAGGCACCTGGGCTGTGGGAGAGACACCCCTCCCCAGGCACTGCCATTGAGCAGAGGTGGGAGTTGGGATCGTGCTGAGCACCTGTCACGTTCGTGGTGGCAGACCCGTGGCTACTCTGCTGTTGGGCCCTCCAGGAGGCAGATGCTGTGGGAGTGCCCGCACCTCCTAGGGAGAAGGTTCTGGCCGAGAGCAGGGCGGGAAGCAGGACGCAGCAGGAGGCCCCGCAGTGCTTCCACCGGCCCCGAGCCCTCGGCCTCTCTGCTGTACCCCAGGATGAACTGGGCTGCACCAGGGTCACCTGGCAGGCCTGGCTCAGCATCTCTCATCGAGGGACACTGGTGGCCCAGCCAGATTCCAGCTGGCCTGGAGACCATGACAGGAGCACAGTGGCGTGACAGGCAGTGTCTGGGTGTGTCTGCAAGGGCGCTTCTGTGTGAGACCAGCCTTTGAACGGGTGGACCGAGCAGAGCAGATGGCCACCCAGTGTGGGTGGCTTCATCCAAACCTCTGAAGGTCTGAGTCGAACAAAAAGCTGAGTAGAAGGAATTTCCTTGCTGTCTGCCTGATGTCCTGGGCTGGGCATTGATCGCCTCCTGCCTCTGGACTTGGGCTCAGACTTCGGTCTTGGACTGGAGCTAGGACAGCACCGGCTCACCTGGGTCTCCAGCTCGTGACTGCAGATCTGGGGACTTCTCAGCCTCCATAACCGTGTGAGCCAATTCCTTATAATAAATCTCCTTACGTATATGTATATGTGTTTCTGTCTCTATATTTCTCTCTCTCTATTCCCCTCTATTCTGCATATTAATAATTATTATGAGGAATTGGCTTATGCATATAGAAATATATACAGAGAGATTTATTATAAGAATTGCTCACACATTGAGCCCCTCACTCTGTAGCCTATTGGTTCTGTTTCTCTGGAGAACTCAGACTCATACAGTGAGTCTGGAAGTGTTCTCCCTCTCAGGGGCAAGTGGTCGTACCATCTTTGAAATAGCAGGGTTCACATAAATTCTGTAGAGCTGCAGCTTTACATTAAAGTCACTCGGGAGTTTAAAAAAGGATACAGATTCCCAATGCAACAAGTCTGTAATAGGGCCTGGAAATCTCTTTCCACAATTCTCCTTGAGATGATTCTGATGCTGGGGGAGGTTTGGGGATCCTTGCTGTGACTAAGGGACAAATCCAGGGACCTGCTCACACAGGAGGGCAAAATCAAAATTGGAACAATTCTAGAATGTTTTACTATATTTACATTGAATGATTTAGAGCTGGTTAAAGTAAAATAAACAAAATCTGCTTTTCCTTGTAACTGTTCCTATATGAATCATTTATAAACCAAGTCTGCTTTCTTGCTGCATACCATTCTAGGAATTTCAAGATTCAAAGAAGCTAGAAAACACAGTTCAAAGAACCATTCATGACTTAAACTGATGTCTAAGGGTCATTTTTATCAGCTTGGGCCTGCAAGCTTTTCTATGGCCCAATAGAATTGCATTGGCATCAAAATATGAAAACTGGCAAATATAAATCAATAATTTCAAAAGTCAAATTATAAAACATTTTCAAAAATTATATAGACAAAACTGTATTAAACATGGGATGTGCATGCATTTTCATGTATTTGATGCGGAATGAGACTCCTCGAGTAGGAGGTCCTGGGTTTCTTTACTGATCTTAAAACATCTGAGCAAATTTTCAGTCACATAGTGACTTCCATGCTAGGAAACATTTTTCGTGTCCAAAATCAAATCACAGCACATAACTCATCAGGGAGCCATCTGTTTCAGAGAGCAGCCAACTGACACCAAATGGATCTAGAAGGTAAGGGCAGATCCACACACAGTCCATATTTATTGTTTTGCTCATCAGAATGTGCACTTGTGTTTGTGTGTTTGTTTTCTGGGTGAGAAGTTAATCTTCTCGATGCAGGAAGCACGGAAAGCCCTGTGGTGACCATGCCGTGTGGTGTGGTCCGGTACCTGATAAGCACGGACTGTCACCTGAACTCAGTTGCACTCCCGCCTGAACCCTACATGCCAGCGGCCACCAGCACTGGGTAGGTGGAGGGAGAGATGACGTAAAGTGTCCTCCTAAGCCACCGCCTCAGCAGCTCTGATGAGCTCCAAGTGAACGGCTGCCAGCTGCACAGCCCAATTCATGACCCCTCGACCTCTGCCAGAGTCGGGCCAGCTGGAGGGACTCACCTGCTGGGGCGACTCAAACCTCCAGACCTGCAGCGTCTGAGTCCTTGATATTGTTTTCCTCTAGTTTCATGATTTCCCATTGACTGGGACTGTTGGGCAAAGAAGTCCTGAGTTTCCCCAGTGGATTCCCTGGATTCTAGACAAAGCTGTTGCCCTGTCGTGAAACAGCCACCAAACGTCCCCCAGGAAGGGCACGGCTCCCCCCCCCCCGGCTGTTGGTTCACAGGCAAATGGCGGCAGGAGCCTCAGCTTCCACCCGCCAGCGTCAGGGCCGTGTTCTCCGGTGGGCACGTGCCTTCCTTGGACACTAGAACCTCCAATTTGTCATTGTTTTGGTCGTCTGGCAGTGCTAACTCACCATCCTAACATTCACTGGCTTAAAACACCACCAAAAGTGTGCGTGTTTGTGATTTTCAGTTTGGGCAGGGCTTGGTGAGAACACCTTGTGTCTGCTCCACACGGCGTCATCCGGGGCACCCTAACTGGTGCCGGGTACCCAGCCCGAGGAGCCCTAGCATGACTACATGCTGCTGCTGGATGTCAGCTGGGAGATGCTGGCCACTGCTTTGGATTTTCCGCCATGCTCTATGTGGCTAGGGTGGGCTTCTCACAGCGTATTGCTGGGTTCTGAGGAAGAGTGTGCATGTGGCCAACAGGGTGCTCAGGGGACGCCCCCATGGACAAGTACTGATCAAGTGTCTGCATCGTGTTTTCTGATGTTCCTTCGGGCAAAGCTAGTCATCCGGCCGCGCTCATGGTCAGCTTGGTAGAGGACAGCGCAAAGACACAACAAGCAGGCCTGGCTTGTTGGGGCCACCAAATGGCCTGCCACAGCCATACGGTACAGCCCCTAGTTGGAGGTGATTTTGCTGGTGTTGGCAGATGTGCTGAGAGTAGGAAAGAAAAGTGCACGCCTGGGATACTATCTCCGTCATGATGGAAAGGTCCGGTGTCATCAACCTGCCAGCAGGTATATCTGGCCACCCTTGAACATGGCACCATGATGGTCTCTGGGTTTGGTGGGGAGGCGGTCAGTGGTCGCGGTCCTGAATAGCACCGGCCAGGATGAGGCGCCCGTGCACGGCCTCTGCCTCTGCTGCGGGGCCATTCTGTATGTGAGCCCTTTGAGCAAGCCCCAGGGGGCTGAGGGAAGGCTGGGTGGTGCTCACATTAAAGGCCTCTCTGCAGTGGATGTCCTGTGCTGGACATGGGCTCAGAGGTGCAGACACGGACTTCCCACCGTGACCTCCTGGACACTAGTCTTGCAGTCTTGGCCTCTCTGAGCCCTGGCCACCTGGCGCAGTGGGAGCCACTGTCCACAAGTCAGTGTAGATCGGCACGTCAGGCCGTGTCTCCATCCACAGCCAGTGGACGGCCAATGTACCACGCAGTTAGCCCCCAGGAGGGCCTCCTCGCCATGTCTGGCCATCGTCGGTCCGGCTGTAGTGCGGGACCTGCCCGCTGTGTGCAGGGCCAGCCTACTACACAGGTCCAGCCAGGAACCTGCAGGTGCTTTTCGCTCCTTTGTAACTGATTATTGGGCACTTCTTGTGGGCCTCAGGTGGAGGCTGAGGAAAGGGCTGGAGGCAGGAGTGCACCGTGTGGGCGTCAGCTGCCAGCCTCTTGTGCAGCTCACTCTGTGTTCCAGGCTCCCCTGGGCCTGGTCTCACGTGCGTCACTTCTGTTCTATCACTTCCATTTCCACCCATGTCCAGTTTTACCATTTTAGAGATCAAACGGCACCGAGGTCGCCATGCTCATGAGTTCAGGTTTATAATTATGCATCATCCTGTGCTCAAGCTTCGGTTTCTACCAGAGCCTGACAGCGAACCAAGAAGAGGGGATAGCCTAACTCAGGTCCCCAGAGATCTGAGCAGTGACTCTCCTGTTAGAACTTGCCAGGTGGTCCACACAGTTTCTTAGCCTTCCTCAGATGCTTCCCATGCTGATGGGACGTAACACCAGGGACCAGGCAGCCTGTACTTCAGTCTGGACCTCGACAAGGGTCCTTTCCTGTTCTGGGCCCCCTCAGATGGCAGCCTTACCCAAATGTGGTACTATTGCTTCCCAAACCTGAAGAGGCAGATTCTGAGAGGGGAATTGTGCAGGTGACTTACTAAGGAAAAGTGAGGGGCGCAGGGTGGGAGGGGCTGAGCAGGCTGGGGTTCTGGGGCAGCTGTGTCTTCCTGATGCCCAGGGAGATCTGGAGCCTAACCTGGCCTGCACGGGGGCTCCCTGAGGAAAGGGAGCAGGTCTGTGCTCCCCTGTGCCACTAAGCCATGGGGCAAGGAGGACACAACTTCATAGGCTCCACTGGGCAAGGTGGCTTTCATTTCTTCAGGTTAGGCCTCTGGGGTAGGGGGCAGGTGTGAACTGTAGGCAGGAGCTCAGACACAGCTGGGAGACAGGCACACGGGACCTGTCCCAGGGACCCCCGGGGACATGGTGGGGCACCAACAGCCTCTGCTCCCCAACACAGCCAGTCCACCGGGCTCTGGCACCTCATCACCTTGTTGACCTACCAGGACCCGAACTCCACGATGCATGGTGCCCCCCGTCGTGTGCAGCCATATGAAGGCATGTGGAGCCGTCTGCTGCTTCCTGTCACGAGGCCATGTGTCACATGTTACTGACTGCAGGGGACCTGCACGGTGGTGTGCAGAGTGCTACAGGGACCAGGATCCTTCCCCACTGTCTGTGGGAGACAGCAGAAGAGTTGGCGTTGTCCTGAATAAGGCAATCAGATGATTTATGATCCAAACTAGGACATTTCTGAGAGTGAAAGGGGGTGCTATTGACCCTTGTGCCAGAACACCAGCATGGCTGGGGCTGCGGCCCCGGGCAGCACGTCAGGGGTGCACTGCTGCCTCTGCCATGGCGTGGCAGACGGTTTCCTATTTTCCTAACTCAGGCACTGGAAAGAGTTCATTCCAAAATGGCAGCAGCAAGCGTTGTGTGCTGGCTGCCTTGTTTTACTGGAGACAACTCTGGGGATTGCACCTGCGGTTGCCGTGGACACCCGACTGAATCCGAGGGCTCTGCTGTCCCCCCCCCCCCCAGACCCGGCCGGCTGCTGTTCTTGCTAAACAGGCGAGGGGGTGAGAGCGCAATGGGAGGCAGCTCCCAGGAACCCGGTCTCCACGGAGGCCCCAAAATCCGACGTCTCCTCAGGCTGTGGTGTTGATTTTCCTTCTTAACAGGTTTATAGAGGTATCGCTGACATACAACAACTGCACACATTTAAAGTGCACAGTTTAGTAAGTTTTTGCCTATGAATGTACCTGTGAAGTCATTGCCACATCCAGCTAATGAGCACACCGGACACCCCACGATTTATTCGGGCCTCTCTGTGACCTTTCTCCTGCCTTCTCCTTCCCCCGCCCAACTGCCAGCAGCCACTGATCCGTTCGTTGTCACCAGAGATTAGTGTGCCTTTTCTAAAATGGGGTCCCGCGGTTGCACCCTCTTTTGTCTGGTTCCCTTCACTCGGTGGAAGTAGCTCGAGGCTCGTCCACGGCGGTGTGTTGATTGGTGACCCCTCCTTCCTCTGCTCCCCATGTCACTCTACCGCAGTTTGTTCCTTCACCTGTTGATTGACACTTGGGCTGTTTCCAGTTCTTGGTTGTTACAGATGAAACTGCTGTGAACATTCATGGGCACGTTTTTATATGGACATCGCTTTTGATTCTTTTGGGTAAATTACGTAGGAGTGGAATGGCTGGGCCGTACAGTAGGCGTATACGAGGGTACTTCAAAAAGTTCATGGGAAGATAGAATTAAAAGTTACTGTGAATCTTTCCATGTGCTTTTTGAAGCACCCTTGTGTTTAGCTTTTTAAGAAACTGACAACCTGTTTTCCATTTTCTGTTAGTTCCCAGCAGGGTGTGAGAGCTCGTCTGCTCCTCGTCCTCTTAAGCTTTGGTGCCATCAGACTTTGGAATGTTTGCAGCTCTGAAAGGCGCACATCAGCATCGCGTTGTGCTTTTAATCTGCAGTCTCCTAATGACTAATGATGTCGAGCATATTATTTGCATGTACAGTAGTTTGTTTATCTTCATCAGTGAAGTGTCTATTCAAATACTGTTTACGTTTTTAATTGGGTTGTTTTCTTATTATTGAGTGTGAAGAATTTTGTATACGTTCTGGTACAAGTAATTTTTTCAGATGTGCGATTTGCAAATATTTTCTCCCAGTATGCACCCTGTGTTTTCATTCCCTTAACAGTGTCTTTCAAAGAGAAGTTCCCAATTTGGATGAAATACAATATATCAATTTTTAATTATATGGATCATGTTCCCCTCTGCTGCTTTCTGGTCTATCAAGAGTTCTTTGCCTAATCCAAGGTCATGAAGATGTTCTCCTATGTTTTCTTCCAGGTGTTTTATAGCTTTGCATTTTACATTTTGAGTTAACTCTTTCATCTGTTACAGGGAATGAATTGAAACACACTTTCTACATATGGATATCCAGTCATTCCGGCACTGTTTGTCGAGAAGCGCGTCCTTTCCTCACTGAATTGCCTTTGTACCTTTGTTGAAAATCAATTGACCCTATTTATGTGGATCTGTTTCTGGACCTTATTCTGTTCCTTTTTTTTTTTTTTTTGTATTTGTCTATCTCGATGCAATCCTATACTCTCCTTATTACTATAGCATTATGACAAATCTTGAAGTAAGATAGTGTCTTTGTGATTATTCTTCTAAGTACTTTTGGTTACTCAAAGTTTTCGCATTTTCATATGAAATTTAGAATCAGCTTGTCAATTTTGTCAATTTTGACATAAATCCTCTTCACTTTTCTGGAATAATTTGTGTAAAACTGGTGTAATTTGTTCCTTAAATCTAGCATTGTGTGGTTTTGATTTGCATTTCCTTGATTAGTGATGCGAGCATTTTTTCATCTGCATATTAATCCCTTGTTAGATGTATGGTTTGCAAATATTTTCTTCCATTCAGTAGGTTGTTTTTTCCCTATGTTGATTGTTTCCTTTGCTGTGCAGAAGCTTTTTAGTTTGATATAATCCTATTTGTTTATTTTTTCTTTTGTTGCTTGTTCTTTTAGGGCCTTATTCATAAAATCTTTGCCCAGTCCTGTGTCCTGAAGTGTTTCCCCTATGTTTTCTCCTAGGAGTTTTATAGTTTCAGGTCTTATCCATTTTCAAGTTTTTAATCCATTTTGAGTTGATTTTGGTATATGTCGAGAGTATGGGTCTAGTTTCGTTCTTCTACACATAGATATCCAATTTTCCCAACACCGTTTACTGAAGAGGCAGACTTTCCCCTGATGTATGTATGTTCTTGGGGCTGTTGTCAAAGATCAGTTGGCTGTAAGTACCTGGGTTGATTTCTGGATTCTTTATTCTGTTCCATTGATCCATGTGTCTGTTTTTAAACGAATGTTTTGATTCTTTACTCCATGTTTCATGTTATCATAAGCTGAGGAGCACTGGTAATGCTTAGAGAATAATTTAAGGCTCTTATGAGAAAATATTATCAGAATCCAGAAGTAGTACTTTAAATATTACTTATGATTATTATTGCTATATACATTCCAAAATTCCCTAGATTACAAAAGCTAATTAATGCTACTTATTACATCACCATTGTGACATAGGCTGAATGTAGCTCATGTGTCTGTATTTCTACCCAAGTCGTGAAACAGAATGAATCATCCACTAGGTCATACTATCACTCCCCAACTCTCACTTCCTCTGAAATCACTCTCAGAGATTTTGCCAAAGCACTTTATCTATTTCAACTATTTTTCTTCTATCTAGTATTTCACCATAGACATTAGTAATGAGCAAAGTTCTTCCATGCTTGCTTGGGGAAGTGAGGAACTAGGAGGTGAAGACCCCTTCCCCCACCCTGTGGCATCGGTGAAACTGTGAGCCTAGTTTCTAACCCCACTTGGCCATAGTGAGGCCCCCCGCCCCCCACCAGGGTCAGTGGAGGCCACATGAGGAGGAGTGATGAGGCGCCCGGGTCCCTGCCAGCTAAGGTGATGTCAGTTAAAGCCCAGTGGGGAACCTGGACTCCCATCCTCACCTGGTAACAAGCCCCCAAGTCCTCCCACCCCAGGGTGTTAATGCAGGTGGAGTGAGGACGCAGGACTCCCACCCACCTCTGGCAGTAACAGGAGGGTGTCCCCACCCCTCACCAGCACATTGGCACAGAAACCTACGAAGATAGATGATTTAGATAAGATCCAGAGTCTCATGACATACTACTCAACATGTAATATATGAGATTGAACTGAAAATGACTCATCACACCAAGAAGCAGGAAAATCTCCACCTGAACAAGAAAAGACGATCAACAGACACCAGTGCTGACATGACACGGATATTGGAACTATCATACGAGGATTTTAAAGCAGCTGTCATAAAAAATGCTTTAATGAAGAATTGTGAACATGCTAGAAACACAAAAAAGGCAGAAAGTCTCAGTGGAGAAACAGGAGATATAAAGAAGTAGCAAGTGGAGATTTTAGAGCTGAAAAATACAACAACCAAAATAAAAATCTCATGGATAGGCTCAGCATCAGAGTGGAGAGGGCAGAGGAAAGAGTCAGCGCACGTGCAGGTGGAGATGACCTGATCTGAGCAAGCAAGCGAGAGAAAACAGAATAATGGTGAAAAAAATGATCTTAGAGACCTGCAGGACGGTCACAAAAGACCTCACGTTCATGCTGTCAAAGCCCCAGAAGGAGAGGAGGAGCGGGGTGGGACCGAAGAAATATTAGAGAAATAATGGCTGAAAATTTCTCAGATTTGGTACAACACATAGACTTACAGGTTCAAGAAGTTAAGTGAACCCCAAATTTCTAAAAACTACAGAAAAATCAAAATTTTTGAAAACAGGGAGAGAGAAATGACACCTTACCTAAAGAGGAAAAATGGTTGTAAGGACAGCAGATTCCTCATGAGAAGCCTTGGGGGCCACAAAAAAGGGGGCACCACATTTTTCAAACACCGAAAGAAAAAAACTGCCAACCCCAACTTGTATATCCAGTGAAAACATCCTTCAGGAACAAAAGGGGACTCAAAACATTCTCAGGTGAAGGATGACAAAGAATTTTTCTCTAATAGACCTACCTGGAAAAGCTGAATAAAGGAAGTTCTCTAAACAGAGAGAATAAGAGGATAGAAGAAGGAATCTTGGAACATCAAGGAGAAAGAAAGAGTAATGTAAAAATGGGAAAATACAATAGATTTTCCTTCTCCTATTGAGTTTTCTAAATTATGTTTTGTGATAAAAGTACAAATTATAGGACTGTCAATGTGGTTTTTAATATATGTGGAGAAAATATTTAAGACCATTATATTATAAATGGGAGAGGGTAAGGGGACTGAAAAGGAGATAGGGTTTCCGCACTTCCCTCAGACTGGTACAGCCAGTCTGGAAAACAGGCAGGTTCTTAAAAATTTAGGCATACACTTAACTTACAGTTAACAATTGTACTCCTGGGCAGCTATTGCAGAGAAATGGAAACTTATGTTTAAACAAAAATGTGTACATGAATGTTCATGGCAACTTTATTTGTAATAGCCCCAAATTAGAAACACAGTCCTGCGGTGAGTGAATGGTTAACGGTCTGTGGTGTATCCATACCAGGGAGCACTACTCAGAAGTGAAAAGGAAAAAACTATTGATGCGTGCAATGCTTTGGACAGATCTCAAAGGCGCTATACTGAGTGGGAGAACCAATCTCAAAAAGACACATACACAAGATAACATTCTTGAAATGACCAAGTTGTAGAGATGGGGAAAAACTAGTGGTTTCCAGGGTTAGGGATGTTTCAGGGGGCAGTGAAAAGAGATGGTCATGACTATAAAGAGGTAGCACGATGGTTGTCTCTGTGATGATGGCAGAGTTCTGTTTCTTGATTTCAGAAGTGGATGCATGAATCCACATGTGATAAAATGTCATAGAAGCATACACACACAATTTCTTGGCTTTGGTATTATAGTAGTCATGAGTCGTTTAACTGGATGCATTCTGAGAAATGTGTCATTAGGTGATTTAGTTGTGTGAATGTCATAGAGTGCACCTACACAAACCTAGATGGTATAGTCTACTACACACCTAGGCTATGTGATACAACTTGTGGCTTCTAGGTGAGCGATGCACTGTGCTAGGATGTTATGGTGGCTGTGACATCACTAGGCGATAGGAGTTTTTCAGCTCCTTTATAATCTCATGGGACCACCATCGTATAGGCAGTCTGTTGTTGACCAAGATGGTTGTTATGCAGCACATGTCTGTGTAGTCACGGGAAATGTCACCACTGGGAAAGCCTCAATGAAGGGTACACAGGACCCCTCTTTACTACACCTGAAACTTTTGTGAACTGTGATTGTTTTAAGATAAAAATTTAAAAATATGAAAAAGGCTTTCTGACACACACACACACACACACACACACACACACACACACACACACACACACACACACACACACACACACACACAATGAAATGCCCATCCTACTCTAAAGAGTCAGTTAGCTCACACCAAGTCTGCAGATTGCAGACGGGGCATGAAGGTCATCTTGACAGCAAAAGGAAAGTTCCAGTCACTGTGCAGATTTGTGGACGGTTAGAAATCTTCATTCTCATTTGATTTTTAGAATAGGGTTTTTAGGTAAATACATGTATGGGGCAAAAGCCCTCAGGTAGGAGGGCACAGCCTACAGCCAGAGGGCAACAGCCCATCTAATCGCTGCTTAGGTGTGGGATCATATACTTTAATGATTTTAGAGCTAATGGGTGGTTGTCATACCAATCCTGTTAAGAGATTTTAAAAATTGCTGAAGGGAAAGATGTGAAAAAAAAAATGTTTGCTAGGGGCAAGGTGTATGTTGGTGGAAACTTTAGAGATAATATATTTAGATTTTATCATAAGAATGTAACTTTTGCTTAAGGAGAGGTTAAACTTTAGATAATGAGCACAGTTTGACCAACTTAGTTTTTCACAAATTGTACTTTGGAACGTCACATTGTTAATTTTACTGATGTTACTAGTTTCCATTGTTTAAGCTATACTTAGCCATAGATAACTTTTGTAACACTGCCGATGTCCTTGTGTCCTTTTGTAATGATTGAATCGGCTGAATTTTTTTGTGAAACTTCCTTGTCTTTACAATAAAAAACAGAAGCTAACTTTGAATGGTGGCTGTACCCAGTTTTCTCCTCCTAACAGAGGAGTTGCTGGGGTGCAGACCCTTCGGGCTCCTCATCGCATTCAGGGTGCTTTGAATAATCCTTTTTTGTGTCTCTGTTACACAGATTGAGATCTGTGTTGTGAGGAGAAATAAAGTCTATGATAGAATATGGACTGCACAATAATTCCAACAAGTTACACACACACACGTGATAGTTATCACAAGTCTCTTGTGCTCCCTGGAGTGGATTTCTGGTTTTTACCCTATCCACACACCCTTTATTTTTTTTAAAAATCAACAGTGAAACCTTTATTGAGACACTGGGCTCTCTTCAATAATTCAAGATTCGTTCCTTAATTATCCTGCATCTTTTGTGTTTTCTTTTCAGTATGATATGATTTTGCAAAAAAAAAAAAAAAAGGCTTTCCACATTTGTGACTATTATATCAGTTATATTTGAGCTATCTTTTCACATTGATGAGGCTGATAAAAATAGAAAAATTTAAAAGACTTTTATATCAAAGACCAGAGACCCCCTGGGTAAAAATGGTTTTGTCTTGTGACCATTTTTCTTTCATGTGCTTATTAACTCAGACGGTATCTTCACACCCAAGGACAAAAAGGTCTTGCATGTCCTTTTGTTCAAGTTCTCTTTATGTCCTTCTGTA
Source organism: Cynocephalus volans (assembly GCF_027409185.1). Classification (NCBI taxonomy): domain Eukaryota; kingdom Metazoa; phylum Chordata; class Mammalia; order Dermoptera; family Cynocephalidae; genus Cynocephalus; species Cynocephalus volans. The sequence goes on along the minus strand of NC_084466.1, from coordinate 2,846,784 downwards.
TCATCTCTGTGACAATGGACTTGTATGTCCTCACCTCCACTCTGCTTTCATTAAATTTGTGATTAAAGCATCAGACTCTGCTGGGTGCACTGAATGCTGCTATTTCTCTCTCCTGTTTTGGGCTGTGCACTGTGAGTGGTAACACAGAAGTTGCTTTGTACACGTCGGTCTTCTCTCCCCACACGTCTTGAGTCACTCATTCTAAGCTCAGCTCAGGTTGTCTGTATTTCCCAGTTTCCAAATAATTCAGAATAAATAGACTTTCCTGGTAAATCCTTAAGAAAGTGCTTTAGGTATTTTACTCAACAAAACATTAACCTCGTGAACTAGGGTCTGCAAAGTGATGGCAAAAATACATTTACTAATCCAAAAAACGGAGCCTGCAAAATGTCATCGTAAAGGGAGAAAATATCAGTAAAGATGAGGCAAGAGAGTTTGCAATGTCATTTGATTAGGGTGGACACATTTTGATATAGAAGTTTGCAAGATGGAAATGTATGTAACAAGGATAAAAGAACGGTTAAGGAAACGTGCAGCCTTTCTTGCAGGTAATTGAAGAGTTAGACAGGACAATGGCCACGCAGATGTCCTGTCCAGGAAGATCTGGGAGAGGAGAGGACAAATAGCTGGACCTACATTATGCTCAAGAGACACCGGTGATTGGAGAAGGAGGCGACAGTCAGGAGATACTGTGCGTGACAGTTTCTGGGTGTTTGGGGACTGAGACTTTCAGGAGAGTTTTGTAGATCTTTACAATGGGAGAGGAGAGCTGGCCGATATTCTGCAGCAGGGACGTGGCTCTGAAGCTGGACGTCGCAGGTGTCCAGGCTCACTGGCCACACTCACACTGGATTCTGGACTGTTGAGTGTTGGCAGTGGCGCCGAGGGCTGCATGGATCTCCTGCAGCGCTAGGAACCACGGCACCGCTCTCACAGGCTGGCGATGTCCCGCGGTGTTTCATTTCCCACGTTGCTTGGCTTGGCGTGTGCTCCAGGCTGACAGAGGCCACAGCCGCGTGCAGAATGGGGCTTATGGATGAGGGCGAGGCTTGTGGCAGATGGCAGCTCTTGTCTGTCTTTGATGGAAGGACTGGAAACATGGTCAACTTGACTATAAAGTGTGCTGTGAGCTCTTTCAGGTCCCTTCCAGGACCGTACTGTGCATTTTCTGTAACATGAACACTGAAACCTGAGAGGTGTCATGACTGGATCGCATTGTTGGCCTGGCGGAACTCAGATCTGTAAAGGAGCTCCACGTGGCACCCGGCCGGAGAGAGCGGTCATGGAGAACATGTGGCCAGAGCAGGCTCCTGGGAAGGATCTGCCCAGTACGAGAAGGAAGTGTGTCTTTTGATGTGGAATACTGTCCGTGATTTTAAAAGCAGATTCAGTTTTCTAATTAAGTTATTCCTAAGGGCACGTAAAGTTGAACAGGCTATGCTCACACTGGCAGTGGGAGGGCAGAGTGCGTGGGCCACGCGGGGACAGGACAAAACCAAGACAGAGCTCTTGCCCTTTGTGAGCTCACAGCCTAGAGGACAGAAAAGCAGAGAGACTTGTGGTTAAAACCTGATAAACGCTCTGAATGAGCTGTGGAAGGGGTGCAGTCTGGAGAAGAAAAAGCAGTAATTCGGATGTCGCCTGCGGCCACCTGTGGACTGGATTTTTGGCCGTACTGGTCAGTGACTGCTGTGTACGTAGCAAACTACCCCAAGCACAGCCACTTAACACTCATGGTCTCAGACTTTTTACCCAGAAGCAGATTTACTGATCAACGTCTCATGACGCTTGTGTATCAGGCTCCCTGTTGTCTTGGGAATGGCCCTCCCCTTGCCTTTCCCACGGCTCCCGCACTCGCTGCCTCTCCAGGGGAGCACCCTGTCACTGGTTCTCCTCATTTCTACTTCTTAGTAAGCCAGGGTGTCTGCCTGTGGTTCATGAAAGCCCTGGTGTGTGTGTGTGTGTGTGTGTGCATGTTGTATGCATGGTGTGTTTACTGTATGCGTATTGTGTGCTATGTGTGTTGTGTGTGTTGTATACATGGTGTGTATTTGTTGTATGTGTATTGCATGCTGTGTGTGCTGTTGTGGTGTGTGTGTGTTGTGCGTGTGTGTTGTGGGTATCTGTGTGAGCTGTGTGTGTGCTGTGGGTGTGTGTGGGGGGGTGGGAAAGCATGGGGTCACTGTGGGCCGTACCCTTCCCCCACTTCCTGACTTGGCACAGGGGTGACCACCCAGGGGCTTTGTGCACCAGGTGGGCAGGCCAAGCCTGCAGGGCATCTGTGTCCTGACAGTCCCTCCCCTCCAGTTCCTGCTCTCAGGGCTTCCCTGTCAGAACCGACTGTGATGCTGCTCGGGACCTTCACCAGGCAGCAGGTTGAAATTTGTCCACCCCAATCAGTCTGCACTCATGCAGGGGAGCAGAAGGGCTGTGCCCAGAGGAAGCACTTTCGCAGCTCCTCTGCCCCTGGGTCAGTGCTGCTGAGCAATCAGCTGGAGCCACACACATCACCTTGCCTGGTGCAGCAGCCACGTGGAAAAAGTAATACAGACAAAATTAAGTTTTGTGCTGTAACCTATTTAACCCAGTGTGTCTGTGGTGGACTGAATTATGTGCCCCCAAACTCACTGAAGCTTGAATTGTGTCCAAGTTTTATGTATTAGAAACTTAGCCCCCACTGTGACTGTTGAGGGTGGGAAATCCTATTATGGTAATTGAAAGGTGGAGCCTTGAAGAGGTGATTGGATTGTAGGTCCGTGCAGTAGTGAATGGATTAGAAATGGTGGTCAGGGATGTGGTTCTGAGGGCTTTAAAAAGAGGGTGCATGAGGAGGTTGTGCGCTCTCTCTCTCTCTCTCTCTGCTCTTTCTCCTCTGCCATCCTGCCATGTGAGACTCTTGCAGCACTGTCACAACCAAGACCCTCACCAGCTTTGTTCCCCGGACTTTGGACTTTCCAGCCTCAGAAACTGTAAGCAATGAATTTTGTTTCCTTATAAATTACCCAGTTTCGAGAATTTCGTTATAAGCAACAGAAACGGACTGATACAGCATTCAAAATATCGTCATCTCAACATACAGTCAGTGACCATAAAATGACCAGGGAGACCTTTTGCACTCTCTCACATCCACACTCACAGAGCATGGCAGGTCAGGTGGGCTGCAGGTCAGGTGCTCTGCAGCTGTGCAAGGCCAGGGCAGCTGCATAAGAGGCACAGTTCTGGAGACAGAGGAGGTTAACTACAGATCCAGTCACCCACCCTCACTGCTCAGGGTCCGGGGTGGGCAGCACGGGCAGCAGGTGACCACGAACCCGACTTGACGGTCACTGGGCCAATTGGCCCTTTCCTTTGAGGAACACGTTCCTGTCCTTGCTTCTCTTGCTCCTTGTGGAAAGGATGATTTAAGCTCTCACTTTGTTGGGAAGGAGCATCGATGTCAAACTGAGCAAAATATACTGTACTTATGGGGCTATGTGGCTTCTGAAGTGTTTGCTACCTTCTAAAAAAAAATCCATTTTAGAAAATACAAAACATTCAGAAAAGAACAAGATAAACATAAATCGTGCTGCTATGATGCCAAGTGACCTTAGACAATGCTGGGTCGTAGATGGCAATTCCGGTGATTTTCTAGTCACTCAGTGTTGGTCCAGCCTGTCCTGTGGTACAGGCACACATGCGCTTGGACCCCCGTGTCATAAAGAATTTGGCCTCAGCCCCAAGAGAAGGCTGTCCTTTGTCCATGGTTCCTGGTAGGTCACTTTTAAGCGCATGAGTTTCCTGGCAGGCCCTGGTAGTTCATGCTAATGAGGTGGGCCTTGGGGGCTATGCTCATGAGATGGGTGAGGTGGGGGCTATGCTCATGAGATGGCTGGGGTGGGGGCTATGCTCATGAGATGGCTGGGGTGGGGGCTATGCTCATGAGATGGCTGGGGTGGGGGTTATGCTCATGAGATGGCTGGGGTGGGGGCTATGCTCATGAGATGGCTGGGGTGGAGGCTATGCTCATGAGATGGGTGAGGTGGGGGCTATGCTTATGAGATGGCTGGGGTGGGACTATATTAATGAGATGGCTGGGGTGGGGGCTATGCTCATGAGATGGCTGGGGTGGGGGCTATGCTCATGAGATGGCTGGGTGGGGGCTATGCTCATGAGAAGGCTGGGGTGGGGGCTATGCTCATGAGATGGCTGGGGTGGGGGCTATGCTCATGAGATGGGTGAGGTGGGGGCTGTGCTTATGAGATGGCTGGGGTGGGACTATATTAATGAGATGGCTGGGGTGGGGGCTATGCTCATGGGATGGCTGGGGTGGGGGCTATGCGTATGAGATGGCTGGGGTGCGGCTATGCTCATGAGATGGCTGGGGTGGGAGCTATGCTCATGGGATGGCTGGGGTGGGGGCTATGCTCATGAGATGGCTGGGTGGGGGCTAGGCTCATGAGATGGCTCGGGTGGGGGCTATGCTCATGAGATGGGTGAGGTGGGGGTTATGCTCATGAGATGGCTGGGATTGGGGTTATGCTCATGAGATAGCCAGGGTGGGGGCTATGCTTATGAGATGGCCGGGTGGGGACTATGCTCATGAGATGGCTGGAGTGTGGCTATGCTCATGAGATGGCTGGGGTGGGACTATATTAAGGAGATGGCTGGGGTGGGGGCTATGCTCGTGAGATGTCTGGGGTGGTGGCTATGCTCCTGAGATGGCTTGGGTGGGGTCTATGGTCGTGAGATGGTTGGGGTGGGGTCTATGGTCATGAGATGGCTGGGGTGGGTCAATGCTCATGAGATGACTGAGGTGGGGGCTATGTTCATGAGATGGCTGGGGTGGGGGCTATGCTCATGAGAATGCTGGGATTGGGCTATGCTCATGAGATGGCTGGGATTGGGCTATGCTCATGAAATGGCTGGGGTGGGGCTATGCTCATGAGATTGCTGGGATTGGGCTATGCTCATGAGATGGCTGGGTGGAAGCTATGCTCATGAAATGGCTGGGGTGGGGCTATGCTCATGAGATGGCTGGCGTGGGGGCTATGCTCATGAGATGGGTGGGGTGGGGCTATGGTCATGAGATGGCTGGAGTGGGGCTATGCTCATGAGATGGTTGGGGTGGGCGCTATGCTCATGAGATGGCTGGGTGGCACTATATTAATGAGATGGCTGTGGTGGGGTCTATGCCCATGAGATGTCCGGGGTGGGGGCTATGGTCATGAGATGGCTGGGGTTGGACTGTATTATTGAGATGGCTGGGGTGCGGGCTATGTTCTTGAGATGGCTGGGGTGGGGGCTATGCTCATGAGATGGCTGGGTGGGGGCTATGCTCATGAGATGCCTGTGGTGGGGTTATGCTCATGAGATGGCTGTCGTGGGTGCTATGGTCATGAGATGGCTGGGGTTGGGGCTATGGTCATGAGATGGCTGGAGTGAGGGCTATGCTTATGAGATGGCTGGCGTCAGGGCCATGCTCGTGAGATGGCTGGGGTGGGGCTATGGTCATGAGATGGCTGGGGTGGGGGCTATGCTCAGGAGATGGCTGGAGTGGGGGTTATGCTTATGAGATTGCTCGGGTGGGGCTATGTTCATGAGATGCCTGGAGTGGGGCCTATGTTCATGAGATGGCTGAGGGGGACTATATTATTCAGATGGCTGAGTTGGGGTCCGGCCACTCCCGGAAGATCAAACACTGTGGCTGGGGATTTGATACTTGGTATCAGCCCAACCTCTCACCCTGGGAAGGTGGCAGGGTTGCAGACTGAGTTCGGCTGCAGCTGATCTTCCTGCCAGCCATGTCCCTGTGATGAAGTCTCAGGGAAAACTCAGGATCCTGAGGCTGGGGGCTTTCCTGATTGGAAAGGCATGGCCTGAGGCTGGGGAGGGAAGTGCTCTCCAGGCCCTCCCAGACCTCGCCCTGTGTGTCCTTCACTGGCTGGTCCCACCTTGTGTCCTTATGTGATAGTAACGTGGTAACTGCAGGTGCAGCACTTCTCTGACTTCTGCGGCTCCCTCCCACACCTCATGGACTGGAGACCCTAGTGCGGGTCGCCTCTTGGGTGCTGTTCCCCCGGACTGTGCAGTTGTACCCCTGCCCCATTGCAGTGGATCCTGCTGCCGGCTGCGGGGGCGGTGAGTTCCAGCACTGCAGAGAGCTGCTGACGCCCGAGGATGGCACCCACCTCCTCTTGGCCCTTTTCGCTCTGTGGGGGATTTAGGCCCCATGTGAAAATCATCTCCAGTTTGCAAATGCACAGAAGAGTTAAGTGACCGAGCTGAGGACGTGCAGAAGGTGGGGCGAGGACAGTTCTGACCTTGGGGTGCCTGGCTCTCCTGTTCCTGAAGGACGCCAGTGCTTCTGGGCATGAGCATCGCGTCTGAAACCTGCGCTTGCAGTTAACGTTTTCTCCTTCGCGACTGCATTACTGAGCTGTTTCTGTCCTCCACGGCTGAAGCCCACTGTCCCTTCACAGTGGGGAACTGCCAGATAGCCCTCATCTCAGGTGACAGTGCCATTCCCCGAGTGGCTGTCCAGCACCTGACAGATTACGGAATCCTTTTCATCGTCTTCTTGTGGTTCAGAATAAAAACATTTTATTCCAAAAGTAAGGCGGTGTCCACTATAATGTGATCTTTTCATGAAGCAAAGGAAAGCTGATTTATTTTTCGATAATGAACTTGCTGATAAGTCTTAACTTGGATCCAGCGTGTTTAGTGCTGCCTCGATGCAGTTCGGCGAGTCCCCCATTCTCTGTGCATCTGTACGTGCTGACATGTCACCCGTGGGTGCGCGGCACCTCCAGCCCAATCCACAAAGAGCTCACTACCGACTCTTCGTGAGGAGGAAAAATCAAGTCAGAGCATTTTCCTTGGCTCAAAGCTCACCCTTCCTTCTCAGGATGATTTCAAGCGTGTATCTTTTTTGTTTCTAGATTGCAGCCAAGAGAGTTTTAGAAAAGGAATCTTGATCTCTTGCCTTCGTAGAACGATTTGAAACTTAAATATGGGTACTTAGAATACAGGTCACCAGAGGCCTGGAGCCCTCTGCTGCGGGGGCTCTGTCTTCCCCTCCACACAGAGGCTTTTTTCTCCGCAGAGAGTGGCTGAGAAGTGGACAAAGCACGATTTGTGTCTTCACGTCTACGGGTGTATCTGTAAATAGGAGGAAAGACCACAGCAGACGATGAGAACGGGACTGGGCTGGCGGGCGCAGAGGGGGCTCCCAGGCATGCTCGGCCTAGACGCACTGGTCGTGGGGTGTTTGCGGTGTCCTAGGAGGGAGTGGGCGAGGCCATGTGGGGCAGGAGGTGGCCGCAGAGCCTCTTCTCCGGCGTGGCTCAGCCGCTGACAGCAGAACGCTCCACCTTGTTTGAGGGCAGCGCCTGCTCCATCCTTTTGGAAACTGGGTTCTTTGAAACGTCTGCCACGTGCCAGGTGCTGCGTGACGTCCGTGTGAAACAGAGCATGCTGGCACACGGGTGAGAGGGGAACTGCTAAAATCCTGCCAGTGCATCAAGGTCACTAGCTGGGGAGAGGACGGGAACCAGGATGTGGTAGGCAGGACAACGACCCTGAACACCTCACATCCGATCCCTGGGACCTGTGCACGTGTTAATCACTTTGCAGATGAGATTCAGGTTGAGGACCCTGAGATGGAGAGATTATCCTAGAGCATCCAGGTGGGACCGACCTGAGCTCATGGGTCCTTAAAAGAGGAGCACCCCTCCTGGCTGTGGTCAGAGGGAGAAATGACCACAGGAGAGAGGCGAAGAGATGCCAGCTTTGAAGATAGAGACAGGGGTGAAGGCAGCCCTGGAAGCTGGACATGGCACAACATGAGTTACCCCTGGAGTCTCTGGAAGGAAGCAAAGCCCTGCTGGCACCTTGACTTCAGACCCGTTAGGCGTCTGACCTCCAGGACTAAAAGATAGTACATTTGTGTTGTGTTCTTCCTCAAAGTGTGGTAACTTGCTAAGGCAGCAAGAGAAAGCTCAGGGAGGGTGTTGGAGGTTTGAGGAGAGGGGAGCCCATCCCAGTGGAAGTCTCCAGGCGGGACGCGGAGTGACAAGTGTGGTCCCGGGACCTGCGGCCTCAGCATCACTGGGGGCTTGTTAGAGACCAAGCTGGGATCTCCATTTTAACTGTGTCCGGGTGGTTGCCTGCTGCTGTGCTTTGAACGTCCTGTCCCCTCCAACACTCATGTTGAGAATTAACTGCCATTGTGACTATGTTAATAGGTGGGGCCTTTACGAGGTGATTAGGCTGTGAGGGTTCTGCCCTCATGAATGAATTATTGCTGTCATCGTGGGAGTGGGCTAGTTAGTGCAGGAGTGAATTAGCACTGGAGTAGGTTAGTTAGGACGGGAGTGCGTCAGCACAGGAGTGCGCTAGTTAGTGCAGCAGTGAATTAGCACTGGAGTAGGTTAGTTAGTACGGGAGTGCGTCAGCACAGGAGTGGGCTATTTAGTGCAGGAGTGAATTAGCACTGGAGTAGGTTAGTTAGTACGGGAGTGCGTCAGCACAGGAGTGGGCTAGTTAGTGCAGGAGTGAATTAGCACTGGAGTAGGTTAGTTAGTACGGGAGTGCGTCAGCACAGGAGTGGGCTAGTTAGTGCAGGAGTGAATTAGCACTGGAGTAGGTTAGTTAGTACGGGAGTGCGTCAGCACAGGAGTGGGCTAGTTAGTGCAGGAGTGAATTAGCACTGGAGTAGGTTAGTTAGTACGGGAGTGTGTTAGCACAGGAGTGGGCTAGTTAGCACAGGAATGGGTTCCAGATAAAAAGGATGAGTTTGGCCCCCTTCTCTTTCTGTCCCATGTTGCTGTGGACTGATTGAATTGTGTCCCCCAAAGTCCATATATTAGAAGCTTAATTCCCACTGTAACTGTTGAGGGTGAGAAATCTTATTATGGTAACTGAAAAGTAGGGCCTCGAAGAGGCAATTAGGTTGTAGAACCATGCTGTAGTGGACGGATTAATAATGCGGGTCAGGGGTGGTTCTGGGGGCTTTAAAAGGAGAGCACGTGTGGGTCTTCATCTGCTCTGCTCTTTCCCATGTGAGATCTGGGTCACTGTTACCACCACCAAGGAGCAAAGAAATTCCAAAGTGGAAGGAAGAGAGGTCAACGGAGCTAATGTGAGCAGATCACCATCCTCACACCAAGAAGCTGATCGTGTAGGATGACAGGAGGCAGGACTACATGGGGACAAGGGTGTCTATGAGGAAGTTCTAATACAAGGGCCGGGAGAAATGGTGTAAAGAGGACTGGAGGGTACGGCGTGGGGGAGGGGTTGTGGGGGGAGGGGGCTCGGTGCAGTCGTGGTCCTGGGAAGCCTGGGGTAGGAGGGGGCAGGGGAGCTGGAGGGTAGAGGGCTTGACACTGAGACTGCGGAGAAGCTGATTTACTGGTTCTGCACAGTCAAGAACGAGACCGTGGTAACAGCTTCCTATTTGGGTTGAAGCTGAAAACAGACATTCCTTTCTGCAGACACTTCCCGCGTGTCACCACGAAATCTGTCCTCAGTGTTGCAACCACGAATTGTAATAGATATTTGTGGCCAGTTGTGGCCAGAACTGTGGCCTCTAATTTGACCTTTTCACTCTAATTCTATCCGCAAATAACTCCCTAAAGTATCATCATACCCATTTTTACAAACTGGGAAACCCAAGTTCAGAGAGGCAGAGTAATGTCCTCACAGTCGCATAGCTGGTGTTTGAACTGAGACGGAACCCACAGCCTGCATTCCCTAGGACACGTGGATTTTCTACTTTGCTGAGTGAGACAAAAATGCTCAGGAAGAGTGGACAAAAATAGAACGGCTTAAGGGATGATTGAAGGGAAAGAAAGGGAGAAAGCAACAAGAAGAGCTGAGGGAAAAATCTGTGTTAGCATTGCTAAAAATGATCCTCAGCCACATTGCATAATCAGAGTTATTTCCAGCAGACTTGCAAGGACATGCCTGAATCACCGCTGATCGCTTGGGAAACAGTCTGCCTCGAGGACCTGCCTTTCGCTACTTTGCTCTTTCTGACAGCACTAGCTGCATTTTCATGTCATTGACTCAGGGCTGCAGGAGCATGACCACTCTGGACTCTTGTGTGTCATGTGCTGGACTGATTTATTGTCTCCATCCCCAAAGGTGAAGCGTGAAAGTCACGGGAGGTGCAGTCACCTCGTTCTTGAGGTGAGGACGGTGATCTGTTCGTGTAAGCTCCGTTGACCTCTCCTCCTTCCACTTGGGAATTTCTTTGCTCCTGTCCATCATTTTGTGCCTTTTCCACTTGAGGAAGGGAACAAGTTTCCTTCCTTGCTTCTCTCTGAAGTCCACGAGCAATAGCACCTCAATGGACTCGGCAGTCTGGCCCCGCACTCTCCAGCCCGTGCTTCAGACCAGGCTCGCCAAATCTGGCCCATGCCTGTTTCTGTGTAGAGAGTTTCCTGGAACACAGCCACTGCTGCTGCCTGTGGCTTCTTCCACACTGCAGAGCTGAGTAGTTGTGACACAGACCATCTGGCCAACACAGCCGAAACTATCTACTATTTGTCCCTCTACAGAAAATGTTTACTGATCCTGCTTTAGATGCTGGTTAGCTCTTCTCTGGCCCTCTCTAGCCACAATATGAGGAGCTGGTGAGGCTCAGCGGACACACTCACCGAGAGCCACACTCTGCTTCTTGTCCTGCTCCAGGTGCCTGGGCCCCGTCACTCCCTGCACAATGGCCTGAGCTTGCTGCTGGTCTCTATAGGCCTCTTCCCTGGGTCTTTCCTCCTGCCACGTGCATACTCTCAGGCCCGAAGAATGGCCTCAAGGAAGGCCAGCTCTGGGACGTGAGGCGGCAGCGTGGTTGTGCAGGCTGAATGTCCACACACCTGTGCATGTGGCTCCTCATAATGCTGAATAGTGTCGGGGATGAGAAGGGAAGGCATGGTCTGGTCTGGAGCCTCAATTTGTCCTCTTGTCCTGGGTTCTGCACATGTTAGAGATGGGCCTGGTCTCCAAACCCATCTTCCCTCCTGATCCAGTTAATCTGCTTTTACTCCTTAAACCTCTTTCCAAACATGCTTGAGTCTCCCCTCTCCTTCTAAAACTCTGTGGTAGAAACACAATAAAATGGGGGAAAGAATAGTGTTTTCATCAGAGTGCTGGAAACTCTGGTGATCCGCATGAAAAAGGAGTTGGGTCCCTTCCTCACCCAATCCACAAAAATTAACTCAGAATGGATCCTAGATCTGAATGTAGATGCTAAAAGTATAAAACTCTTAAAAGAAAAGATAGGAGTTAATCTTCATGCCTGTGGATTAGGCAGTGATTTCCGAGATACACACAAAAAGCACAAATGACAAAGGAAAACAATTAATAAACTGGACTTCACCAAAATTAAAAACTTTCATGCTGCAAATAATATCATCAAGAAAGTAAAAAGAAAACCCACAGAATGGCAGAAAATACTTGAAAATGATATTTCTGATAAGGGACTTGTATCCAAAATAAAAAAGGAATTCTTACAACTCAATAATAAAAAGATAGATAACAAAATCTAAAGACTGGAAAAGGAGCTAAGTAGCCATTTCTCTAAAGAAGATATTCAGATGGTCAATATGCACATGCAGAGACACCCAACACCGTTAGTCATTACGCAAACGCAAATCAAAACCCCTGTGAAATCCTGTTTCACACCTACCAGGATGGCTACAATTAAAGATGGGAATGTCAAATGGTGCAGCTGCTTTGAAAACCAGTTTGACAGTTTCTCAAAGTGTTACACACAGAGTTGCCATATGTCTTCATCCATTTGGGCAGTCGTTACAAGACTCCGTCAACTGGCTGGCTTATGAACAACAGAAATTCATTCCCTCGCAGCTCCGCGGTGTGGAAAGCCCAAGATCAAGGCGCTGGCAGATCTGGTTTATATGAAGTGTACAGAACGGGCAAGTCCAGAGACACAGAAAGTAGATGCAGTGGTTGCAGGACTGGAGGGCGAATGGAGGTATGGAATGATACTGATGGGTACAGGGGTTTCTTTGTTTTGAAATAACAAAGATACTCTAAACTTAGATGGTGACAATGGTTGCGCAATTCTGTGAATTTTTGAAAAACTATTATTGTACACTTAGAATGGCCGATGTGTATGTTACGTGAATTATACCTCAATAAGCTATTAAAAAAATCTGTGGCAGAAAGTTCGTGGAAAAATAGAATTGAAAGATAACATGATTTTTCCGTGAATTTTTGAAGACCCCTTGCATTCCAGACATTGTCACCACAGTGTTTCTGGGTCTGCATGCTGTCCCGGACAAGAGGTGGGGTCTAGCTCTCTCCTCCAGAAAGTGGGTGAGTCCTTGTGACTGGTTTGGTGGATAGAAAGCTCTGGAAGTGGGGCCGTGGGACCTCTGAGGCCTGGTCATCATGGAGGCTCCCGCTCCATCTGCTGTCTCTCGGAACGTGCCTCTGGGAGCTCTGCATCAGACAACAGGCTCGAACGCCCGGGCGAGGACCACCACGGTCCTCCCTCTCCCCGCCCAATGGGAGTGCCCACTCCTCGCTGCCCTGCACCCCCGACGGGGCAGCTCTCTGACCTCCCACACTTCCACAGGCAACGCCCCGCTTCCCCTCCAGCTCTGCCCAGCCTTGCCCTCAAAGAGCAGACGGACCTCCCAGCGACGTCGTCAGCCTCCTCTCCTGGTCAACTTTCAACATGGTTGACAGACCCCTTCTCCTTGAAACCCTTCCTCCCCTCGTGGGGTCAATGGCACTGCGGTGACGTCTCACACATATTGAGATGTCTCTTATGAGACTATTCTATCTAAACTCTGAACTCTGAACATATAAATCCACAGGGAAACCCCACTCTGCATTTGCTACTAAAAGACCTGTTTCCGGTGAAGACAGGTGTGGGGTGGAAACTACCTGGGACTCGGAGGTGACGATGAATAGAAACTGGACGGCAGGAGAGGACCGAAGAGTAAGGAATTGTCCAGGAGCAGGAGCCACAGGAGCACGAGCAGCAGGACAGCTTGTTATGAGTTTCACACTCGCTGCAAAGAATCCTCGGAACTTACTCTCAAACTCCCGGTGTGTTAAGGCAGTCTTCCAGGTCATGCTTACGTGACTCTTCTTTGTCACCTCACTGATGTAAGGATGTAAGCAGAAGCAGAATCAGATAGACACGTGCATACAAATGTTTACTGAAACACTACTCACAGTAGCAAAAATTTAGAAGCAGCCTAAATCTCCAAGAGCAACACCGCTGGAAAATAGTGTTTGCTACAGCCATGCAGTGAAGTGCCCGGCAGACGTTACAGATCATACTTTCAAGGAATTTGGTGGGAAACTGCTTATAATATCCTGTCAAGTACAAAGAGGGGGACTGATATATATAAATGTTTCATCTTAGTTGTATTTACATAAAGTAAATGCACGGAATAAAAACACAGGGCGATGACATGCAAAATTATTGTCAGTGTTTGTCCTTGGGTGGAGGGATTGCGGGTAATTTTTGCTCTTCTTTGTTTTGTTTTTGTTTTTGGTGGCTGGCTGGTATGGGAATCCAAACCCTTGACCTTGGTGTTACAACACCATGCTCTAACCATCTGAGCCAACTGGCCAGCCAATTTTTATTTTCTAATTTCCAAACTTCTTACACATGTTTATGCCTACAAGGACACTGACAGTTATGGTACAGTTTATTTGACAAACTATGAGCATAACTCTGTTATAAACCAGGTGCAAGCTACCCAGGACTGAAAAGAGTGGAGTGGGGCTCGGCTGCCACGGCCCCGCAGTCTATGCTGGCATGTGGCGAGCAGAGCAAGAACCACTCTCAACAGCAGAGGCTGCCACCCTGGTGTGGGCGTGGGGGTGACATCAAGTTCAGGTGAATGCTGAGTCTTCTGGTAGCCAAAGAGAAGGGGGAAATGTTGGGTCCTTCCATCTGCAAGTGGCTTCAGACAAGTGCATCCTGAGAGACACAGATTTCCCTTGCCTTGCTTTGAGGCACAATTTGTTCTGTGGATTTTTACCCAAGAGGCGTTAAGAGCCAAACCTTTGGACTTCAATTCATGCAAAAACAACCAGAAATGTTCTCACCATGCGTGTGGCCCCTTGTTTTTCACTGCGCCATGGGAGAACCACAGCAGGGAGGGCTGGGGTTTTGTTGTGACACTGTGTGTGCCAGATTGGAGTGCACCAGAGGCTGCTCTGCTCCTCCATGCCCAGGTGGCAAGTCCTGCAGGGTCTGTGGGTGTGACCAACATTTCCTTCAAGAGGCGTTTTGACTGCGCCTGAGCATTTGGACAGGCACTTAGATACAGAGGCAGAAATCCTGGAAGAAACTATTGTGGCCTCCAAAATGCAAGCAATGTCACTCACCAGTCCCCTGAGCCTTTCTTGACATCGCGTTGGTTTTGTTCAGGGAACACTTTCAGATACAAATAGAGCCTATGGGTGGAGTTAGGTCAAAGGGTGTCCTATGTGGCTGAAGGAACTGACTTTTTAGAGGGAATATTTGGTACTGCCCATTTAAATGCCCAAGAAGTTCTGCCAAACATGGTGATTTAATTTAACAATAGTCCACGCCTGGCTCTTTTTGCTCAGCCCAGTACACCTGAGTCGCTTGCATGCTGCTTCTGACCACAGTTACCCAGCAGGGTGGTCACGTCTTCAGTCCCCTCCAAGCTGTCTGGATGGGGAAGACCCTTCTTCCTAAGGTGCATTTGGATGTCGCATCTGAGCCAGGGCTCTGACCTATCTTACAGGGTCAGTGAAAGCTGACTTCTGTTTCATGGGAAGCTGGCTGTCACTACCAAAGTGGGGAAAAGCCTCAACCTTCTCGTCATGAACTTTCTCACCCAAACACCCCGTCTTTACTTGGCCTGAGCTATGTCCTCCCCAACAGCACACAGAGCACAGCTGTCTTAGTTGTACAGAAAGCCGTACATTTAGAAATGCTCTAGGTCCTTTCTTAAGTGGCCACTCCAAAGCTAGAGCACCCTCAACTTCTTTCTTAAAGCCTAGTTTTACAAACACTCTGACACTTGTGGAAAAGATGTACATTACAGTGCAAAGTTCTCCCCACTGAACTATCTCAGAGCAAGATGCTGACGTGCTGCCTTTTCCTGAATATTCCAGCATGCATTTCCCATAAACCAGGACATCCTCCTGCATAACTGCAACCCGACTGTCAAGGTTAGGGCATGACCATTTACAGTCACTAGCAACTCATCCTCAGACCCTGTATTAGTCTGTTTTGTGTTGCTATAACAGAATACATGGAACTGGGTGGTTTATAAAGAAAAATGACATTTATTACTTACAGTTCTGAGGCTGGGCAGTCCAAAGTCCATCTGGTGGTGGCAACAGTGACCCAGGGGTCTCACATTGCAAGATGGTGGAAGCAGAGAGAGCAGAGAGAGAGAAAGACAGACTCTCCTCTTCTTTTAAAGCACTCAGAACCATGCCCCTGACCACCATTTTTAATCCATTCACTATGGCAGGGTCCTACAATCTAATCACCTTTTCAAGGCTCCACCTTTCAGTTATCATAATAATAGGATTTCCCATACTCTTAATAGTCACAGTGGGGGCTAAGTTTCTGATACATGAAACTTGGGGGACAATTCAAGCTTTGATGAGTTTTGGGAGGACACAACTCAATCTACTATACCCCCGTTCCAATTTTGCCAATTATCCCAGCAATGCCCATCATGTCAACAGGATCCAGGTTGGAAGCACACTTTGTGTTTAGCCCTCAGGTCCCTTTAGTCTTCCTCGGTCTGGAACAGTCCTCTGACTTCCCCTGACGGTCATGGGAAAGCTACTCATGAAGTGATGGACCAGTTACTTTGTAGGATGTGCCTTAATTTGGGTTGTGTGATGTTTCCTCGTGGATTCAGGCATCTTTGTGGTGATGTCACCTGTGTCAGGGGCGCGTGCACTGAGGCAGCCCTGTTGCTGGGACGGTCACATCAACCACTCGATTCAGGTGACATCTGCCAGGCTTACCCATCGTATGCCACTCTTTTCTCCTTCTTAATTAGCATTTTGTGGGTAGGTACTTTGAAATTATGCAAATATCCCATTAAACTTCCTGGTCACTCATTCATTCATATCTCTAGGGGCTCATGGTTTCCTATATTATTTAATGGGCTATTAGTGTGATACTGTCTTATTTCGATGCTTAAATTCTCTTAGGTTTGGCCATGGGCCATCCCTGCAAGCTGGTTTCTGCATCTTTGGCATCTTGCCATCATTCTTTGAGAAGTTTCTTTCTTTCTGACAATGTGCCATGTTCCAGGCTCCTCTGGAACCTTCGCTCCTCAGCCCTGGGATCAGCTGTTTATCTGGAGAGCCCTGGCTCCTGTTAGTGGTCCCCTTTATTCTTAAATCCGTGGTCCTCACTCCAGCCATACTGGACTTTGGGAGCAGGTGCAGGCTGTCCTCCTGAAATGCTGCCTGCACGTTGCCCCAGCAGGGGACCCCGCTCGGTCCTGTGTGGGACCAAGCCCGCTACCAAGGCCCTGCTCCTGCAGCTCGCAGTTATTTTTTTGGTCTATTTTTTAAAAGCCTCTTATCTATTCTGCTTCAAATTAATCCCGAAATGTTGCTTTATCAAACCGTTCATTGTTGCTGCGGCTGCTGATTACAGATGCACATCATTTCTCCCCAGCTTCTGAAAGGGCCAATCACTATGGTAACCATATTACAGAAAATTGCTGTGTCTCCTTAAAATACCCTTCAGAAAAAGGTCATTCAATATTAACATTTTCCAACTGAAACTAGCAAAGTAAGCAGGGTTAAGAATATTGTCCCCACACACTGCTTCTGTGTGTACGTTGTTAGTCATGTAATTTCAGGAAACTTTCAAAATAGGACTAAACATTGGAACTAGAAAGAGTTCTAATGCTACATGTGGGTGTGTGTGTTTGTCCATTAAAAACATGTGTATTTAGTATGCTCCTTGTGGTTTCAGGACAAGCTTTGCTGGCCTGTGGCCCTGTCCCAAGTGTGGGCTGGGATGGTGGGCACCCTGCTCCTGCCAGGCCTGCAGGTGGACCTGAAGGGGCCGGGTGGCCCCGACTCCCACAAGGCTGCCCCAGTGGGCCAGGGTGGAGCCCCTACCCAGCATTAGCTAGCCCAGGGTGGGGCCAGGCACTAGGACACTTTTATTGTTGTTTTCTGTTGAACTTGAAGACTTTGATGTCATGTTTTGTTGGTTGTGGGGTTTTATTTCTCAGAATACAGAACACTCAATTACTCGACTCTTTCATTTCCCAGGGGAGATGGAAGCCAGAGGTGTCCGCGTGTCACAGCCAGCGTCTGTCCAGATGGATGAAGTCCACCTGCTGATCTTGGCCTGCCGCTTACTTGAACATGGCCTTCCATCAAATTGATTCATGAGCAGAGTTTAACAAGCAAATAATGCCCCGCAGTTTACTAGAGTACTCCTAAAAGGTTGTGGAAAGATTCATTTTTTAATTCTGTTTCCACGAACTTTTTGAAGTGCTCTGGTGTAAGAAGAATGGGGTCCTTCCCACCCCGACATCTGCTCCCTGGAGGGCACCAGGGCGCCAGGTGTTTTGGTTGCAACTTAGGTATTTTCCTCCTTATTTCTAAACAATCTCTTTAAACAGCTGCTTAGGTCCACCTGAGTAGCTATTTTTTCGGCTAGCACCTTGTGCTTACATGTTTTAACTCTGAATTCTCTCAACCCAGTGAGGTCTTGTCAATCCCGTGAGGAAACTGAAAATAACAGGTGGCCCAGAAACACTGAGAAAGAGGCAGAGATGGGCTTTGAATCCGGCCCCTCTGGCTCGGTGTTCTCGGCTTACCAGTTTTGTATATTGTGTATTGATGCACTATCACCGAAGACCGGTACTTACTGTCTGATATCCTCCAGTTCTCATAATCTCCTTCACTTCATTTTCCCATCTAGATCACTAATCACAGTCTTTGCATGTGCTCTCTCACACGCACACGCAAGCACACACGAACACATGTGCACACACGCGATTCTCAGTTTGCACGTGCTTCAGCGTGTCTCTCCTAGGAACACAGATATTCTCCAGTTTAACTACAGTACTGTGTCACCCCCCACAAATCATATCTGCTTTATGCTCCAGCTCACCCAATTGTTCCCAGATGCCTTTTATGAATTTTTTTCAATCTTGGAACAATTAAAGACCACACACTACATTTACTTATAACGCCTCTCTAATTTTCTTTAATCTAGGATAGTCACCACTACCTTGTTGTTTTTCTTTGAAGTCATCAACATCTGGAGTCCAGGTGAGTCATCTTGTATAGAGTCCACAGAGTGGATTTATCTGGTTGTTTCCTTGTGGTTGGATTCAGGTCACACATTTTGGCAAGACCACTCCATGGTTGACATTGTGCATTCCTGTCTCATTGCGTAGGAACATGTGACAACTTGTTAACCTTATCAGTTCTTCAAGATGCCTGCCACATTTCTCCAGTGCAAAATACCTTTCCCCTTTTGAAATTAGTAAGAAATCCGTGGGATGATAAATTGAAGCTGTGTGAGTATCCTGTTCCCCAATAACTCTTCACCCAGCGACCTTTGCTTATCTCAGTTACAGCTGCAGGATGGTGCTTGTCTAGTTCTGTCCCGCATTTATTAACTGGCTTTCTTTCTGTAAAGAATAACTTTCCCTCTCTCACCTCTTTTTTTTTTTTGGAAACAATTCACTATAGACTCAGTGATCCTTTTAATTCAGTGTTTTATAACCCATGACCCTCGTTATTCTTTTTGGTGATTGAATTGTTTCAAGTTTGGCAGGTTGTCTTCAGTTGGGTTCCTGCGTCTTTTTGACACGTTCCGTTAGTCGTTAGTTGCTAAGTGCTTTTCTCCTTTCTGACATGAAACCTCTCACTTTGTACTTTCTCTGCCTGAGACCTGGAGGAGCCTGGTTGCTTTTTGTGGGGAGTGGTGTTTACAGACAAAGGCCTGGGCTCGAGGGGTGCTAATTGCTGCTGGGGCGTCTCTGCTTCTGGCCCTTGAGTGGACAGAGCTAGAAGTCATGCATTTGTACTCATTTCCCAACTCCAGCCCAGCACTTCTCGGTCTCCCTCATTCCACGTTGGTATTTCCCTTCTTTTGCAGTGACGATCTTGGTGTCCCCAAATTTAACATGTTTTACCTACTTGCTTTACGCTATGGCGTGCACAGAATCCTCTCAGGATGACTAGACTGACACCTTCACCCACAGCAAATTAAAAACAGTTCAAGATTCCCCTGCAATGGGTTTTGTCCCTAAAACATGTCACACAGAGTGTGTGCAGCTGGGGACCTGGGTTCAGCAGCTGCTTGATTCCCTTCGATCTGCCATGGAGTTCATTTCTTTCCACTTATGTTCAATGTTAGAATATGACTTTATCATCATATGTGACTTGTTTTAATATGTTGAGATTTTACATAGTTAAAAGTCAAAACTGTATAACAACAAGTATGATCAGAATTGTTATTGCCGTCCACATCTCTTTTATTTGTTTTCCACCCAGGCGCTAGGATAATTTTTTGTTTCTGTCCTATCTTCCCGTGTCTGTGTGTGTCAATAGATACACACACACACACACACACACACACACACACACACACACACACACACACACACATTGTATCGGTCCATTTCTGTTGCTTATAACAAAATACCTGGAACTGGGTAATTGCTTACAGTTTCAGAAGCTCAGAAGTCCAAAGTTCAGGAAACACATCTGGTGAGGGTCTTGGTGGTGGTGACTGTGACCCAGGGGTCTTACATGGTGGAAAATGGTAGAGCAGAGAGAGAGAGACTCTGACGTGCTCTCCTTGTAAAGCCCTCAGAACCACACGCACGACCACCATTATCAATCCATTCACTAGGGCACGGTCCTCAGAATCCAATCACATTTTCAAGGCCCCACCTTTCAATTACCATAATAGGATTTCCCACCCTCTTAACAGTCACAGCGGGGATCAAGCTTCTAATACATAAAACTTGGGGACCCAATTCAATTCATACCATATTTATACATTCTTACAATACACATACACACACATACTCACATACATATACAGTCATGTGTTGCTTGATGACGGAGTACGTTCTGAGAAATGCATTAGGTGATTTCTTCATTGTGTGAACATCACAGAATGTATTTACACAAACCTGGATGGTGTAGCCTACTACACACCTGGGCTATGTGGTACAGCCTGTGGCTCCCAGGCTACAAACCTGTGCAGCATGGTACTGTACTAAACACTGTAGGCAATTAAAACATGCTGGTAAGTTTTTATGTATCTAAACATAGAAAAGGTGCAGTAAAAATAAGGCATAAAAGATAAAAAATGGAAAATGGTGCACCTGTGTAAGGCAGCTGCCATGAATGGAGCTTGCAGGACTGGACACTGCTCTGGGTGGTCAGTGAATGAGCGGCGAGTGAGGGTGAAGCCCAGGACGTCACTGTGCACACTGTGGACTTGTAAACACTGCGCAGCTGAGCTGTGCTAAACTAAAAAGAAAAAGTAATCCTGCTACGACATTATGACGGCTACCGCCTCTCTAGGCAACAGGAATTTTTCAGCTCCATTATCATTATATGGGGCCACCATTGAACATATGGTACACTGTTGACTGAAACATTGTTACATGTTGTAAACACACGTGTATGTATGTATATGTATATGTAGGTATGTACATGTGTGATGCACTTGCTTTTTAAAACCATACACTGTACATACATATTTCTTTCTTTTTTTTTTTTTTAACCGGTAAGCGGATCACAACCCTTGGCTTGGTGTCGTCTGCACCATGCTCAGCCAGTGAGTGCACTGGCCATCCCTATATAGGATCCGAACCCGCAGCCTTGGTGCTATCAGCGCTGCACTCTCCCGAGTGAGCCACGGGGCTGGCCCCATATTTCTTATTTCACCTTCTTGCATACACAAAAGGTAGTGTACTGTACATATTCTTTCGTACTTTGCTTTTTTAACTTAAAAATGTACCTTGGAAATCACTCTGTAATTTATACGTATGTCCCTTCTTATAGCTTCATGGCATTCAGTGATGTGTCTGTGCTACGGTTTATACAACCACTTGCCTATGGACGGGCACTTGGGTAGTTATATGCTGCAACTACAATGCCACAATGAATAACCTTGGACGTATATTTGTGAAGATGTATTTTTCAGGGCTAGTTCCTAGAAGTGGGATTTCTGGGTCAAAGGGCAAGTGCTGGTTTTATGAGATATCGCCACATTCCCTTCCATAGGTACTGGATCATTTTGTGCTCGCACCAGCTGTGTGTGGGACGGCCGGCTTCCCCCAGAAGTCCCGCCCACAGGTGTGTGCTCAAACTTTGAATTGTTGCCAACACGATAAGTGAGAGATGGTATTCTAATATAGTTTTAGTCTGTATTTACACATGACATTGAGTATCTTTTCACACATGAAGGGCTGTTTGTATATTATGTTCTGTGAACTGTTTATGTAGCTTGTCCATTTCCTACTGGTTTTTAACCTTTTTTCCCCTCTATTTTTAAGATCATTTTATATATTAGGGTGATCAGCCCTTTATCTGTAAGAGATGCTGCACATACCTTCTGCCAGTTTGTCTCTTGTTATTTGATTTTGTTTATGATATTTTTCAAATATATTTGTCAAATTCATCAGTGGTTGCTTTTATTGTAAATGAATTATAAATTATAGTTTAAAAGCTTTCTTCCCGTTCTCCACCTCCAGGTTATTAAAAGATTCACCCATGTTTTCTTCTACAGCATTTCCCATGTAGATTACTGATCCATTTGGCATTTATTCTGGTATATGGTGTGAGGTGTGAATCCATTTCTACCTTTTTCCAAATGGCTGTCCAGAAATCCCACTCTAACAGCAACATCTTATGTAACTATCACACATTTATCAAAACTAAGCAGTCAGCTTTGGTGCAGTACTATCTACTAAACTGTAAACTTTATTAGAATTACTCCAGTTTTCCACTAATTCATTTTTTTGTTCCAGGATCCAATCCAGGACACCACACGCATTTCATTGTCATGTCTCTTTAGTCTCCCTAGTCTATGACAGTTTCTCAGTTTTCCCTTGCTTTTCATGACCTTGGCACTTGTAGAGAGTCGTGGTCAGGTATGTGTAGAATGTCCTTCGTTTGGCTTTGCTTAACGTTTCTCATGATTATGCTCAAGTTGTGGATTTTGGGGAAAATACGACAGAGATGACGTGCCCTTCTCATCAAATCGTACCAGGGCATACACAATACCAGTACGCCATTACTGCTGGTATCCGTCTCGAGAACTTAGTTAAGGTGGTGTTTTCCAGCTTCCTCCACTGTGAAGTTACTAGTTTTCCCTTTCCATACCTATTCATTAGAAGCAGGTAAGTAAGTCCAGCTCACACTCAGGACGGGGAATTAAGCCCCAGCTCCTGGAGATGGAGGTGTCAAATAAGTTGTGGGATGCATATTAAAACCAATATAGTAATGATCACATTTTAGGGGAAATATTTGAAGGCCATGTAAATACTCTGTTTCTCCTTAAAGCTTTGCACACTATCATTTATCAATGAATCTTTGTTGTACCAATTATTATTCTGTGTTCTAATGGTGACTTTCTATTTCTTTCTATATGCATTAAGTGGAATGTTTCTATAAGGAAGATTTGTCTCTTCTCCCACATTAATGTATTTTTTTAGTTATTTATGTGAGCATGGACTCATGAGTATCTATGTCATTTTAGGGGTTATAGCCCGATTCTGTCACTATTTAATATGTTGCTCAGATTGCTTCAGTTTAGGCCTCTGTGAGTATGTCCAGGTGGCTTCCTGTGTCTTTTTGACATGTCCCATCTTGTTGCTTATTTTCCAGCACTTCCTCACATTCTGGTACCACAGGATGCCCCATACCCCAGATACGCCTTGTGTCTTCCCTGCCTGGCTTGAAGTCACCCATGTCTCTAAGGAGCCCTTGATACTTCACTGAAGGATGGTGTTAGACACATGATCTTGAGACAGGTGTACCCATTACTACTGGGTGCCACTGATTCTAGGACCCTCATACTCCACTTGCCTGTGACTTCCCAGCAACCATTTCTTTGGTCCATTAGGCTTTGCTGCATGAGGTGGGCTTTCTGTGCAGGACTTGGTCTGCACTCTGTCCCCTCTGCCCTCACTCTATTCCCTGTAGGGTCTGCTGCAGACATGGCCGGGCTCTGAGCCTGGGATGGGGAAGCCAGTGGCGGGAGGACTTTGGGGCCACAGCACTGGGATGAGGCAGCCTCACCACTCCTTCCTCTGCTCTTTTTATTTTTCATGAAACCCCTTCTATTGGAAATAGATAATAACCTTCCTAGATTGATCCTTTAATTTTTTCTCTCTTTACATGTCTGTCTTTGTTTTGTTTTTCATTATCTGGATGATTTTCCCTATCTCTGCTCCTCCAATTGAATTGAAATTTCTTTCCTCCTATTTCCTTTTTGTTTTCTGAATGATACGTCTTTTACGGCATCCTCTTCTTTTTTCATAAAATCAGCACCTCATCTCTTTGGTAGTATTAATTATACCTTCCAAAGACAGTTTCCTCTGCCCCTTTACTGTGTCTATTTCCTCTGAATTCTCATTTTTTCTGCCTTTCTTTCTCCGTATTTTATGTTAGAGACTTTCCTGTAATGCCTGGAGATTTCTGGTACCAAGTATGTGCCTGGAAGCTCTGTTTTCACGGATGAAGCTCACCAGCTGGTAGGTGATTGGTGGGGACTTTGCTGGCTGCTTGGGAGGCTCCTAAAACTCTGTCGTCTTTTCTCTTTGGCCTGTGAGTTTTCCCAAAGACAACTCTGCTACTTGGTGGTGGTGGCAAGAGCCCGGCTGCTGGGTCTGAGGGCTGAGGGGAAGAACATGAGTCCGTTGCCGGCCGTACCCCGCTTCACACGCAGCCCCTCGCTTGCTGCCAGAGCTCGCTGGTGCAGCCTCTGCCCAGACCAGGCTCTCTGCCTCCACTCGAGGGGAGAAGGGGCCGCTTCCTGGGTGTGGGGCTAGGAGAAGGGATCTGGGGTCTGAGGATCATTGCATCCAAAATTCAACCCCTCCTGTCCTCCACACCCCCTCCCACTGCTACCTTGAGAGGCACAGGTGTCTCTGGTTCTCGAGCCCCTCTGGGGTCACCCACAGGCACGTATGTCACCCTCTGCCGCTCCTCCACGTCAGCTGCCGTTACCTGTCTGCTCTCCATCTTCCAAGGACACACCAACACCGCTCATCCACTGTCAACTCCTCTTTCTTTCCGTGTGCTTGAGGTTCACATCTTCTCTCTTCTATTATGATTAGTTTATTGCAGAGAGAGCAGAGATAAAGGGATGTTTCAACCGCTGTGTTTAACTGGAAGTGGCTTTATGTGTTGCTGTCAACCTACGTCTTTATTTTATATTTTTCCTTGCTCCCCAACCTTACCCTTTTTTTGACTGTCTACCTGAGATGTTTAAATTTGAAGGGTTGTCGCTTGTTGTTAGAAAAACGTTTCCTGCCTGGGAAATGTAGATCTTTCTTAATGGAAACAAGATGGGATAAATAAAATTATTTTCCTAGGTGTATGTGTGAGCGTGTGTGTGCGTGCATGTGTGAGCATTGCATGTGAGTGTGTGTGTATGTGCACGAGCATGTCTGCATGTGAACGTGTGTGCATGTGAGCATGTGTGTAAGTGCATGTGTAAGCATGTGCATATGAGCATGTGTATGTGTGAATGTATGCACATATGCATGTGTGAGCACGTGCACACAAGCATGTGAGCATGTGTGTACATGTGTGTGCATGTGCATGTGCATATGAGCATGTGCACGTTTGTGCACATGCGCGTATCCATGTGAACATGTGTGCATATAAGCCTTTTGTTTGAGCATGTGCATGTGAGTGTGTGTGCACGCATGCATGAAGTGTGCTGAGGGAAACGGTGAGACAGGATGAGGGAGGGCATGAGTGGAGGAAGACGACAAACAAGTTTGAAAAATGCTGCAAGCGACTCTGCTGCAGCTAGGCCACCAGTTCACTCCGATGTGTGCGTGCCACTGATAGCAAGCTATGCCCGTGACACTGACTCTGTCTCAGGAAAGAGGAGTGTGTGAAAGGCTCGGAGGACATTCATGTAATTGGAAAGCCAGCAGAGATGTGCACGGCTGAGGCTGGGGATCCACCGCCGCTCCGCACAATGGCGCTGGCTGAAGGGTGTATATAAGGTGGCCTTATTAAAGTGACAAGGCAATTTAATTCCTTTGTGCACAATGATTCTACTTCATTGATTTACAATGGGAAGGATATAATTTTGCTAGTGTTGGCAAAAAGCTCAAATGTCAGCCTTTTCAAATTGCCGTACTTGCTTGTTCAGGATGAATAATGAGTAAGTCACCTTTTGTCTACAGTTAAATATTCTTGAATAAATACAAAGCACATAAAAGACATAAATGATTGCCTGATTTATATTTAAAATAAAGATCAACATTGTGATAAATGGCTGAAAATGCTGCGTGTGCAGCAATAGGGCTCTCCTGCTAATCATGTTATCAGTTAGGGAGCAGGCCAGGTGCAGGCCATTGTCGGGCACGTGCACCCACCTGCCCGGTGCCCTGTCAAGGGCATCCCAAGGGAAGGACGTGGTCTCTTCAGACCCGAGTGGGGGCAGGGCAGGGGCTGTGGACCTCAGGGCTCCTCCGTGAGTTCTGTGTAGCTACCGGGAATGAGGGAGGATGGAAAAGAATATTTAATGAGCAAATTATGATTTTTATGTTACTCTCAAATGTATACAGCACATTATACTTCAATACGAACAATAAGATCCTATTTTTATTAAAAATGCTTGTATATGTGTGCATATTAGGGTTCCGCAGAGAGGCAGAACCAATAGGGTGTGTGTGTGTATATGGGGGGAGAAACTTATTTTAAGGCATTTGCTCGCATGATTCTAGGGGCTGCAAGTCTGAAGTCTGCAGGGCAGGCCAGCAGCCTGGGGCCCAAGGGGAAGGTTGGCGTTGCCAGCTTGGGTCCGAGGTGATCTGCAGGCCGGTTTCCTCGGTCAGTTTTAAGGCTTTCACCTGGCTGGGTGAGGCCCACCTGCATTTTGGGGGGCAATCTTCTTTTCTCAACCTCTGCTGATTTAAAACTTAATTCCATCTAAAAAATACCCGCAAAGCAACATCCAGACTGATGTTTGACCAAGTATCTGGGCACCGTAGCCTAGCCAAGTTGACACATAAAATTAACCATCATAAGTGTGTGTGCATGTTTGTGTGTGTGTTTGTAAAAGAACATACATCAAAATGCTAATCTTTGGATGGTTTTTCTTTTCTGTATATTTGCATTTTCTCATTGCGTTGCAATAAATGTTTTATTTTTGCAAGGAGAAATAACACAATAAAATGTTTTCAAAGATTTTGAGACTCAGTCAGTCCTTCCATGTGACATCCGCCTGACTGGGTATTTCCAGGACCGTGGTCAATGGTGACACATTTGAGTGCCTGACCTTTTCCCTTTGGCCGTGAAGGAGCCCCTGCCTTCCCAGAGTGTCCACAGGGACATCTGCACGGCTGGTTCTGGCAGAGGAGGCAGATTTGTGTTCTGGTCTCAGAGTGGCCACCAAGCAGCTCTTTGTCTGTGGGGCAAGTCACTTCTCTGGGCATTCATGTCCTCCCACATCAATGACACACTTGGACCACATCAGTAGCTGTTACTGAAGGGGCACTTTTGCTTGTCCTAGTGATTGTGGGGTGGGCTGAGGTGGCATTTAGTAGCTGGAATTCAGAGATGCTTGAAACAAACTCAGTCTGCATGCTGCTGGCCTTTAGTATCCTGCAAGGCATTCAGGCAGGTGAGAGGACAGCTGGTCATTAGCTAGGCTTAGAGCCCAACCCTGTGACACACACACAAAACATTTTTGCTCAGCTTTAACGTACCCTGCTGGTTTTATTCTGAGAATGCAGCTGCAATGGCAGTCGAGATGTCATACTTTGTTTGGAATTTACCAGAAGTTGTGTGTCACGGCAGAATCACTTCATCAGCGGCACACACAGGCACGAGGCTTGCCAGGACACGTGTAGGTCACTGGTGGCATCAGTAGTCTCTAGAACACTTGGGTCTGAGCATTTGCCTATTAGTACATGTTACCTTATTACAAATTACTTTTATTTTTTCCTTATATATATTTGAAATTGTAGATGTAGAAAGATAATATAATTCGCAACTTTCTTTTCTTTGCATTGTATATCTCTTTTATTATTATTATAATTTATCAATCTACAACACAGCTGCTTTTTGTGTCCCTTTACCAATTCCTCCTTTTCCTCCCCCCATCTCCCCTCCCCTCCCATCAGCATCGTATCTGTTCACTTGTCTTAACAAGTTCAAGGAATTGTTGTGTCTCCCCCCCCCCCCTTGGTTTGTGTATTTACTTATTTAGTTTTATTAGCTCCCACAGATAAGTGAGAGCATGCGATATTTCTCTTTCTGTGCCTGGCTTATTTGGAATACTACTCCTGCCATAAAAAAAAATGAAATACTACCATTCGCAGCAACATGGATGGACATAGAGAAAATTATATTAAGTGAAATAAACCAGGCACAACTTTATCTTCAAGACAGTAAAGGGCTGACAGAAAGCACTTGTCATAAAAAAGCAGTGTTGGGTCCATCAGATGCAGAAGCACTTTGAGGTGATGTCCACAGCCTCGATCCTGCAATCAGATTTCGGAACGACTGGAAACGCCGCATCTTGGCGGTCAGCCTTACGTGCCTGGCTTTCCTGGGTCCAGATCTGCAATGGGGACGCGGGCCCTGCGTGTGGTGGGTTGTGGAAACAGCCTCGGGCTGGCTCCAGTTCCACCCACCGCCCTCCTCCCTTCCTCTCTCTGCACTGGTGGCCACGGTGGCTCTCCCAGGTGCCCCGCTGGCCACGCCCCTGACTCCTGGCCTTCCTCCATGTCCCGCTGATGGTAGGTTAAGGGTCAAAGGCTGTGGGCGCAGGCCCTCCAGTGACTGTGTGACTGCTGTTGCCTGGGCCGCTGCTGGATGCCCACTCCAGCCCCCGTCCACCTGGGACCCGATCCCACGCTTGTACACGAATGGGATGGACCCCGAATCTGAAGTGCCCCCTTCCATTCTCTCTGGCTCATGATGCCTCTCCCGGGGGCTTTCGGTCAGTCCCAGGAGCCGAGCTGGCTGCTCCCCTGTTAAGGCAGATGCCACAGGGTGGCCTGTCCCTCCGCATGTCCTTGCTCCCTGACATCCCAGGCAAAGACGCAACGTCGGTCCTCTGCTTGGTAAGCACATCCTTTCCTACTGCTGTGAAACTTTGAATTTCACTCTTAGGCGTCTGTGAGAAAGAGGATGTGTGTGTGTGTGTGCATGCGTGGCAGTGTGTACATGTTTGTGCATGTGCGAATGTGTACGAGTTTATGCGTGCATGTGCGTGAGCATGGGAATGTATCTGAGTGTATATGAAAGTGTGGGTTTGTGCATGCATGATAGTGTGTGCACGTGCAATAGTGTATGCATGTGTGTACACGTGTGAGTGTGCATATGGGTGAATGCATGCATGTATGCATGCGTGTGTGTGCGTGCATGAGTGTATGCATGTGAGTGTATGGGAATGTGAGTGCACACGTGTGTGCATGTGTGAGTGGGTGCGGGCGTGAAGGACTAACACGCACACTCAGGGACAGCCCTCACCCCTTGCCTGGGCCAAGGCGGGGGAGTGGATGCAGGGTAGAGGCGCAGGTGCAGGAGCGTGGTGAGCGGGAGCGCGCGTGGGTTCTCGGCGCCCAGCGCGTCCTGCGCTTCCCTCTGGGCTGTGCATGGAGAACGGCTATTCCTGGAGAGAGAACTTTGCAGAGCGAGAGCGGCTGCCGCGCTGCGGGCCCTGGGGCTGCGAGCAGCTCGGCTCTCGTCCCTTCCCAGAGGTGGGAAAGCCGCTGTGCACGGTGCGGTGCACGGGGAGGAGTGGCAGGAGGGCCGGGGGTGGAGGGGAGAAGCCACAGGTGAGCCCCGGTGTGGGGGGGCATGCACACACGTGCACATGCACACGACATGCACATGCAGCACTCACACGTACTCACACGCACGCCCGCACGCACACACGCGCAGGCTGCACACGTCTTTCCACCCCGGCCGTGTCAGGTGGCTGCCCTCCATGCTGCAGACGGGGACAGCTGGGGCGGTGGCCGGAGCCCGGGCCGCGGGGTGCAGAGGCCGGGGGAGGCGCACGGAGCATGGAAGCCCACACGCTGCCCTGCGCTGGAGCCGGCAAATCCCCTTCTCATGTGGGCGGCCGCAGGCCGTGAGGAGGCGACCCGGAGGAGGCCCCGGGGCGGCCTTCCTGGGCGCGCCCTCCAGGCTCCCGGACCCGCCGTGTGCCCGGCTGTGTGTAGTGGTCACCCCAGGGCGCGGCCCCCACGCGTCGCTCTGCTTTTCCTTACGGCGCCCTCGAGTGCAGGTGTGGGAGCTCCAGGGACGCAGGTGGCTGTGCCCTCCGGGGACTTAGTGTAGCAGTTCCCTGCAGGAGGACGGAGCTGCCCCGGCCCCACCTTTGCTGGGCCCGCCGAGCAGCGCAGCCACGTGGGCGCAGAAGACCAGCTCGCGCCTGCCCCGGGGACTGGGAGGTCTCCGCAAAGCCGTCCGGTCTGGCGCTCGCGAGATCGTGCTCGCCGGCTCCGCCTCGCCCGCCCGAGAGAAGCTGAGGCCCAGGTGGCCGGCGGGGCCTGCTCTGCACCTTCCGGCGAGGACCCGGCGCCGAGGACCCTGCAGCCGCCCTTCCTGCTGGCTGTTCTGTCGGCCCCGGGCCTCTCCCTACAGTCCGAGCAGCAGCTGTGCTCTGGGAGCTGGTGGGCCTGGGTGGGCTGAAATGTTCACATTTAGTTTTAACTATGGACGACGTGTTACCTAAGAATATATAGTGCACACGTGCGTGTACGCCTGTCATCTGTCTGTGTCCATATCTGTCACTATCTGTCTTCCATTTGTGATCTGTCATTCATCTGTCCACATCTGTCCTCTGTCTATCACCTATCATCTGTCTGTCTTCTACCATCTGTCTTTTGTCTGTCTGTTATCTATTTGTCTGTCTGTCTGAGAGGCTTGGCATTCTTTCTAGAAAGTTGTGGAGTGGGGGTCTGGGGCGAGGGGGATGCTGGAGTCACAATCTGAGCTCAGGATCCAGCAGCCTGAGGCCCCGTTGAAGCCAGCACAGCCTCAAACGTGCTGTGTGGATAGGACACACATGGTGCCACCATAAACACACACTTTAGCTGAAGAGCCCTGACGTTTGCTCTTGGAGGGGTCGAGGGCCAAGGCGTGAGCTGTCAAATGTGGCAGGAGGGCAGTCATCTGAGATGAGGCCAGGCACGGGGGCATCTGAAATGTGGGCGTCAGGGTGTCACTTTTGTGTGCCTGAGAGGCCAGGTCAACCAGGCACCATTGTCGTGGTCACTTGAGTCTCAAGGGTGAGATGCTCCTGCGAGGCTCAGATTGTTTCCCAGGATCCCAATTGCTTTGAAACACATTCGTGTTTTCAAAACCGTGCTGTGACAGAATGATAGCAGCTTGCAGGCTGGAGAGCTTTGTCCCTGGAGGGTGGCTGTTGGAGCTGTTTGAGACGTGGCCACCCGATTCGCCCAGGGTTTGGAGGTGGCACAGCTGGCATGCCTCAGTCAGCCGCGGGCCTGGGATATGCTCAGGGATGTGGCTTTATGAAGAGTGCTGTGGTGTAGGCCACCGTGGCATCACCTGGCCTCCCTTAAGTGACACATTTGCACGCAGTCAGTGTGGTTGCTCAGAGGGTGTCCTCTCAGCTCAGCACTTACTCCCCTCCTCCTGGTAACTGCCTGTGAGTTCACGCCCTTCCGTGTGCTTAATTCAGGAGTCCTCGAGGACAAACACCAAAGCCCTCTGTGCCAGTCAACAAAAGCACAGCTGAGAATTGGTTAATCTTCAGCCCTGGCTTGGCACCTTGGAATTTAGTGAAGTGGACAAGATCTGGAGGTTGCCCCAGACGTCACGCTGTAGAATGTGTCAAGGGTGTACGAGCAAGTCAAGTGCTCACTCTGGGGAAGGATCTCCAGTGCCGTTTGCGAAAGTGTCAGACAGGGATCGATGACAGGCAGCTTGCAGATTTCCTGCGAGGCTTAAGTAAAGCAGTAAATATGAAGTGTTCGCAACGTGCTGTTTGAGGAATGTTTATTCCAAAGAGAGGGTGTGACTGGCTGGTGAGGGGCCAGTGGGGCAGCAGGAGTGAGGAGGCCAGAGGTCACTGGCTCCGAGGGTCATTGTTTGGAGACTGGAGGGGATGGCGGAGGGGGCAGGATGGATGGGTTGTGCCCATATGGGGGCAGGGGCCTGCAATGAGCACGAGCTTTTGCTGTGTGGCCCTTTTCTGTTTATGATCCTATCGGTGTTTTGCGGAGATCACGCTGCCGAAACAGACCTCGTGGGGGAAACCCCAAAGACAATGCTTCAGGGAACGCGCAAGACACATTGTACCAGCCGTCCTGGGTTTTGATACCTTGAGCTTTTCTGTTTTTGTTTTTGTCGAGTTAGCACTCGCGATCTCTTTGATCACCTATTGATTGATTCTTTCTTATTCCTATCTTTGACTGGGGAGAAGAGAAATAATCTCTTTTCTTAACCATTATTGTAAATTCTTAGCTGGGACATCGTTATAACAAAGAAACAGATGAACAAGAGGAAAACACACATTTTTATTTTTAACACGTGCTGTGCTTGTTCTGGGGGGAGGTTACAGCTGAAAAGTATTTCTCGAGGCAGTGGCTTGGAGCTCGGTCTTAAATAGCATTTTAACAAAGAGCCATACATCTTGGAAGGGACAGGACAGAGAAGAGAGAGGTTTTAGGCTCCCAGGGCGGGAAACTGGGAAGGTAAATTTATGGCGGAAGCAAAGCCCACCTCCAGACTCACCCAGTCCTGCTGGGGCCGGGCACTGAGCCCATAGGAGCCCGGAGTCTTCTCCAGCAAAGATGGAATTTACATCTGTCTCTAGGCGGGAAGCGGGGGGAGGGCAGAGAGATCTTCTGACCCGGGAATCACTGTCCTGCCACCAGGCCAGCATAAGGACAGACAGAGGAAAGGGCAGACAGTCCCCTGCCTTCTAACCTTCTTTAGCTCAAGGATCCTCAGTATTTTAGTGAGAAATATTCTGGTTTCCTTCACTCTGGAATTTGTTTTTCTTCTCCTGTGAGTCATGAACCTGCCTGGCCTGTGTGGACCTGCCTGGCCGGTGCATACCTGCTCTGCCCTGGGACAGCAGGGGCCGTGCACGTGGTCTCCTTCCTTTACAGATGATGCCCTTGGGTGCCCACCTTCCACCACCATGTGGCAGGTCCTCATCTAAGTCCACACCTTCTGTAGGTCTGTCGCAAACACAGGTGCTGTTCTTCCTGAAGTGGCCACACCTTCTCATTGCGTCTCTCTGGACTGCATTTCCATGAGTCCTCAGTGTCCCACTGTCCTGGAAGACTGACCACTGAGCCCCAGGGAGAAGGGACCGCTGGTGCTCGTCCCTGAGCCTGTGTATTCCTGGGACCCACACTCAGAACCACAGGATCGGGAAGAAGCAGCAGGAGACACTCAGCCTCCTCAGTCGCTTTCCTCCTGCGTGGCCCTTTAGAAACTCCCCGTGTCCAGTGTGTGCACAGAGCAGAGTGACACACGTGTCGGATACTGGAAGAGGGCCGGGATTCATCAGCAGGATTAGAGACGGGTGCACCAGTGATGGAAAAGGCCCTGTGGGGCAGCACTCTGCGTAAAGAATTGTGACAATCCACGTACCCCGCTTGTGTTTAAGTACATGTCTAGAAATATCAATTTGTAATGCTTGCAAAGTATATGATTCCTGACATATCCTGTATATTGGCATTTTAAAATAAAACTATTGCATTATTTTTTAAAATATGTTCAGTATAATGTAAATACCATAGTGATTTGCTGTTCCGTATATTACCATTCACTTAAAATTATTAGCACATTCTTCCTTAATAGGTAGAAATTTGACAGTGTTCCTTTTGTCATCCCATTTAACCTTCAGAGTTTTGTCTTCAGGTAAAATATAATTTAGGCTTTAAAATATTTCTTGATCACCTATCATATTTCTCTGCAATTAAAGTACTTGTATGTACACTGATTCTAATTTTATTAAGTTTACTATGAGTCATTATCATATGTGTTAGTGTTATAATTTCAATAGTATGTGATTAGCCAAAATAATTACTAAATATAAAAAATATAAAGTACAGTTTTATTGGAAGTGGATTGGAAATCAATGAGCTGATATTGATGTTTATGGTGACTTGATTAAAAGTGCTTCACTGGCACCAATGTTGAGTTCATGCCCTGGAGGTTTTCATATCTCTGGACAAGAATGCGGGTGGGTGAGAAAAGAAGATTATGAATTGGGGAGAACAAAAAGAAAACTGGGCGCTTTGTGCCGCTCTGACCACAGGACCACCCTTCGGCAAGTCAGTTTTGGGGAGGAGTTCACAAATAAGGCGAGGCTCTGGAGACTACTTTTCTTAAACTTTCTGTGCCTGTGTA
The DNA here is from genome assembly GCF_027409185.1 of Cynocephalus volans. Lineage (NCBI taxonomy): Eukaryota > Metazoa > Chordata > Mammalia > Dermoptera > Cynocephalidae > Cynocephalus > Cynocephalus volans. Next base: position 2,813,220 of record NC_084466.1, on the reverse strand, counting down.
TCCCTTGGAAGTTTGATGTCCTCCAGGGAAAGTGAAGACTGTTTCTCAAAGTCCAGCCTTGGGCCACTGAAAGGTATAGGAAACAAACTCTTACTATCCTTCAGCTATGCTTTTACGACACAGAATGCTTCTGTGACCTCTGGTCACCGAAACGTGTGGAGATTTCTGCAGCAATTCAGCAGATTTCCATCAATTCTGCAGCAGACAGCAGCTGGCTGTCCTCTAATTCGATTCACTTCCCACACTATCTACCTGGAGATAGCGTCAGACCCAACAGCTTGAGGGCTCAGTCCCCAAGACCTCCCCACTTCAGATGACAGCTGCAAGAGTGGGTTGTAACCTGTGGTTCTGATCGTCCAGCTGTAAGTCTGGGTTCCCATGACCCCCTTCTTGGCTTTGATTAATTTGCTAGAGTTGCTCAGAGAACTCAGGGTAAAGCTCACATTTACCAGCTTTTTATAAAGGACATCGCAAAGGATACATATGACTAGCCAGATGGAAGAGATGCGTAGAGAAGTCTGGGGGAAGGAGCTTGCGTGCCCTCCCCGGAGCGCCACCCTCTAGGAGCCTCTCCCCAGAGGTTGCGGGTGGAGCTGAAAGCGTTCTTTCTGGTGACCAGCCCATCCTGCAGCTCCCCAGGGACACCAGTGCCCAGTCCTCTAGCAGAAAAAGACATTCATCACTCCAGAGATTCCAAGGGTTTGAGGAGCTCCGTGTCAGGAAATGGAAGACTAGATATAGGTTTTAGGAAATCAGCCACATTGTGTGCCAGCTAAACACTCAGATCACCCCAGACCTACCAGAGTCTGCATTTTCATAGCACGCGCCACATCACTCTCAAGCGTTCAAAGGCTTGAGAGTCAGAGGCTCTAAGGCAGGTTCTCAAGCTGACCACATTGCAGTCACCAGGAAGCTTCGAGGATCTCCCTAGCGGGGTCTGGTTTGCTTGGTGTGGAGTGTGGCCTGAGCATCTCGATGTTTAGAGGCTCCCGGGTGACTCGAGAGCACACAGTGTGCAGAACCAGGCTCTGGAGGTTCTGCTCCAATTCGAGGTCCCCTGGGGATCTTGCTGGAATCAGGTCCTGGTTCAGGAGGCGTGGGGACTCCATGTTTCTAGCAAGTTCCCGAGTGGTGTTCAAGGAGTTAAAATGACATATCTGAGGCTTTAACTAACCTAAACCAGAGCTCTGGCCTGGCGAGCCCAAGAAGAGCAGTGCTGGAGGGAGAGTGGGAGAGAGAGAAAAGCAGATGGGAGCGAGCTCGCTTCCTTCGGGTAACGCTTTGGCAGCGCCTTGTGGCTCAAAGCGGAGACACCCGGTGGAGGCAGCTGGGCCAGGGCGTGCTTGGAAGGCACGGGGTCTTTCTGGCTGTGATGCTCCCACCCGTGCTTACTTAAAAGCCACAACAAACAACCTAACGATGGCACCACTTCAAACAAAACAAAAGAGAAAAATAAAAAAGCCCAAACTAAACCTACTCTTACCATACGATCCAGCAATCGCACCCTTGGTATTTACCCAAAGGAGTTGAAAACTTGTGTACACAAAATCCTGCACGTGAATGTTTGTTTAGCTTTATTCATAACTGCCAAAACTTAGAAGCAGCCAAGAAGCCCTTCAGTAGGAAGTGGATAAACCACGTTTGGAACACCCGGACAATGGGACGTTGGTCAGCCCTGACGAGAAGTGAGCTTGCAAGGCGTGAAGAGACGTGGAGGAGCCTCAGAGGCGTGTCACTAAGTGAAGGGAGCCGATCTGAAATGGCTGCGTATTCTAGGGTTCCACTGTATGACATCCTGGGAAAGGCAACTCTGTGGAGACAGTAAATGATCAGTGGTTGTCAGAGGTTGGGGAACGGGAGGTGAACAGGTGGAGCAGAGGGTTTTTAGGGCAGAAAAATACTCCGTGATATTCTAATGGGAGATACATGACATTGTGTGTTTGTCCAGACCCGCAGCATGTACAGCACCAGGGGTGAGCTCTGCTGTAGACCGTGGGCTTGGGGTGGTAATGACACGTCAGTGTAGGTTCACCAGGTGTAGCAAGCGCCCCGCTCTGGTGGGGGTGCTGATGCTGGGGGTCTGTGCGTGGGTCGGGTAGAGCGTGTGTGGACAATCTCTAAGTTTCTGATCAGTTTTGCTGGGAACCTAAAACTGCTCGAAAAATAAAGTCTATTAAAGAAAATCACGTGGTTGTAGACGACCCTCCTTCTGCTCTGAATCCTGACCTTTCTGGTCTGAGGAGTAGATTCCTGTTGGAAAACACACTTCATCATGGGGATTTTCCCGTTTTCAGAGCAATCATGGGGAATGTAGGAACGGGGGGGAGGGGTAAGTCGTTGCCGTCACTAAACAGCACTGTTGGCTCAAGCTCTGGCTCTAGGGTAACAACCAAGTGCTGAATGGTTCCTCTTCAAGGTCAGGGTTTGGATCTAAGGGTCTCAGTTTGAACCCCGTTGGACGGTGTCATCTACCATGGGTGCTTCCTGGCCGTGATAAAGCGTTGTGTGGTTTGCCTGCCGGCAGGACCCAGGGGAGTCACTGTGTGGCTCTAGCAGGGTATGAAGACCTTGAGGAGACCCGACTTAGAGTCACAACTCTAGTCTCAACCCCCTTCTGCACCTTCATGGTGGCCTCGGTGGCCTCTACTAAGGCTTCGCCATCAGACTCCACGCTTGGGGAACTTCCCGTAGGCCCCGTCCTGCAGCTCAGTGGAAGGAGTGGACAGCATTTGGCTATGTCCCCTCTGGCACTTCTCTTTAGTGTCCTGATAGCCGTTCCATTTCCCACCTGGATAGAAAGGTCCCCTAAGATGGGGACTGATGTGGGACCTCCTTGCACCTCCCCCAAAGAGGTGAGAGCCCTGTAGCATTTGGGGAGAACTTGGAGGGAGTTGTGTTATGGTTGCTGAAGGAAGGGGAGGTCGTCCCAGTGGCCCACAGGCTTCAGGGGCTTTCAGAGCTATCCTGGACACCCTCTGGGGGCGTTCCAAGGCCACGGCTCTACAGGCATGTTTGTGTAGCTGCGAGGCTGCCCTGCTGACCCGAGCTGTCCTCACAGGGCCAGGCTCTGTCACCTCTGTCTGACTCCCCCTCCCCACCTGACGTCAAGGGAGGAGGGGGTCTCAGGAGCACGGAGCCGAGGCAGCGTGCATTCAGGATGTTTCTCCCCCTCCTCAACAGCCCTTCCCCTTCCTTGGCGTTAGCACCTGTTGTGGGTTGAACTGCGTCCCTAAAAGAATGTATTGGAGCCCTGGCCCGTGGTACCTCAGAATGTGACTTTATTTGAGTGTAATTGATTAAGATGAGGTCATAGTGGAGTAGGGTGGCCCTAACTCCATAGGACCCGTGTCATCATAAGAAGAGACACAGAGAAAGGCCCACAGGGAGAACACCATGTGAAGACAGAGGCCCGGCGGGGCGACGCGTCTACAACCGAGGAAATCCAGGCTCTGCCGGGAGCCACCAGCAGCTCGGAGAGCAAGGAAGGGCTGGGCTCGGACGGTCCCGCTGACACCGTGATGTCGGCTTCTGGCCTCCAGAGCTCTTCTCTGTTTTCAGTCCCTGCTTTGTGGCACCTCGCACAGCAGCCCCAGGTCTAACGCAGGACCCATCTTGCACTGAGTGACCTCCCACCTTCCATGTGTAGTCTGGGTTGTTTGTCGAGACTGACCCCAAGCCGGCCAATGAGAGCCAGCCCTGGAGGTCTTTAGGGACCTGGGGGTCTAGAAGCTGAGGAGCTCTCCCCACACCAGGTTCCACGCTGCAGCTGCTGGTGGCTGTCTCTGCCACAGCTCAGGAGATGGCACCAAGATGGTGTAAGTCAGGAGCAGGGGCCACGTCTGAGCGTTGCACGTGAACTCCCAGAGAGCGGCCAGCCTGAAGCCCACACACCCTGGGATGGTTTTTAGGTGTGTGAGCCGCCCGCCCCCCGGCCCGGTTTCTGTTTTGTGTTCTTTTGTGTGCGTGTGTGTATGTGTGGCTTGAGACATTTGATAAGGTTTTAGTCACTTGCAAATGAAAGATATAAAGTCTTGGGGATGGCTTACCTTAGTGACTTTATTCCACAAGTGACGGCCACGAGACCCAGGACGGCCGGTGTTTCTAAGATGCGTTGCTGGAGGGCATCAGTTGCCAAGACTCACAGCAAAGATGAGAAGAGGGTCCAGCTCCAGAGCACCGCCACCTGTTGGCCAGTGGTTTACAAACCGTGTTCCTAGGAACCTAAGTGTTCTCAGAGCCCCCAGAGACGGAGAGAGGAGAGAGACGTCCCCTGCAGCCCAGCTCCGGCAGGGCTGATGTTGCACTCGAAAAATAGTGCCCCCGACACAGCTTCCAGACTCCTGATCTGCTGCTGGTCGACATCAACAAGTGCGGCTCACTGTCCTTGTCATCCCCTAAGTGGGAAAAAAAAGACCAAGTCTTGAATTTGTAGATAAAGAAATTGAGCCAGAGGTCGCAAAGAACCCAAGACTCGATTAAAGAATTGTTTTGGATTTTTAAAAATGTACCATGAGCTACATTAATAAATATTTTTAAAGGGCTGGAAAAAATATGCTCTCAGTTCTTAGTCCATTAACAGATATATTGCTGACCATTACCCATGTGGGTTAAATGTGTCCCCAAAGTTCCTGTATTGGAAACTTAATCTCCATTGTGACAGTGTTAACAGCGTAGGAAATCCTATGATGGTCACTGAGAGGGGGAGCCTTTGAGAGATCACAAGGCCTGTGCCCCAGTGACGGGGTCGATCCATTCGTGGGGTGATGGGTGTGGTCCTGATGACTGTGGAAGGGGAGCAAGTGACCAGGTTAGCTCTCTTAGCCCATTTTCACCATGGGACACCCTGGTTGCCGGGGACCCTGTAGAGAGTTCCCACTAAGAAGGAGGCCCTCTCCAGATGCATCCCTGGACTGTGGACTTCCCAGCCTCCAGAACTGTAAGAAATAAATTCTGTTTCTTTATATATTACCCAGTTTTGGGTATTGTGTTACAAGCAACAGAAAGGGACTAATATACCCACAGAACATGCTTTTCTGAATAAGAGGAATAAATAATAGAAGTGACAGGACCCTAGAGAGGGCAAGTGCCAACATGCTGTGTGCAGGGGTCCTGCGCCCTGTCCGTGTGACAGCCGTGACCTGGTGAGCGTAGTCGGGGCCCTTCTCACCTGCTGCCTCGGGCTGTGGGTGTGCATCCTGGGAAGGAACGGACTGTGCAGGAGAGAAAAGCAGCGAGCGTTTCTCGTCCCTTCCTGCTTCCTGCTCTCCATCCGTTCGACTTCTCCTGTCTGTTCCCTGCTGTTTGTCACAGCATTTATTTAACTTTCTCCCTTCACTTTGGTGCTGCTGTTGGCAGGCGTGGCTGCCGGTGGCACCCGTCAAACAAAGCCGGCTGGGTTCTGCAAACAGTCTGAGCTGGAGAGCCCAGCCCGAGGGAGGGACACGCTCACACCCGGGCGCGTGAGCAGCGTGCTCCCAGCAAGCCCTGCTTTCCCACGTACGCTGCCCTAACCCCTTTCTGAAGGATTCTGGAATCATTAGCAGCCACAAGCCCCAGGGTGCCTCCCCTCTCAGCTGGGGTGCTCCTGCGTGGCCTACAGCTGCGTGCAGAGCGAAGACTGCGCTGTCTGCTCTGTGTGGACGCTGCGTGACTCCATAGCTCGAAAACAACCATTGCTAAGTGGCACTGTGGGTGCTCTGCCAAGGCCCCAGAGAGAAGCAGGCCTCCCCCAACAACAGTTTGATGTTTTACGTTGACTGGATCTGCTCCTCCAAATACCGCAAGTGTGCTGTGGAAGCAGGCACTCAGGTCCTGTTTTTTCTGATTAGATTCAGTCCAAAATAACAAAAAGGGGGCCAATATTTGAGAGAGGACTTCAGGGAGGAGAAATTAGCGCAGCAGTTAGTCAATTGTGTCAACCATTAAAAAGAAAAAAACCCAGGCAGTTTTTAGGTGATTCTTCATCAGCCTCAGGATAATCAGGATGGCAGAGGAGTGAACAGAATTTAAACTGCAGAGCACGTCATTCCAGGACTTCCAGCACCTGGCCCCAGCAAACTCCCCATCTCTAGAGCACCTAGGGTCGCTTACCTTGGATTTTCCTCCCTCTTGGATGTGCAAATAGAACCTGCAACATGATCAGCACTGAATTTGTAACAGAAGAGACTGGTGATTTTAGAATTTCAGGTGTGCAGGGCAGCCATTATGTGAAGGACATGGCAGTGTGCAGACCGTGAATGTCACTGCACCATGTGAATGCGTGTGCAGGTGCTGCAGAGGCCCCTGTGAGCAGGACTGGCAACTCCACCCACGTTCTTGGCACCATGTGCATCTTCCCACGGCTGAGACGGAGCTAAGCCTAAACCACGGGGACCAAGGGACTCTGGTCCCAGGAGGGAGGCCAGAATCAGGCAGACCCTCCCCTAGGGATGAGATGGTGCTGAAAAGAAAACCGTTGTCACTGTTTCACAGGTTGCATCTGTCCTGTTGAAACACAAAAGCCCAAACCCATCGCCCGTAACAACAATACTTTCTGCTTCTGTGGCTCCTTTCACTCCCAAATGTCAAGCTGTTTTGCAAACACGCTTCATCCTGGCCCCTCTCTAGGAGGACAGGTATTTGGCAGGAATGATGCTTCTTTCACAGATGGAAAATTTGGGACATAAAGAAGTGAGGATACCTTCAGCTCAGCTCTGTGGCAGAACCAAAACTGGAAGTGGGGTGTCTGGAATCTGAGTGGGCAAAATCTGTCAACGGCAGCCCCTGAGGAGAAGCTGAATAGGGCAGGATGAGTCCTGAAGAATGCACAGAGGGGTCGAGGGGGAGCACGGGGAGGACGGGTGGGCGCAGGTCTGGTCACAGCGTCAGCTGCTGCTCGCTGGGGGCTGGGTGGGAGGGGCAGTGGTTACCCTAAGCCCTGCGACAGCCAGCGTGTGGATTGTGCCTCCTCAGCTGCCGCCACCACCCCCACGTCCCAGTGAGAACAGAGGAGCAGAGAGGCTCCGAAACCTCCCCACGGTCGCACAGCTCAGGAGGTGGCTCTCACCCTCTCCCAAATCCTCCGTCTGAACGACGCCACTGTGTGTCCTCGGAAGCTTCCTAGTTGGAACCACGCCTCCAGGTGTGTATGGCCCTGTCTGAACTCCCTCTGGGTGCCGAGGCTGACAACCGTAACTCAGATCTGCCCAGTCCTTGTCTAGGGCCGTGTCCCTCCCAGGAACACGTGTCTGATGAGACCACACTGCGAGGGCAGAGGCTGGGTTAACTCCCGGGACCTAGGAAGACTCCATTCTCATGGCACAAAGCCCTACTCTGGCACAGCCAGCCAGATGGAATGTTTGTGATCACCTCATAAGAAAAGAAAAGAAAGAAAGAAAAACAAACGTCTCCTGGGGACATTCTGCTCAAGTGGCCTGCCATGGTCCTGGAGTGTAGTCTGCAGTCAACCTAGGGAACCAGGCAGAGGAGCTGGGGACGCCCCACCACACCCACCCAGAATGCCGGCAGGTGCATTTTCTCAGACTTGGGGGTTTCGCTAGTTTTTGGCATTCTGCTCTGAAATCTGGAGGTTCCACGTCTTTAACTGGGTGTCATGAACACACTGAAGAAACCCCATTCCCCATCACACCAGCAGGATCCCAGCGGCCTTCAGCTGTTTTCTCCATAAAATGGCAAATCTTTCATTATACTAGGCAAGACAAAATCAATAGAAGAATTTCATTTTATCTAAGAAAAAAATAGCTGCATCCACTGTGGAGGGCCTCTGCTTTCATAAGTTGGATTTAGAAAGCAATAACATTCTTCATTTTGCTAAAATGGGCTTAATCCACTTGAAAAGTCCAAGTGGGGTCCCAAGCATCCTTTGTCTCTCAGGGCCTGTGCTACATGCCCTTTCTAGTTTTCCATACATCCAGTCCTTTTTTTTTTTTTAATTAAATAAGCCATCGCCCTAATACCTGTCAAGTGTGGCTGCATTAAGTGTGAGGACACCCCCTTAGGTGTCTGCGTGGCAGCTGTGCCAAGGGAGCAAAGGCCGGGGCACAACCTTCCCAAATGTTTGAAACAGAGATAGGAAGATAACTCCTGGGTTCAGTTTATTTCATAAATAAGTAACAGAAAAAATAAATACGCAAAACAGAAAACAACTCCACGGGCCTGAGCTTTTATTCTTAGTCTCCAGGCAAACATTTCTGGAAGAACCTCTTCTTTCCAACTCCCTCCAACGTCTCAGATTGAAAATTAAAGGGCTGGCCGGTGGCTCAGTTGGTTAGAGCGTGGTGCTACTAACACCAAGGTCCAAGGTTCGATCCCTGCACCAACCAGCCTCCAAAAAAAAAAAAAAATTAACAAATTGAAAATCAAATGGATCCCCAAAAGACGCTCTTTCTCAGGACCCACTGAAGTTCGAGGCTGCAGGGCATCGTCTGTGGGCAGCTATTTGTGGTAGGTTCTTCTCCCATCTCTGCGACACTCCCCCAGCGGCAGCCAGGTCTGTTCTGCAGCCCTTCAGATGGGCAGACCTTGTGGTTTGCCGACTTGTAGAATGTGGAGACATTGTCACTGTCCAGCTCTGAGCCCAGTCGTAAAGAGGCCTCATGTCTTCCTCTCCATCCTGGACCCCTGCAGCTGGCCTGTGGAAATGCCCACACTGGCTGCGGAGGCTGGGCCACTGGGGCCCGGCTCCTGTGTGCCCAGCTGAGAGCCGTCCACCTTCAGGAGCACTGAGGCCTGGCAGAGCCCAGCCCAGCCCTGCTGGAATTCCTGACTCCCAGGATCACATGCTAAATCCACAACTGTTTAGGCCACTGAGTTTTGGGGCGGTTTGTTCTGCAGTGAGAACTGTTACGTGCTGCCTTCTGTATTTTCCGGTTTATCCCAGTACAACAATTGAGGTGCAGCTGTGCCAGTTGGTAGGACATTGAAACACTCCTGCACGGCTTGGTAAATAGGTGCCTCCCAAGCTCCCTGGGGGGCCCCCACACCTGTTGCCACACCACCTGGGACTAGGGGGCCAGCAGCTGGAGGAATCACCCGCATGTCAGTGCTCTCTAGGCCCCTGTTTGGCACAGAGTCCCTTCTCATCTGATCGGTCAGTTGTGCCACGTGGCTATTGAGTATGTTAATTGTTAGTTAACTGCTATTAGTGCCATTGGCTGGGACGACGCTGTCCAGTGGGCTGGGCAGGGCCCATGCTGGGGATTTATAGGCTGCATGTGTTCTTCCTACCAAGCTCCTGCCCTTCCCCTCTCAGGCCAGTGTCACCCACAGACCCACATGGGAACGTGCTGGGCACCCACAGGGGCCTGTTTCTGTGTGGGCCAAGGCAGCCAGGCTGTGGCGAGCATCTCCATTGGTCCCGCTCCCGCCTGTGGCCCTGGGGTAGTTGTTAGAAGCCCCCTATGTCCTCTGCTGTGTCCCAGCCTGGGAGGCAAGGGGCATAATAACTGCAGCACAGCAGGAGTCCCTCCTATTTAGTGGGCCAGAAAGTGGGCAGAAGGCAGGGCTCTTTGGGGAGGTCTTGTGGACTGGACCTGGACTCTGGAGATGTGAGTTGGAGTCTCACGGTTGGATTGCACGTGTGAACCCTTGGGCTCCTCACCTGTAAAGTGGGGTGGGGACAATGCCTCGGAGATCAGGCCCTGGGCTTGGGCATCCACTCAGTTCCTCTGACTGGGTAAATGGTACAGAGTGAGCTGGCTGAGTATGTGGTCAGGCCTTGATGGCTCTTCCAGCAGAAAAGGTCACGAGACCAAGGATTGGCACATGACATTGTTTGTATGGCAGTCCTTTGTGCAGCTTGCACTGTGGTCCTGGCTGCAGGGGTGACAGCTCTGCCCAGACGGTCTTGGAGCTGCTCTGCAGGGGGCTTGCTGTGTTCCTCCCGGCTCTGCTCTGCGGCTCTGCAGAAGGCAAGTGCTCTCTGTTATCCTCACTTTCCACAATGAACGTCATTCCAGGCAATCACTTATCACAGCCCTCCTTTGAACCGACCTTTTCCTTTTCTTTTTTTTCTCCTTTCTCTCTTCTTTAGAATATTTCTGCCCCTGACAGGTACTCTTTCTTTGCATTGTGAAAGGACTTTGTGCTTCTGCCGTTTGACTCTCTCTGAAAGCTTCGCCTCCCATTAAAAAACCTTCAGCAATATTTATTTCCTTGCTTTGATTTGGATATGCAGAGCAATTCCAATACTTTCTTTCTGAGCTGTGTTTGTGTGTGTGTGCACGTGCACGTTGAGGAAAATGAACTTGGCATCGACACATTGTTCCAGCGATCTCTATACGAGCTAACCACTAACTTGTGTTTTTTCCTGTTGTAAACCTGACTGACAAGGGTGATTTTGACTTTTGGGGTAATACTTTGATTTCCAGAAGAGAAATCACGTTTCCATTTTGGAGTGCTGCATTCTCTTGCACGTGGTGGAACATGCGTGCACAACTTGCACAAAGCATCATCACACCCCATTCCCTCCTCTTCTCTCCAAGCCCTCTGTTCTCCCTCCCTGTGCCAATATATTTTTTTATATATCTGGCCTTTATTTCCCTTTGCTTCTCTCACTTTCTGAATCCTTTCCTCTTCTGTTTCCCTGTTGTCCTTTTCGGTCCTCTTCAGATATCTTATCCAGCTTTTTTTCTATGCTTATTTCTTTTCTTAGTAAAAGAAAATGCCTGAATTGTTCTAGATGCAGTAGCTGATCATTTTCAGATTGACTTATATTCCGATAGGAGGGGATTCTAAAGCTCAGATGCAGCATGCAGGGCCAGGTGTAGGCGACATGAGGGCACAGCAGCATGCTGGACACTCTGGTGTTTCTGGAGGCTGGTGAAGCTTCACTGGTCATAGAGGACACACACACAGTCCTGGCTGCTGCTTCCATGGTGAAAGCTCCAGGGTGAATAGAACCTGAACTCAAATTTCTCTAATTGGAATGCATGAGAAAAATAGAAGTGTTACACCACATACACCCTGTCGCAGTTGAGGACGCCTGGCTTCATTGATAGTGTAAAGGCTCCGTTAGCAACAAAGCCCAATTTAAGGCCAGTTTTGTCTGCACCCAACACCTTTGCCCTTGTCCACCTGGCTCTGAGGAAGACCGGCCAGCTAGGGCGATTACACAGTTGAAGCACAAGACAGAGGCCACCAGTCAAAGACACCTGCACTTCACTCTCTGTAAAGATCCTGGGCTTTTTTTGGACAGCTCGAGCTGACCTTGGCTCGCTGCCCGACCACTCCTGTGACCCCGTCAGTCACCTGCCTTCCCATCTCTATCCTGAGCAATGGCCTCTTTCCTCCTGGTTCTGGCCTGGGATCCTCTCCCACCTGCCTACCCACCCAGCAGGGCCCTTGGCCCCTCGAGCAGCCCCCTCTCATCCCGACCCAGTCCTCAGGACGTGCTTTCTAGAACGCTGCCCTGTGGGCCTCGTGCTGTGAGAACTGTGCCCAGTCCACGCCTGTGCAAGGTTCTAAGTTATAGTGAGACTGCATTAGGCACACGTCAGGGAAGACACTGGAGAGAGTGTAGAGGCCCCAAGAACTCCCCTCTCAGTGCCCCTGAGCCCATAATGTCCCGAGTCTCCCTTAGTCTCTGGTTTGCACAACTAAAATGGACATAAGCTTATGAGGGAAACCTACGCACCCCAAGTGCAGAGGGAGAGTGGGGCCAGCTGGTGTTTCAGGAAAGTCTTTGATGATCTGGGCCTCATCCTGGGTGTTCCCTCTCACCATCAGGCATGGTGCTGTCTTCCTTGTGCCTTCAGGAGACAGAGCACTTCTGTCCTAGTGTTCTTAGCAAGCCCCAGCAACCACTTCCACATGCCCTAATCAATGCCCATGGTCTCCCAGATGGGACGGGCTGACTGGTCCACCCCCGGAGCTAGGTGGAGCTGGCTTCTCCCCAGCGCAGTGCTGCATGTCAGTGGGAGTGGGGAACGGGACAAAACTCATGTGTTCTCAGCAAGGGACAGTGGGGCGTGGTTGCTCAGCAAGCAGCAACAACATCCAGCAGGATACGTTTCCTCTGATTTGCTGCAACATGCTTGAGCAGAGTGACATGCGTGCACTCTAGCAAGGTTCAATCCACACCCGAGGGGCTGTGAGTCACCATCTTATGTTCTCCAGTCAAGAATGTTCGAGACCTCATCAGACGTCCGCACGCCTAAGGCAGCGATTTCAAACTCTCAAGGGTCACTGCCACGATTTGCCCTGGAGGCATGTTGAGTAACATATGGTATATTAGACATGAATTCTCAGTGGTGGATTGTGGTGCTGAGAGTACGTGGATTAGTCAGGAATATCATCCGGGGGCCGCTGCCCTTGCGGGAGGATCTGGGGAGCCAGCAGCCTTGCACCCTGGAGTGGGTGCTTAGTCTGGGCTCTGGGTACCTACACTCGCCAGAGGCCTGAGATGGGCGGCTTCTCCTGGGCTCGGCAGCTGTCTCGGCCACTTGCAGTGTCTGCGAGATGGGGACCTGCACCTGCTGCTCATTAACGTGGGAGCGTGCTGCTGAGCCGGTGACCAGGCTGCGAGCGGGCGGGCTGTAGCCCTGACTCCTGCTGGCCGAGGCAGCAGTGGACTTGGCTGCAGGGCTCCATGCGGGTGCAGAGCACATGCCTGGCAGCGCAGGGCCAGGGCAAGGCTGCTGCAGGAGGGGCGTTTCACTGCCTGCCTGACTGCAGTGAGTCCGTATCTAGGGGAGACAGTTCCAAACTGAGTCCAGACTCAAGTATGTTGTGGGGTTGGCCATGCTGTCCATCCTGCATCTGTCCCTTTTTAGTGGTGCAACTTAACCCCTGCATGCTGAGACCCTTCTGTAAGACAGGGCAGGAACAGCTGCGCATTCTAGAGGTGGTGTGAGCATGTGAGGAGTCAGGACACATAAGCGCTGCAGGTACAGGTCACAATGGGACTCACTCTGTAGGTCAGGGCCTGGGCGCCAGCTTGCTGGTGGGCCCCGCATGGCCCAGGCCCCCCACCATTCCCACCAGCATGAAACAAGAACGACCACTCAGAGGAGGAGGTCTCGGCTCAGGTGTGTGTTTGGAGGGGACTTGACTAGATCTCAAGGTGCTGAACCCACTGCAGGGGCTGGACCTGCTCTCCTGCTCTTGGGTGGGACCCGGTGGCCATGAGGGGTCAGAAAGTGCCGATGGGTCTCGTGGGCAGTGAGAAGCTCTGGCCCGACTCCTGCACACAAGCAGCTTCTGTTCTCTGCGTGCTCAGCCTCGTGTCATGAAAACCCCAAGCTTAGGCCAGCCTTGTTGGGAAGCCGGGAGGGCTCACTTGGGAGCCACACTGCCCTGGTGCGGTGTAATAAAAATAATGTTTGGTCTTTGCTCCTGGTTCCTGGCACAGAACCCCTAAAACCCTTGGAATTGCCTGAGTAACAGGAATATCTTTCTTTACTTGCAATGAGTCTCTTTTGATCATACCTGAGTTTGTGCTAATGAGGCGACTCATGTCCCCCTCTCTCCCCAAAACCAACCACAGGATGAGAATTTCCAGCCCCGCCCTCCAACCGCCTGGGAGAGAGGATGGCTGAGCGGGGTTTGAGTGCAGTGAATCCTGCTGCATCGTGAGGCCCTGCACAGAAGCCCTGGGACAGCGGTGTGGAGAGCGTGCAGGCCAGTGAGCACCAGGAAGGATCAGGAACTGCTGTGTGGACATGGGGGTTTCACACACCCCCACCCCTGCAGCCCCCACACTTTGCCACTCTATGCACCTCTTTATCTGGATAATCAGTGCTGTGCTTTATAATAAACCAGTAGTTGTAAGTATAGTGTCTTCCTGAGTTCTGTGAGTCGTTCTAGGAAATTTTCAAAACGGAGAGGAGGTCATGGGACCCCCCGAATTTGTAGCTGGCAGAAGTGCTGGTGGTCTGGGGCCTGGGGCTGGCATCTGAAGTGGGGCCAGTCTTGTGGGATGAGCTCCTTCACCTGCAGGGTCTGTGCTGACTCCAGTAGTTAGTGTCAGAATTAGATCGAGGTGTTGGACACCCACTGGTGCTGGAGAGGTGAGGCCGGAACATTCTGGGGACACCGGTGCTCCATGCTCTTTAACGCCCCTGTCCCTGTCCAGAGTTATGTGTATTCTTCCTATAGAAAAGATGCATGCCCTGAAGTCCCGCTGCAGGAGGGCTTGAGGGTGTGCATGAAGACAAGCTTAGTGGGCACACATTGACTTCTTCAAACTCTGTGGCCATTCTCTAGATCGTTTGGAAGCATTTTCTGGGGAAAGGTGGCATGAGGACGGATCCAGTGCATTTAGGGGGCAAGGTCCTCCCTTCAGGTTGCAGACAGGTGCGGCTGGCCTCTGCACTCCACGGGAGGGCACAGGACAGCTGTGCCTGCCATCGAGACCACTGGGAAGACTTTAGGAGCCTATGATGCCCATCATCCAGGCAATGTCACTGGATCAAGTTCAGAAAAATTCTTGTTAAAATCCTGAAAAGCCTTAAAATGAAATTTCCTAAATGAGGTCATTTAAACTCTGGGTAGAACTTGGCTCATTTTCTTAACGTTATACATGTAGAATAGAGGCTAAAGTAGCTCATACCAATCTGGATTCTAGTTTCAAAATGTGCATTTACCATAATGAGCTTCTGAGCCAACTACATCTATACGAACGTGGGCAAGACTCTCCGTCTTCTGATAATTGGAAGAGGATTATTAGGGATGGAGAAGTGGTGAGCACATGCTCAAAGCACAGATTTAAAGTGTCTAGATTATAATTTTGAAACATAAAGTAGGATAAGATAAAGGCTGGAAAATAATTAAAAGCTGGCTAATTTTACCCCAGTGTAATTTTTAGGTTTTCTTCTTGAGCGGTGCGTGAGTACAAGTCTAATGACAGTTTCACCTGCTTCGTAAAACGTCGAGTGAGTCTTGAATGTTGCCCACGATCCCATCAGACATACAGAGAACACCCTCCCAAGGCGGCTGAGAGGCGCTAGGAGCAGCGATGTCCGTCATGTCGTGCTCTCCCGATGGCACTGGTGCGTGCCACTGCTTGTTGGCAGGATGAGTGGAGCCGCCACGGGGGGAGTCGTGAGGACTTCTGCTGCCTGGACGATACGTGTATTCCACTTCCTTGGCCTTCTTGCCTAAGGTCTGTTGCAGAACTTTGCAGTTTCAGGGGACTTGACTTTGCCTGCCGGGTTCAAGCAGGGAGACAGGACATTCTGCAAGTCTGGAAGATCAGATTTGACTTTCTGTAGTTATTGATTTCACATGATTGAGTGAGCCACTTCCCGAACAGGACGTTTTCTTGAAAAGTGGTGCTTCTGTGGCTTTGCTTCCGAATTCCGGGATCAGGCAGAAGCCTGCAGTTGGAGGGTGTTTATATGTGCATGGATAATGAGGAGCGAGCATGCAAACCGACGCGATACGGCTGAGGGCTGTAACCTGCCCGGAAATGTCGGTGGGGTCTCATCATTTTAAAGGTCCCTCTCTTTTTTCTTTTAGGTAAGTAAACTCATATAATGTCTGAATTCATGGTCTTCCTTTATTACATTAATTTTCAGCATTCAGCCTTAGTCAACCTAGGATCCAGCACTTGGGATTTACCGTTATTGGATTATAGCCAATCCACAAAGTCTAAAGCCATTTAATTCTAATCTTTTTATCAAGCGCCTCTTCTGTGGCATCTCCATAGGGGCAGAGACCAGCACAGGGGGTCCTGCCTCAAGCAGGTCTCGGTCTGACCAGGGCACAGGGCAAGTCGTCCCATGAGCCAGTCGCAGGTCTGACACTGACGTCCAGCCTCATTTAGACATCATTTTTGGTTTTCTGGGAATTACTTGCAGAAGGAGCTTCCCTCCACTTTCACTGCTCCCTTAAATTTGTTGATCAGAGAGTGTCCTTCCTGCTGATTCTGTGCATTCTCTTGTCCCTCAAAGTTAAGACTTTTAAAGGCTGAGAGAACCCATACATTCTAGGGATCACCTGGGGTGGTGAATTAGATAAACAGATTCCCAGGCCCCACAACAAGGATTCCAACCCTGTCAATGTAGGACAGGCCCAGAAACTTCTATTTCTCACAGTCTCCCCTGGCGATGGTGACGTTGGGGGTCCAGGGCCCACATTTGAGCAGTGGTCTCACTGCCCCGGCCCTCCTCCCTGGCATGGCAGTGAGGCTTCTCTTCCCTTGGAGCCCTGGCTCCTCACACGCCTAGCCCACTGTCCCTCTCCAGATGCAGGCCCTGCATTCCTGGTGCCATTCGCATCTCCGCAGCTCTCCAGTCACCTCTGGTCCTGCCTGCTGTGGATGTCATCTGATAAACAGCAGGTTCCAACTAGTGATGACAGGTTGGTGGGCAATACCTCATCTCCACTCCACTTTCTGCTTTTGTCTTAGTCTGCCCAGGTTGCTATAACAAAATACCCCAGGCTGGGAGGCTTGAAAAGCAGACTTTGTTTCTCTCAGTTCTGGGGGCTGGACATCCAAGATCATGGTGCCAGCCAGTTTGGCTGCTGGTGAGGGCTCTCCTCCCAGCTTGCAGACGGCCACCTTCTCACTGTGTCCTCACGTGGTATAGAGCGAGAGAGTCTCTCTCTTCCTCTTCTTAAAAGGGCACTGAACTGTGGGATCAGTTCTCCACCCTATGATGTCATTTAACCCTAATTACCTCCCAAAGGCCCCATCTCCAAATACAGTCCCTGACATACAATGATTCAACTTAAGATTTTTCAGCTTTACAGTGTGACAGTGACCCACATTCAGTAGAAACTGTACTTCAAGTACTTGTAAAACCGTCCTGCCTCCATTTTCAGTACAGTATTCAATAAGTTACTGAATATTCAACACTTAATTATAAAACAGGCTTTGTGTTAGGTGATTCTGCCTAAATGTTGGCTAACGTAAGTGTTCTGAGTATTTTTAAGGTAGGCTAAGCTAGGCTGTGATATTCGGCAGGTTAGGTGTACTAAATGCATTCTCAGTTTATGACATTTTGAACTTATGATGGGTTTACTTGGGATGCAGCCCCTCATCAGTTGAGCAGCACCTGTACAGTCATATTGGGGGTTAGAGTTTCAACAAACGAATTTTGGGAGGACGCAATTCAGTCCACACCAGCTTTCTAGACATGACAGCAAATGGCCTTAAGTAAAAAAAAAATAAAGTTGATCCTCATTATTCATGGATTCTGTATTTGTGAATTTACCTATTTGCTAAAATTTATTTGTAATCCGCCAATTAATGCTTGTGAAGTTTTCTCGGTCACTTGCAGACGTGCTCTGAACAGTGAAAAGTTGGGGCACTGGACGTGCTCATTCCCAGCAGGGTCCAATCATGGAGACACCCCGCCTTCTCAACTCAGCTCACATACGTAAAGGAGTCTGCTTTTTGTGGTCTCTTGCGTGCCATGTTTTTTTTAACTTTTGTGCTTTTTGTTGGTGATTTCGCTGTTTAGCGCTGGAGTGCTATCTAGTGTTCCTAGCAACGAGAAGGCTGTGATGTGCCTCATGGAGAAAGCATGTGTTAGTGGAGCTTTGTTCAGGCAAGCATTGCGGTGACATTGGCCATGAGTTCAATTTAGCGATTCAACAGTGCATATGCAATAAGGTGTTAAACAGAAACACATGTGAACAAGGTTATGTGTCAGTTTGGTGACAAATATGTTGTGACCAGATGTATATGCCCTTGTAGCAGTGGCTCAGTATTTGCTAAGTCAGTGTTCTCAGTGACTTTAGAATATTCCTACCATGAATATTTAACCGTAGAATTGACTGTGCGTTGTTAATGGGACAGGCTGCATGTGCAGAAGCCCAAGAAATCCTAGGAAAGGTGAAATATGCATTAGTCATTTGGTTTTGTTGTCAACCCAGAGCTGAATACCAGAATATCTGTAGACATATGAATTCTTGATGGAAGTTAGCTTTTTTAAATAGTAGCCTTGATGTTATTGAGATTCAGGGCTAGTGGTATGAAATAGTGGCCCATCTAGAGGAGTGAAGAGGGGAAGGACCTTGTAAAACAACTTATTACAGCTGGAAATCTTCCTATTTATTACTAAACTGTGACGTCCAGTGGCCATTGAATCATTCAATGTAGAGCAATTGTTATAAAAACCACCTGAGGTGCGTGTGGCAACCCCAAGACCCCAGAGGACCCCTTGGGAAGCCTCGGGTCCCAGGTGGAGCCCTATTGGAGCCAGATGTCAGGGCCAAGTTTAAGGTTATAGGGTCGAGCTGGGCGAGGCTTTCCTGTGATGTGCACAGCACCTGCATACAAAAACAGCCAGCATCATCTCTATACATGAGGAAGACTGGTTTGGAGAGAGAGATGACAGATTGCTTTACTCTGGCAGAGAAATGAGAAAACATTTATGACGTTTGAATTCAACAACTCTTTAAAAAATGTAGAGGCCAGCTGGGAAGATTTTATCTTTTCTCTGGTTTATTTGTTTTTCAATGCAAATGTTGCTTACCAAATAAAACATTGAAGAACGCAAGTTCTTCACTAATAAAACCCAATTGTGTTATATAAGTAAGCTTGGAGAAAACTGACCTCTAGGCTGACAAGCAGGCTTTGAGGCACCCTTCCAGTGTTGGTTGGCCCAAGAGGTCCCGTCTTGCCTGAGCTTGTGTGTGAACAGGCCGTTGGCTGGGAGCCCCTGGAACACCATTTGCTTCACTGTCTAGTCTATTTGCATAATGTCAAGTGTAGGTTTCTTTGTCAACCCCACTAGCTTTGCCATTATTGCTCAAATTTTAATAAAAAGAGGTGTCTTGCATGTGTAGAAAGCCGTTTTCACAATAACTACCTGTATCGTTTACACATTTACCCCCAGGCTGTCCTCATGAAAGCTCAAGTCCTTGCAAACGTCCCACTTCCTTGGGGAACGAAAACAAGCAAGCCAGCAAACACACTCTCCAGGGCAGCCCCGGCATAGTCCGGGTGGGAATCAGGGCGTCCGGTGTCAGGGCCATGGGGCCATTGTTCGCAGCTGCAGAGCAGTTTTTCCACTCTAAAATCGTGACGATGAAAACATACTCTGGTGTGGGGGAAAGAGTGTCCACGGCGCCCACGTGCAGCCTGGCCGCACTCTGTGACAGCCAAGAGAAGCTCTGATGGTGGCCAGCCTGATAGTTCTTGACGCTGGCAGGGTGGGGGCGTGTGGTGGCCATCCCTGCGTGAACTTCATCCCTGGGTAGTGTTTTCGAAGCATGCCGGGTGACATTCAGCTTCTACATTCGTTTTTATGATAATCCGAGTAAATTGTGGTGCGATGAACTCTTCAAGCCTGTCTTTCTTGTGAAAGCCGTGAATCAATCAGCTGCGGGCGTTTGGGGGCTTTTCAATGTATAGTGATCATTCAGATTTGACGTGCATTGTGAGACCTTAGCTTGCCTCCTCTCTCTGGTCTGTCATTAATTCCAGCCTTTGCTGTTCTGAAGTAGGTGAAGGATGACTGAGAAATCATTGCCCTCTTCAGCTCTGTTATTGCACAAAATAGCAGCGCAATAATTTTTTGTCAATGTTTTACTCTAAAAGCTTTCTACGTCAGTTTTGAAAAGGAAGCAATAAAGCCCATTCAATGGTATGAATAAAAATCCTTTGAGGGTTAGGAGCAGAGCTTCTTTTCTTCAGCTGGTAATCAAATTGGAGCTAAAATGAAATTGAGTTTTCTTATGAAAATAGCCTTTGTTGCTGGGAAGGCTGGTAATTCATAAACAATAACCTGCTCTTTTGTGTGGATAATAATATATTCATGTTCTTTCAATAGGGTAAAAGCCAGACCTAGTGCATTATGGTACAGTAAAAATAGCAGAAGGAGCTGGCTGGAGTGATCGTGGAGGGGAAACGGAGCCGTCCGCGCCTCTGCCCGGCAGCAGCCCTGGAAACGGGCTGTGCTTTATTTGTGTGCAGGTTTTCGCTGTTGATTTGTTGCTGCCATACAATATTTGGTTAATTGTGGTGGTCTCAAGCTGTGCTCATCCCTGCGGAGGCTGCCACCGGCTGCTGGAAACCACAGTGCTCCCAGGAGCAGGCTCGGCACCGACAAGGACAGGACGGAGCATCCCACCGCCCGCTACGGGCAGCAGTGGACGCAGAGTCCGGGAGGTAGGTGGGCCGGGTCCCCTGGGACTAGCAGGGCTGGCATCCTTGGGCTCAGCAGGACAGGGGTGAAGTGCTGGGGGACAAGTTGCCATGAATTTTCCACCAGGTCTTGGAGTGGGGAATGTGGAGGGAGAGAAGCAGGCGCGGGTGTGTGGAGGGGAAACAGTGTCTGGATGTCTGAACTGAGGTGACTTTTCCCGGAGCACAGGTGGACTGGGGCCCACTGTGCCACAGAGCTGGTGCGGGACCTCTCCAGGGAGCCTGGTGATCACGTTGGCTGGTCACTGGGCTGTGTTGTCCCTCATGGCCATGCTTGGGGTCCTTGAAGACCTGGTGGCACCTGCTGGTGCCAGGCACAGTATGGCCTGGAGGTAGAAGGATGGTTTCTTCTGGTGAAGTCTGTGTTTGCTAAACTCGGCCTGGAGTTCCCTGTGCAATAGGACCATGCTGCTGAGGTTTAAGCGGTAGGGCCATGCCAGTGGGGTTTAGGTGGAGGCTGGCGTGCCACCTGCAGACGACCCATTGATGCTTCTGGACAGAGTGACTTTTGTTCTCTGTCTCAAGTTGGTAAAAAGTTGTGTTCTGGTGACTGCCAAAATGTGTGCCCTCACTACCCTTATGTTGGACTATGAAAATAGCCTCGGTGTCCGGACCCGAGCAAGGGGCCGGGCCAGGCAGATGAAAGGGGCTTTCCTGGAAGCTCATCTTCTGTGCCGTGCAGCAGGGGCGGAGAGAACGACCGAGCGCTAACACGTCTGCGAGACTAAACACATGAAGCGAAGGTTCCTTCTGACAGAACGCTCTAGTCGTTCTTTTGGGGATAATATTTGGTTGCTGTTTTAAGTTCCATTTTCTTGGCTCTGAGTAGAGCTCAATGGACAGACAAACAAACAAACAAAAGCCAGAAAGAAAAGAAAATTCCCCTTTGGACACTGACAAGTGCACCGGCTGCAGCGGCAGGGTGTCAGTGCGGGGACCATGTCGTCCTTGCTTGGTTTCCATTGTGTGGCAGACACGGTCCTTTTGCAGCTGCTGGTGGTTTCACTCTGGGCTGTCTTTTTTATGAGAGTCCTATGGTATAATGGATGTTTTTCTGACTTAGCCCAAGGCCTCTACAAACTCCATTTTTGGTTCAGAACTGAAGAATGGAGAAGTGGAAATGTATGTCATGATGTGCAATTTTAAACTCCTAAACTTTGACAGTTTACAGAGGTGCTGAATCAGTACATGGTGAGCCTCGTCCCATGGGGAAAAAAAAGAAAGAAAGAAAATTTGAGAATTGCAGGAACATTTATCTGCACACAGATGTGGCCAGGATGTGTGCTCGGTTTAAAGCTGGCTATCAGGTATTTTTATGTGGTTTTGGTATTTTAACAAGAAATGACATGCTTAACAAAAGGAACTTTTAAATGTAAGGTGCAAGTTGACAGTTGCAGTAATATACGTCATTATCCAATTAGTTTAAAGCAGTGTATGTTTTTATGCTTTCCTTAACATGCCCCCATGTGTTTTCAGCTCTAACAAATACTACTTCATTGAAGTCTTTCAAAATGAGGATTCTAATTCTATATACTTTACTCTGCTGCAGTTAGTATTCTGTTGCTTTTCAATATCGTGAGCACCTAAATCAATCCTGATTTTAAAATCTATTTCACGTTCACTTTGGGGGGAAATCCCAGGATTCTTTTGGCTTCCATTATACACTTTGTCAAAACCCCGACAAGTTCCTTCTTACTTTCTCCCAGTGACAGGGGCCTCGCGGGGCGTCTTTATCCTTATGCTAAGTTGAATAGATGGGAAAGAAAAGATCGCTAATTGTCAAAGAATTACCATTCACCTTCATGTAAAGGAAACTATAAAGGAAGGTTCCTAGAGTGTTTTTACTGTGGAAGAAATGATGAAGAAATAGATTTTATTTAATATGAAAATCGTTGATCGGTAGCACAGCACGTTTTCAACCTGAAAATGGTACTTTTCTTCATCTTAACTATTTCATGGTCTTGATGAAAAGTTCTCCTTTTAACGATGCGTGTGTTGGTGTGCGGTGGCTCTGCTGCTCTTCACCGAGGCTGTGTAAGAGTGTTGACAGGGACATACGTACAGCCTGGCGGTAGGAGTGTGTGGTAAGGCGAGGGGACGAGGACAGCCTTGCTGTCGGGGGCTGCGGGCAGTCAGCACCCGGGAGGGAGCCCCGTCCGTGGGCAGCTGTGTGGACGGGAGGACTGTGGCCCGTAGGACCCTGGTCTTGGGCCCTATTTTCTCTCGGTTATTTAAAAGAGGTAAAAGCCAGCTGTGCTTCTTGTCCCCTGTGCTGGGGGCCCCTGCGTTCCTCCCTGCGTTCCTCAGCGTGCATTCCACTCGGACTCGGGAAACGACTTCATGGCATAAGCTGGCTGCAGGCCACGCTTACTGGTCACAGCACAGCCTCTCCTCCCTTGAACCGGGTGGCATTTAGGTGTCTGGCAGACACTTGACCTCACTGGGCCTCTAGACTGGAAACCAAAGACGGGCATTGCTATCTAAGGTGAGATTCTACCGAACGATATTGTTTTTGATGGAATTTTCACCTGTAGAGGAAAGAACGTGAAGGTCCCTCTTCCCGTCTTCCGTGACCAGCGAGGTCCCTTCCTGTCCCCAGCCCCCACTGAGCCCACTCTCCTGCCCTCACTCTGGTTACGCCTTGGGCTGGCCACGGGGAAAGTCCCCTCATGCCTAGGGCCACGTGGCATCTCACACGCCAGCGATAGGCCCTTCTGTTGGAAGAAAGAGCTGCTCTTTTCTTCCTGGAGGACTCTGGGTGGACCTGGCAGGCCTGCTCAGGACACAGGAGGGGCGGAGGGGCAGGCACGCTGACGGGCAGGGGATGGGGGCGCCGTGGTGACCTAGAACTTTCCCAGATGAGGCAATGCAGCCTTCGAGCACTGGCTGGGGTCCCTGCTCCAGGCCCTGCCCCTCCCCAGCCTGTCTCTGTCGCTTGAGGCCCGCCTCGCCTGGATACCACGTTTTCCTCTGCAGCCTGGAGGACCCCAGGCCCCTGTTTCGTGCTCTGCTGTTGTGACCTTTGGTGGGTGGTGGCAGTTTCTTTGGTTCTGTGAGGAGAGAGAGGCTCAACTGTGAGGAGGTGCAGGACATGCCAGGGCTTCTGCCAGGTGCTTCTCCTGGCCTGGAATCCAGGCTCCACTGGGTTCTGGGGCCGAAGGAGAGATGCGGTCCACTGACTTAGTTTCCTCTAGTGATGTTTTAAACTGTGGCATTAACTGGCAAGACGGAGGAAGGAGGGAGAAAGGGAAAGGGATAAAATCCACAGAGAAAACATCCATGGGCTCCCCCGAGACTTGTCTCCTCTGACGAAATGCTGCCTGGCACAGGTGAACTGACCTTTGAAATTAAAAGGCAAATAAAATGAGTTTACCCCAAGGGGAACGTAAATGAAGTCTACAGTCTTTTCACTATTTTTACAGAAACTGTATCCTCCTATTAACTTCATTTAAGCCTTTCAGTCCTTGGCTATAGAGTGATTTGCATTTGCCTGGATGGACTAGATTTTCTACAAGATGCGTAAGTATATAAATATGAAATAGATAGGTCTGAATGCATGTTTTTTTATTTGTTAGGGAATCAAAGTGTAGGTGAAAACTAATGACTTTTGATTATTAGAAAAATGTCAGACATAGAAACTGGGTACCACATCAGCAGTTGTATTTTAACGCTAATGTCCACAGTTTCAAAGGACATTATGCAGATAATTATCTGTCCAAAATCACGTCACAGTGTTTCCTCTTTCTTTTTCTGTTTTAATCCTGCCCGACTTGACCTCCTCCTTTCTGGAACTTCAGGGGCCTTGGTTAAATGCATTCTTACTGCTCTATGCAAACTGCATCTCCAAGGTTCAAAGATCTAGTGCCAAGCCTGTCACTGCTTTGGAGATTCCCTTTTTCTTTGTGTTGTTGAAAGTCAAGAGCTTATTTGCAGATGACTGGGCCTTGTGCCCTGCCGACCCTAAGACGTGTGCAAGCCCTTCCCGAGCACACGTTTCATCAACCTAATGGCTGAATCTTCTTCCAGCAGTTTCTGAAAAATACACGTTATTGAGAGACAGACCTGAAAATATGCCATTATATCTTTTACCCTAGTTTTAGTTTTGCCTTATGTATATTATTAAGAACGGCATATACCAGAGATGTGGCGTGTTTTATCTCGAAAGTGAAAAAACATGACTCCAGTGTTCTTGGGAAGGTATTGGATAAATTCCTAAAATATCATTTTGTTTGAAAAGTTAACATAATGTTTTAGAATACAATTGTTGCATCAAAATTCCTGGCCTCTGGGAGAAGGAATTCAGTAGAGGGATTTTTAATCATTCTAGAAATATCTGGTGTGTATTTTCAACATGGGAAATATATTTATTTCCTATATTGTGGTTTTGATGTCATTTAGAATTGATGTTTAAGGACTTATGGTTATACTTACTTCTGGAGACAATGATTGAAATTATTATTAGAGTTAATTTTTATTTTTTCTCAGTATTACCTTATATTGCAGCTATCTTTAATTTTCAAGAAAGTATATAATAATGGTGTATTTTATAACATGACTCATCCATCCAGTCAGTTTTACTTAAGTGATTGCAGGTGAGTTCTGCTATAAACATATTTGCTGTCATTTTTAGGTTTGCAGCAAAGATTTTGAAATCATTAAAAGAAAAATGATTAAGGAAGGGAAACCTGGTGCCCACAGTTGGCAGCACTGATCATTAAGCAAACATTTAGTGAAGTGTCCAGTGCTGGGGAGCACAATGGTCTCTTCGCCTGGGTCACTTTATTTCTTTTAAAGTGTCTTATTACCTTTACATACAAATGGAAGGTGTCCCTCCTCTTGGGTTCTGCTGATTACTTGAAGCCACCCATTTCTTCCAGTCCAGACACCAGCCACTTTTCTAGGCCTTATGTCCTTCAGCTGAAAATAAAGAAGTTACTTGTGCTGGTCCCTGGGCCTATTTAATTTCTCATATTCTGTTTTCATGGTGACGCTGTCCATAGGAGCATGCACCCAACAAGCAAATAGCCAACCTCCCAAACACGTGGAGTTGAGTTCCCTTCCCAGGTGCTTGTGGGGCCCAGAACGCTAACACAGATGGAGGCCCCTGTACCCTGTGTCCAACTATTTCAGGTGTAAGCCAGCTAACACACCTGCAGCCTCTGTCTCCTTGACAAATGGGCCTTCATGATACCCTGAAGGCCTGGTTTGAACGTAGAATTCTCACTTTCAAGGACTTCTGCACAGGAGCCTGGTAGGTTCAGGCTGACTGGCTCCAGGGCATGGCCAGCAGCCCCCATTCCTGCCCCGTGCTTCTCGGCTGCATCCGTGCCCCACAAACAGCTGCCTCTGCACTCCTCCTTGGGAAGACAAGTCTGGGAAATGGTCCGTGCAGGCCCAGAGAGGGGGCTTGTGTCTATCTGTGCAGGGAATTCTGAGGTCCTGGTGCCCGTAGTGAGGTATGGGGGGGTCCACTCTGAGTGGGCACATGCCCTGGGTCATTGTGCACAGGGTAGGGGGTTCTTGGGGGAGGGCCAGAGCAGGAAGCTCTGGGGTGTGGGGTCAGGGCAGGTGTCCTTTTGCCCTGGTCTAAGGACAGAGTGGTCAATGGTCTCCTGGACTGTACAATTCTTTAGAAATTGGCCACGGTCATAGAAGCTGTGGACCACATCTCTGTTGGGCAAAATGGTCTTAATATAATGGTTTATTTACTCAGCTTACAGCAAGTATTGCTCTCATGAAAGGCTATTCAATCTTTAAAATGGTATTTAATTTGGCAAGTAATTGGATATCATTGACCCATAACAATGCTGGAATTTAAGCAGGACACTCCCTATGGGAGTGCAGTGGCTGGCAGGAACAAGGGACTGGGGAAAGACGGCAGGAGGGGGGACCGGGGGTCCAGCTGCCTGGAACCATCCCTGGCTCTAGTGCCTTGAGCCAGTCCCTTCGTCCGTCCGAGGCTTTGCTTCTCCCATCGGTGAGGTTGGGAGATGATAAGATCTAACTCACAGGGCTGTGAGGTTCAGTGAGCGAAGATGTCTCACGGGCTAGAACGACAGCACCGGCTAAGCGCTCACTAAACGTTAGTTGTTGTCATGTGTACTTTTCGCATTTTAATACCTTTGAAATCAGGATGTCTCTGTTGTAATAGCTTGGATTTGATGAAAGACAGAAATCAGTGTGATTGACTTTTCAACAAGGAAAGAATTCCTTAATCTGAGAATCTGTTGAGCTTCTGAGAAGGGAAGGAGATCTGAACTGATTATTGCTGGAAAATCTGTCTTCCAGGATCCATTTCCCTGGAACACGCAGGTAAACAGGAGCCATGGAGTTATGGCCAAATCTTTTGAACTGAGAAGTGGAACAAAAAGTATCTTGAAGCAATAAGCCGCTTAATCATCAACGTCACCAGAACATTTGATGTTCAGAAAGACACAAATTGCTCTATTTTGAAAGGGACAAAACATTTTGTCTTATATCCCAGGCACAAACAGACTTTACAAAAAAGAATGCAGTTTACTTGAAATCTTTCATCTTCCCCTTGGGCGAAGAGCAACTGTATTCAGGATCTAGCAATAGATACAAAACCGAAAATCTTCTCAGAATCCTCGTCCTTTGCCCTGGCTTTGTGAAAGCCTCTCCTCCTGACTTCCCCGCACTGGCAGCCCCAGGCCGCACCTGCCCGGCCCCCCGTGGTAAGGTGTGGTGCCCTTGCCAGCTGCCTGCCACACTCGCCCACGCCCGGCGCTTCCACACGGGGCTCCCCGGGGTCTCCCTTTCCATCTCTGACCAGAAGCACAGCATTCGCTCTTCACAAAGTGCATCTGGTTTCGGCGGATGGTCCCCGTGTGCTCCAGCTGTTGTGGACCCTCAAAGAATCTGGAACCTTCCCTCCAACAAGCCTCATGGCTCAAGAAAAAGGGTTTCTTCAGAACGTGAAAAATGGGTTCTTTGTGACTAACATCCAGGAAAGGAAAACTGTGCCTCCTCGTTAACTTCGGGTGAGACTCTGGGCGGTAGCCGAGGAAGCTGGCCCGACTCCAAGACCTGGTGCTCACTGGGGACCCCCAGGCCCCTCGGAGGTCAGGGAGGCAGCTTCAGGGGACGGACAAGTGCCAGTGTCTTGCTTGAGAAACATGTCCTCCGTGCTGGGTTGTCCGTGTGGACCCTGCTCTAAACCTTCACGCTTACATGCTGGAGGGGCCCCCTGAATAGGAGCGCTCGTGGGAACAAGTCTGTTCTACCCGAATCACTTTTTTTCCCAGGTGTGGTCGAGGGGGCAGCGGTCTGGACACTTTGTTGGTGAGGCTCCGCTGGTGCCCGGAAGCACATTAGTGCCTACTCCTGGCATATGCACATTTGGTCTTATCAATAGTTTAGAAATTGCTGTTCTAACATGTTATGCACTTTTACCAGGCGGGTCCCGGCAAGAAACACATGGCACACTCTGAAGGGGCAGGAGAGGGAGCCTGAGGAACAGAACCGTCTGCAGGAGGTGGGCAGGGCTCAGGGAGGCGGCGGTGATATCTAGAGGGGAATTTTTACCTGAAACCTCTTTGCCTTTGTGTGAAAAAAGTAAGGAACACCCCACTCATCAGAATATCGATACATCCATGTTCTGTCTGGATCATCCTTTAACCAGGACTATTTAAACTGCTGTCTGAGTGCACAGAGAGCTGCCCTGTCCCTTCCGGGCTGTCCCTGATGTGGGTGTGTCCTCATGAGCCAGAGAACGCCTTCCCCGCGTGGCCAGGCTTAAGAATGGTCGTGGTGACTGGAGGCCAAAGGTAAACGACGTTGCAGCTGAAGGAGGGAAGAGCAGGCTGAAGAGGCCGCTGGCCTCCGCAACACCCGTGGGCTCAGCAGGGCTCGGGGCGTCCCCTGTGCCTATGCGGCCAACAGCGGCACAGCCCACCCAGGGCGGGGATTCTCAGCAGGGCTTGTGTGCTTCGCAGTGAGTTCCTATTTCCAGTCTCCAGGGGGAGTGAGTGGGACATGAGCGTCATTGCTCCGTGTTTGCTGTGAGTTTGTGCATTCGGGTGACGTGCAACATGACCCAGGCAGGTGTGCTGGGCTCCCTGAGCGGCTGCTGTGTTGGGCACCCACTGTTGCATGCACAGCTTTCAGAGGTTGTCCCTCCGCCCCATGGTGTTCTCGGAGTGGAGGGACAGGGAGTCCCACTGCCATGGCCTGCCTTTCTTCCCAGGACTGCAGCCGGCCCCGTGGACACCCTCTTTGGTGAGTGGCTTGGGGCATCTGTCCTTGACCAGCGTGGCTGCTCACCCGTGGCTCTTGCTAAGGGACAAGGACACGGCCTTACCACCCTCTGTGGCCAGACGGCACCATGAACTTGGCGTTTTTGCAAAGGCTCGCCCGTGAGGGTGGCTGGAGCGCAGGAAATGCACAATTTATAGCCACAGCTCAACTTGGAAAGCCACGCTCTGCAGTTCTTGAGCAGGACCAGCACCCGGATGCCCTCTTCTCACAGGGTGGCCGCGGGGACCCAGGCACGGGCCATGTGGCTTCCTCCCTGAGGCGCTGAAGGGAACACCTGCGTGTTTCTCTGAGTTGCCCCTCACCCTTGCACGGCCTTCCCTTGGGTTAACAGGAATTCCCACCAAAGACCTTAGAAAGACGAGCTGGCCCCTGAGCACCAAGGCGGTGGCTCAGAGCAAAGGGAAGGGGGGAGCCAGAGTTGGGTGACGGGACCAGGCTCCAGCCGGTCTCTGCCCTTTGGGACCATTGGCTTGGCCTCAGTCTCGTTTGATGTCTGTCATACGGGGATGAACTAAGAAGATTTGTTGGGAAATGACTCTGAAAAGCCAGGGAAAAGGTGAAGGGGAAGGACGGAGAGAGGGGTGTTCGTGGTCCTTGGGCCCAGGCTGGAAGGGAGGCGGGTGCCGGCTTGTGTCTGGGGCGGCCAGGCTGAGCTGGGAGCCCCGCCGGCCCTTCCAGGATGCCCTGCCCGGTGGGACAGGGGTCAGGCCTGCCCGGGCAGAGGAAGCCGCGCTGACGAGGAAGGGAGCGAGCAGGCATGTGGCCTGCAGGGTGGGGCTGCTTCAGGGGACAGGGGACGTGCATTTTGACTCTTCACTCTTAGGGTGCCTGGATCAAAGGCCCGTTTTCAAACGGATTAAACTTTGCCATGTAGCTTTTAAGCAATGATACCTTCCTGATATTTCATATATTCCAGCCTTAGAGGACTGGGGTCATGGTGGTGAGGGGGGGACCATACCAGTGGTGACGGAGCCACATACGCGGGGTGCAGCTCAGAGCGCGACCCCCGTACCCTGTGCACTCTGCAAGCAGCGGGGGTCTAAGCACCCGCTCTAGCTCAGCCAGTCCCGGCGGGGTGCGCTGCACACCTAAGATGTGCCACGAACTCTGCTCCTCATGCTGAGCTCAGCATCAGCCTGGGCCTCTCTGCCCCTTCAGACACAGACAAAGTTGCCCTTGTCCCCTGCAGTGGTTCATTCTCAGTGTCCACCTGAGTGGACTGGGGATGCCTGGAGACCTGGACAGCATTGTTTGGGGTGTGTCTGTGAGGGTGTTTCTAGAAGAGATGAGCCTGCGGGCCTGAGTGGACCAGGTGGGTAGGGTCCGCCCTCAGTATGGGGGGCACCATCAAACCGCGGGGGCCCAGAGAGAGCAAACACGGAGGAAAAGGGAGTCTCTCGCTCTGTCCTCTGGAGCTGGGACACGCTCTTCTCTTCTGTCTACGGACTTCCCAACTCGGGACTCTCCAGCCTTTGGGTTCCCGGACTTATACCAGTCACACCCTGGCTCCCAGGCCTTTGGCCTCGGGCTGAGAATCACACCATCGGCTTCCCGGGTTCCCGGGTTCTGAGGCTTCTAGACACAGACTGAGCCATGCTAAGGGCATCCAGTTTGCTGACGGCCCATCGTAGGACTCCACAGCCTTCACAGCTCTGTGAACCAGTTCCCCTAACAAGTCCCCTCTCATATGTTTATGTACATAGCCTGTTGGTTCTGTCTCTTTGGAGAACCCGGACTCTTAGAGCCGCACTTCTCAAGGTCCCTGCCTGTGGGCTCCTGGCTGCAGACGTCCCTGGCTGCTCCGGGCCCTTCTTGCATTGTCTGGACCTGGTACACATGGACCCAGCAGCGGAACCGGCTAATTTCCCTAAACGGTGAGAAGCAAAGTGCTTGCAAGACATCGGAGCTGTGACAACTGCACCAAAGGTGTGAGGAGCTGACGGGTTCACTGTGCACAGCACAGAACACCTGGACATCCAGGAGAAGCAGGACTCCCCCAGCCCCTCTGCCTTATCCCCTCTCAGGCCGTGGTCTGCCACTGTGGGGCCGGGTCTGTCCTGTCCCCCACCTTGTTCTCAACTTCCTTGCTGCATGTCCAGCTCCAAAGTCCCACTCCTCCATTAGCTCTCTCCTGGTCTGGTCTCCAAGTCGGCAGATATGTACTCCCCAATGCTCTGTAGTCCCACTGGGCAGGGTGGCATCTCCCGGGCAGCACGTGCTGTCAGAGAGCAGTTTAGCACCTTTGTTACAGATTCGTTATTTGATTTAGCCTTCACGAGGTCCCTAGGAAGCAGGTTCGATTTCTTTATCATGCAGACAAAGAAACCGAGGCTGGGAGGTGTTCATTAGCTTACCCAGAGTGACATGACCACAGAGCAACAGAACCAGGCTGTGTGGCCAGTGTGGACCTCCAAGCTGAGTCTTTCGTCTCATGAAGCTTCCTAATTTAGCTAGGTTTGCAATGATGGCCTTGTGTTGACCAAAATGATCAGAAGTCACCATTAGCAACAAGTTCTGAAAATGCCACAGTGAGCAACCGGCTTGAGAGAGTATTTAGAAATTCCCTTTGAATGCAGAAACTAGCACTCAGACAAATGCGAGGCGTTTGGAATAGATCACCATGCGGTCTGCCACTGTGTTTAACACAGCACCCTGCTCACAGTAGGTGCCCGATAAATATTTACTACTTTGCATTCTTGCGTGCTGCTGTGTTAAGGAAAAAATAAAGAACCAGCACACATGAGACAGAGATTTCAAATAGCAGAGACGGACGTAAGGGAGGGGGAGGTGATGGAGCCATGCTGGGTGTCGATTCTAGCCCAGCTCTTTTGTACTAGAAGGTAAGTGTCTGAAACTTTAAGGAGAATGTTTTCTATCAAAGGCACTGTTGTCAAAAGATTTTTTGGAAGAGTGCATACACCTGTTCAGTCCTGTAATGTACACGTTTTTGTCCGTGTCAGCAAGATAAATTTATAATTAAGGCATGGAGGAAAATTCTAGATTTTCCATGACTGGACTAACCACAAGATTCTTGAGCAATGGAAACATAAGTGCAAGTAGGATAAGCGAGACATGCCTGGAGACTCCAGTTCTCTCCTACAGTGATAAAATTTGGTTAAATGGATACATGACTAAGAATCATGTTCCAGACTTGACAAAGCAGTGAAAAGTCAGCCAATTACCATCCT
The DNA here is from genome assembly GCF_027409185.1 of Cynocephalus volans. Classification (NCBI taxonomy): domain Eukaryota; kingdom Metazoa; phylum Chordata; class Mammalia; order Dermoptera; family Cynocephalidae; genus Cynocephalus; species Cynocephalus volans. Next base: position 2,781,660 of record NC_084466.1, on the reverse strand, counting down.
TTCTAAGAAAGAGCTGACGAAAGCGTTTGGCGTCGCAGAGGGACGGACGGAAGGGCCACTTGCAAGTCTGTCCACTTCCTTGCCCGTGGAGATCTTCTGGTTCCAGGCTGCTTGACAGGCAGCAGTATAAGGAGGCTTGAGCAGGTGAGGAGAAGGAAAGTAGTTGTGAGTTGACAGCGGAGGGCACGTTCCTCTTCTTTCCCTGAAACATGAACGGCATCGCACCAGACACCTGCCTTCTGGGCAGTGGTCACCGCCCAGGTGGGGGCGCATGAGGGGCCTGGGTGGCAGGACTCTTCCCGTGTGGGTGGGTGACTTTCCACTGCCCGCTCAGCTTGTGCTGCAGAGAAGTGTGCACCATGGTCCCTGCTCTCGAGGAGGTTGTCAGGACACAACACAAAGCCATGAATGTCGATGTTGTGGAATCTTCAAGAGCGGTTGGCATTCGCAGGAGGAAGCCGCTCCCAGGGCCTGAGATGCTGGGCGCTGGCCATGGAGGGCACTGACCCCGGGGACTGAGGGGATGGCAGATCCCTTTGCCTCCTGCTCCCTCTTGCTTATTTCACAAGGGACATTTGGTAGCGAGAATGAAGGAATGACTTTAGCTTCTGGCCAGTTTGGGGGTGTGTGGCTCAACCTGTCACCCTGTGGGTCACACTGCCGTGAGGGGCCCCTCCTCTCACATCCATCCCTCCCCAACAGCAATGGGCACGACCACACTTCGCAAGACACGGCTGCATTCCGAGGGATCCCTCCTGCTCTCTGCATGTGAACTTTTGCGATGGTCATTTTGGCAGTCAAATCCGGAAGTCTCCCTGTGACTTAGAGAGTTCTGGAACACAGCAAGGGGAGGGACAGCTCTGTCGCAGTCAGCTGAGATTCTCACCGCCTGGCCCGGGCACCAGGCTCATAGCACGTGCTCGCGGGTCTGTTGGGTGGATGGGTGAATCACAGAAGCACGAACGTACTTTTAGAGGAAGAATCAGAGTGGAGCAGAGATGCCATCTGAGTTACTTCCTTAGCTCAGCCGCTTTGTGTCTGGGAAAGTGATTTCACACCATGATGTTGGTTTTCTCATTTTAAGAATTTGAATACATCTGCTCCACATACTTCATAGTTGCTTGGAGGGTCCGTGAAAAGCACTTTGAAATGTAAAGGCTGTATGTGGAGCAGGCACAGCTGGTGCAAATAACACGCATTTTGGATTTGAGCAGAGCAGGGCTTGGACTCGACTCCTTTTAGGTACTGCATTTAGGAGCATTAAATAGTGAGTAGTTGATCCTCAGTATTTGTGAATTCTGTATTTGTGAATTTGCATGCTCACTAAACTTACTCATAATCTCAGAGTCAGCACACGCAGAGCTGTCACAGACACGCACAGAGCAGCGAATTGCTGCTAGACACACGCTGTTGTTGACCAGTACCCCGAGGGGAGACAGTGGGAAATGAAGAAAGACATGATTTATTTTATGGGATCAGGAGGACTGTGCAGGCTGCTGACATGCAAGGCATCCTAGTTTATTTTAGGTTCCTTTTTATAAGCCAGTGAAAATAACAAATCATACTAATTAAATCAGTTATGTCTGGTGCCAAACTATAGAACAAAACATTTTCAGCTGCCATGGTGCTTGAAGGTTCCTGGCTAACTACTTATCAACAAAAGAAGAGCATCAGTCCCTCATTTATAAAGCAAGAACATAAGTACCTCATTTACAGAGCAAGATCATAAATTTCTTATTTACAAAACTCTCAGGGTCCTGGGTTCAACCAAAGGTCAGACCTCAAAGAAAGGGAGAAGGGGGAAGTAGGCAAAAGGGAAGCCAGCCTTGCTGGCTCCCCTAAAATGGCAAGGACTCTGTCCGCTTACCTCTCAGTACCCCACAGCCCCGCAAGCCATTTTTCCTTGCACGTTTTTCTCACGTGTTCCCAGCTGAGGCTGAACAGGCCCTTCTCGCTTCAGCTCAAACTGTGAACTCGCGCCCTTCGCCACCAGGGTTTGTGCTTTTTGTTGGTGACTTCCCCCAAAAGGCCCACAGTGTAGGGTAGAAGTGCTGTCTGGTGCTCCCTAGCACGGCGGGCTGCGACGTGCCTCCCAGAGAAAGCACGTGTGGCAGATGTGCTCCGTGCAGGCGTCAGCTGCGGTGCATGAGTCAACGGTACATATATATAAACATTTAAATGGCATCTCATGGGAGTATTTGAACAAATGAAGACATGTGTTATTACTTTTGATCCACCAAAAACTAGGAATTATTTTCACTATTTTATAAGTAAGGAAACTGAGGCTCAGAGAAGTTAAGAGACTCACCAAACACCACACAGTTAAAATTGAGAGAGCCAGGATTTGAAATGAGGTCCGTTAAGCCAACACACGTTCCATTAAACAATATTCCCTGACGGGAAGAAAGAAAGTTGACGAACGGGCTGTCATGGGACTCAGTGGGCAGCCAGGGATGTGTCCCCAGTCAACCACTGTGGCTTCCATCCAGGTGACATTGTTTCCAGTACCTCATGAGTGAGGCATTTTAAAAGAAGAAATGGCAATAAAAACTGGTAGTTTAAAGATACTTTGTTAAAATACCGGGCAAAACCGACGGCGGCTTTTCTCACCTGGAGAAGCGCTGTGGTGTGTGGGAACCCGAGCCCTGGGTTCAGCTCTCCGGCTCTGCGCTCTTGCACGGATCAACAGCACGGATTAAACAAAGTGCCATATTAAACAGACGCACACGACACGAGGTTACGTGCTGGTCGCTTGACAGGGCATGACCCTGCATGTCCCCACCGTCATAAACTCGTCTTTCCCGGCGACACTGCAGAACGCACCTGCAAGGAGTAACGAGACTCAGCTGCAGGAGAATGCTCGGCCTAACATTTTATTTTTCTGACCCTACAGAAATAAACTTGCACAGAAAATCGGATCAAATGCGAGTTGGGAAAAGGAGGAGAAATATGGAAGCGGCTGCCATTCTGCCGCCTGTGCCGTCCGGGCAGCCGTGGCCCTGGTGCCCCCGCTGGGTGCATTTCGCGTTCACCTGCACAATGCAGGGTCTGTCACTGTGCCGTCAAGCACCTCAACTGTGGCTTGTGTGACTGAGGAGCTGCATTTTTATTATTTTATTTCAGTGTAAATCTAACTGGCCTCGTGTGGCTGGTGGTTGCCATACGGACCGTGTGGATCTCTCAGGCCTGGGCCTGGGCGAACGTTCTGTGGTTGGTGTGAGTTGAGTGCAGTCGTGTCCACGGCCCAGAGAGTGTGGGGTATGGAGGGAGGGCCGCGGGCTCAGACGGGCTGGAACGGGGCTGATGGCCCGCGACGCTTCCCGTCCTGGTCCTTCACTCTTCCCCGTCCCCAGTAACTCCCTCCCTCGAGTCCACAGCCCTGGTGGTGGGCCTGCCCCCTGGGGGTTGCTCTCCCTGGCATCCCTGCCCAAGGGGACCACTGACGGGACCCAGGAGTGCCTCCCTCTGAAACGAGCCTCTTCCCTCTGTCCTTCCCAGCCTCCCCCAGAGCTTCTGACTTCAGCTGGCTGGCAGGGCACTTGGAAAAGGACTCTTTTATCCCACATGAAACCTCTGCAGGAGGAACACAGACATATGTGGTCGGATTCGCCCAGTTTAGAAAAAATGACAATAGCTAAAATCTGCCCACGTCTAACGTGCCCTGGAGTTTTGCAGGATGCTCTCTCATTCAACCTGCCCCCTGACTAGTGAGGCAGGCACTGCGGTCACCTCTGCCTCGTGATGAGGAGACCGAGGCTGCGTGACCCTGCAGCTTGCCCAGGTGCCACTGCCAGGAGGCGACGGACCAGGGACAAGTGGGTCTCAGGGTCACAGTGAGTTTCTAGCTGAGGGGCCTGCGAGTGCCCCAGCTGAGACCCCATGGTGCTCTCAAATCGCACTTTTCTAAAACCAGCGTTCCCCTGCCATTTAGGAAAAAGACATTTTGGGAAAAAGATCTTTTTTTCAGTCACAGACTTTCTCTTCCTCTACCCATGTAACAAATTGAAGAAAAGTGTGGGAGAGGAAAAAGCTCCTCTGTGAAATGCCACCTGCAAGGGGCATCAGAAAGGGGCTTAGGTAACACCAAAAGACGTGTGCCAGCTGCTGAGGGCGGAGGCGTGCGAGATGGCGAGGGCCTCCCCCAGTGCCCTGCGGAGACGTTTGAAAGCCCTGCTCATGCCGCTCCTGTGATGTGAAATGACACCACCAGGGAGAGTGAGTGGATGTGGTGGCCGAGGCCCTGAGGCTGGCGGGCTCCCATCTCCCACAGCCTTTAACTTCCACCCAACGCCACCCCCAGTTTCCAGCACACCACTGTTCCTGCCACAGATCTTCCTCCACGCTTCGTAGAAGGACCGACTCAGCCCCGTTGGTGCCTCTGGGATGTCAGGAGCAGAGAGGAAATGGTGAACTTCACCCATGCTGCAGGGACCAGGGACCAGGTAGTTTTTTCATGTAGACGTAACAGGATTCCTCCTCTCACTTATTGCCAGCAAAACCACAGGGCAGGTAATTAATGGAGTTACATGGCTGTTTTTTGGAGGGGAGATAAAGTGGAAATCTGCTTTGGACTAAAAGCTCGCAGCCCCCAGTGTCCACCCCAACAGCTTTAAAACTGCCACGCTCTCCAGGCCCAGAGCAGCCCCTCATTGTGGAGAACAGAGCTCCTCTTAGCCCCTTCTCCCTGCCGGCTCCGCAGTCACCGGGTTGGAAAAGGCAGCTATTGTGATGGGTGATTCTTTAAAGATCATAGAAATGCTTTGTGCTCCGCAAGCACTTTCCCCCGTGCTGGACGGGAGGATGTTGAAGGAGCAGGACCTGTTGGAGAAGACAGTGTTTCGGACGGGGCTGGCTTCCTCTCTCCCCAGGTAGTCGCAGATCCCAGGCTGGTCCCAGCATCTGTCTGAAGAAGACACAGGAGTGCAGAGGTGTTAATGACAGGTTTTATCCTTTCCTGGGCTGGGTAAGAAATGACGAAACCTCAAAGAGAGAACTTTAAAAATGTCCCTGTCTTTCAGATCCTGGGACCCCACCTGCCTCTGTCAGGTTGGTGAGCCCTCACCCCTGTGTCTGTCACTGCACTGGTAATCCACTACACCCTTGCTTGGCTATTTGAATTTCTATGTATGGAAAGGAATCCCTTTGTTTTTTTCCATGGACACACATTCAGCAGTCTACACACTGGGCTGATATTCTAAATATTTAACAGCCTACGGGGCCCGGGCATTACCCAGCCAGAGAGGATGACCTCAGTGAACACCTGGTTGGTGCAGTGGCTTTGAGGCTGAGGCAGCCTCTCGCCCAGGTCTTGCCAGGCTCCTAGGTAAGTGGGCAAGAAAGGCCTCACCTGTTCAGATCTCACAACATTTTCTGTAGTGCAGTTAAGTTTTATTTTTCATCTAGTGTTTCAAAAGCTAATGGCTCTCACCCCAGAAAATGTAGGCACACATTCGATTTTGTTCGCATATTGAGGGGTTCACAGACCCACTGAAGTTCTTGTGTATCAAAGAGCACTTGGTCTGGAGGGTGAGCTGTCCCAAACCAAGTTCCAGTCCCTCCCTTGAAGGAGCAGAATGCACATCCGTATGAGTGGAGTTGAGGGCAGCGGTCCGCTCTCACCGCCGGTGAGGACGGCAGGAAGGGATGACGCTTTATTTTAAAATATTTTTGGCAACTTTTTATCTTGGTAGAATTTTAATCTTAAAGAAAATCTGCAATAGTCTAATAAACTTCCATATATACCTGTTAGCTGGCTGCACCAATTATTTACATTTTGCACCAGTTTTGACCATTTTCTCTATTTCTGCACACACACACTCATGCACGCACACGCACGCATGCATGCACACACATGCATGCACACACACGCGTGTGCGCACACACAAACACACACACGCACGCGCACACACACGCACACACACACACACACACTTTGAACCCTTTGAGATTAAGTTGAGATCAAGTCAAGCCTCGGTGTGTATTTACTAACAAGACAGTCTTTCATGTAAATGTAACTTAATTGTCAAAATTGGGAAATTTAACATTTGACCCAGTTACGCTACCTAATCCAGCAGTTCTGGGAGTGAGGTTTGTGGACCAGCAGCTTCAGCATCTCCTGGGAACTTGCTGGAAACGCAAATTCTTGGCCCCACCTCCTGAGCAGAAACTCTGAGGAGGGGCCCAGAAGCTTTGTCTTACACGGGGTCATTCCAGACTCTTGGCTCAACTCTCATGTGCTATCAGGCACACTTTACTCAAAGTCCTGGAAACGTCAGTTCGGCTCTGGCTAGAAATCATCATTCCAACTTGCGGTTTGATGAAGGTCGCTGCAACACTGGAGAACTGGTGCTCAGATCTCGGGGTAGCCACGGCATCTTGTCAGGGGACAGGAAGGAAGCTGGTGAGTAGTTACACGCCAGTTGTTTTAAAAATTCAACTTAAAACTGAATGTAGTCCACATCATAAAGTCGAGTTTCCAAATCTGTTCATGAAGAATGAAACACTTTTCTGCATTTACTGAAAGTTTTGTTTTACTAGTTCCGAGATCTGTGGAAGTTTAACCTTGAGCAATAAATGTTTTAGAAACCTATGCTTCTTAACATGTTTGTTGTAGAAAACGGAAAATAGAGCAAATTTAAATTTAGAATTATGTTTGTCATCAGGCTTAGATTCTGCTGATGCCTTTGTGATAATTAACTCACTCCCTCCGACTCCACCTGACTTTCCCATGAGTCAGGCTCTATCCAGACTCCTTGTCTTTACTTATCCATAAGGACCTGTTTGTAATAAACCTGGTGGCTTTTACAGATTTGTTTCATGCAAATTCAAGTTTAGCTTCATTGCGTCAGTCCTCTACTTAGCGTCTTCCACAGCTTTGCTCTTCCCGTAGCTGCCACCTCATTTTCTTCCTCCGTGTCACTGTGGCAATTCCACCTGCGGTCTCCTGGTCAGTCTCCCGGCATCCGGCGAGCCCAGCTCCTCCTGCCCCCGGCCCCCCGTCCTCTCCTAGATGGTGCCCCCATCGTGCTCAGGGAAGCATCCAAGGCTGGTCAAGAGCTAGCGGAGAACGCACAGTAAGCTTCCCTCATGGCATATGCGGTAACAGCCACAAACGTACTTTAACACCTAAAGTGAGTTGTTGAGGGTTTTTGTGCAGACGTTTACGCCAACGCACTGTTGGTCATTAGAAGAAGCAACGTTTAGTTGTGTGGACTCACGTAAGGAAGGTTCAGGGGTTTAGCTAAAGCATCCAGCTTCCCTAGTTTAATGTTCAAGGACATCCTCAGTCTGACCCTTCGCTCTTTGTCGACTGGTCATGTGGTGCACATTCCCTACAGAGGCCCCACCTCCCACGTGGTGGAGAGAAAGGGGCTCACTACAAAGTTTTCGAAGTTAGTTAAACAGCCATGGCTAGACTACGTCACAGAGTGACACAGACTACGTCACAGAGTGCTTCATGGTTTATCCTCAAAACCAACTTCCCACCGCTCCTTCCCCTTCCCCAGGCCGAGCTGTTCCAGAAGGGAAAGCGTCCTGGAGAATGCCTGGGGCTGTGGTAATTTTGGAGTGAAGAGGCATTGGCCTTGCAGAGCTGGGGGCAATGGAGATCAGGACCCTGGAGGTGAGACCACAGTGGAGGTCCTCAAGGCTCGGCCATGAATAAACTCCTTCTCCCATGAATGACGCTCCCCAAGATATGTGGGCAGAGGTTGGACTGTGGGCGCCAGGGAGCCTGCGTGCAAATGAGGAAGGGGGTAGCCCTGCAGGTGTGTGCCCATGACAGCAGGGTGCCTTGTGCCATGTAGAAGGTGTCTCCTCCTCCCGTGGGGAGCTGGGTCCCAGCCCCTGCTCACCTGAGGCCAGACAGTCTTAGCACACACATGGGGTGGCCTGAGGATGAAGACCTCAGTGACAGAAATGGGACACCAAGAAGGGAAAGTGTTTGGAGGAGTGTTCCAGGTGAACCTGAGCAAAGTTGCAAGATAAAGTGTGTGGAGGCCAAAGGCCTCTTCCTTCACATCCCATTCACAGGACAGGAGACCCACCCCTCCAGCTGGGGGTGCCCTGGAGGGGCTGCCTGCAGAAACTCAGCCCAGTTCACAGCCCAGCTGGAGCTCAGTGGGCCAGCAGAGATTCCACCAGCCCAGAAATGCCCACAGGACCCTCTGTTCTCTTTCCCTGCTCCCCTTCTGCTGGACTGACCTCAAGTCTCTACTTGAAATCGACACTTGGAGGCCTCAGCTTTCCCTGAAATTCCCACAATCCACAGGACACAATGAGGGAGAGACTGCTGAAAAAGTTCCCAGAGTATGGACCCCAGACCAGCACCACCTGGGAACTCTGTAGAAGGGGACGTACTGTGCTGGACAGACCCGGATGGCAGCACCTCCTACTTCCCCACCCTGTGCAGTCCCCTCCCACATTTACTGGGGCTGGTCTATGTGACTAATAAAAGCTACTAACATGTTGTAAGTCACTTCCGAGATTGAGTTGAAAAGACCACAGCTTCCATCTTGGGCTCTCTTGCTCTTTTTATTTTGGATTTCTCGCTTCGGGGAATGCTAGTCAGAATATTGTGAGTTGCCCCAGGAAGGGGCTTGCATACTTGGGCACCAAGGAGGCTTCCAGTCCACAGTGAGTGACATGCGAATCTGCCAACAACCATGTCAGGTGACCTTGGAAGCAGGATCTTCAGCCCTGGTGGAGCCCCGACATGACTGTGGCTCTGGATAACAGCTTGACTGTGGCCTCATGAGACGTCCTGAGCCTGAACCACATAGCTAGGCTGCTCCTGAGTTTCTGATTCACAGAAACCTGGGATGAGGTGGGTGTTTTAAGCTACTGGGTTTTGGGGAGATTTATTGCAAAGCCTAAATCAGAAACTTGGGCGGGCCCAGCAACTTTCATCTTTATAAGCCCTCTAGGTAATTCCAATGCATACTCATCTTTGCTGACCTAACATAAGCCAAGGCAGAGCATTTATTGAGCCAATATGACGATCATAACTGTGGAAATGCACAGGTCAGGTTGCCCTGGGAAATGCATTCCAAAGGGGATCAGCAGAGCTCCGCATTTCATAATCACATGAAGGGAGAGAATCAAAGGAGAGAGAGAAGACAGCCCCCTGATCATTACATCACATGTATAGATTTTGGATTGTTACTAGGTTACATCCTTACATGCAGGAATCTAGGGTAAGGGTTACAAGAAGCATTCTAGGTTATTTTATTACTTTTTTCTGGTGCCTGTATGTCTGGAAACAGTCTTATGGTGACATTTTCCAGGACATGGGATGTTATCACTGACCTATCCCAGACTTCCCGAGGCACTACAATTGAGCTGACCTGGTCACAGCAGGGAGGTGACTGATCTCCTATGGCTTTGCTCACCCCTCGGCACTGCTGATTCTCTGTCTGTGGCTAGTGCTCTCCAGGTACCCCGACCTTCTGCTCCTCTCTGGCTCCTTCCCTTCCAGGCTTGGTGTTCCCGTGGGCTCTCCATTACCCAGCTCTTAGCAATCTCCCTGTTTTCACTGCTGCAGCCATCATGTCCCTGGGGACAGCTTTCTGGCACAGCTGGAGACCCACACCATACTCCTAAGGCCGTGCGAGGGCTCAGACTCTGGCAGGCAGCTCTTTAGAGAGGAACCTGGGCCAGCAGGACAGAAGACAGGCTGCAGGAATGCCTGGCCTCACAGGCTGTGAGGTGCTGCCCTCTAGGTCAGGAGGAGGCTGAGAGGCCAGGAGGGCAGGCTCTGAAGTCACCCCATTCCATCCCTCTAGAGTGACGGCCCCCACGGAGACGTCTCAGAGGGCTGCCATGAGCACTGCGAGGCCATCAGCACAGTCCTCGCCCAGGGTCAGTCTCAGCAAAGGCTGTGTGTTGTGACAGTCTGTGGGGTGGCCCTGCTTAGGCATCTGCAACACGGGGTGTTTGGGAGATGTGCAGATTTTAGCCAACTGCACCAGGGATTTTAGTGAACCTGACTGTGTGAGAGACAGTGTCCAGGGAATGACAAAGCCCACCCATAGACACAAATGCCTCTTGCCTTAATGACCTTGCTGGGGGCGGTGTGAGGCCTGTGGAGGGTCTTCTTTATACCACCTCTTCCACGGTGGCCCCTGTGATCCAGGTTTCGCTGTGTGGGGCTCTTGGGAAGCAGTTGTTGTGGCAGAGCTATGGGGTCCTCTGTGGTACTCTGCTCTGGGCTGAGGGTTGGGTGTGGGACGGCCTCAGGATGTGTTGGCTGCAGTCACAGGAACAGCGAGATCCCATCTTCCTCTCCCATCCTCGACGGTCCCCTTAACGTGGAGACCTGCCCACCACCTGAGCGTGGTTAGTGTGACACGTGCCCCCAAGGGCAGTCTCTGTCTATGGGGAACAAGCCTCCAGTAAACCCAAGGAGAAGTCACCTGTGTTGATCGCCAATTATAAACAAATTCTCCATTTATTCATATTTCTCTAAATCGTGCTTCCCCTGTAGATGATGTTGTTCTCGAGCAGAGAGTTCTCTCTACACAGAAAATTTTCTTTCCTTTTTCGCCAATATTCAATCTACTTCCCACCTGGGGAAGGCACCGGCTGGATTTCTGGTTCTTTTCTTGTGCTTAGAGCTTACCCAGTTCTCTGTTTCTGAAGTTTTGACATTGAGCAATAGATCGCTGGCAGAGATGCTGGCCTTAGCTTGGCTTCTGTCATGAAAAAGACATTTTCCGGGACTAAGTGCACGTGATTAGTTCCTGCGGTCCACATGGCACGAGCGCTCTGGTGGACCCCTCCCTTCTGACACGCTCATCAACCTGGTACGGTGGGTGCAGTGTGGAAAGGGCCTTGGGAAATGGGCTGGGCACCCTTGCTTGTGGAGTCGGGAGGTGGGTGGCATATGAGTGCCCCGTGGCATCGACAGCCACGGACACAAATGAGGCAGCTTAAACAACAGGAATGTGTCGTCTCAGCCCTGGACTCAGAAGCCCGAGAGCAGGAGTTGCAGGCTGGGTCCTCTGCAGGCTCTGAAGGAGGGTCTGTTCCTGGCCTCCCGCCAGTGCCTGCTCATGGCTGCTGATCCTTGACGTTTCTCGCTGTGTGGACGCATCACCCAGCTTTGCCCCTGTCTTCACACGGTGTCTTCCCATGTGTTCCCGGGGTTCCCTCTCTGTGTGTCTCTGTCTTGCGCGTCGTGGTAATGGTACAGTCATCAAAGTCAGTGCTCTTGGCTTTGACTCAGCTCCATCGAGATCCTACCCACGTGTTTCTAGTTGCTGCGATCACGTCCTCTGTAAGTGCTGCTTCTCCTGGTCCAGAATTGCCTCCTAGAGCTGGATAGTGCTTCACCCTTTCTCTGTCTTTCTGGATATTTCTGAGGAGCACAGGCCAGTACGTTGCAGAATGCTTGTCAGTTTGGGCTTGTCTCATGTTTCCTTGTGATTAGGTTCTGGCTGTGCATTAGGGGCAGGAAACCACAGAAGAGATGTTGTGTCCTCCGTGCATCCTATCAGAGGCACAAAATACACGTTTGTTTCAGAATGGGTGAAGTTAGCATCGGTAAGTCAATTAAGGTGATGTCCGCCAGGTTTCTCCACTGTAAGGTAACTTTTCTGCTAAGTAGCCCAGGATTTTAAGATGACTCAGCCCTGCACATGACATTGATGGGGTGATGATGATGTCTGCAGGTTGAATGACCATGAACACCTCTCCTGAGACCCTCCCCTCTCCTGGACTCTAATGACTGAATGCTTTGGGCCAGGGGACAACGTGGTAGGCAGCCGTGACTGAGGTAGACAAAGGGCAAAGCCATTTTTGGGCCTTCTGATGAGCCCCAGGCCCACAAAGCACCACAGTAGGATGAAATCCCCAGTGGGAGTCAGCCTGTGACATATACAGCACAACGTGGGACACTGCTGGCCACATCGGCGTGTTAGGCTGTATGTTGGTGTGTTGAAGGAGCACGTGTGTGTGCGTGTGTGCTATGTCTGCTCCCATGTCCTTGCTTGCAGATGAGGTTGCATGTAGTCTAGGAGGTCAGTGCTGTTGGAGGTGTCAGAAGGAGGCTGGGATGCTCAGTGGTTTGCCTCTGTCTGCCCTCCTGCACGTCTGTCTTTGTGTCTCCTGCCTCAGTGCTTTTCTATGTCCCACTGCCCGACCCTGCAGAGGGTCCTTGCCGGGCCTTGTTAGGTTTGCATTCTCCCCTCCTGGTCTCCTGACTTGCCTTCTCACTGCTCTAATCCCTAGGAACACAGTCTGCATTCTATTTGTGCTTGGAGGCCACTGGAATAAACCAATCCCTCCCTGCTTTTGTTCCCTCCCTTTAAATTTTAAGTTTTTAAATTATGGCAAAGTATACATAATGTAAAATTTTTCATCTTAAGCGTTTTTAAGTGTACAGTCCAGTGGCATTAAGCACATTCACATTGTTGTGCAAATATCACCCCAATCCATTTCCAGAAATCTTTCATCTTCCCAAACTGAAGCTCTCTCTCCACTAAACACCAACTCCCCCACCTTCCTCTGCCCTGTCACTGACCGTTCTGCTTTCTGTCTCTATAAATTTGACTTCTCTGAGACCTCGTGTAAGCGGAATCATATGACATTTGTCCTTTTGTGTCTGACTTATTTTACTTAGCATAATGTCTTCAAGGTTCATCTGTGTTACAGCAAGTGTCAGAATTTCATTTCTTTTTGATGCTGAATAACATTCTGTTACGTGTATACACCTGCATTTTGTTTATCCGTTCCCTTGTCTGTGGACACCTGGGTTGCTTCTGCCTTTTGCCTGTTGCGAATAACGCCGCTGTATATGTGTGTGCAAATACCTGTTCAAGTCCTTGCTTTAGATTCTTTTGCGTGTATACCCGGAAGAGGAATTGCTGGATTCTGTGGTAATTCTCTTTAATTTTCTGAGGAGCTGCTGTACGGTTGTGCACAGCAGCTGCTCCGTTTCACGCTCCCACCAGCACGGGCGTCCCGTTCCTCCGCATCCTCGCCAACACTGGTTATTCCAGTTTCTTTATTTTTCCTTTATAGTCACCCTCCTAATGGGAGCGAAGTATCTCACTCGGTTTTCATTTTGCATTTGCATAATGATTAGTGATGTAGGACATATTTTCATGCGAACAATCCCTTTTTAAAGAATATTAATCTACCTTTATTTGGTGGGTGAAGGTGGATATAACTGTATTAATATACAGAACCACTATAAGAAAGTATAAAAATGCACAGTTGTCTGTGGAAGTGACCTGCTGGAGGAAATTTAGAGGCTTTCCTCTTTATGGTTTCCCTGCTCATCCCTTCCCTTTACTGTATTTAGAGAAAAGGGAAGGCCCTGGTCTCCAGGCACTGGCCACTGGACTCCTGTCCCCAGGCCTTGTCTCTGTGCCCACGAGCCCTACCCTCAGCTCGAGCCTGTACCACAAGCCCACAAAGGACATGCCCTGGGTCCCGACAGCCCTCATGGATGCCCCACAGCTGGCAGCGACGGCCGACACCAAACCCAATCTCAAGCCAAACCCAGAGCGGGCACCAGGGAGTCAAGGCTGAAAGGAGAGAGGGACAGAGCGTCTCTGCCTTGCTAAAATGAGTATAAAAACTAGAACAAAAATAATAACTCAGAGAAAACAACACAAAATGTGAAAGAAACTAAATAAAAATGAGTGAAAAATAGAACGTCAGCTGGGTGAGGCCAAAAATAAAACGGCTGGGCTAGTGCTCTGAGTGAGCACTGCTGACCATTATTAGAAGGCGTTGCGTTGAGATCCTGGAGCAGCACGTGCACGTTCCTCTCTCGGTTCCGCAGAGCAGGTGCTGCACACGTCTGTCCCCACGGAGAGTCAGATGCCGCCACCGTGGGGTGGCGCTCCCTGGACCCGTGCTCTGGACTTGCAGGCGTTCTCAGGTTGCCGGTATTCCATCGTTCTGTGCAGATGGATTCAGTTTTTAACGTCCTCCCTTCTCACAAACACACCTTCTGCTGATAATCACTGAGGTAAGGGCGGGAAGGCTGGGCTGAACCCCAGCTCATCACCAGTGCCCACGTTCAGGTGCGCACACCTGGCAGAGGCTGTCAGCCACGGTGGAGAAGGGCACAGACATTGCGTGCAGAGAATCACGAGCTCAAAAACCCAGGCTTTCCGTTTACTGTAAATACAACTTAGTGTGAAACGTTTAGCCTCACTAAACTTTAGCACCAGGATTTAGAAACTGGAGATGATGCTTTATGCAGAGTTGTTAAGATAATATGTGATAAATAAGATAAATCACATCACTCAGGTCCTGGAACATTTTAAGTACTGGATGAGTGGTAGGTCGTATTGTCACCATGATCATAACATCATATGGTTGATGAGGAAATCAAAAAAAGAGGTAACGTAAGGGGATACACGAAGAGTGGACAATTAAAAATATGAGGCAAAGTGGCCTTAGAGTATCTCATAATTTGGGTTTTTTTTTTTTTTTTGAGTCTGGATGCTTTATTAATTCCTCATTAGTTAAAATAGGTTTCTTGTAGTTGTTATTGTTGATTTTCTTGAATGTTTTAAGTGCACGACTATTAAAATCTGCAAATAATAACATACCCTTGCTTTCTAACACGTGCACTTCTTATTTCAGTTGCAAGTGTTGTTGCACTGGACAGAAGGGGCCGATAGAGAGCAGCCGTCGGCGGGGGGTTCGCCAAGGAGCTGTGCTGCGTTCAGAAACATTCAGTTCTGTGCTATGTAAACTATTCCAGGGGACAGAACGGGGTGGAACGCTTTCTAATTCCTGCGTTGTTTTATGAGTTCTCTTCGTTTATGCTTTCACACTATTACTTTGCTTTTCATCCTTTGTTAATTTCCTATTCTTTTGTTATTTTAACATGCATATATTTGCAGTTATTTTTACCTTTTTTCCTAAACCCCCTTCCATAAACCTTCATTTTTTTCTGCTGAAAAGAATGAAATGTTATCTTTTCATTTTGCCTGTACCAGCTGCCCCTCTTCTCAGATGTATCACACTGTATTTCTTAGCCCTTGATGATAGAATCTGGGGTTTGAGATGAGATTATTGTTTTCAGTTTATAACCGTATTAAAACATTACCCAAGTGGTCCAGTCTCATAGAAACTTTGAGGTCAAAAGAATATATTATTACCCCAAAGAAAAATCAGTTTAAAAATAGCCCGAAGTCCTCACTGATAGGTCTCGTACACCACTTTGGGGTTATGGAGACAACCACAAATCTTAAAATCCCCCTTTCCTCTCTCGTCTGCTCTCTTGTCCCCAGCAGACTCTCCAGCATCTCTTTAAAATTCTTTCAAAGCCGTACGTCTCCCATTCTTCACACCTCCTGTCCTGCTATGTCTTCCTTTGATTTGCTGTTGCCAGTACCAGTCCCACAACGGAAGAACATTCCCGGGAGAGAGAGGGAGGAATTAAAAATTAATGGACACAACCAGAGTTTGAATCTTGGCTCACTCCCTTGCTTTTCTGGGATATATTCCTGGTTTTGTTTTTTTTTAAAGGAAGAGTACACCCTAAGTAAAGTTTCTTTGCACTTGCATGTTTGGAAGTGTGTCTTTGAGCCTTTGGTCTTGATTATGGTTTAGCTGGACATATGAATCTGGCTTGATGAAAACCTTCTGTGCTTGAAGACTTTGCTTCCATGGGCTTCTAGTGTCCAGCAGCTGTGATTGCCAGAGACAGCACTAATAAGGAACAGCAGAGACTCTGTTTTTTCTCTTGAAAGTTTTTAGAATCTGTTCTTTATCTTTGACACCCTGAAATTTCTCTCTCATTCTGCTGGTACTTGGTGGCAGAATAGTCTTTGGTTCTGAGATGTTTTCTTGTATTATTTCTTGGATGATTTTCTCTTGTCTTTCTTTCTGGGTCTATTTGGAGAAAGCTGCTTGGGGGAATTCCTCCTGCCTTCCCAGCTGTTTGACAGCCACATGGGGACCCCAGTGGCACCCTGGAGAAGAGGTGGTCAGAGCGTGTGGCTTGCTCCTGCTTCTTTGTGTGGGGGGACGTGTTCTTTCCTTGGTCTTCTGTTCTTTCTCATCCCTTCTTACTATCAGGGTGGCAGCATTGAGATCAGTGGCTTTACCCTGGGAGCAACTCCGCCCCACAGGGGACACTTAGCAATAAGTAGAGACATTTTTGGTTGTCACACTGTGGGGAGTGAGGGGAGGGTGCTACTGACCTTCAGCAGGTAGAGCCAGTGATGCTGCTAAATATCCTATCACGCACAGGACAGTCCCCAATCAAGAATGAGCTGGTCCCAAATGTCAGTAGTGCTGAGGATGAGAAACCCGCTCCAGAGGACTGAGATTATGTCAAAATCCTGGAGAAAGCAGACTAGGAAGGGTGCTGCCTAGCCTCAGTCTCGTCGACAGAGAAGTAAAAGAAAATGTGTGCCTCACATGGAGCCAGCCCAAACCACGAGAGGTGAGAGGACCTGAAGAGAAACGTTCTCCTGGGGTAGCCCTTGCATATCTCGTCCCCAAACCTGCCTGTGCTGAGCAGTTGAGTGACAATATGGAGACCATGAGTTACAAGAATCTCTTTCACTCTCTAGTTTAAAAATATTGACAATTGCAATGGATTCTTGTTGATCACTTCTGTGTTCAATGTGTAAATATAGAGAAGATCAGAGAGAACGTGGCCCTTGCCTTCACAGTGTGCACAGTAAAGAAGACAGATCACTACACAGATGATAATTGCCGAATCATGTGTTATAAAAAGGGATCCCTGATAGCCTGCAGCAGAGGCACTGGGAGGGAGCGAGGGGTGGGCAGGGGGGACAGCTCTCTGAAGAGTGGTGTGGAGGGGAGGCCTGAAGAGTGGACACTAAGTGGCCAGCCTCAGCAGATCTGTGCTCCCGGCAGAGGGACGCCATGTGCAGAGGTGCAGAGACGAGAGAAGTGTCGACACCACAGGAGTGGAAGGGATTCTGTAAGAGCATCCTGTGAGAAGGAGCATGGAGAGGGGCGAGCCTGGAGAGATGGCAGCAGCCAGGACAGCACACTCACTGGTGAGCTCGGGAGGGCGGGTGGGCAATTCTGTGTCAACTCGGCTGGGCGACGGCACCCAGAGATCTGGTCAACGCTGGCCTAGATCTTGCTGCAAAGGTACTTCAAGATGAGCTGAACATTTAAGCCAGTAGACTTTGATTAGAGCAGGTTGCCCTCCCTGAAGGGGTGAGCTTCATGTCATAAGTCAAAGCCTGCTCCACCCTGCAGACTTTGGACTCGCCGGCCCCACAATTGTATGAGCCAATCTCTTAAAAGAAATCTCTGTCTTTCTGTGTACAGATAGGGTTCTGTTTCTCTGGAGAACCCTAATCCAGTTGGTGACCCCCCACAGGAGGGAAAAGGGTCAGTTACTGAGTGGTGGGTGTGACGGGGGTGATCTCACGCAGCATTTTGGGGTGAGAGGAGCAGTTATTCCATACCCGAGGGGCAGGGGTGTGAGAACACACAGGAGGGGAGGCGGGTGTGCAATGGAGAGGCAGAGCTGGGTGTCAGGCTCAAGAGGGAAACATGGAGGCGGTAGGGGACGCCAGGGAGCGTGTTGTGATGGAGGCCCAGCTAGAGATCAAGAGAGAGGATGGCCACGTTGCCATCCAAGATAAAGCGTCTTTTTAGACCATTTAGGGTTTTGTTCGGCATGGACAGAAAGCCTGACTTTTAGGGAAGGGGATATAAGGGGGCACCTCAAAGCCTGGGGGACATCTGGGTGCACTTGGAGGCTCAGTATCGGGCACGTCACAAGGTCTCTTCACTGTAGAGTGGGAAGAAAAATCTCACTGGGCTGATGGAGAAACTGAGGCCCAGAGAAATGCCACGACAGGTGTGAGGCCACATCGTGGAGATGGCAGGAGCTCTGGCTCCTCAGCGCTGGGCTCTGCCTGCAGCAGGGAGAGGACGGGAGGCTGGTTTGCAGGGGTGTGTCCAGGAGACTGTCGTGGGTGTACCACACTCAGCTTGAGCTGTTCCTGGTACCCGAGATGACAAGAGGTCACCTCATAAGCTTCGTGCCTAGTCATATTCCAGTTTCTGCCTCAGAAACCAAACCGCATATCAACTCACGAGAAATTCTAAACTATGGAAGAATTGAGAACAGACTTTGAATTAGTGATGAGACTAGGGCCATGCGAAATGCTTTCCCCAAGTGGGACATGAATGCCTTTCACGCCTGGTGGTGCCCGGTCCCTTGTGCTCGAGGGGTGCTGCACTCAGTGACCTTCAGACGGCTGGGGTACACTTCCTCCTCCCTCCCCCTCCCTCCCATCTGCTCCCCGAATATACACTTGCAGAGCACCTGCAGTGTGACACTAGTATGTGCGATGAGAGAGACGGGTACAGGGACCGGGACAGAGACCTAGGAAGAGATGTTCTCAACAGTGAATGGACTCACCCATGTAGATGCATCTAAAGTCAGAGTTGCCCAAAAGGAAAATTTGGTGTGGTGCTTCAAGCCTTCACTTTCTGTACAGAATTTCTCCATTGTTGACGTCTTTTATTTCTGCAAGGTAACTTCATTCTCTCAAAACAAAATATTTCTAAATAAGTTTCTCTCTCTCTCTCTCTCTCTCTCTCTCTCTCTCTCACACACACACACACACACACACACACACACGCACGCTTGCACCTTGTACAGTACGTGGTCACGAGCGCTCACAGAATGGCCCTCTGTTATTTTCGCTATTATTTGGAAGTGGATATAGAACTAGCAGGTGGACCCTGCTGTGTGGCTGCCCTGAAAGCCGGGACCAAGTGCTGCAGAAGCAGCAGAAGGTGGACAGTTCAGGGCACGGAGCCTCTTTGTTAGTGAAGGTGTGACTAGGTTCACAAACCTTTTGTTCTGTGTGAGTCTGGGAACTGGATCAGAAAGTGAGGGGACACTCTTTGGCTCAGAAGAACTCATTTGATTTCTCTGTGCGACGACCTAGCAGGCCTGGGTAATATCTGAGCCGTTTGTCTGGAAGTGGCAGAAGCGTAAGAAAGCCTCTTTTGTGTGTCTGCCTCCATGCAGACAGTAACTAGCCCGTGTGCAAACAGAAGGAACTCTTCCTATTGTTGCATGAGAAACATTCGAGATCTCTGCCAGCAGATGCCGGCAGTAGACCCAGAAGTCACTTGGACTTTGTATTTCTGGCAGCAAATCCAACATCGCACACTCGGGCTTTGTTCTCTCTGTACTTCACTTGCAGAATGTTTTCTGTCTCAGCGATAATCGTGTGTTCAACAGCAATTCGCCGTTTTGCCAATCTGCTACTGTGCCTTTGGTCTGTAAAACGTGATGTAGTTTTTACAAAGGTTGACATCTGACGTGATCTGCCTGGTGCATCGCCGAGACCTGCAGGGCTCTGACCTTGAAGGAGTTGGGACTGGCTTTTCCCAGGGAAATGTTTTAGGACAAAATCTGAAGGAAACAGTCTTTCATCTCCAGCCTCATGTCGCCCTCCAATGGCGCCGCCAGGGTTGCCCTGATCCGGTTCGCAGGTCTTCCTTGAGCTGCCGTGTGCAAGGCGCAGCACTGGGTTTGGGATCTGAGGCCCTGCAGGGGTAGCCCTGCAGGGAGGCCTGTGACGTGAGGCCGGTGCTGCCCACACTAGTGTCCCGGCCGTCCACCCTCTGCCCTCTGTCCAACTCTGGCAGTGTTGTGGTCCTGGCAACCGGGCTTCTGGACTGCCGACATTGTCCCCTCTCTCAGCACAGGGACATGACAAGTTTTGCAGGTCGTCTCTATCCACTCCGTAGGTGACTGCTGGTGACGTTTTCCAGTGGCTGGACAATCTATGGCCGAGTGTCCTATAAAGAGGACACAATCGTGCTCTTGATGGGAGATTGGGCAAACTGGCTCCTTAGGTCTCATACTAATAATTGTGATTATTTTATCAAGACACAGTCAGGATAAACACAGCAACATATGTGAAGTGCTCACTTAGCACAGTCCCCAGAGCACAGTCAGTGCTCAATAGAGCAGTATCGTTAATATTGTAATTATTTCACAGAACTATTCAGTGACTTCTCGAGGACGTTTAAGCTGTCTGTCTCCCTTTTACTGCCATTGAGACTTGTCTCCAATTTTCAACCTCCTAATTGTACATTCTGAGAGAAAAGGGCTCTTGTCTTTCCTGGCATCCCGCACTGTGTGGGGGACAGCTCCAGTCGTCAAATGCTAATCGAGCAGAGGTCCCAGGCACACATGAGTTGGTGGATGGATGGCTTGGAGAGAGACGCTTCATGCTGTGTATGGTATGAACCTGGGAACGCTGAGGGGACTAGAAAGTTCTGCACTGGGGACACATAGGCAGCTGTGTCCGTCTGTCCCCAGTGCTGCGCTGGATCCCTTATGGGGCCTCCTATCAGAGTACCCTCCACTCCAGGACAGCAGGGACAGGGAGCAGCCTGGGTGCTGCTTCCAGGCGTGTCCTGCATTGGGCGCTGCTGCCCAGTGGCTGTGTGAGGTCAGTGGCTGCCACACGTGCCCTGCATCGTCCCTCCCTGCTCTTGATCCTTCCAACATCAGTGTTCAGCCTAACATCTCTTAAGGAGCCTACAATGAAGAGCATGATATCCTCAACTTTAGATTTAAAAGAATACAGAATTCCTCTTTTTCTGCCCAGGCTTGAATAGGAATTGACGTGCACAAGTGTTTCTCTGGGTGTAGATGACACGCTGGAATTTCTGTGAGAAGATCCACCTCTGGCAGCTCTGCAGGGCCTGTCTGGGGAGAATTCTCCAGGAACACTCTGCTATCCCTGAGGCCAACCCACTCACAGCTGTAGAAGAGCTTAGATGAATCTCTCTGCAGAACATAAGTGACGTGGTTTATATCAGGATGAGATCTGCGATCTGTGAACCCTGCCGTGAATCCCCTGAGACCAACAGCATCAGAGAAGCAGGACCATCGTGTTTTCTTTTACCTTATGAGCTCCTTACCCCAGGAACTCACAGACTTGGAAAAGACCTTAGAGGACACTTGGGACATTTCCCGTCCGATAAGCCGCCTCCCTACAGCACCGGTGCTGCTGCAGCCGCAGGGACTTGTGCTGCTGGCGAGGCACCTCGCCGCGCTTCTGCAAGGCTTTTGATTCTTCTCCACCTTCCACCTGTTGGCTTTTATGTCACTCTGTGATTGTCACAGATCAGTGTGATCACATACGTATGAACACATATGTATATGTATAACACACACCTCATGTACACATGTGAACACACACCATATCTCCACACACACATTTCACATACGTGAACATATGAACATGCATGTATGTAAGCACATACCTCATACATATACGAACGCACCCCTCTCATATGTATATCTATACAAATGTACACATCTCATGTATGTATGAACACACATCTCATACATGTATGAACATAATACTTCATGTATATGTGAGCACACTCATTTCATGTATACATGAATACACTCATATATGTATATGAACACACACGTCATGTATATGTGAATATGCTCATCTCATGCATGTGTGAACATACTCATCTCATGTATATGTTAGCACACACATCTCATGTATGTATAAGCACACTCATCTCATACAGATGTATGAGCACACACACCTTGTATGTATATGAACACACACATCTCATGTATGTATAAGCACACTCATCTCACACAGATGTATGAGCACACACACCTTGTATGTATATGAACACACGCACATCTCATTTATATGCGAACACATTCATGTCATGCATGTATGAATACACTCATATATATAAACACACCCATCCCATGTATATGTATGAACATGCACATCTTGTAAGTATATGAACACACGAGCATCTCATCTATATGTGGACACACTCACATATGAACACACACATCTCATGATACGTGAGCACACTCATCTCGCACACGTATGTGTGGACAGGCACATCGGAAGCCCCCAAGGGGATGTCCTGGCTCTCCTCCTCCCGTGTTGAGCCTCTTGAGCTGCTCCCCCTTGCCTGTGTGTGCGCTGCATTCATTTGCACACTAACCTCCAGGTGTGCCCACACTTGTTCACGTTCTTCTGAGAACACGGGGCTTGGCTGGGCTCGACGCTCCAGATGTGGCAAGGGAAAGAGGGCTTATGTGTTCCCGTGGCTTAGAGTCTGTCTTCCATTGACGTAACCCACGACCCCATTTCTTTTCCATACTCTTTACTTACTTGTGTTCAGCTTTTGATCAGCTCAACTTTCTAGGTCTTTTTCATAAGAACTGTTACTGAGTAATATGTTACCTGTGCTGTACTTATGGTGTAGATTTCTAAATGTGATGTCAGTATTTCATGTTTATTCCTAAGGAATGTGATCTTGGTAATTCTGGATTCCCATCCTTGCATGTCAAAGCAATTTTGGACGGTGATTTGCATCCAGAACTGCAGCCGTCAGTCACATTTACATGAAGTCTGTAGGTTTCTTGAAGCGCGTTTCCCACGTCACGACTAGAGTTGCTCACAGTTGTGTGAGAGGACGATCCGGGAGGAGCCTCCTGCACGGTGGATCCGGTCAGTCTGCAACATGGACCAAGTCTCTCAGGCCTTTGTTATCCCCTCGACCACCGTCTCGTCTAACCCTCGCAGCTCTGCACGGTGCACTTCTGCCCTGAGCGGTGCTCACGGTTCCTCCGCTCTGAACCCCAAGAAGACAAGAGCCTCAGGAGGCCCGGCCTCCCTCCCAGCTGCTCCTTCATCCCCACCCGCAAATTCACACATTTGGATCAGTGGAAATTCAGTTCCAACTTTGTAGTTTTTTTTTTTAAACTTTGAGGCTTAATTGATACACAACAACTGTACATATTTAAAGTGTATGGTCTGCTTACATTGGACATACTTCAGAAGTTCATGGAAAGATTCATATTATCTTTGAATTCTATTTTTCCATGAACTTTTTGAAGTACACTCGAGCGAATGGAAACCGTCGCCACAGAGAAAATAAGGAGCGTGTCCCTCACTCCCGCCGGTGGCCTCGTTTCCTTGTGTGACCTTCTCTCTCACTAGCTCGTCCCAGCGAACACACTGTCCTACAGATTAGCTTTTGTTTTCTATATTTTATATTTATGAAACAGAATAATACACTATTTACTCCTTTTAGTCTGGTTTCTTTCATTCAGATTCCAATGGAATCCTCAAAACAGCGACTAGAACAAATCAGCTTGGTTGAAGGATACAAGATCAATATGTGAAAATACGTTGAATTTTTGTGTACTAGAAACTAACAGAAATTGAAACAAAAAATACTATTTACAATAGCACAAATAATATAAAACATGCAAGGATAAGTCTGACAAGGATATGTAAGACTTATTCACCCAAAACTATAAAATATTGCTGAGAGAAATTAAAGACCTAAATAAATGGAGAGATATGCCATGTTCATGACTCAGAAGATGTAATATTCTTAAGATACCAATTCCCCCAGATTTATCTAAAGATTCAACATGATTCCAATCGAAATTCAAACAGACTTTGTTTTTGGTAGAAATTGACAAGGTGATTCTGAAAATTATGTGAAAATGAGAAGAACCTAAAATAGCCAAACAACTTTGAGAGAAACAAGCCTGGAGGACTAAGACCACCTGGTTTCGAGACACATGATAAAAATGCAGTAATCAAGGCAGGGTGATCGGGTGTACAGATAGACAGTTAAGTCAAAGGGACAGAATAGAGAGCACTGGAACAGATCTACACATATGAGGGTACCTTAAAAAGTTTGTGGAAAAATAGAATTAAAGACTATAAATCTTTCCACCAACTTTTTGAAGACCCCTCACATATGGATACTACATTACAAGTAACTGATTTTGACAGAGGTGCAAAAGCAGTTCAGTGGAGAAAGTGTAATCTTTCAAGTCATTCCAGAAAAATTGGATGTCCGTACACACAAAGGGAACTTCAATCCACACTTCACACCATAAGCAAAGATAAACTCAAAATAGATTGCACTTATAAGTGTAAAGCCTAAAACTACAAAACTTCTAGAAAGAAACATAAGGTAAAATCTTCATGATCTTCGATTAGGTAAGACTGCTTAGATACATTATCAAAAGCACAATTATAAAAGAAAGAACTGATCAAAATTAAGAACTTCTGTTCTTTGAAAGATGCTTTGCAGAGAATAAAGTCAAGCCACTAATGAGGAGAAAAGCATATATCTGATCAAGAACTTGTATCCAGAATATATACAGAACTCTTAAAGAAGATTTGCAGATGGCAGACTGTTTGGTGGTTTCTTAAATCGTTGCACATGCACCTGCCACATGGTCTAGCCGTTTCACTTCTAGGTATTTACTCAAAAGAAAAAACATCATATGTCCAAACAAAGGCTGGGACATGAAGGCTCAGCATTTGCAACAGCCAAAAGTGGAAACGACCCCAATGTCCCTCAACTGGCTTAACAAGCTGTGACCTGTCCACACGGTGGAACGTTACTCAGGAATGAAGAGTAGTAGGCTGTTCGTGCACACGACGACACGGGTGAGTTTCGAATACTTGTGCCGAGTAAAAGCAGCCATGCAGAAGAATGTGTCCTTTATGCTTTCATTTATGTAAAATTCTAGAAAATGTGAGCTAATCTACAGTGACACAGGAGAACAGGGGTGGGGCGGGCCGGGGAAGGATGTAAGGAGCACGAGGGAAACTTCTGGGCTGGTGGTAATCGTTTCGTGGGCGTATATTTATGTCAAAACTCATCAGATCTTACACTTTAAATAAATGCAGTTTGTTGAATGTCGATTATACTTCAATGAAAAACGTACTGTCCCTTCCCCTAAAAAACTCTCTGTAGAGAAATGCCTAGGCAGGCCCTAAGCAAGGCAACGCACTTAGTGACCGAGCTCAGCGTCTGACGTGGACTATGCGCTCGAGGCACGTGGGTTTCCTTCACTTCTCTTCTCAGGTCCGGTGTAGAAATTCACACTCCTCCACCTCTAGCTACAGCTTCCGACTGGAGTTTCTGCTGTGCAGATTACGGTAGGGCAGAAAGACATCCATGTTTTGATCTGTAACAATCACGTAGTACTATTTACGTGGTGCTAACTCTTTCAAATACTTCCACATTATTTTGAACAAGGCAGGTTATCAGACAGATAGGTAGTTAAATATTGAAATTTCTGTCTTTTTGAAATGTATCTGGGTTTTAAAAAATTTCGTTTTTTATTGGGACTTCAACAGGGGAGTAATCTCGATCTACAAAGTATTTATTGAAACCTCCTCTGAGGGATTCCTGGTTTATAGAAAAGCCGTGGAAATGAAAATAAGATGACCAGCGCTGTTGGCTAGTCTGCTTGCTTCCATGGCTGGGGGCTCTTCTCTGTCTACACCTTGCAGGCGGGCGTGGACGCTCCCCCCTGACGGCTGGCGTCTTTCCCTCCCTCCACTGTCACCTGGCTTGTCTCTAAGCAGTGCTGAGCGTGTCTAAGGGTGCCAAGACATCTCCACCTTTCTTCCACTTCCAGAGCACTCCAAGAGGCCCTGAGAGTCTGCAAAATGAGGTGCACCAAGGAAGATTCTGGAAGAGAGGTATCAGTCTTTGAACTTGTACACAAGAAATGGGGCAAAAATTTGATTTGCTCTCCTTAGGGTAACACAGCATGCAGGATACAGAAGGGCATATATGGATGTTGATAGGGGCTCGGAGATCTTCTTCCACTTGTGGCCACGATGTGGCACAGCCCACCTGTGCAAAACCGGCCACATGGGTAGAGGCAGCTACTGTCCGAGTTCTCATGGGTGGAGTGGTCCTCCACTGAACACTGGTTTCCACAGGGACGGTCACCAAGGGCAGTCTGGACATCTGTGCCGTCATGTCCTCTCAGCAGTCCAGTCGTATGTGGCTTACAAATAAGGAATAGACGTCACCAGATAATGGACAAAGTGAAATTGTCCCCCAAGCTCATGAATGAAAAGTTGACAGTTTAAACCTTGGTTAATGTCCTGCTTGTGTCTTCCCCCAACAAACCTGGTTCCATGGGGCAGAAAGGACGCTTGGACCTGTCTTCCCAGGATGCTCGTAACTGCTGACTGTACCCCCAGAAGCACACAATTTACCAAGGTAAACACTAAATCAACGCTGATATCGGGAAAATTCTGCGCTGATGTGTGGAGTTAATCTTATAGTTGTACGAGCTGTCAGGAGCTATTAACTCCAAAGTAAGTGCACGAGTTGGAGATCATAATTCCACAAAAATATTTATTAGACTTCTCATTTACTTTGAAGTAACATCTACACAACTCACAGACACCCCAAATTAGTATCTTTGGGATTATTTGTATGTATCAAAGATAGCAATTTAACTCTGAGTATACCCTCCTAATATTAATGGAATCTGATTTTAATTATACTCTTATCTCTTGGCTTCTAAATTGTGCCTTAAATTACCTTAATGGCTTCTAAATTGTGCCTTAAATTACCCTCTTTCTTGATTATCCAGCACACAAAACCTCCGTGCAGTGAGTTCTGGTTAGGTGGTGATAGAGTTTGGATATGTTGCCGGCCAAAGCTCATGTTGAAGTCTGATCTCCAGTGTGCCCGTGTTGGGATGTGTTTGGGTCATGGGCGTGGATCCCTCATTAATAGGTCAATGCTCTCTTTGCAGGGTGGGGGGTAGTGAGCTCTTGCTCTATTAGTTCCTGCAAGAGCTGATTGTTTAAAGGACCCTGGCCTCGCCCTTCCGTCTCTCTCTTGCTTCCTCTCGCCATGTGATCTTGCACCTGCCGGCTGCCCTCCGCTTTCCACCTTGAAGAGAAATAGCCTGAAGCCGGCACCAGATACAGCTGTCCCAGAATCCTGAGCCAAATAAACGTCTTTTCTTTATAAGTCACACAGTTTCAGGTATTGTTACAGCAGCACAGAAACAGACTAATGCAGGTAGAGGCGTCTTTGGCCGTAGCGGTGACCACCATTCTTCATCTAAATATTCGTAGAAAGGGCTCTTGGGTTTTCCTCCACCGCATGGTGTCGGCAGTTCTCAGGGCAGAGCCTGTGGTCCACTGCTGATCTGCAGGGGCTCTTTGGGGTGCTGTGGTTCAGAGTGCAGGGCAGGGGTCCCGTGTCAGGAGGCAGTTCCAGCAGCTCAGGAGGAGGATGACAGGGGCTGGCTGTCCTCTGGCACAGAGGCAGGTTCAGGGTGGCAGGAGGCAAGGGTTTGGGGTCAGACTGTGTGTGATGCAGTCCCAGCTGTGCTGTTCACCTGCTGTGTGGCCTGGGGGTAGTAACCTAGTCTTTATATTTCTGTATTCTGATGCTTTGACCTCAGGGCCCTGCTGAGCCCAAGGGACAGCGCCTCCAGAGTTAGCCCATTCCTAGAGATAGCAAGCAGTTTGCCTCTGAGGGTGTCTTTCAAATATAGACCCGCCGATTTGGAGCCTGCACCCCAGCACCTCCTGTACTAGGCTCTTACACCCTGGGCCACTTTCCCCCTGCCCTAATCACCCTGGGGCCAGGTACCAGAGGGCCAGGGATAGTCTCCACACTCAGAGCTGCTGACATTATTCAAACTAGCCAATCCCAAGCCTGCCTCCCCTGCCTCACCATCCCTTCCCATGGAAACCACAATAAAGGCTCCTGGCCAAGTTCCCCCTTGCTCCCTCTGCCCCCTGACACACCTGGCACTTCCCCACATGGCCTGTGTGCCCCATATGGCAGCCATGCTGCCTGCAGCTAGGGAGCTGTGCAGATAAACTTCTTCCTTTGTGAGAGTCATTTCTGTGTCCATGTGTCTTACCACAGCTGACTGAAGCACACCCCAGGTGCGCTACACATGTGGCTCACATCCCACCCGTCCGAGTGTCCTCACCTGTGGAGTTGAGATGACACTGCTGCAGACCTGATGGGTCTGGTGAGTCACCACGGGGAGCACTTGGCCTGAGCCTGTGGGCACGTGGTGGGCAGCCGAGCATTTGCTCCTCAGTGATGGGGCTGCGTGCTCCCGTAGGTTCAGCCGGGGTGTGGGAGCTGTGTGCAGGCGTGTCATGCCACCAACCCTAGGTCTCTAGGTCTGCATAAGAAGGCATGAGAGGAGACCTACAGGCTACAGCTGACAGTGGCCTCTCACCCTCGGTCTCCACGTCAGCACACAGGGAGGGTCAAGGAGGAGCACCTTGCCTTCTCCACGTGGCACCAGTCACTGTGGCACTCACTGGCAGAGTTTCCATCATTCTAGAATATTCTAGGATGTAGCCGCATGAGGGAAGAAACAGGATTTTCCTGCGCATCTCTCATCCTGCGATATGGTCTTTGGCACATGCTGTGGGATGGAGAGCCAGGCTTGGCACTGGCTGGTGATAAACAAGAGTGTCTGGATTTTCATGCTCATTGTCAAGTGCAGATCAACAATACTGGCTTCTAACTGAAAACTTTGGGAGCCAGGGGTACAGAGGAAGCTCAGCCATAACCACCCACACCCTGTCCTGCTTCTCCTCACTGCACCTGGTCAGGTAAATATCACTTCTATTTTGCAGAGACATTAGGCCGTGGAGCCAGGGCCTCACAGCAGGGGAGTCAGAGTCAAGATTCAAACTCGGAACGGTCTGAGGACCAGCCCCATGCTCCTCCCTGTCCATTGGTTCATGCTGTTTCCCTAACTGCAGCTCCATGGTCCCCGAGTCCGTCCTAAATCCACGCGGGGCTAACGCTGTAGCCATCAGCAGTGCCCTCAACACAGGTAGGGCGTGCGTCTGCTGGCATTTTAGAGCCAACCTTCAAACCCCAAATGGTGGAGGTCGCTGGATGTGTGGCATATATTTTCCAGGATTAATATTATTTACCATTATTGAAAGTTACCAATGGTAAGAATCATTTATATTTTGTAGTCCAAATTTACACATCTTGTCTACAGACACAGCATGAAAATCCAATATTTTCAAATTTTGTGAATTTTATTTTTAAAAAAGTGCTTAAGTTCATTTAAGAAGCAATTGACAAAAATTATAGGGACCGATTAAAAAAACCTTTCTGTTTTCTGTTTTCTCTTCATGCTCCTTGCTGAAACAGCTGATGAATGCTTTAGAGGGAAAGGAGGTGAGGAGAGAGAGAGACACTGATGGTGTGCTGGGGGTTCTGCACGGCAGTCGCACACGCTGGCCACGCTGGACGTCCCTCCTGCTGTGGAAGTGGCCTGGGATCTGGGTCCTTGCTCCTCTCCTATGCTCTCGTACTGTTCAGAGTGGGGTGGATTGTGGGGGGAGTGGGGGTCTTCTGTCAATGGTAGATTTGGTTTTCTTAACTACTTTTAGGCAGAAAATGGTTTAAAATAATAAATTTTCCTTCATAAGGCAGACCTCAGCACAGAGGGAGACTACATTTGATTCCCTCCGAATGTCATGCCCTGAATTCAGGGTCTTACCTTCAGCCTCTACTGTGAATACGAGCTTGTCAGCGTGTCCTGATGAAGAGGGTTTAAGAGGTCACAACTCAATGCGCTACTCAATATTTTTTCTTAAAGAAACTGCTGGAAACAATTGCCTTTTTCCAGACTAAGGCGCCTTTCATTGATTAGGAATTTGTGAGGTTATCGCCATCTAGTGACAGAACTAAATGACAAAGCCCGGTGCCGTATTTATCTTGTGTCCTTCGCCACACAGTGGAAATTAAGAGTTGGGACAATTGTTACCCTGCTAAGAATGTGTGTTTCTGAGGCTCTCAGGGGAGGTCTCTCAAGATAGTTTCTTCTTGCTTTTTTAGAAAGGAATATGCAGACACCTTTGAGTACAAGTCGGAGAGTTCTGGGAGTGCGTTTGAAGATGGAGCACGTGATCACAGATCACGAGAATTACTGCTGAAGAGCAGCACGGGGTCCAGCAGTGCTGCGGAAACCTGGCCACAGTCTGCTGGCCCTGTGCTCAGGAACTTAGAACCCTGCCGGCTGCACACTCGTGCCAGGACTGAGCAGCCTCTGACCTTGAGCAGTGACATGGAGGGGCCAGGGGAAGCACAAAGTGTGTTTTATGTTATCGTTGTAGAGTTTAGCAGCATCAGGAGAAAATGCAACATCAAAGAAAGACAGGCGACGTTTCTTCTGGGCCAAGCATGGGCTCTTTCGAAGAGACCCCACCCTGGAAGGGGCCCCAGGTGAGGGAGCCCCCCACATCTGCAGGTGTGTCCTGAGCAGATAAGCAGGTGCATTCTCTGTCATGGGGAGCAGGGAAGAGGTACTGAACAGGCCCCCAGTGAATCAGGACACGGGGCAGGGGCCGCGGAGCATGTTCCTTGCTCCCTACCCCTTACCCATCCCCCACAAGGCCCTACAGAACCAGCCAGCACTGGAGAGGAAGGGCAGGAGAGCAGGCCAGCCCTCCTCTGTGGGTCAGGCCTGGAGAGCTGTTGCAGAACAATGTGCATGTAGTTGGCCTGACTGCACTGTACACTAAAACGTGGTGAGGGTGGCACATTTGTGTTGTATTTTTTTAAACACAATTTAAAACAAAAGCGCACATTGGAATAGGAGGCTGGCTTGTCTTGAGCACTAAAATTGCCTTTGATGCCTGTTGTAGTTCACCTACCTGATCTCAGTTTTCTCATCTGTAAAATGGGTATAAAAAGCTGTGCCTGGTGCACCACAAAGCTAGCGGCATGGATTGAGTCACGATGGGAGGGGATGCCTCTGTCTTTGGAGCAGAGTGCAATTCCAGGTGTGTGCCTGTGCAATTACTCTTTCTGACTCTTCTAGCTGAGGAAGTGCACTCTGGGACTTGTTCTTCGGCTTTTGGTATGTCTGTCTTCTCTGTTAGCCCAGGGATGCCAATTTAGCACAATGTGGCAGACTTTTGGGCCTTGGAGTCTGGAGAAATCTAATTTTAAAAAAATTCTAGTTGAGCGTATGTGTGCATCTAGCTGTGGAATCAAACTCTAGACAAAGGGGATATCAGCCTAACTTCAAGTCAAGAAAAGCCTGAACACTCTGGAAAAACTAAGCAATAGTCTGAATAAGCGGTTCTGCCCAGAGCGCTGTGATGCATCGTTCACTGTTGTGTTCCCTGGGGCTGCTGATGCCATGTCAAATAAATACCCTCGGAAGCTGTATCTGGATTTAGCCCCTTGGAAGCCAGTTACAACCTCAGGGCTCTGAAAGAATTAAGGCCACCAAACTACATGGTCCAGGCTCTGAGATACAGTCTGTATGTTTCTATAATTTTGAAGACCGTAGAAGACAATGATTATAATTCAGCTTTCATCTTTGTTTTTAGAATGTGCAAACTAAGCTAATGATTATAGAGATCCCCATTTTTTTTCCTTTTTCATTGCTTTTTTGTATATCAGTGAAAGCGGTGCTTTCAGACTTTTGTCACCAAAACTAAGTTGAAGTTGACATATATTTAAAGTCAGTAGGCACTGAACCCTTTTAGTTAGATGTGGGTGAATATATGGGATATGGATTTGTGTGTGTGTGTGTGTGTGTGTGTATTTTTTCTTCCATACTGGATGCACTTTGCACGTACGAGTATAACCTCCAAGCAGAAGAGCTTCATGAGAGTGTTTGCAAACGGTGCCCGGTTTATAGCTGCTGGTGTTTATTTCCCCTGCAGGTCACCTTCCTCTCGGGGTGTCCTAGGGAGGGGCTGCTCCTCAGCATACCCCTCAAGATTTCCGGATGGTCCCTTCCTGGGGTTGTGCTTCTGCCTGCATCTCTTTCAATTTCTCCCTCTATTTCTATTCTGCACCTGGATGAACTTCACCCCAAACATTTCTTCATTTTCTAAGTATTACACTTGAAATTACTTAAAATTATAAATGTATTTAGTTCTATGCTTATACGTACGTTTGCTTAAATATATAAATTATCTTGTGAAATTGTCTGGGGACAGAGCAAGGCTGATGGGTGATTTACTTCATTTCAAAACTGTCCCACTTCTAAGGACATAGACGATCCCTCGGGCACTGTGTGTGGTGTGTTCACCGAGTAGGTGGGACCTTTCCCCAGCCTGACGTGGCGCCAGCTGCTTCAGGTGGAAAGATGGACCCAGGTCCTGGGACAGTCTGTGCTCTGCTGTCACGTGGAATACAACTGTCCTGCTTGTGTCGTATTTGAGACAGAATATGCCGTGAACATTTCAGGAGCTGTAATTCCTACTTTTTAATCTCAGTTTTTAGCTTGTTACAACGAAAAACTTTGTAGAGATTTTACCAGTAAAATCATTAGGAAAGATTATGTTTTAAATTGAAACGTTGCTATGTCTGCCCTGAGGGGTTGGTCCAGTGGAAGAATTTAGTTGCTCGTGTGCAGGAAAATATTAAACTGCTCAGTCGACCTGCAAAAACTGTGGTTTTAATTATTTTTAGTAAATTTATTGGTTACTTATTTCTGTTGCCTCAGGACTTTTCTCCTTAAGGCCCAGTAATGGTGTGTGTGGGGTGTGTGTGTATGTGTGTACTTTAATCTGGCTTTTATGTATGAATATGTAGACTTACATGAGAATTTTTATTTAGGTTTCTTTTGCAGCATTAAAAATCATGCTTTTAAAACACAGAGCAGTCGCATGTGATAAAACATGAGAACCATAAGTCTCCCCCAGCAGTCCGACCTCCCCTCCCCAGAGGTAACTAATGCTCATGAGTTCTTTGAAATCCTTCCAAAACGTCTCATGAACACGTGAGCAGAGTGCAGGTACGGACGTGGGTGCAGGCAGGTCACAGCACACACGTGCATGCACGTGGACACCATGCGGCTCTGCTCCTCCACACGAGGAAGGTCGCGCTGTGGAGCAGACCCGTGTGCTCAGGGCCAGTGTTGTTACCCATCTCATGCGTGGAGGGGCCTCGTCTGAAGCACGAGCCTGCCCTCCTCCCTTCCTTTAGTAAATGGCCGTGAGTGTGCTGGCTGTCCTGCCTCCTCCCAGGGCTCGGTGGGTGTGAGCAGGCATCTGCCCTGGGGCACGGGTGGTCCTGGGCGGGGCCTGCACTGCCCCTGGACCTGGACACGAGATGTCCTGGCAGGAGGACAGCAGAGGCAGGGTGCCAGGCTAGGGAGCCCAGCCCAGCGAGGGACAGCGTGTCATCTCTGGGGGAGTGAAGATTCGGTTGACACTCAGGGGTTTGTTGGATGAATGCTGGTTTAGGGGTGGAAGCGGGTTGGGTGTGGGGTGGGGAGAGCATTCTGTGCCATGGAAAATGGCCCGGGCACCGGCTTTGGGGCAGGTCAGAGCACATCACAGGGGAATTCGGGGAGGCTGTGGTGAAGGCCGAGGGGACGGTGGCCTGGGATGAGGCTGGGCAGACACAAAGACCGGGGCTGGGGAAGGGGCCTGGGTTTGATCTTAAGGGCTCTGGGATGTGGGTGATGAGGTGTGTGTGTGTATCGTGACTCAGTTTACCTGGCCCAAGCATCGCTTTGACTGTAGTGTGGGTAATGAACAAGTGCAGGACCCCAGG
Source organism: Cynocephalus volans (assembly GCF_027409185.1). Taxonomy (NCBI): domain Eukaryota; kingdom Metazoa; phylum Chordata; class Mammalia; order Dermoptera; family Cynocephalidae; genus Cynocephalus; species Cynocephalus volans. The sequence goes on along the minus strand of NC_084466.1, from coordinate 2,748,309 downwards.
GGGGTGGGAGTAAGCTGGAGAGCTGGTCAGGAGGGGTGCGCGTGCAGGGGGGACACCCTCTGAACAGGGTGGCGGTGGATCGAAGATGGCAGGCGAGGCGTCGGAGGGGGAGTGGAGGGGGCGGCTGCTTCTGGGGCAGCTGGGTGGCAGGGGCACCGCTCACGAACGGGGGAGCAGCGCACAGCAGCAGGTCTGGAGGTCTCAGTGCTGGGCATGCTGAGCAGGAGGTGCCCGGGAGGGGCGGCCGCATCATCGGGCACAGTGCTGGCATGGTGGCAATGAATGGCCGTGAAGCAGCCGTGGTGAGTGGGCTCCACCTGGAAGAAATGTGGAGGGAGTGAGGCTGGGGGAGGTCAGTGGGCAGGTGGGCTGGGGCCCTGGGGCAGCTGTGGCCATCACAGGGAGGGGGGCTCCTGGGCGGGGGGCATCCCAGAGGTGGGGGCTCCTGAGCGGTGGGGGCGTCCCAGAGACGGGGGCTCCTGGGCGGGGGACATCCCAGAGGTGAGGGGCTCCTGGACAGGGGCGTCCCAGAAGCGGGGGCGTCCCAGGGGCAGGGGGCGTCCCAGAGGCGGGGGTCTCCCAGGCGGGGGGCATCTCAGAGGTGGGGGGTGTCCCAGATGCGGGGGGCTCCTGGGCGGGGGGCGTCCCAGAGGCGGGGAGTGTCCCAGATGCGGGGGGCTCCTGGGCAGGGGTCGTCCCAGAGGCAGGGGGTTCCTGGCCGGGGTCATCCCAGAGGCGGGGGGCTCCTGGGTGTGGGGCATCCCAGAGGCGGGGGGGCTCCTGGGCGGGGGGCGTCCTAGAGGCAGGGGGTGTCCCAGATGCGGGGGGCTCCTGGGCAGGGGGCATCCCAGAGGCAGGGGGCTCCTGGGTGGGGGGCGTCCCAGAGGTAGGGGTCTCCTGGGCTGGGGACATCCCAGAGGTGAGGGGCTCCTGGGCAGGGGGCATCCCAGAGGCAGGGGGCTCCTGGGTGGGGGGCGTCCCAGAGGTAGGGGTCTCCTGGGCTGGGGACATCCCAGAGGTGGGGGCTCCTGGGCGGGGGCCATCCCAGAGGCGGGGGGTGTCCCAGAAATGGGGGGCTCCTGGGCGGGGGGCGTCCCAGAGGCGGGGGGCTCCTGGGCGGGAGGCATCCTAGAGGCAGGGGGCGCCCCAGAGGTGGGGGCTCCTAGGCATTGGATGTCACGGGTTTGGGACACGTTCAGTTGTGACCGAGATGCCAGGCATAGGAAGCCCGAGGGGCCCTTTGGTGTAGACCCTAGGGGGCTGGGCGCAGGGTCGGGTTGGGCCCCTCTGGGCGCAGGTGGAAGCACTGAGTGCGCCTGCACTGTGGGCGACCTCCTTGGCCTGAGTGGGGCACGCAGTGGGGACAGGGGACGGGTCTCTGGGGTGTCCGTCTGTGGGGGACCACGGCTCTGCCCTCGCGTGGGGAGGGGACCCCGCTGCAGAGGCAGCCTCTGGCGCCACCTATGGACCCAGGCGCTCGTGGACCCCGGAGCCTGTGCTGCTGGGCAAGGTGGCCATGGCAGTCCCCTTCCCTGTGGGCTCAGCAGGCAGGGCCGCGCTGAGAACTCCCACTGGGAGGCCCATTCCAGACACCACCCGGCCGCTGCCCGCACCTTCTCTAGGCTGGGTGTGCCTGGCGCAGCGCCCACTGTGCCCTGCCCGGTGGGTCTGTCCACGTATGTAGCCCTGAGTCACTCGATGAAGCTCAGCACGCCGGCCACCTGTGCACCCTGCGGGGTGCAGTGCAGGCTACAGGCTGGGTGGCCCGTCACCCAAGAGATGCACTTTCTCAGGCTCGTGGAAGTGCCGCCTGCGTCCCATGGGGGTCTGTTTTTTCCATCCCCTGAGGCTTTCCTTTCGCCCCCTTTTTAAAAAGCTGCACAGCGCATTCGTAAAGTATTAGACATCACATCTCTCGGGAAGGGCTTCTCGGGAGGAAGGAGTGGTGAGGGCGCTGATGTAGTCCGTCGCCCGCCCTCTCCCGGCCATGCAACAAGCCTGCGGCTTCCATTTCCACGGGTGGACGGTGGAGGGGCCGCCTGAGCTGCTGGGCGGCCGAGGGTCTGGCAGCGGATGCCGCACCAGGGCCTCCCGACTTCTGGCTTGATGTCCTGTTAGAAGCCTCGTCTTCCCTGAGGACTTCGGAGCCACACTGCCTGGGTTCGGATCCCATCTCTCCCACTGGTGTGGCCCCTCTCCCTTTCATGTCTGAAACGAGTATAGAGTGTTTTACGGTTTCTTCAGAGACAGGAGGTTGGGAAGGAATCTCAGAGCTTTGGTCACCAGGACGCCAGGCCACCCGGTTCAGTGCTGCTGTTTTACAGATGAGGAAACTGAACCTGAGAGAGCGCAGGCACCTTTCCACCGTCACACAGACAGCCAGAGGCACAACTGGGTCTACGACATGGGTTTTCTGACTCTCACGTCTTGAAGGGGCCGGGAACCAGGCCACCTCCTTCCAGGCCTGTCCTGACCCCTGAGCCCTAACCCACACCTGGCTATGACAGGTGTACCCGGCCGGGAGACTGGGAGAACTGGCTTCTCTTTCTTATCCCAGTGTTGCCATTTTGAGTGAGTCACTTAACTTCTCCCAGCCTCAGTTTCTCTCTCCTTTAAGTGGGGGTGATAGCAGCCAGGGCCAGTTGTGAGCAGATTTGGGATGGGGTGGCCCATTGTATGAGGACGCTCCTCGGAGAGGCAGGACCCCTGCCCCTGGGGGTTGGTGAAGCACCTTTATCACTGGGAGGTGTCATCTGCAACCCTGGCTCTGCTTTGGGTGGAATTTGGGAATCTGAGGAGATGTCTCTGCCCTCACAGCCTGAACACTCCCTGTCTGTAATAGAAACAGTGGCGGTGACAGTAGCGTCCACTTATTTAAGGTCCCCTCTGTGCCAGCCATGGTATCATGCACCAGCCTTATGTCATTCAATGCTTGTTAAAGCCAACAGCGGAGTAGTCATGATTCATCTTGTTTTAAGCGAGTTGCCCAAGGTCAGGACCAGGACTCTGATGCAGGTGGACTGGCTAAAGCCCATGCTGTGACCCTTGAACTCAGGCCCACGGGCCAAGACCCTTCCATCCACCTGCTTGACTCAGCTTAACTTCCAGATTTCACTCTTTGGCGGTTTTCTTCAACTCCCTTTTTAGAGTTTAGGAGAAGTTTGATTTCACATCTTTGGTGAGAAAATACACATATCTCTTTATGCACAGCCCCCACCTTCACTCAGTCCAGAGTGCATTTCTCGTCCCTTCATCTGGAGACCACATGTAAAACGATAAATACCTGCTCTTAAGAGTATAGGGCTTGAAGTACGTCATCTGAAATACTCAAAAAATGAGCTCTGAATTTTTCTGTTTGAATAGAAATAGTTGCTGAAACAGGAACGCCTCTAAATTTAACAGAACCGAAGGTTTGGATTTATAAGTTAGATCTATTTCTACGGATGGGGCTGTGAACACTCAGCTTCAGGATGCAGCGAGTGGGATTTATTCCTCGCTCGCTCCTGAGCAGCTGTTGACAGCAGGGCGCACGTGAGGAAGTTAGGTCCTGACTCCGCAGGCCACCTGTGGAAGCTCTGGATCCTCCTCTCTCTGGAGCACCTGTTGTGGCACTAGTTAGGCGCCATGCCCGGGAGACCTGAAACGTGTGTCACGTCAATCATTTTCTGGGTTCTGTGGTTCAGACGAGGTACCCCGTTGAGATAGGTGGTCAGAAGCCTGTCATTACCTACCACACTGTTCCCGGACTGTATAAGTGTCAGGTCTGCTGCAAGAAAGCCAGGCGCAGGCGCTGGTCAGTGGTGAATGCCACCGTTGACTGGGAAGGGATGTGAAGCATCCCCACGTCCAGGCTGGATGGAGTAGACAAGGTGTTTGCTACTAACATGCACTGTCCCCGTCTGTTCCCTCCCTCCCACCCAGAACCACTAATTAGTAGTACAGATATTGTATGTGTGTGTGTGTGTGGGGGGGGGATTGTACATGCATCGAATACATCCATGTATGTACCAGATCTTGTCTATCTGTGTATCTACACATCTATGCAAGGGTCAGACCCTTGTCTATCTGGTCAACTACACAAACTTTCACAGACCAGATCTTTGTCTGTCTGTGCGTCTACACAAACATACATGACCAGAACCTGGTCCATCTGTGCATATACACAAACATACACAACCAGACCCTTGTCCATCTGTGCATCTGCACAAACATACACAACCAGACCCTTGTCCATTTGTGCATCTACACAAACAACATACATGACCAGACCCTTGTCTGTCTGTGCATCTGTTTGTTTACACATAGATCAGACCCTTGTCTCTCTCTGTATCTGTCTTTCTATACATGGGCCAGAACTTTGTCCAAGCAATGACCTTTTGGAAGCAGAGTAATACTCAAATATTAACTGACATGTCTGTCATGGAGTCCTGTTCTCTTTGGATTCTGTTTTTCTCCAATCGGTGGCATTACCCTCAGGTGCAGGCTGGCACTGGAACGAGGTTCAGGGGTGCCCAAACTCACAGGGTAAGGAGAGCTCACTCTAAGGGTCCTGCAGGTTCAGGGCCGCCCTTGCGAGCTCCTGAGGGGCTTCTTACATTTTGCTCCCTTGTAGCCTCAGTTTCCTCACCTGGTCTACTGCACCTCAGGTGAGTCCATCCTAGAACACAGAGATCCTTGTTCCTAGGCAAATTTCAAACTGTGGTTGTTGAATTCTAGTGCAGTGGCCATATCTGAAGACTGATACCTAAAGTCATTTGATTTTCAAAAGCAAGAGGATTGAGAGAGAAAAGATTTGGGGAAAATCCTCTAGTCTTCTCTCTTCCTGAGAAAGATCAGAGCCCAACAGATCCAGGTTAGAGCTGACCCCAGAGCTACAGAGATTAGGGAATCCTTGGGTAATTGTGTAGCCCCAACAGAGATCAAGGAAGACTTGTAAGGAAAGATGCCTGGAGGGGATCTGGACAGAGCTTAGGTACAATGGGACCACCAAGGCCCTGGGGTGAGGTTTCGGATCTGTAGAGAATGGTCTGGGCTTCTGAAGAAGACCTCCGCCTGCCTGCAAGAAGCCTGCTCTGGCTTAGTCTGGGAGCGGCGGTGAAGCCAGGGCTGAGGGCCACCTGCTGACCTTGCCTTGGTGCACAGAATTCTGGAGTCCCATGGTGGTGTGGAAGTGCCCGTGGGCCACACACCCAGAAGATTCCAAGACAGGCTGGGAAGGGCACAGGCACTTACCACTGACCTCAGGCAGGGATGAGGCGAGAGCTGTCTGCAGGGGGCATTGGGGCTGGACCACTGGACAATAGGAATTTAACCCAGCAGAGGCCAGCAGAAGATGCAGGCCAGCCTAGAATGGGCTTTGGGCAACTGGAAGGACAATGTGGAATATTCTGGAACCCAGATACCTCCTGGGAGAAGGAGACAAGGTCCAGGGGCCACCTTTGAGTCTGGGGAGGACCATGTGATCTTTAACTGGCGAGATTAAGTTTTCTGTTATTAGAGCAAATGCAGGTCAGTGGATATTGACATGTATAAGTTGTTTTTCCGTTATAAAGAAACAAAATCAGTGCATTTCCAAACATCTCTGAGGGTGTAGCTGTGATATTTGTTATACCTACTATACTTAGCAAGGAGGTTGGGCAAATGATTTTTCTACCTGCTCCTTGCTGTTTGCAGGTATAAGAAACATGAAAAACAAATGGTCAGGCTCCCTCAGCTGTTCAGAATCTTGCCAAGCATGACTTAGCGTGTCTGTCGTAAATACGTTAACTGCACATGAGTGTTCAGGTGTTCCTTGGTCATCTGATTTAAGTATAAAGGACAAATGGCTCTGATCCACAGGTCCCCTGGGATGGCCCTGGGATGCCACCAGAGGGCCGCTGGGGCCACTAAGGCTGCTGCAGGCTGCTGCTGCTGAGGAGGCTGGGAGGCTGAAGGCTGAGCTTGTGTCTGAACAAAGCATGTCAACCTTACCAGTGGCTCCCAGGATCTTTTTCCCAGCTCATGACTTGCATGTGAGGGGACTGTCACCCAGCTTGACAGTAGGGTTGTTCGGTGTATGGATCCTACTGTTCACTCCAAAATCAGGTCTTGGGCAATGCTGAGATGCAGACTGTGGCTGGAGGCTCATCTAGGATGGCCTGTGGCTGTGGATTGATTTTCTGGTGAACTTCTCCTGCGGGCAGTGAGCTCCCGAAGGGGGGGCCCTGGCCTCCTGGGAAGAAGCCACTGGGCAGAGGAAGGCCCAGAGTGAGGGATGAGGCCTGGGGGGCGGGGAGGAGGAGGCCTGGCTAGTGGGGACCAGCATCAGGGTGGACCAGGGGGCTGAGAAGGGCTGGAAGAGTCATGCGGGGAGGGTGGTGGGGCAGGCGGGCACATTCCCCAAGAGCCATTTATGCGGAGATGACTTTCACCCCCGAAAAACACTAATGCCAGTGTCTACACTTGTGCTGAGAATGTCGGGCAGTGGTGCTGGCTCCACGGGAGCCCACGGGCAGACTCGCCGTGGCCACTGCTGCAGCATGAGGGCGCTGCCTGGACTCAGGTGGGAGACGGGGTGGGAGGTGGTTGCTGCAGAGAGGTTTCGTCTGCTTTACAACTCTGGGAAACCAAAGAGAAGTTCTAAGTGTCGAGCCCCACGGTGGTCAGGTGTGCGGCAGGAAAGACACCTGGTAAAGTGTCCCTCTGCTTGTCACAGTGAGAATGGGGCAGGGGGCAGGATGGAGAGAGGCCAGTGGTGGCTGTCACAGCGCCGCAGGTTCTGTTTATATTTATAGGTCTTGGTTTTTCATTCGGTCTGATATAAACTGCATGTCCTCACTGCAGACAATTTGGAAAAAATGTTAATGTAGAAAGTGCCTGGTGACAGTGGTCACCTGCAGTCATGCTCGCCAGACACATGCTCACGTTCAGTCCATTTTCCTTGCATGTCTCTGTCTGGATGTGTGTGGATGGCCGCGTTCACACCCATGCCCCTTGTACTGTCCCACTTCTCAATTACAAAGTGAATCTTTCACTTTGGACTAGAAATCCAACTTTTTAGCCTTTTGCCCACCAAGACCTAGTCTTAATTTATTAAAGAGAGATTCTAATCGGTGGGTGTAGACTTTCTCCTGTACTAAAGCCTGGGCATCTTTTAAAAGCGTATCACCAATAAGCTACTGGTGCATGGAAATTACTTACAATCATGCAAATCCTGTGTCTTACCATCGCCGGCGTGTGGGGCAAGAGAAGAGGGCAGCCAGGCATCTGGCCCGAGGCCTCCCAGACCTCTGTTTACATGCTCCGTCAATTCACACTTGGGCCGCAAGGGCACCTGTGTTTGTTCCTGTGACTTTGCAGAGTGGCTGGTCAGTGACACAGTCCTGTTAGGGAAACAGGCTCTGGGGAAGTCCCCATCCCAGGCAGTGGAGTTTTCCAAGTGCGTTGGTTGTTGTTGATGGGAACAATCCGTTGACTGCATTATGTGTGTGGTGGCTGGCCAGAGCCTTACCTACATTGCACTGTCTTGGCTTTGGGATGTGGGACCCTGGAGAATAAGGACAGACTCCAGCTTCAGTCCACACTCCTAGCTCCGTCAGAGAAACAGGACCTCGCTGCCATAGGAGTCAGCACCTCACAGCCGGGCATTTCGTTCTCTGGCTTCCTTTTTATTCTAGAGTTGAAATCTGTGATGTGGGCAGATTAAATCCCTGGATTCGATTTTTCCGAAGGATGAGGTTTCTCAGATTGCCACCAGATGTCAGTAAAGTCCCTCTGAAAATAAATGTACACCTGGGAAGGTTGATCATGAGAAGGGAGTCAAGTCTAGAATCCGGCACTTAGCTGAGGTGAGGGGCAAGGCTGCGGTTCCGTGTTCTTGTCTCCTGCCGACTTGTCCACTGGGCCCCTGGGCGGGCCTGCAGCCTTGTGGCTGCAGTTCTCAGTGGGCACAGCTGCCTGCACAGGAAGCCACAGCGATGTGGCATCCAGTGGGGAGCACTTCCAGGGATTTAGGAAAGCACGGCCCCTGCCCAGGCGCTCCCACCAGTGCTTAAGAGCCTCTGTTTCCACGAGCGCCTTAGCCACTGAGTGCGAGATTTACCACTGGCAGAGGCAAGGCTCTGCAGAGCTTGTTCAGCATGGTCCTGCCCTGGGGTGGTGACATGTAATGTGAGTGTAGAAGTTACATGGAAGCCACACCAGGGACCCTGTGGGGGTCGCTCTGCACAAGATGGAGAGGCCAGGGGGCAGGAGGGATTGGTGCTGATGGAGGGGGCAGGTGGTCCGATGGTCACAGCTCCTACAATTCCTGCATTTGCCACTTTGCCTTAGGGATAGTGACTGACTCTGGAATGCTGTTTATTGCTCATGAAACATCTTCACACGCCTACTTCCACTTGCTGCTCAGATGCGTGTGGAAGGCACTGACTCCTTGACCTTTTGTGATCTTATTTACAGGGTTGACACTGATTCTAGAAGCTCCAGCCTGGGCTGGAGGAAGGCCGGCTGTGCGGGCCCTGGGCTGGGGAGGGCACAGTGAGGACCGCACTGGCTTTGCTGCAGCATGAGCTGGGCTTAGATCTCAGTGCCACTCATTATCAGTTGATCTCCTTGGCAAGTTTCTCGATTTTTCCACCTCATTTTGGCATCTCTAAAATGGCAACAATAATGCCTCTGATGTTTTCAAGGTTAAGCCAGATCATGCAGTTATCCAAGCAGAACATCACAATGAGCTTGAGCAGAAGTGTGAGGAAGAGGAATTGCACATCTAGAGTGAGAGCCCAAGAAAGGGAAACACGAGCCGTGGGCCTGTGATGGGCTCGCCTGCAGACCACGGGTCCCTTCGGTTATAGCAAAAACTCCATTAATGTTTTCTTTCCTTCCCCTTGGTTATTATAAGGCATTCCTCTGAGACAAGACTAGATCTTCTCTTCCAGTTTCTGTGAGGTTTAAGATTCTCACTTGTGGGGTCTTGGGCTTCCAGCCCCTGCTGTGCATACGAATGACATCAAACCATCTTGCTGGATGCCTGGTCTCTGGAGTTCAAAGGCACCCTGGGGTGTCTGGGCCGGGCTGAATGGCCTTGAGGACTGCTGTGCTGGGCCTGAGTCCTTGACACGCCTGGCTAAAAGGGGGCCACATCCCTTATGAAAGGGCTGCAGGAAGAAGCTGGAAATCAGCTTGTCAGGGCAACCACACAGGCACTAAGACTTCCTGACGTTTAACTGGAAGATGCGCAGAGGCAGCTGATGTGCTGACTGCCTTCATTTCGGAGAAGTTAAGGAGTCCTGGGTAACACAGTGGCTTCCACGTCTTCTCTGAAGTCTTCTATTTCCTGATGCGGGGACTGCCCCTCTGAAGGTCCACAGGGAAATGCAAAGAACTGTAGATTTAAAAACTTGAAAGTGCATGAGAAACTATAACTCAAAAACCTCTGCATCTACCACATAATGTACTAGAGAACCAGAGAACTATCCCTTTCCCAAACACTTAGAAACAGTGCATGAAATATAACAAACATTTTAAATGGATGGTTCAATTCATAAGAAATAAGAGAAATCTCCAGGGGCTCAGAAACAAGAAGGAACTGGACATGGGAGTGGTCTGTGAACAGTGGCTCTCTTGGCCGCCCGGGTGGGGTGGGGTGGTGTGGCACTGCTGGTCCCATGCCCTCCGTAACTTAGAGACCCATGTTTGACACCCCCCAGACGAACAAGTGATCGGCCTGCACGAGAGGGGATGTTGAGCGTGATGTTACTATTTCTGCCCACCTGAGGCCAGGACCCTTGCTAATAGCAATGTTCTTGGTAAAAGCGCATTCTAGAGACGACCACCCAGGGGCACAAGCTGGCAATGAAGCGGGGCCCTGGGAGAGAGTGACGTGAGGACGTCAGCCCCAGGTCTGCTGCCATGTGGCTTGGGCTCCCGTGGCAGCAGAGCCAGGCTGGCTGAGAGAGCTGCACACGCAGGGGCACCCGGAGCATGGGGTCCAGGCCCTGCACTTGTCTGCAGGTCGGGCCTCGCCACCTCCTGTAGGTCACACCCTGCTGAGATGGACTCAGATCCCAGCCACGAAACCTGAGAGGGGCACCTCTCCCAGACTGGGAGGCCGAGATACGTCCACAGGAGGATGCGGGAGGTCCTTTTAGCAGATTCCACAGGAGGAAGCCAAAAGCAGCCGATGAGAAGGCGCCACGGAAAAGAGCAGGGAGAACGAGGAAGACCAAGCGGACTCACAGACACGAGCGCCAGCCTTCAGAGGAACACGGGTGCATGGCTGAGAGTTCACCGAGCCCAGCGGGCACTGCTCACGGGGAAGCTGGCTCTGTTGGGACGGGGACAGTGACAGCAGCTGGTGGGAGCTGGCCTGTGGTGTCCCAGTCCTGTGCTCCTCATGCCACACAAGGCTTCAGAGTGCCCGTGGGGCCAAGGCAGGCGGAGCCACACCTGGCCCACTTCCCGCTGCCAGCTGCAGGCGTCCCCTTGGGCTGTCACAGGACGAGCTGAGCACGGCCTTCGAGCTGCAGCTTCCTGCCTGTGAAGCAGGGGTGCAGCCTTGCTCCCGGGGGAGTGGAAGTGCCTAGACGTCTGTGGAAGTGCCTAGAAAACTCCAGAGCACCCCTCAGAGGCTAACCTCGGGCCTCTGCACAGGTGCCCATGCTCCAGTGCTTTCCACAGGGAGACTGGAGCCATGGGTTAATGAGGGGATTTACATGCATTTTGGAAAAGATAATTTGTTTTGATCCATCACTTCTATGGAATTTTCATGAAACAGTACAATAACCCGTGAGCAGAGGCCACCGGTGCCTAAGGTCAAGAGAGGAGAAGGAACTGAGGCTGCGCTCCCTGGCACGTCTGCCCGCCTCCTTCCGCGGTGTAGTCTTTTTCTCTCATCCCGGGGGTGCATGAGTGAATTTCACTCCCACTCACTTCGGCTCCCCACTCCCAACCTCAGCCTTTTACAGCATTATTTTTGAGACTCAACTGTAGGGAAGAAGCTTTCTCTGAAAACACCTTTAGATCAGAATGGGACCGACAGGGAGATGAGCCAGTTTGTCTGTTTTCCAGCTCAGGCAGCGGGTGGTGGGTGTAGGAGAGGCTCCTGGGAGGGGACAGAGAGGGACTGTGTGAACTCCACTCTGGGAGGAAGGGGCCGGCTCCGCACACAGACTGCTGCATGCGGCCGATCAGCTGCTGGGAGGGTGCACGTGTCCCCTGATGGGTGCTGCTCTGCAGACGCGTGAGCGACGGGGGTCTGTAAACACAGGAGAGAGGGCCAGGCTGGCTCATTGTAATCAGGATCAGGAGGCCCTTCGCAGCTGAGCAAACACCCAGGAGGGACATTGTCGGCACTGAAACCCCCAGGAGGAACCAGGGTAAATACAACGGCCAGCTATTAAAATATGAGGTCACATAATAATCTAGAATTACTCTGCCGCGTACCTGAATGGCATGTGGAAATGGAGAAGGTGATTGTTGGTAGCAACGTTCTCAGGTTGCTTTGAAACCTTTGTCCGCATAGGGTTTCAGGCACAGACCTGAAAACAGATTAGAATCTGTAGTAGTGGGACAGAGTGGCGACACATTCTATTTTATTACCATCTTCCAGGCAGTGGTTTTATACCAGCCTCAAGTAGAAAAAGACTATAGAGAGAGATTTTCCAAGTGACCACGCTCTGGGACGTCCATTTCCTCAGGTCATAATCAAACCTTGTGCATTTTAAGCCCTGACTCCCGTGCTACAATCAGCATGATGGGAGCACGTACATGAAGAACTGTCCTACATTTTTCTTTTATTTAGATGTGTGGAAATTTAAGTACCATAAAATGCTTATCGTAAACCTGGACTTTTCTAAAAACCTGAAACATCCTTTCTAAAATCTTGCACACCTTTATCATTTCGTCGGGGTCATCAAATGTTATAGAAAGTTTAAAATATTTTGAATCATCAGAAACCTTTAGTATTTTGTTTCCTGTAACACGTTACATGTGACCTTGTAACACGTTGGCTGGGAGCACAGTCGCTGGCTATGAGGTTACGAATCCTAATTGGGCTTAGGTGGTCCCTGTTGTGTGGTGGTGGTTCCTGTGCTGGAAATGGTCCCCACGGGGAGCCACGAGGGCGGGGAGCATCTCTACCACCCACTGGGTGACCAGGGGCAAATTTCACAACTGCCATGGACTCACTTTCCTCATCAGTAAAAAGAGGTGCTGTCACCCATGCCAGGGCATTTAGGAGAATTAAATGAGACACTGTGGGAGAGCTGCCGACCAAGCAAACCTCACAGTCGTGCAGCAAATGTTAGCAGTTAATTAGTAATGCACTGGCATTAGGAGACCTCAAGATTTGGGATCTGGACTCAGACTCCTGGGTTATCACTGCCCAGTGTGTATCAGGGCAGGGAGGAGGCTGCTCCAGATTTGGGAGGACACGAACCCTTATATCCTCTTTAAGGGTTATATTTAAGGGTTATATTATACTTATATCCTCACTTCATCACAATGAGGGATAGAAACGGGCATTAAACTTTTAAGGGAAAGGCCAGCGTGACGATTTAGAGATTGCCATCGACGTTGCCATAATCCAACCATAATCCAACGTCTGACTCACGAGCGCGCTGGCCTTTCTCTATGGAGATGCGGTCCTGGAGCCCCGGGCTGTGCGGCAGGGCCGGGCTGCACACGTGCAGGTCACGTACCTTCTCTAAGCCCATTAGGGGGTGGGGCTCGTGCCCCCATCTTCGTGACAGAGGAAGGGGCAGGCATGCAGTCTGTGTCCTCACTGAGTGCATGGCCAGGCAAGCTTGACGGGCGGCTCCTGGGGCCAGGCTCAGCCCATTTGCTCCTCCTTGTAGCACGGGCCAGGCTGAGACCCCGCCAGGTGCACTCTGGACTGTGACAGCACCACCTTCCCCTCCAGAAGCTGCGAGGGAGGAAGCCCAGTTCATGGGTGGAGGGTTAGGGAAGGAGGTGGTCCTCGGTGAGGATGGCAGAGACGGCCGGGATGAACCAGAGAAGGCCACAGGGTCTGTGTTCAGGGAGTGTTATAAGTTGAATTGTGTCCCCCAAAAGATGACGCCCTGACCCCAGTTCTTGTGCATGTGACCTTATTTAGAAATAGGGTCTTTGTGGATAAGGCCGTTCGGGTGGGCCCTAATCCACGATGACAGATGTCCTCAGAAGGAGGGGAAATTTGGACACAGAGACCAAAATGCACAGAGGGAAGATGAGGAATGCCCGAGGCCCTCAGGAGCCAGGGGAGAGCCATTGATCAGATCCCCTCACAGCCCCCGGGAGGAACCCACCCACCTTGATTTTGAGCTTCCAGGCTCCAGAACTGTGAGAGGACACGTCTCTGTCGTGTTAAGCCACCCAGGTGTTGGTACTTTGTTATGGCCGTCGTGGACATGAACTGGACTTGCCCAGCAGCTCAGCCTCCTGCAATCCCTTAGGGAAGACTTCCTGTCCTGCATGCAGAGTGTCCCGTGTGTAGCAGGGGCTCCGCATGAAAGACTCCAGTGACTCACCACAGAACTGGGCCACTTGAGGGCAACGTGTCACTGGTGAAGAAATGACTCGTGAGATATTGTACGTTCTTTTTTCCGTACCAAGTCTTAAAATCTGGCATGTGTTTTACACGTACAGCACATCTCAACTTGAACTGGCCGCATGGCACGTGCTCCATAGCCGCCTGGGCTAGTGGCACCGTGTGGACGCGCAGCTCTGGAGCGCCCACTGCTAATGTGTCCATGACGGCAGCGTTCTCCGTCCAGGGAAGTCCCACCGTGACTAATCACTCCCCCTGTAGACATGCTTTGTACGTTGACTGTGGACACGTGTCTTGTGCACATTTCTGTGTGAGGCTCCGTGGTGGCCACGGGGAGGTAATAAACCTAACTTCTGCTCCGGGGGTGTAGGATTTGGTTGAAAATGACACATCTGTCGTATGTGTTAAAAGCTGGAAGGGTTTAAGTAAAGAAGGAAGGGTTTACTTCTGCTCCCAAATCTGCATGTCAGAGTAGAAGAGGCTCCAGGAGTGCAGAAGGATGTGCACTCTCTTGCTCAGGGTCTGTTGGGAGGAGCTGACCAGCCACTACTTCCGTGGTCCTTGGGCAGCAGCTCAGATCAGGGTCATCCCGAGGGGACACCGTGGGTCTGTGCCCATGCTTGGTACAAGTGGCCTTGCTCTCTGCTGCAGCTTAGGTTTGGGAAAGGAAACTGTTTGGGAGACACTCTTTACTTCCTCCAGACTTGAGACCAGGAGGGTGGCGATCAAAATGGGCATTCGGTGCCCAGGAGTGAGTGCCAGGAAGGGAAGGCGCCCAGGAAACATCATGAGCGAATACACTTGACTGAGAGCACCTGCTCTGGCCGTGGACGCACAGGGACCACTAGGACTGTGAACGCTTTGTCCTTTCCTCCAGCAGCTCAGCAGGAAGCTCCAGCTTCTCCACTGTGGCCAACGTCTCCCTGCACAAACCTGAACTCTGCTGCACAGCCCCCACCGCGTTGCTCGGCGTTGCTTTTCCAGTACCTGCTGAGAACGGCAGCCCCTGTGCCCTTCCCTCAGTCCGGGCACGCCTTCGATGTTGTGGTTGTGATTGTTGTTTTGAAACCCTGCTTTGCACTGTCCAGGGATGCAAACCCAGCTTTTGTGTCCCCGAGTAAGCTCGCCCCGTCCCTGGGCACACGCTGCTGAGTGGGCGTCCTGGCTGGCTGCAGAGCTATTCAGGGCCGCAGAGTGGACCAGGCTGTTTGCCATGAGGAGCCCGACGGGGCTAATGGGGGTATTTTTTTCCCCTGGGCTATTATCCCATCGGATTACCACCTGCCTTTTTACCATGCTGTGGGCTATTTACATGGCCAGCTGATAAGTGATAGGTAAGCTTGTTAATTGAATTCTTGGGGGAAAAAACAACTTTCCACAAATCTCAATTTGGGAGGGATGGACCACACATATGGTCACTAAGTACTTCTTTTCTGTTTTTGAATCCAGTGGGGAAAGAGATGGAGGCATGTTCATGGGTTCCCAGCCTCAGCATAAACCCAGCCAACAAAGGAGAGGGCAGGGGCCCACCTGGTCAGAGCATTTCCAGGAGCGAGTGCGTGCAGCCTCCCGCAGTGCACGTGGTCCGAAGCTGGCTGAGGCGCTGCACCGTGAGCTGTGTACGAATTCATTTTCCTATCTGAGTGTTTCTGAATTTGTTCATTACATATTTTTGAGGGCCCGTTGTGTGCTTGGTCATACTTACTTTGTGATTGTGTTAAAGTTTAATTCTTTTTGTAAGTCAAATGATAATTTAACTTTGGGAATTCATTACTTACAAAAGGAACCAGTAATAGTTCATTTTGTGTAAGGAATACTTGTCTCCCACTTTGGTTTCAAAGCTTGGAATTTTAACCGGTTGGGTGTTCATTTCAACATCACCTCCTCCTCATGCCCATGGACATTCTACCACAAGGCCTTATTTTCAGAACGCAACAATTCTATACGAATGGGACAAGCTCAAGCGTTGTGGACAATAGAGTCAGGGGACAAGCAGGCTTTCGTAGGAACCCCCTCCTCTACGTGGCTCATCGGCAGTTAAGCTGTTTGAGATGCGGGTTTGACAGGGGCCGCCTGAAACGTGGCGGATAATGAGCGTGAGATGCTTGGTTTCCGCATTTCCTAACCGCTTCGTGTGGAAATTAGCAAATGCACTATCACAGGAAAGTGGCTTTGTGAACTTGATCTTCGTTCTTTCTACAGCCCTGTGCCCAAAAGGTGACTGGGGAAGAGAGCGTGCTAAAGAGTCCTGTTTTAAAGCAGTCTGGTGGGCTTCCAATCTGTTTGTCCTGCTGCCTGGAGCAAGTGCGGGGACCAAGGCGGGGTGGAGGCAGAACCAAGCTCGGAAGAGGGGACCCACGCCGCCTGCCTGCACTCACTGTGGGGAGCCTGGTGTATGAAGTGGGGGTGCTCGCTCTGTGCTGGAGCAGCTCATACTCCACCAGCAGGTGGAGATCAGAGGAGTGACTTGCTGTTGACCCCAGAGCCTGGGAGGTGGCCCAGGCGCACCGTGCGGGGGCAGGGAGGGTGAGGAGGGAGGGTCAGCTCCCAGGTGCTCCTTGGAGGCAGCCCTTCAGGTGGCTGGGGCATCAAGGACACCCGTTTTATGTTACAGGGACTCGAGTTTGACAGGTAACAGAGCCCTGTTGGCACAAAAAAAGTGGCTACTACTTTTATTTGATCCACCACCAAGTTTTGTTAATTAAAAAAACAAAACAAAACATGTCCTAGGTTTGACCTACGTCCTCCAAGTCCTCACTGACTTCTTTTGGGAATCGCTGCAGTGGTTTTCTGGCTGGTCTCTCTGCTTCTCTCTGGCCTTTCTTGTGCAGTTACTGAGAACGACGTCCCCGCTCAGGCCTCCTTGCTCAGGCACTGGCAGGGGCTCACCAGCCCGGGGAACTAAGTCCAAACCCTGCAGCCTGGTGAATAGCCTGCTCTTCCAGAAGCTGCATCTGCACACTCCGGGCTCACGTGAACGCTGAGCATCACCCGCCTGGCCTCCTCCTGGCCCCTGGGCTTACGGCATCCGCTAGGGCCTTCCTGCCTTCTCCCCACCTGCTGCCACCAGTCTAGGTCTCCACGTCTGTACCCATCCTTCACATCTCAGTCCCAGGCCCACCTCTGCTGGGAAACCTTCTCTGCTTCCTAACTGGCCACAGCTGGGATCTGAACCCCGACTGTGCCAGTTACTTGTGGAGCGGCCTTGGACCTGCCACTGGATTCTGTAAAACTCAGCTGCTTCACCAGTAAGACAGGGCATCGGTAGCTATCAGGGAGCTCTTGCAAGAGTTAAGTGAAATGACACACATAGCAGTTAAAGTTTAGTGAGCATCTGCTAAGTGCCAGGCACTACTCTTGGTGTTGGGGACACAGCAATGGGCAGATGACACCGATCACAGGAGCAGTGTGATGCTACAATGTGCCATTTTTGTAATAAAAAACGGGATTTTTATTACCACCTGGCTCCTCTCCCCACACCATGCCTGCTCTCCAGCCACTGGGCCTGCACTAAGGGACCAGTTCCCCTGAAACTAGAGGGGCCACTGAGCCAGCCCTGAAACCTAGGGAGGGCCTCTCATGTACGGAAGGCAATTTCACTAGGAAAGGTGACGTCTCGAGGAACTGTCCCGCATCGTCAGTCCTGCTTTCTGCAGCGTCCACTTTAGTTAGAGGTGCATTACACACGAGCGGAAGGCTAGCATCGCAGTGACAGTGTCAGTGGGTAGTGTGTGTGTGGGTCCTGCGTGGGGATTTGTTGGTGAGAGAATAACCTAGTCATCAACTGGCCCATTTTTTGAACATAGTGTAGTGCTTAATAAAAAGGATTATCGTGTGTTACATGTGTTACAGAGCCCAGAGCTCTTATATATGCACAGAATAAAAATTAAATGTATAATAAATTAGGAAGTTAGAGACAAAGAATTCTGAGTGCATGTTTGCCTGTCTAAGTTTTGTAGCACAGTGGGTTTTGAACCTTTTTGTACAATTACACACTTAAAAGAAGGGGCCTAAGTATGTAATTTGCCTTCTACTTCCTTCCCTTCCTCTCTCTCACTCCCCTTTTTACTCTTTCTCTTTTATTGAGTTCTTGCTATGGGGGAAATACACTTCGTTTGAACTTCTTGAATTCTATGTGCCCAACTCTTCAAATTATGCAATATACATTTTTCTTTATATTTAATTTCAGTGACAGCCAAATTACATGTCCTTAATTGAATTAACACAAATTAGACCTGAAAGGAGTTGAGGAATGAAAATTTGGGATGTTTCTTGAAAGCTTTCTTATTGCTGAGGCATACTGAAAAAAGTCTCTCTTCCTTAGGAATGACACCAATTAAAGACATATTAGAGTTAATACCGGCAACGTCTTCCCATAGCGGAGGTGATTCATAACCGCTTCTGATCCTATTATTTCAAAACTCGAATGTCAAGCATTTAAAACTAGGGCTGGTTTCAGGGATGAGGCTGGATCTGGGGAGACTAACCGCTCCTGTTAGCAGCTCCCTGGGGGCCGTGGTGATCTGGGAGTGACCGTTTCTTGAGATCAAGCTCCTTGGTAATGGTGCAGGAATTAAAAGGCAGAGACACGTTTCATACACTCACAGAGTTTCAGGGTTGGATGGGTCTTGAGGGACATCTGGCTCAGATCCCACCCCCATCGCAGCCCCCCGCTGAAGCTCTTGGTCCTGTTTGAAAATGGCTGTTTGAGCCTCCACGATGGTGTATTTCCTCCCCCTCCTGAGAGAGCTGAGGTCGCCCTTCAGCAGCTGGGTCTGTACGAGGATGATGTGTTAGGTGAAGCAGGGGTCCACCTGCCTGTAGCCCCCACCTGCTGGTCTTGGCCCCACCCCAGAAGCACTGCATCCTGTTTTTACGTCAGCATGTCTTCGATCATTTGAAGGCAGCCACGCTACCATTTCAAGTCTTCTTTAGGCTACAAACTCCCCATCCTTTTAACTGTCTCTCTTGTGTTATGGATTCGTGTCCCTTCTCCAGCCTGGTCCAGCTTCTAACTTTAGGGGACACAGATGGCTTCTCGAAGGTGCTGGTGTGCAAGTGGGGTCCCTGGGACCTCTTAGAAATGCAGATTATCTGGCCCCACCCCAGAATTACTGAACCTGAGACGGGGGTGGGTGCCCAGTGATCTGTGTTTTAACAAGCTTTCCAGACGCTTCTGATGCATGCTGAAGCTCAATGACCACTGGCCTAGTTCCTCACTGGTCCCATTTGAATGTGTTACTAGGAGACAGAAGTATTGTCCCCTGGCCGGGTGCTGGGTGGGGACTCAGGAGGCTCCTCCTTGGCCTGCAGCAGGCTCTTTCCTCGCCTTAGTGCTGAGTGGCTCTCACTATCTGTGGTGACTGTGGAAATGCCTGGGCGTGCCCTGGTCACCTCCAGGGCTGACCTTGGGTGGGCTTCCCGTAGCCATGGGCTTCTGCTGACAGCAACTGCTGTAGGATGGGCCAGAGTCCCTGAGCTGCTCTTTCCCAAAGCACAGAGGGGCGGGCATCTGTCCTGTGGTCGGCCACCCCATCCGCATTGGCCCTCAGCTGGCCACAGGAGCACCTGAACCCCTACCCCAGCAGCTGTCTGGAAGGGGACATGCTGCCGGTCATGGGTGACTTGGTTTCAAGAGCAAAGGAGCTCTGGGTGTGTTTCTCCTGCCATGCAGGCCATGCAGTGTGGGAGACACGGTCATGCCTTAGTCCCTTCCCTGAGCATCAAGAGGGGGAAGAGGCCATTGCCCACTGCTGTAGTGGCTGTTCTTTCTGCATTTCTGACCTACTGGGGCAGCCAAAAAGTAGCTCTGTGAACATGTATGCAGTGGTGTCAGCTGGCAGCCGGGGTGACCTTTGTGGGGCACGAGAGCGGCACTGGACACCCCCGCTCCTGGTTCCTCACGCCTCCCCCAGGTGACCCGTGAAGGAGGCTGGAGGACGGAGGGGAGTCTGCGGGCCCAGCACAGGGCACCTTCCCAGGGGCTGAGCTCCCGCCCCACCACCCGCCTCTGGACCGCAGGCTGCTCCTTACCCAGAGAAGGTCCTGGAAATGGGCGAGGTGTGGCAGTCAGAGCGAGCAGCAGGGGTGCTTGGTGCGTCAGGGGGACAGAATGGAACAACAGGACTGCTTCCCCTGGGGAAAACTTGTGTGTCTTCCGTATGGAAAGGCCATTTTTATTACTTATCTCAGGACAAGGGCTCCATGAGGCTTGCTCCCAGCTATAAAGAGCTGCTGTGGATATTTATTGGTGAGGCCTCCATAGGCTGGAATTACTGCTCAGCTCTTTCAGGAAACTCTTTTTTTTTGTTTGGAGGGGGCAAAGACTGGATGGTGCTGCCAGCGAGCAGCATATGACATGGTTTGGCAGGAAAAAGCTTTAGACAGTGGGCCTCGTGCTTGAGATTTGGTAAAAGGATCGATCTTATGTTAGACCTTCTCACCACACACACAAAGGTAACTCCGCAGAGGTGCGAGGCATGTCGATTAGCTGCAGAGGTGCGAGGCATGTCGATTAGCTGCAGAGGTGCGAGGCATGTCGATTAGCTGCAGAGGTGCGAGGCATGTCGATTAGCTGGAATGTGGTGATCATCTCATGTGTGTCCTTACAACAAAATGGGTCGTGCGCCTTAAATATGTGGTTTTTATACGTCAGTGATATCTCAATAACGCTACTAAAAAAAAGGGAGAGTCTGAGGGTTTGAGAGGGTTGGGGTGGGGAGTTGTTTCATCTGAGAAGAGCAGGCCAATGGCCCAATGGCTTGACACAGAGGGACAGGGCGAGACCTGAGCTTGAGATTGAGCAGTTCCTGGAGGGTGTGGCCAGGGACACCCTTACCCCCTGCAGATGTGACAGGGAGTTCCCATAAAACTACATATAAATAAGGGAACCAAAGTCTATAACAAAAGCGAAAATAAAATTTCCATCTTTCCTCTTATTCTCCAGAAGATGCATTTGGTAAGGGGTCTCTTGTGCATCAGAAGTCACCACAGCAAGTGACAGTTTTTCAGCTGTTCCTTGACCCCCAGGTGCGCTGTGGCCTGGGGACAGTTTCATCCACAGGGACGGTAAGGAGACAAAACCGTCGCTGCTGAATGAATACTGTGGCGGTGGTGGCCCATCTATTACACAGGGACTGTGAACACCCTTGACAAGCGTCATCGTGAAGGTGTCACTCTGATCCGCAGAGGCACGTGTTTGGCCGTTCACTAAAATGTGAGGCCGGCAGCCGTGGACCCGGGTTCGGGGTGGTGTCAGGATGCACTTCCTTCATGCTGTGCCCACCGGGAGGGAGCCCCCACGCCTTCTGCCTCTAGGGACACACACACGCCCCTGCACGTGGCTCTCGGGTTTCTTCTTTGGAGAGCCTTCCTCGCCGTCTTCTCCCTTCCCTTGGCCAGGCAGCACCCCTCGCTGCCAACCTATCCCTGGGGAAAGGCTGGGACGCAGCTCTGCGGGGCCTGCTGCCCGAGCCGCAGGAGCCTGGGCTTGGCCTGTGCGCAGCAGGTGTGCGTGGCAGGTGCGTGCGGCAGGTGCGCCCGCAGGTGTCCTCTGCAGGTGCGCAGGTGCGGTCGCTCCTCCCTGCGGTGGCGTCAGGCCTCGGGCTCTCCGGCTCCCCGAGCGCTTTGCAAACGCAGGAAGCCTTCCCCAGAAAGGGGGCTGCGAGGAGGCCCAGGGGCGTTGGGGAGACGAGGCCCTGCGCCTGCGAGAGGCGGCTCCACGCCCGACCGTGCAGGGCAGCGGTGTGGGGACGATTTTTCATCCCTCGGAAGGACTGTCAGAACTCGCTGTCCTTGGAGAGTGTCTTTCTCACTGCCGTGGGTGAGATAAACTTCCCTGAACGTTACTGGCTAAGCTGCCAATTCCACATTTGCATTTAGCAGTTTACTTACAAATTAAATGCATTGCCAGCATGCTCTATTTTGGTTTGGGAAGGTAAATTGTAGTAATTATATTGGGACACGGAAATGCATACTTAAATTTGAGGGAAATCACATTGCCAGGGCTAGAATCTTTCATTTAGGGACGATTTGGCCTGTGTGTCACACCAAAGGAGGTGTATTTGCAAACGGGCACTCTTGGTCTCAAGATGAACACGCCAAAATTAACCGGCACGTTGTTGGTAGGAAGTCTTCCTGGAGCATCTGAAGGGTCGGGGGGGAACGGTGAAACCATGATTAGACACTGGAAACCTTAGAAGGTTCTCCAGCTCTTGCTGGGGAAGCCGTCGCAGGGAGGGCCACGTCTGTGCAGAGGGATGTGTGAGCTGGTGCAGTGCTGCACCCTCTGCATCCCTCCAAGTCCATACCAGGACAAAGAGGCCCTGGCCCGGCTTTGTCTGGCAGAGTTCGATAAATGTGCTTTCCTGGGAGAAGAAAGTGTAGCTCCCAGTTTTGAGGCCTTGATATATACAGATATTAAAGTCCTCATCAGAACTCCGTGCACTGTTTCTGTTTTCTTTAAGAGATTGGCGAGGTAATTGGAAAGGCCTGGCCGGATCCCTTGTGCTCTGCCAGCATAAATCTTTAGGGGGGCGACGGGCATACAATGGTCACACTCCTTCACCATCAGGGTGGCCCGTGTCTGAACTATTTATTAGCTGAAATGTGAATGGGCAAATGAAGGGCCCATTTATATGTAACACAGGGAGATGTATTATGACTGCCTTAAACATTGATTTCCTTCCTTCGTTTATTCTTGGCTGGAATATATACGCAGAGAACTGCAATTATGCAGGGGTGTCCTTATCAGATCTTAGATATTTCCCCGGACTGTCTGCAACCATTAACCTTGCATATTATCTGACTTTAGTGATTAGTACAAGGCACATAAAACCGTATTGATGGCCGGTCCTGGGTTAGAATGGTGAGCTGAGTTATTAGGGGCAGGATTTTGCTGACTTTGTGATACAAATGATAGTATTATGCTGGTGCCACGAAATTGCTAATTCGTCATTTCTTTCATGGTGTCGACAGGGATGTGGTACTAATGAATGAAGCACACGATTGTGAGATGCAGCTTCCCCTGGGCTGTTGTGAGAGGCCACGGGGTCCAGATGCTCTTTGTCCAGCAGTTCAGTCCCCCTTTCAGTGCTTCACTGGGCTCATCGCCAACACTCTTTCTTACGGATGCCTGTGCTGTTGCAGTCTTAGTTCCTAACTCCACTCAACCTGTTTATTTGCTGTTTCCAGTGGGAAGACTGATGGTTACATCTCTGTCATTTATGCTCAAGGATTCTTCCTGCCCCTGTGACATGCAACCTGACAGTCAGCTTGGTATGTGGTCTTCCATGGCCACCAGCTGTCCCTGGGAAATGTGCTCTCTAAGCTGGTTCATAAAAGGGAGCCCCAAATAATGGCACATCACCAAGAAGACAAATAATCCCACAGTCCGTCCTAGTGTGGGATGGAGGCTGAAGTGGCATCCTTGTGATCAGGCCCCCCGATTCCCAGCCTGTGCTGGGGGGGGGACAGAATTACAGAGCTTGAAAGGCTGGAAAGGACGTAATGATTCTCTCGCTCTATCCTTCCTTCTTACTGATGAGTATATGGGGCCAGAAGACCTCAAGTCAAGAGACGGTTAGAGGTCCAGCCAGAACTACTAGCAGGTCTTTGGACTCCTGACCCAGCGCTGTCCCCCGTAAATGATTTGTCCGTGGAAGCTGAAGGCAGTGCATTGACTGCTTACAGGACTTATTCCAAGATTGGATTTGCATAGACATTGCTGGAGTTGGTTGGCTTCTCCCTGGTTATGTGCCTCTGAAGGTGACAGGTGCCCCCAGTGAATGGCAGTGGTGGAATGACAGGTGTGTAGACTCAACTCCAAGAAAAGTAAGGGAGAGAAAGCCTCCATTAAGAAATGCTTTCTTCTAGGAAATTTCAATGAAAATATGCATTAGCTGTACTTTATAAGGCATTAATAACCTCTGGAGCATAAACTATAGTGACATACAAATTGAATATAGTTGCCTAGGCCCAGTACCATGCTCCTGAAGGAATAAGCATTAATATAGTATTTTAAACTTAGGCTTGGGCTCCTACATTGGGTCTTCTTTTGAAGCCAGAGGCCATCATGGACATGGGTACTGCCTCTGGGTTCTCTCTGCGTTGCCTGCTTTGCTGTGGCCCCATCTGCAAAAGCTCTGAGCTTGCCCCCTTTCATTCATTCAGCAGCTCTCACAGGGCACCTGCCCTGGGCTGGGCTCTGCAGGTAGGATGGTGAACCCAGCCCACACGGTGGCTCCTGCTTTCAAGGCGCGTCACGGTCTGCAGGGGGTAGAGACATCGAGCAAGTTGTGAAGCAGGACACAGCTGTAGGTGGATAACAGTCACTCACCGGAAGGGGAGCAGGTGTGCCTGCTGGGTGGGCTGGGTGGGAGAACTGCTCAGGTGTTTGTTTCCTCTCATGGTCTTCTGGCCCCCTTCAAAGTCTGTTCCAGGCCGCCTTACATAGCTGCAAAAGAATGCCCCAGGGTGGCACCAACACCATGGCACCCTTCAGCGTGGAGTCCTTGTGACAGTTCTTATTGTTGAAAGCCCTCCTATTGTTTTTACTTTTTCTTACAGAAAATTTCAAATATATATAAAAGGGGAACACAGTGTAACAAGCCTGTACACGCCTGTTACCTAGTTGCAGTAATTAGTCACTTATGGCCCATTTTGTTTCATCGATACCCCTGTTGGTCCATCTCATTGTTGATTAAAATGATCAGAGACACGAAGGAAGACACTGCAGACGAGATGCAGGTGACGAGCGGGGGCCACTGCTCTCTCAGGCAAGTGGCACCGACCCAGCCGCTGTTACAGCTTTTATTACATTTAGCAAGCAAGTGCATGCAAGATAAGCATTAATGCATAAATTCTGCTGTACTTTTCTCAAGAGCAGAAGGCCGTTACCTCCCTTCTCAACCACTTGGTTATCTATATTGCATCTCCTGGGAACATCCCAAGAAAGTGTTCTCACGACTTCAAGCGTCGTCAGGGGTGGTTTGCAATCCTTGGCATTTCTTGGTTAACTCGTTTGCGAGTTCGCCAAGTGAACACGTCCTTGGGTGCTGACCACAGAAGTCCATTAACCATTTCCTTCATCTCATCTCATATTTTTTAAAACAAATCTAATATGTCATATTATTCCATTTGTAAACATTTCAGTATGCATCTCTAAAAGACAAGGGCAATTTTAAATATAATGGCAAGGACATTTTCATACCTAAAAACCTACAATTTTTTCCTTACTATCTTCAAATACCCAGTGTTCAAATTTCCAATAGCTTCTGATCATTTTTAAGAGTTTTTGTTTGAGTCAAGATCCACATAAGATCTATATATTGCAGTTAATTGATATGTCTCTTAGTCTAATTTAATCTGTAGGTTTCCTCGACCATTTTTTCTCCCTTGAGATTCGCGTGTTGAAGAAATCGAGTTGCTTGTTACATGGAGTTTCCACAGTTCAGATTTCATATTTCTGCATAAAGTAGAAGTTGGACCAGATGGATTTTAGTGTCTGGGATGCTTTGCTTGGGGACTGTAAGGAGAGACTGTCTTCTTTATGTCCTTCCTGTTCTCTCCTTCTGTCCCGCATAATAACTCTTGGAAGTGTGGACAGTGACTTCTGATCATAAAGGGTGAAGGAGGAAGTTGTGACATTGCCTGGTCATCCCTGGACAATCAGCCAGTGCCCGAGGCATCCTCAGGGTGCAGGAGATGGCCCTGCCAGTACAGCTTGCACAGAGGGAGACTGGTTTTTGTCACCAGCAATCTTCCAAAATCCATGTGTCGTGTAGAGGTGAACATGCTGAGACTTGTTAGGTTAGGAAACTTGACTTGGGAGAAACCACTGATTTTCTGTGTGTCGTGAGGTTTCCAACCTCATGATGTCAGGGAGGACACAGACGCTCACACAGGTGAACTGACTCTGGCCTCAAGGAGCAGCTAGTCGGCATCTCAGCCTTCCAGGTCTGAGGTGGTTCTATTGGAGTCACTCCAAAAACCTTTATTTTTTAAACTTATTATCTTTCCAGCCACTCTCTGTTGTCACCAAGGCATCTCTGTGGCCCTTTGCTTAAGGAGACTCCTCTCTTTTACAAGCACTCCATTTCTGTTTGCCTCTTTCCCCTGCTGCCAGGAAGGAGCTCTCAGCACCCTGGGGCCCATCTCAGTCCGAATGGGCGCAGGGCAGGTGAGTCGTGCCTGAGCTCTGATAGTCACTAACCTTCCTGCATCCACTCAGCTCTGCACACCCACGTGCCCAAACTCCTGTGGAGTAAGATGTACTTGCTTTAAATCTCACTTCAATCAATTCCCAAGAGTTCAAGATTTTTGGAAGTGCAGGAGGTTTATCATTTTTCCAGAAAATGCTAAAATTCAAAACTTATCATTCATCAGTTTGCTTTTAAATAGTAGGTGTGCTTGCACCAAAGTGCTCCCTGCAGCCCGGGACGTGTGCGGACAAAAGCACTGACATGCACTTTGTCTGAGCGCTGGCTCCAGGGAGCGACTTGGCCGGTAGATCTCTCCCTCCACTAGGCTGTGAACTCGCGGAACACCTGGGCTGCCAGGTGACCTGCAAACACGAGGCAGGTGTGAGGGAAGGACAGCTTCCTTTCCACGCCTGGTGAGGAGCCCGTCTTCTGTGCTACAGGAGTGTGCTTGGAGCCCGGCGACGGTGCTCTTGCATTTTTGGAGTTTGTCTTCTGGAATTGCCTTCAGTGTGGGCTTTACAAGCTCCAGAGAACTTAATTTTTTTATTTTGTGGGATCCCCAAAGGCAGGGTTTGGCCTCATTATCTCGCTCATTCCCAGTCTTGATTCTGAATGAAAATGCTTCCAAAGGTTTCTTGTATGTTAGAATTTAGGAGGATAACAACCTATTTGCTGGGAGGAACTGAATTTACACTTGACACTAATCACAAATAATTTATTAATATGAGGGTTCTTCAGGAAGTTCATAGAAGAATAGAATTAAGAGATAATATGAGTTTTTCCACGAACCTTTGGAAGACCCCTGTCTTAGGCTGTGGAATTGCCAACTCTCGACCATTGATGACTTGTCCAATTTTGTATGTGTAAGTAGGTAGTCACTGTAACTTTTCTTTCTCTCCAGTTGGAAGTTCTGGTTCCTGTAACACTGCTCTGCCCCCTAAGTTGCAGTCACAGCTTGAGCTCGGGGTGGTTGGGTGATGGACGTCCCAGACGGGCCACCTCCTCTCTCCTTCGCTGGCCCCAGTGCCAGGTGCCCACCCTCAGCTAGCCACATGCGTGTTGCAGAGCGCCCGGCTGCACCTGCCTCACGTGCCTCCCCAGGCCGCGGCCCAGCAGCACAGACCTGGCTCCGCACCTCTCTTTGGTCTGCGGGCTGAGGGGTGATGAGAAGTGGTTAAGTCTCCAGGCTCCGTTTCCCCGGTAAAGGAGGATTAGGAGCGCTTCACACCTCCGAAGGCCACTGTGAGCAGAAAACAAGGTTAACGTGAGGGAAGTGTTTTCCAGGGTGCCCACACCCGGCCCTTACTAGCTGCCGCTGTCTCTGTTATGTGAGATCAGCTGTGGAACGTAGCAAAAAGCAGGGCCATTTCCTGCTCTGGGAAGGGAGAGATTTCCTGCAGTGACTGCCCAGCACATGCCAGGACGGCGCCCAGGGCCTTAGACCTGTTCCTTCACTTGCTCCTGACACGTGGCTGCTCTAAAGACATGGAGTCTCCGAGGTGACGATGATGATAAGCCGTCATTACAGTAGCAGCCACGGGCCAGGCACTGACCTGAACGCATCCCTCCAGCGGTCCTATGACAGAGTCCTGACCACAATATCCCCATTTTTCAGACATGGAAACCAAAGCACAGAGAGATTATGGACCTTGCCCAAAGTGATCCTGATGGTAAATTGTGCAGTGAGGCTGTGGACCCGGAGCCACCTAGCTCAATGCCAGTGCTGCGACCCCACTCATACCCACACTGCCACATGCTTTCCTTTGGGGTACATTTGTTCTACTCAAAGATCCCCAAATCTGGGAGATGTCAGAAGTGGGGCTCTTTGCCCTTGGTGGTGGCTCTTGTGGCGTCTTACAAAGTCCACATGATGGGGACTTTGCCACGTGGGGAGGTTGCCACGTTTCCTTTGCTTTTTCTGAAAAAAAGGTAATTCGAGGCTGTGCACTCTCTGCTCCCCCCCCCACACTTAGGAAGCTTTTCCTCAAGGCTTCTCGCCGTCTGTGTTCCCATCCCCACAGACTGTCAGGATGACACCAGAGAGACCACTGCCCCTTTGGGTTTTTATTTTAATGAATGCCAACGGGGACTACTGAAGACCACGACTAACTATAGGATGCATTCTCAGCCTACAGGAACTCAAATTAAATTTTAGAAAGTCACAGAGGTCACAGAGGTCAATCAGAACAAAACGATCGACAAACGAATCACGTCCCTGGACCGCTGATCTCAGGGTGTGGAGAGGCAGCGCTGGAGTGCGGTTTCCCTCGTCTTTGCATCTTGGTGCTGCAGATCTCAGAGCACCGACTTCCTGGGGGCTCCGACAGCCGCTGGGCCTGCCCTGTGGAGTGCACACAGCTGCTACCCTGATGCCGTCCTTGTCCTCATCGCCAGGAAGCACCTGGAGTTCAGGGAGGGGCATGGGGCCCAGCACAGCAGGGAGTTCTTGACGTATGTGACATTCAGTGTTTGGAGCCTCCAAGGACTCCCCCCATCCTGCAGCAATTCCTGCCTCGTGGACTCTGCCATTGCCCAAGTTCAGGGTGTCCTCACCTCTGATGGCAACTGAATGGCTGGGTCCCTGATTTTCATCTGGTCCCTTTCAGTTGGTCCCCCATCAGCAGTCACATCAAAAGTGCAAATGACCAGGTCTTTCCTTGTCCCACCTGCCTCCTGCAAAAAATGCTCAATTCAAATGCATTGAAGGAGAGGAGCCCTTTGACCTTTCCAACTTGGCCTCCTGCCACCCCAGATTGTCTGTAGGTTCTTTTAGTTTAATTGTGGAAAAATCATGTAACATACGATTGGCCATCTGTGCCATTTCTAAGTGTACAGTTGAGCAGCATGAAGCACATTCGCGTTGATGGGCAGCCGTCACCAGAACTTCTGATCTCCCCAAATCTGTGTGCACTGAACAGCGCTCCCATCCCCTCCCCCATCCCTGGCAGCTGCCATTCTGCTTCCTGTGTCTGTGGATTTCATTGCTGCAGGGACCTCATAGATGTGGAAACATACAGTATTTGTCCTTGTGTGACTGGCTTGTTTCACTGAGCACAATGTCCTCAAGGTCCATCCATGTTGTGGCATGTGCCACAATTTCCCTCCTTTTTAAGACTGAATCATATTCCAGTGTGGTCAGGCCACTTTTGTCTGCCATTTGCCTGTCAGCGGGCACTTGGCTGGTTTCCTCCCCCGGCCACTGTGAACATGGGTGCACGGGTATCTGTTCAAGTCCCTGTCTGTGGCTCCTGAAGGCGTGCCCTGCCTTTCTCCATGCTTTCTGGTGTGCTACCTCCACCATCAGACACGTGCACCAGCTCCACCACCTACCTGCCTTCCGCTTGCCCTGCCAAGGCTCCATGCAACTGTGGCCCCTTCGGGGGGTCTCCTAGATGCCCCCTGCTGAGTGTGTCCCCTTCACCTAAGCTTCTGTCACATCCTGTACCTGGTGCCTGCACCTCACACCTTCACGCTATGTCACTACCATGTCGCTGGGTTAGCTTCACCGCTCAACGGCAAGTCACTTAAAGGCAAGGGTTAGGTATGAACCTTTTCTGACCCCAACAAATAAATGCCTAGATAGGATTAATGACAAGAGAATCGGGTACTGTGGGCAGCTCAGTGATGGCCTCTCTTTCACTGTGTCACCCATCTGCCAGCCTCAGATTCGTCCCTCTCTCCCTGCAGAGCCCAGGATCTCTGCGCCTTTGCAAGGAGGGGATGCTGGGGCTCCTCATCTCCCCGACCACAGCTCCGTTTGCAGATGCTGCAAACGTAAACAACCAGAGGCTGGAGACTGGGGGAGGGAGCCCAGGGCAGGGGCTCCAGAGGGCGGATGACTCAGAAACTTGTCCTTGAGCGATGACCAGTTGCCTTTGTTTGAAGCAATTCGGTGCTTTTCTTTTCATACAATCAAACGTGAAACTATTCACAATGGGGAAAAAATATGGCAAAATAAATAACGGAAACCACTTTTCATTGACTTCCCAGGTCGTTCGACCTGACCTCAAGTCTCAGTGGTCAGCCCTTTGGATAACTACTGATGGTATCAAGAGATTAACTTTGCAGTTAGGGGCCAATTTCCTTATTTGTCAATTTCTTTAGTTTTATGTTCTTGAGTTTGCCTTGGACCATGACAAAAGCTTGGTCCGTCAGGAGAACAGCACCTATTTGTCACTAGCCAAACCAGATACCCAGGGGAGAAGCAGTCACAGGTCAGCATCTTTTGCAACAGCAGCCTGACCACCCAGCCTAACAAGAATATTTATTTGACTGACACCCTCCCGGAGGCTCCCATTGCCTGCAGCTCCTGCAATCCCGTGCAGAAACAGTATCTGCTGCACCAAGGCTGGAAGGATATTGCCAAAGGTTATAATTACAAATCCACCTTGGATGGTTAATGACGGTCTCTCTGGTTGCCACCTCCCCCGCCCCGACCCCCATCCCTATTTTCAAACCACTGAAAACAAACGAAGTGAACTGTGCTTCAGCACATCTGTCAGTGGTAGCTGAGGTTACATATTAAATGACCTCCTTGGGCACCAGTTTTGTAATAAAGCATTTAGCAACAGAAAGTCTGTGTGTTTGTGCCGAGTAGTTATTTGTTTCACTGAGATGAAAGAACTCTGAACTTTCAGTGTGTGCTATTTATTGTATCGAGCTGTGTTTAAAGGAAAGTCTACTGCTTTTTCATTGATGGGTGTTTCTAGCTAACAGCACTTTAAAGAAGTGGAAAATGCTCAGTTATCACCCAGTGTGCACGGGATCAATAATAGTTTAGTTGTGCCTGGTAATTGGAGTGGCTGTTGGACACAAGAGCCGCGTCTCCTTGAGTGACTCTTATCAATGTATTGTTCATCGTCATCTGATAATCAGACCAAAAATATGATGGGGAATTTTCCTTTTTTACATCAAGCTTGTGAAAAACATTTGGAATAATGATGGGGAAAAAAAATTTCATTGTTTAACTCAGCAGGGAGGGGTGTCCAGGAGCTGGTGTCTGTGCTGGGCAGGTGGAGGCCACTGCAGTGGGCCGTGTGGTGAGATGCACTGGGGGATAGTGAGGAAAACGCTTTGTGATATCTGAGAGCTTTTAAGAATTTTGGGGCTGAGAAGCCAAAGGAGCAGCCGTTCTCAGCCTGATGGGAGGGAGAGAAGACCTTTCTCCCATTCGCCTCCTTTGCGAGCTGGGCTGAGGCTCGTGGCGCATGGAGAATCCTGGTCACGCAGGCACACTTTGCCTCAGCCTGGGGTTTTCAGTGGCTGCTCCGTCGAGGTTCTGGGACGGGCCTCCAAGAGCTTTGTGACCTAGCAGTCAAGGGCATTCAAATCCCATTTCACAGCAGGCCCTGGCACGTTGTTCTTGGTCGGAAGAAGGTGCTGTGTGGAAACTTTCAGGTTCTTGGCTGGGTTAACGCATTCGCACAGACCAGAAATTCTTAAGCCTCGGTTCTGGGCAGACAGCACCCTGGGAGCGAGAGCTCGGGTGTGATCTGCCAGCCGTCTGAGGAACATCATCACGTGGCAACAGAATGCTCTTTGCTGCAGAAAAGTGAGGAAGAAGCTGGCAGTGGCCGCCATGTGCTGGCTTGCTGTTCTGACCCATGAAGGACGGGGCCTGTCTGGGCTCTAGACAGGGATGCAGGGTGGAGGAGGTGGCGTGAGGGGTTTCATCTGCCTTGGTAGTCTGGATTGCTTCCAGTCCTTTCCTGCCCTGGCCAGGCGACTTGCAGTGTCTCTCAGTATCCTAGGCACAGTGCCCCCGGGTCTGGACAGCCAGATGCAGCGCATCCCCCCCAGGATGGCCCCTCTCTGTCCTCTGGGAAGCTGACTCTCCCGCCTGGTTCTTGGCTCTCTGTCCTCAGGGCATCATGGCCAGAGCTCACGGTCACACCCATGAAGGCCACCTCAGGCTGCTGGTTGGCGTGAACTGCAGCTCGCGTTGGCAAGCCCTGCTTGCTGGGCTTACTCTGTGTGGTGGGCAGAGTAAGAGCCCCAAAGGCCCATGCCCAGTCCCCAGGCTCTGTGACTGTCACCTTCCACAGCAACGCACTTTGCAGATGATTATGGGTGTGGGCCTCGAGGTGGGAGATAATCCTCGATTATCCTGGATTATAATCCAGGTTGTTTTAAAAGCAGAGAACCTTTCCCATCTTTGGTCAGGGAGGAAGGTGTGAAGATGGAAGAAAGTCCAGAGAGATGCGACGTCACTGGCTTCGGAGCTAGAGGGAGGGGACCAGGGGCTAAGGAATGTGGGGCCTCCAGAAGAGGAAGAGGTGAGAATCAGACTCTCCTCTAGAGCCTCCAGAAAGGAACAGAGTCCTGCCGATACGTGGATTTTAGCCCAGTGAGACCCATGTGCTGGAGTGGCATTTCCCAGGACAGTAAGGTGATAAATGTATGTCATTTTAAGGAACTAAATTTGTGGTAATTTGTATGGCAGCAAAAGGAAATGAATGCCTGGTGTGTCCCCAGCGACCCGACCACGCCAGCCTAGCATGTGCTCTCTGTAAGTACTTATTGAATGAGTCCATGAATGAATGAACACACCACTCTTCTGTCTCCAAAGTTATGCAGAATTGTCCCCGCAGGCTGCCCCAATCTCACCCCCATCTTCTCAACCCCTGCAATGCGGCTGTCACTGATGACCACATCTTACCAAACCCCTTTCCTCATTTGAAACTGTTGAGCACTTCCCCTTCTGGAAACTTCTCTCCCATGGCAGCTGCACGCCTGAATCCTCATGCCCCAGGGTCTGCTGTCCCTTCCTCCTCTTCCTCCTCTCTCCAGGGCCTCCACAGCAGCTCCTGGCCATGTCGCTCCTTCCTGCAGCTCCAGCAATGCCTTTGGGCTGATGACTCCACAGCCTTCTTCCCATCGAGGTCCAGCCCACTAATGCACCGTGCTGGCTGTGAGACAAGCAAACCATATAAAACACAGTCTAATTGTGTTTCTGCCACAACTCATGGTGTTTGTGAGCACATCAGAGTTTCTCCTCCTAAGGGCAAAATGTCTTTTTTCCAGAATCACTATTTTACAGAATCTGACTGCTCATATTACCACATAGTTTCATGGTTGAATGTCTTTCAGTTTGTGCTGGGGTTTCTGGAAGGAACTTTCAGATTGTAACCCGCTAAAGGGTAGGTCAGTGCTTTACTTGATAAGCATTGTCTTTGAGGACACTATGAATTTTGTGTTCAATAAGATGCAACCAGTTTCTCAGTCTACATGTGAGCATTTAATCCAGGAATCCTGGAGCCCTGTGAGGGAATTAAGTTGCTGAGGTCTACATAGGACTTTCTAATGAGCCGTCCTCCCTATAAAGATACACATAAACCTGCAATATCTGGCAGGCTTATCAGAGAATGAAGCCTTCCTATTTTTTTTCTTAATTGGCATCTAAGTCAAAGTGGGGGATATTTACTTTTCCTTTGAGTTTCTATTCTACTTTGTGAAGGTGTGTCCAGGCATCCCATTCAGTAACAGGCATCATGTACTGCCCCACCCTGTCCCATCTCTGGAACATTCTTATAACTTCACACGGTCATTTCCTCTCTGGGGTGGAATTAATTGCTCCCTCCTCATGCCCACTTTTGATCACCTCTAGATAATCATTAGCACCAAGTGACCTGCATCTTTCACCTGTGCTTGTGTCTCATGACATTGCTAACTCTGAGTACTCCCGCACGCTCCTGACAACACTCAGCGCTGTCTTACGTGAGAGTAGGTGCTCCGTAAATACTGCTGCGCTGAAGTGACTACGGCAGCTTCTGCACTTGCAGTGTTTTAGTTTGAATTCTCCCAACCACTGAATTTTCCTGCTGAGAGTTGTTCTTTTGACTGCTCTTGCCTTCCAGTCCTCTCCCATGGCATGAGCAGGAGAGTGTGAGGGGTGCTAGTGTGAGGGGAACAGCGTGAGGGGGACAGCGTGAGGGGGACAGCGTGAGGGGAACAGCGTGAGGGGAACAGCGTGAGGGGGAAACAGCGTGAGGGGAACAGTGTGAGGGGAACAGCATATGGGGAACAGCGTGAGGGGAACAGCGTGAGGGGAACAGCGTGAGGGGGAAACAGCGTGAGGGGAACAGTGTGAGGGGAACAGCGTGAGGGGAAACAGCGTGAGGGGAACAACGTGAGGGGAAAAGTGTGAGGGGAACAGTGTGAGGGGAACAGCGTGAGGGGAACAGTGTGAGGGGAACAGCATATGGGGAACAGCGTGAGGGGGAAACAGCGTGAGGGGAACAGTGTGAGGGGAACAGCATATGGGGAACAGCGTGAGGGGGACAGTGTGAGGGGAACAGCGTGAGGGGAAACAGCGTGAGGGGAACAGCGTGAGGGGAACAGCATGAGGGGAAACAGCATGAGGGGAACAGCATGAGGGGAAAAGCATGAGGGGAACAGCGTGAGGGGAACAGCGTGAGGGGAACAGCGTGAGGGGAACAGCGTGAGGGGAACAGCATATGGGGAACAGCGTGAGGGGAACAGCGTGAGGGGAAACAGCGTGAGGGGAACAGCGTGAGGGGAACAGCATGAGGGGAAACAGCATGAGGGGAACAGCATGAGGGGAAAAGCATGAGGGGAACAGCGTGAGGGGAACAGCGTGAGGGGAACAGCGTGAGGGGAACAGCGTGAGGGGAACAGCATATGGGGAACAGCGTGAGGGGAACAGCGTGAGGGGAAACAGCGTGAGGGGAACAGCGTGAGGGGAACAGCATGAGGGGAAACAGCATGAGGGGAACAGCATGAGGGGAAAAGCGTGAGGGGAACAGCGTGAGGGGAACAGCGTGAGGGGAACAGCATGAGGGGAAGAGCGTGAGGAGGAAGAACATGAGGAGGAAGAGTGTGAGGGGAACAGAGTGAGAGGGAAGAGTGTGAGGGGAACAGAGTGAGGGGGAAGAGTGTGAGGAGAACAGGGGGGGGACAGAGAGTGGGGGGACACAGAGTGGGGAGATCAGAGTGGGTGGTACAGCATTCTGGTAACAGCAAGGGGGAACAGCGTGAGGGGAACAGCATGAGGGAAAACAGCGTGAGGGGAAAAGCATGAGGGGAAAAGCGTGAGGGGAACAGCATGAGGGGAACAGTGTGAGGGGAACAGCGTGAGGGGAAAAGTGTGAGGGAAAAAGTGTGAGGGGAAGAGCGTGAGGAGGAAGAGCGTGAGGAGGAAGAGTGTGAGGGGAACAGAGTGAGGGGGAAGAGTTTGAGGGGAACAGAGGGGGGACACAGAGTGGGGGGACACAGAGTGTGTGGTACAGCGTGGGGGTAACAGCAAGGTGGGAACAGCGTGAGGGGAACAGCATGAGGGAAAACAGCGTGAGGGGAACAGCATGATGGGAAATAGCATGAGGGGAACAGCGTGAAGGGAACAGCATCAGAAAAAACAGTGTGAGGGGGACCGCATGGTGGGGAACAGCATGAGGGGAACAGCGTGAGGGGAACAGAATGAGGGAAAACAGTGTGAGGGGAACAGCATGAGGGGGAACAGCGTGGCGGGGAACAACGTGAGTGAGAACTGTGTGAGAGGGAACAGAGTGAGGGGGAACAGCGTGATGGGAACAGCATGATGGGAACAGCGTGAGGGGGAACAGCGTGAGGGGAACAGCATGTGGGGAGTAGCGTGGGGGGAACAGCATGGCGGGGAACAGTGTGTGGGAAACAGCATGGGGGGAACAGCATGGGGGAACAGCATGAGGGGAAGGGTGTGATGGGGAGCAGCGTGGGGGGAACAGCATGGTGGGGAACAGCGTGAGGGGAACTGCGTGATGGGGAGCAGCGTGGGGGGAACAGCATGGCGGGGAACAGCGTGATGGAGAGCAGCGTGGGGGGAACAGCATGGGGGGAACAGCGTGAGGGGAACAGTGTGGGGGGAACAGCATGAGGGGGAAAAGCATGAGGGGAACAGCATGAGGGAAAACAGTGTGAGGGGAACAGCATGAGGGGGAACAGCGTGGCAGGGAACAACATGAGGGAGAACAGTGTGAGGGGAACCGTGTGAGGGGAACAGCATGAGGGAAAACAGTGTGAGGGGAACAGCATGAGGGGAACAGTGTGAGGGACACAGAGTGAAGGGAACAGTGTGACGGGAAATAGCATGAGGGGAACAGCGTGAGGGGAACAGCATCAGGAAAAACAGTGCGAGGGGGACAGCGTGAGGGGAACAGCATGAGGGGAACAGCGTGAGGGGAACTGCGTGAGGGGAACAGCATGAAGGTAACAGTGTGAGGGGTGCTCATGTATTGGGTACTAGATTGAAGGTTCCTACTCGGAGGAATCCTAGTGTGAGGGATAATTTCTGGCTTCCAGGGCACTTACGTGTCCTGAGGGAAACTGTGGAAGGGATCAGACTCCGGCAGTGGCTGAGTTCCCCGTCCTACTTCTCTCCTCGGGGACACTGAGGACGAGGGTTTCTGAGAGGAGCCTCTGGGGTCTAAGCAGAAGTGGACTCTCACCTACAGAGGAAACAGACTGGAGCTGTTGTCCGTCCAAAGCTTTTCCAAATGGCATTGGCTGGTGTGCCCGACAGAGTCCCCAGATCCAGCACTGTGCTCTGACGTGGACAGCCAAGTTCAGTTTTATACCTTTAGAAAGTGTGGCAGGTCAACAATTCCTTGAGGAACCATTGAGCAGTGATGTGGGCCTCAAAGCTGGCTGAGCCTCTGAGCTCTGCTCTTGTCAAGCTCATATCCACGTTTAAGTGAATTTTGAAAGGAAGTTGTTCGTGGTGAATGTGAAGAACGTAAAAATGCCTCCTAAACCCGGGACTAGATAATGGGCGGCTCCGCCAAGGGGTGAGATGAGGAGTCCGACGGTCTCAAGTACTGCAGTTCAGTTTCCAGTGTCCGCAGCTTAGCTGGAAATCACAACGGCAGGGAAAGGCAGTTTTCAGACATTTTTTACTAAAAGAAAGGATATCTTCCAATTTTTGTCTCTTTCCCCTGCTTAAGAGAAAATCTATTTTTCCACACACATGTGGACAGGTGTAACGTTGTTGTTTCTATAAATAAGTTTAAACAAAAGGTCAGTGCTGGTTTTCTTTTTTCTTTTCTCTTTTTTTCCCTGCTTCTCTTGGAGGAGGTACATGTCTTATATTTTGGAACAGCAACAAAACGATGCATTTCCAACCATATTCATGTTCAGTTGTATTTATATCTGATAGAATCATTCTTTTATGACACTACTTTAATACTAGTGATTTGAATTACTTTTGCAAGATTTTATTTATTTTTTTCAATGACCACCTTCAAAAATAATCTGTCAGGCATGTCTCTTAATACAATTTAAAAGCAAATCTCATGGCTTTCGGATTGCTTCTCCTTATTAAAGGTTCAGTCCAGCCTAGGCCGGTTTAACACTTCAATCTTCTCTCCCGTTTATCTGCTGCCCTCCCCGGCCTACTGCAGGCCTGGCCACTGGGAGTCGGGAGAATTCACAGTGGTTCCAGGTCCTTCCCGTTGGACCCGGGGAGGAAGGGTGAGGCAGCCATTTATCAGCTGGCATCGGACGTCAGTCTGCGTCGAGTGGATGAGTCCCAGCGACGGTGACCGGCCGTGGTTGAGCTGCACGAGGCAGCCGTCTGGATCTTGTTCTGTCTTGTTCTGGGGACTTCCTTTCCTTTTGGGTGGGAACCACCAGGCAGCTTAAGCCTCGTGACTTCCATCAGTGCTCACTGGATCCACAGGTCACTAAAGCGACTTTGCTGTGTCAACTGGTAGGGAGGTAGTGGCCTCGACCACGTGCCCTCCATATGCCCCCCCATTTGCCTCTTCTTCTCGTGGAGGAAGGTCTCTGGGGCAGCTCCTTGCTGGCTGTGGTTGGCCCTGAACGGGTGGTAGGCCTCTCCCACTCCTGAGCAGGGAACAGCCTCAGCGCCCCACCCAGCCCAGCACTCCCGGCTCTGACAATCCCCATTCAATCGCCCCTTACCCTGGTGATACATCTATCATGTGTACGGAGAGAAAAGAAAATAGTCGCTGAAAGAGAAAGCTCAGGTCTCAAACCATCCGGGTAGGAGTCTCAGCTCTCCCTTCCCTGCTGGGTGATCCTTGGTAAATGACTTAACCTCTGCAGTCTCAGAGGACTCACCTGTAAGATGAGCATTGTGCTAATACCAGGATCAGGGTTGTCATGAGAATCAAATGCAGGGCCCGGAGTACAGTTGTTATTCATAAATATCAACTGTCGTAATTCTGGTGTAAGTTTGCATAATGATGGCATGCTGCATCTGCCATTCTGCAGCCTTTTTTCCATGCGGTGTAGGAATCATGAATAATGTATGGTCAGTTAAAACTCACCCCGCCCTCTCTTTTCCCTCTCCCTGTGTTGCTTGGAGTGGCAAGTGAGAAGCCAGTCCCCCCAGGGTGGGCTGTCACTAGTGTAGCCAGTGTCAGAGGGGTTTGGGGCAGTGGCAGCCATTCACAAGTGTGTGTGCGTGCACAGTCGTCCCTGTTCTCTCAGCAGCAGGAAGATGGAGCGGAACCCACCCTCTTTCTTCCCTTCGCCCAGCACTTGTCCACACGGACTGTCTGCAGAGCTGCTTAGAGAACAACCCTCCCTGAGGCCGTCATCCATGGGACACCTCCCGGTGTCCCTGACCAGGCCGTGGTCCTGGGACCCTGCCGGGCCTTGCAGGTCTTCTGGCTGCAGGAGGATTCTGGGTGTTTGCAGGTGTGGTCCCCTGGCCCCAGGGCAGCCTTCTGGGCCCACACTTCCCTCCTGACTTACTTCCTCTGGTGGAGGGTGGGGGCTGACTCCAGACTGGAACTGGGAAGGAAGGAATAGACCGCAAGGCGGTGAGGTGGGAGCATGGCAGCAAGGGGGCAGCGCCATCTGCAGTGGCAGGGAGGTGCTCAGCTCCTGATGCCTGCAGCACCCCATGCCCCCCCGTGATGTCTCATGCGGCCACTGGTGAGCTGTGCCCTGTCCCTCCTGCATCAGCCCCTGCAGCCATAGGAGCCCCTCCGTGAGCCACCTGATGAGCTCCCCTGACTTTCGAAACTCTGGGATGTTGTTAATGTCAGTTCGACTTAGAGAATGTCTCATGTGTGATTCGTCTGGGCTCCAAAAACCCCAGCCCACAGGGCCACAGCAGCACCGGCAGGCAGTGTGGTGGAGGGCAGCCCAGCGTGGCTCCACGGGATTGCAGTGGCCACGGCAGGGCCTCAGCAGCGCCTCCCAGGCCAGCCTCTCCCAGCCACCAGATGCCGTGACAGATGGTAATCAGGTGGCTCGGAGACGGGTGTGTGATGCCGGCTCCAGAAGCCATGCTGCATACCTGGTCAAGTGCACCGTTTGTGATTAGGAAGATTAGAAAAGATATACATTATAAATTGGGATTTGATGGAATCAGTGTAATAATTTTTAAAAAGCAGTTTAATGAAGATTGATTTGCACGTTATGGCCTCGTGTATGGCGATCCCACGTGTTGTCCTGCACACATCAGCCGCAGACTTAATCGCACCTTCTCTCACGCTGCCCAACTGTGAGCCGACAGTGCAGCTGTCAGAACTGCTGCGTGGCTCGAGGGGTACTCGGACTGTTCCATGTTGTGTTTGACCTTAAACTAGTGCCAAACGAGTCAGGACAGGGGGGTCTGCAGGTAAGTTTCCCACCCGTGACTCCTGGCTTCTGTCTAAGCCGAGGAGCATTTTGCTCTGGGGCGAGGGTCCCTTTGGCTCTCCTTTAGAGACTGCAGGGTTTCGACTATTCATCATGTGGAATAATTTGTAAACCTGGCAGATTCAGAGAGAGTAGACCTAGGAAGAGGCCCAGAACCCACCTTTCTAATAAATGGCCCAGGTGGCTAGCATGCACACCCTACTTTGAGAGCTCCCCTAAATTACACTAAGGGGAGAAGATTCTGGCCTCAGCCAAACAACCTTGTGGTCGGAAGATCCAGAGACTCCCATCTCCTTCCGCCAAAAAATCGGAATGGGAGAGTGGGGCGAACAGGACCTTACAGTGTGTTTGGGGCCTGCCCCTGACCTCTGACCGTGGACGTGCACTGCCCAGCGCCAAGGGAGCAGACAGGCCACTCCTACCCCAGCAACAGTGCAAGATTCTCCACCTCCATTTTCTTTCTTTTT
This sequence comes from Cynocephalus volans, assembly GCF_027409185.1. Taxonomy (NCBI): domain Eukaryota; kingdom Metazoa; phylum Chordata; class Mammalia; order Dermoptera; family Cynocephalidae; genus Cynocephalus; species Cynocephalus volans. The sequence continues at coordinate 2,708,509 of NC_084466.1, read as the reverse complement.
TTTTTCTCTTAATCTCATGCAACCCTTCTTTGAGGATGCACACTCAAATTATAATTTGCAAATGAGGAAACTGAGGCTCAGAGAACACCCAGATGGTAGAGGGTGTCCCGGCTTCACGAGCAGGCCTTCCAAGGGACCTCAGATCCTGCACCCTGCGGCCCTCCTCACGGGGCTCTGAGCCTGGAGCCACTTCAGAGCATATGAGACTGCGTTTGGGAGCCCAGAAGTAACTTCCTTTGTCATTCTACTGAACGTGCTGAACTAGAGGTTACCAAGGCCTGGGATGCAGTCCTTATTTCTGAGGGGCTTACGGTCTCAGAGCAAGGCACGTGCTGGTGGAAGCCAGCTCTGTCCAGCTTTGTTTTCTTCGTGGGGCAGATGAGTGGTTCTGCGCAGATCAGGAGAGTCTGAAGGAGGATGGGGGTGTGGGGTTACAGCAGGGTTGGGCCCTGACGTCAGACCTGGGCAGCATGGTGGGCAAGGAGAGGAGTGCAAGCCCATCTCAGCTGGGTGAGCACCGTGGAACTTCCTTCCCAAAACATAATTGTTGAGGGTCCCTGGTGCATCAGTCCCCATGTGGGGGTTGGGGTAAACAGGCCAGGGCTGCCCAGCCTGCAGAGCACTTGCAGTAAGGATTAGATCAGGTCCAGCCCCATCTGTGCCAGGGTGGAGGCAAGCAGGGCCCTTCCTGATTTCAGCCTTCTCTGTCCCCTTCCGTTGGTGCTCTTGCACTGTAAACAACCTGCACAACTGTACCAGTGCTTCCGAGTGGTGGATAACGGGTCAAGGAGATGCCGTTTCCTTCTTCTCTCATAGCTAATACCTTGGGTATGTATATGTAGGTAGGGGCGGATAGGAAACAAACATGAAGAACAAAATAATCCTTGAGAATTGTGCTAAGGGCTTGAATAACTGGGTCCTGAGGGAGAATCCCAGAAAGGCTTTCTTAGATAGGGTGGTCGAGGAGGTGTCCCTGAGGAGGTGGCATTTAAACTGAGATGGGGAAGAGAAAGAACCAGGTTGACAGGAAGCAGGCATCAAGCACTGCAGACAGATGAGATGACGTCTTCCTGGGCCTGCAAAGGGAAAAACCTCAGGAGTGTGAGAGACCAAATGAAGGCTGGTGTTACTGACTGACACTAGGATTTTCTAAAATGGAAACTGCTTTTAGTTCTATCTGATTTGGTACCTGGGAGAAAGAATTATAAGAAGGAATTGGGGGAAACAAGCAGATCCCAGGACCATCGTCCAAGGTAGAGCTCTCACCATTCCTGTGCAATGATCCAAAGGACTGAGGTTGAGAGAGGTCCGGAGGCTTGCCCAAGGGCATAGCCCCCAACAGGAGGCAGAGTTTGAGCTGAGTTCAGATTTTCTTGTGAAAGTGGGTCGTAAAAAGTATTTTAGAAAAATTTAGAGGATTATGATAAGAAGGATTGATTACCTAAGGAAGCATCAATCACTCAAGCAGTGCCCCGTCCAGGCGTGATTTAGGTGCTGTCCTATTGTCGGATAGCGTGGGGGTGACCACTGGACATCATTTCTGGCTATGCCATTCCAAAGGGATTTGTCTATCCAGTGTACAAATGTGATCCTCTTAGACACATAAATGCGTTTTTGAAAAATCAACAGCTGGTGTGTTTATAGCTGAAGATATAGTTTTAAGTTATCTAAGTAGGGTTTTGCCATAAATAATTAAAACTAAGATACACTTGCTCAAAGACAATATGCACGTTTTCCATGTAGTGTCCCTGAATTTCAGGTCAGTCATTCCCCTGTGGCACTTATTAATGTACCAACATGTAGTAATTCACAACAGGGCACACTCCTGTGTCCCTGTCATCAGTGCTAATTATCTGGGTGCTAGTTTGCCACGTGGAGGTCTAGAATATTACACAGGCAAGATTTAGGAGCCTCATAATAATGTTCTCAAATCAGGAGCAGATTCCTTTTTGGATGTGAGATTATTTCCCCTTTGGGTGTAACTGTCCGGTTATTTATTTATGTGTGCAAGTCTGTGATGGATGTTCAGCCCCATTTGGGAGAAAAATACTTATTGAATTCCTAGCATGTGCCTCATCATTACACTAAGTACGGGAAACCAGAAAGAGAAGGAACACGGGACAAGACGCGTCTACACGTGTGGAATCGAGTTGGGGAGACACGCTGCACATGAGTAGGAATGGATATATAGTATGATATAAAAAAATTTAACTTACAGGGAACTTAGAAAATCAACAGATCGTCTAAGGTCTCCAGTGGGGCTGGTCAGGGGAGGGCAGGAGGTGGCATGAGCAGGACCTGGCCGTCGTGGGGCCAGGCTGGAGCCATGCAGGCAGCCTGGACACTGCACTCCCTCGTCCCCGAGTTCAGCCATGTCCTACTCCTGCCTCCTGGACCATCATCCTGTCCACATCTGGTCTCCCCTGGACTCCGAGTCACTCTGGGGATGCTGTCAGCTTTGCTGACCAGTAGGTCTCAGCAGTTGGCACAGTGCCTGCACATACGGGTGCTTGGCAAACCCTCCACCTGTGAGTTCTGAGAAGACCGGCCAGTCCAGTCCCTGGGTTGCAGGATGTATTGTCCTATCATCACCTCTTCCCACGTCCCTTGCTGGCCTGTGAGCCTGTGGCGCCTTGCCCCACCCCCAGCGTCATCTCTGCTACTGTCACCTTTGCTCTTCAGCTGTCATGGGTTTAACTGGGTCCCCTGAAATAATATGTTGACATCCTGAGCCCTGACTGTGAACGTGACCTTATTTGGAAAGAAGATCTTTGCAGATGTAACCAAGTTGAAATGAGGTCACACTGGACTAGGGTTGGCCATTTACGATGACTGGTGTCCACACAAGAAGAGAGAAATCTGGACACAGAGACACAGGTACAGTGCCAGTGTTGACAGAGGCAGGACTGGAGTAACGCATCTGAGGGACAGAAGCTGAGGAACGCCAAGGACTGCTGGCTGCCCCCAGCTGCTGGGAGAGAGGCAGGTCCTCGCCTAGGGCATTGGGAGGCTCCAGTGCGGTGCTGCCGACCCTGTGAGCTCAGACCTCCAGCCCCAGAGCTGCAGAGAATGCGTTTATGCTGTTTGGGGCTGCCAGCCTGTGGTTCTTTGCTGCAGCAGCCACAGGGGAGTAATGCAGCAGCCCACGCACGACTCTGTCCCACTTCTCAAGGCCTGCCTTCCTTCCTCACCCCTTCACCCAGTCGACTCCATCCTCCTGCCTCAGCCCTGGCCTCTGCCTCTGAGGGGTTGTCTCACGCTCCCCTGGACCGGCCTGGCCTGGCCTCCCTCTGTGTTCAATGTGCCCCACTCCTCCTTCAGATCGCACGTCACAGGTGTAATTCTCATTTACTGATGCAAATTCGGCTACTTACTGGCCCTGCCACTGGACTGCAAACTCCACGAAGACAAGGGCTCTGTCTACTGTGCTCGCTGTTATATCCCAGCACTGAGCACGGGGCCTAGCACTTGGGAGATGCTTAGTATACGATTGTTGGAGGGATGAATGGATGGATGAATGTATGATCAGATGGATGGACAAATGGATGGGTGGATGCATGGGTGGCTGGATAGATGAATGGATAGGTGGATGGGTGGGTGGATAGAAGGATGAATGTGTGACCAGACAGATGGATAATGGATGGGTGAATGCACAGGAGGGTGGGCGGATGGGTGGATGCATGGGTGGGTGGGTGGGTAGATGGATGAATGGACAGATAAGTGTATGATCAGATGGATGGATGAATGGATGGTGGCTGGATGGATGAATGATCAGGTGGATGGGTGGGTGCATGAATAAAAATGAACGGAAAGAAGACAGTATTCCATGACATTTTCTCAGTTTCCTACTGAATATGATTCTGTCTGTATTCAGTTCAAGCATAACAAGCTCTCACAGGCTTTCTTTGAGACCCAAGACAACATTCTATCCAACTTCTGCATTTTTACAAGCATCATCTCATACGGTTCTCAGAAGAAGTGTGTAAATTTTATACTCTCTCCATTTTACCGATGAGCAAACTGAAGCTGAGTGTGACTTACCTAAGGTCACATCAGGGCTGCCAGCTGTGCCCCTCACACCCACGGCCACATCAGCTTGCACGTGCAGGTGCCCAGCGCTGACGCAGCGGATGTGGCAGTGGCTGGCGGGGTCCGGAGCAGGTGCTTCCCTGCATTCCCTCCTGAGCAGGAACGTAAATTCCCTGTTCCTGGTTAATGCTGAAGGCGGGAGGCAGAGCTTGGTCGTCTCACTAGAACATTCTCCCCTATTCCTAGAACACTTTGAACGTGTCCCTTGATTCCTCTCTGAGGCGATGAGTGGAGATGGGCTTAGAGAGAGCCCTCCTCTTGCTGTTCCAGAATTGTCCCCAGGGATGTCGTTCATGCTGAGAAGCTCTATGTTGGTGCCTGTTCCCTCTGTGGCCTAGTAATGAATGAACAGTGACTTTATTTCCAGTGTCTCTAATGACCCATTACATTTTGCGGATCTTTACACAGACCCCCCGTATATTTCTGTGCAAAGTGGTGGTGTTTTTCCAGAAAAGAGCAGAAATTCTTGAGCGTCTGTATAAAATGTGACTCCCCAGAAGATGTGAGCACGGTGAAGCAACGCGGGTCCCTGCCGGTTCCAGAGGTGGGTGTTGCCAGAAGCCAGCTTCAGTTTACCGTTGTTGCCAGCCGAGGTGATCGTCAGCTCCTGGGCGGGGCGGCCACCTCTCTTCCAGAGGCTGTCCTGGCAGTACAGCCAGAAGGAAGGCGGGCATTTCCTGGGCCTCCAGCATAAGAACATGCCACCTACTTGTTTGAAATACGGTAGTCACAAGAACTGAGATTAATGATATGTCCAGTCCCAGCGTAATCACTAAAATTAGCGGAGGCCAGTTGCATAATGCAAGTGGTGCAAGTCCTTTTTTCTGGTGCTCCTGAGCTGAGCTGAATGGTTTGGGTAATGAATAATGCCAGGCCTGTTAATGAGACCAAGATGCTTAAACAGGGAGGCTGCCGGGCTCTCGGCTGATTATTAGCCACTACTCACCGATGAATGGTGTTGGGGGTTAAATGCGCGAAGCTGCTCTCTCTCTCTCTCCCTTTCTCTTCCTCAGTCTTCCTCTCTCTGCTTCTTGACTGAGCATTTTATAAATAGTGCTCACGATCAGGGGGATTTAAAAAAACACAACTCTCAACAGAAAATAAGAATGGCAATGCCCCCTAGAAGAATGCACCGTACGCCAAAGGCCCTGCGGGTAAGGAAGGAAGCGTGGCTTTGTCTCTCCGCTGTCCTTACTGCACAGTCACCTGCCGTAGGTGCGGGATTGATCTGCACACCCGCGCTGGAGCTGGCGTTCTGTTCTGCGGCAGCTCGAGTTCCCCTTCAGTTGCATGTCGGATCATCACAATCAATTCCTTTTTGATTTTGCAACAGCCAAATGGGTCAGCGAACAAATGACAAAGCGCCCTATTCATGGCAAAGTGATTGTTACAAGTACAATTTTGCAGAATTTAACCAACCCCCCCCCAAAAAAAACCACCCCAACCATAAACACAATTCTCCTGTGTCATTTACTTTCTCATGTGATTCATCACTCTCTTGAATTCTATGTACTGCTGTCCTCAGCTGTATTCAGGACAGACGATCTTCCTCACAGAGCACCCTCGTGCCTGTGCCTGGCAGGTATAGGTGCGTTTCCTCGTGTTGCGTGGAAAGGGTTTCACATTCTACCTTCTTTTTTCTCCCTTCTTGTTTTCTTTGCCCCTGAAAAGCTGTAACAGAGTTCTGAACCTGGGAGTGGCCTTTGTTGCACATGTGACTGCTTACCTGTACTTCTTTCCCCACTCCCACTCCCACATCTGATGTGCAGGCAGGTGGTGGTGGCGGCTGCCAGTGCTGACAGCCCACGGCCTACTGATGCCTGCTGTCCGCCTGGCCTCTGGACAGCCCACGGCCTACTGATGCCTGCTGTCCGCCTGGCCTCTGGACAGCCCACGGCCTACTGATGCCTGCTGTCCGCCTGGCCTCTGGACAGCCCACGGCCTACTGATGCCTGCTGTCCGCCTGGCCTCTGGACAGCCCACGGCCTACTGATGCCTGCTGTCCGCCTGGCCTCTGGACAGCCCACGGCCTACTGATGCCTGCTGTCCGCCTGGCCTCTGGACAGCCCACGGCCTACTGATGCCTGCTGTCCGCCTGGCCTCTGGACAGCCCACGGCCTACTGATGCCTGCTGTCCACCTGGCCTCTGGATAGCCCATGTGACCATGAGTGCAAAGACAGGGATGAATCTTAAAATTTCCTTTATGAGATAGGAGATTTTTAAAAATTAAGTTTTATTTTTTGGAATCACCTCCCAAATCCATAGAAAGTTAATTGGTAGGCTATCACAAGGGTGTTTCATCTTTTCCTTGAATTCTCTTTGATCTTAACATAATCTGATTGTGGCAATGCCTTCTCATTTCTATCTGATTTCTGAATGTTTGTTAACTAACATACTTCATTTTTGCTAAGATAGATACTTTTCACATTTAACAATTTTAAAATCAGATGCACCTTACCATCCACAGCAACTTACAATTACAACTGGGCCCATTTTTCTTCCTTGGTGGTGCACTGGATAATGGTGTTTCTTACAATCAGCAAAGTCCTACATTTAATTGAAGATATTATGGCTGTGCCATCCAGAGTACCCGAAGATAAGTTTGGCTCCTGCTGCTACATTCCTGGAGAAGCGTGGGGGTCTCCTATGAGCTGTAGGTGCTGTGCTCCTGGGGCAGAGAAAAAGCACCAAGAAATGGAACTCCCACCGATGGGAACCACGGTGCTGACTCTGGACACCAGGGGCCTGATTTGCTGGGATTCGATGTTTCTTTGCAGCGCGTTGTGTGAGCCTGCATGTATGTGTGTGTGTGTGTGTGTGTGTGTGTGTGTGTGTGTGTGTGTGTTATTTTGGGGTTGATGATGGCTCACAGATTCCAAATCTGTTTTTGGAAGGTAAACAGACTTATCTTTTTATTCTACCCTCCACTTGCGACTTTGGATTCTAGCAATGTCTGGCTTTATGGATGACATGCCCGCCCTCCCCTTCCCTTGTTTTTTTCTTCTCTCCCTCCCTGCCGGCCTCCCTTCCTCCCCTCGCTGACCCCTTCCTTCCACTCCCTCCTCTCCCTTTCCTGTCTGAAGCTGAGCTCCTGCTGGCCCCTGGTGTCTAGGAGGCTGCTCCTCTTGCCTATGTCAACCTCGCATCTTTCCATAGCAGGTCTCTTTGCCCCTATTGGGTCAGAATAAAATGTGTATTTTCTTGATTTTTAATTTGGAAATTTGGTGTCTCAGCTTATAGCTGCTTCCCCTTGAAGCATGGGGGCTTTGCTGATGGGATGTTTTCTGAGAAGGTCTTGTGGGCGCCCTGATTTCCAGCCTCTGCCTGTCATGAGCACTCGCCACCAAAGGCCCTTTGCTTCTTGGGCATCCAAGAAGCTCCTCCTTACAAAAAGATGTTAAGTCCTAGTCCTTTGGGGGTCCCTTGGCAATTACCTTGGCCTGGTGTTTTTCTCAGGGAAGAAAACCAAAAACCCCACAAAAAACAAATAACCACCCCTAACCATGAACACAATTCTCCTGTGTCATTTACTTTCTCATGTGATTCATCACCCTCTTGAGTTCTATGTGCTGCTGTCCTCAGCTGTATTCAGGACAGACGATTGTCCTCACAGAGCACCCTTGTGCCTGTGCCTGGCAGGTGCAGGATCACCCCAACCCATGGGAAGCACTCCCTACTGCAGTCCCACTGCTGTCTCTAAAGCCACTTCCTTAGCCCTTGGTGGGGTGAGAGTGAAGGCAGAGGAAGAAATGCTAACCCAGGAGACAGTGGCTTTGCCTATAGCAAAACTGGTTCCAGCAGGGCAGTAAAATGACATCCTGTTGAGTCCTCAGCGGTCTTCACCCGGTGCCTCAGCAGCAGTCTAGACAGCTCTCCAGTGGTTGAGTTGGGGGATGGATCTCTTTGGACCCCTGGAGTCAGTGTGCTCAGGGCCACGCTTACCCAATAGAGGTGCTTGGTGCAGCTGTGTCTGTCTGTCTGGCTCTACTAACTTCGCTCACCAAGAGGAGAGGACCCCTGGACATTCCTTCAGAAAGGCCTCCCAGGAGGAAGATTCTTCTGTGTGGGGGCTAGGGGTGGGTGGTCAGGGTCTCCAGTTCTTGCAATGGCAGATTCTGCCCAGGTCATTTAGGAGTCCCTCTGGAGGGACCAGTGGCAGATTAATCCACTGGTGTGGCTTTCCTCCACACCCTCTGGTGCACGTGGACCACAGGTGTGACCAGCTGCTGCAAACCCATAGAGAGAGGAGCCTAAAGATGCATCATGCTTCCGGATTTCCCTTCAGAGCCACTATCAGCTTACAAGTCAATGTAAAATTGGAGCCTGTTCTTACACAGCTAGTCAGAGGCGAGAAGGTCTGCTTCCCTGCACATCACGGGTGTGCTAGGCGGCTTCAGGCACAAGCGTGGCCTCGTGCTCGGCGCAGTCAGTGTCGGGTCTGGTGGCCTCGTGCTCTGTGTAGTCAGTGTTGGATCTGGTGGCCTCGTGCTCTGCGCAGTCAGTGTCGGGTCTGGTGGCCTCGTGCTCTGCATAGTCATTGTCGGGTCTGGTGGTCTTGTGCTCTGCGCAGTCAGTGTCAGGTCTGGTGGCTGCCTCGTGCTCTGCGCAGTCAGTGTCGGATCTGCTGGTCTCATCCTCTGCGTAGTCAGTGTCGGGTCTGGTGGCCTCGTGCTCTGCGCAGTCATTGTCAGATCTGGTGGCCTTGCCTCGCCGCAGACCTGCTGGATGTGTGGAAATTGCTACCGTGCTTCACTGCTCACAGGGAGGACCAGCTTCTGGGACTTCATTCTGTGTAGGTAGTATATTAGAGCTTGGGATTTGTGGCGGGGAGCCTTGTATTTTGCAACAGACGGAGAAATGTTAAATGACAGTGAGGAAATTTCGAAGAATTTCAGCTTTTAAAAAGGGCCTCAGCTTTCCATTCCCAGGAGAAAGAGGTTTCCTTTCTCTTTAAAATATTCAAAATCAGGAAGCATTAGAGAGAATTCTAATTTTGAACACCATTTTCTTATTGGAATTTTCTCTTCAGAAACAATTTAAGGATTTTTACTATTAATATTTTGTGATAGACTTAGTTTCTACTGTGTTATTCATTAAATATATCTTTTTTTTAGAACCTTAAGTTAAAATACATTCATTCTTGGGTAATATTTTACATTATACAATTTATACAGAATTAGTTTATATGGAATTAGTTCATATGGAATTCGCCTTTATTTTTACTAAAAAAAAAAAATGCATTGAAGCAGTTTTAATAAAATCTTGGCGCTAGCGTTGCAAACTGTTCATGAAGTAAACTTAAGGAACGGGTGTTTGTTTGACGTATTTCAGTGCTGTCTTTTCCCCTCCAGCCTGCCGAGCGTGTTTAGGAAGGTCTGTCAATGCTAGAGGCTATGGAGGCTGGAGTGGGTTGCGGGATTTTCCACTCTGGGTTGGCTGCATTTCTAGCTTTTGCAAATAGATGGCACTTTTGACTTACCCTTGAATACTGAGGACCAGCCCTCGGCAGAAGGAGAACGCTCACAATCCTCTCCAAGTCAGAGGTGTGTTTGTGACTGTTCACGTGGAGGCTGAAGAAATTAAAATTAAGCCTTTCTGGAGACAACAGTATCTCATCTCTCTCTCAAATGCTCAGACCTTACGCACAACCACCCCAGGTATGAAAATGAGTGCATTTTATTATACGTTTATATGGTTTTTATTATGGCTTGGGGCATGGCGGCCTTCAATCGGAAGAGCAAAGGAAAATGGTGTAAAGAAAGTTGTATTTGAAAATAGGACTGTGTGGGTCTGTGTGTGTTTTTAGTGACTGCAATTTGTCACAAAAGGCCCTCATGGATACCTTGGTTTCCTCCCCCTTTTCTCCCATCTGCACACACGTGTGTGCAGCCACGCACACACGTGCTCTCACACACACACACAGGAGGCCCGTGGACCCTCACGCGCATGGGGGAAAAACCAGGCTGTTGTCTTGCAAGTGTTACTTATCATATTAATTAAAATCTGGTGACATGATAACACCAGCAGCTGTGTGGGAAAGCGAGGGAAATTAACAAACGTTTGATTTGTTGTGTTGCTAACGTGACACTTATTATACAGGTCACAGTAAGACAATACCTCAGCCAAAATATGCTAATGCGGCGGCGAGCTGCTGCAGTCGGAAACACACTGGTGTTTATGATGAGGAGGCACAACAGCACGTCACCTTTAAGAGAATCGGTGACCTTTGCGTCTCACAGCAGAACTGAATTTTTAAGCCTCAAGTTGTTAGAGGTAAAAAAAAAAATGCAGGAAAAAAAACTTTTCCTGTATCATTTTTGAAAAAAACAATATGAGAAGGGAACTTGTTTACAACAACCTGGGTTGAAATAAAATACATTTGTGGTTTAGTTTGCAATGTGATTTTTATTGCGATGAGACAGTGAATTCTATAGGATATTAGCATATTGCAAATGATGTGCTTTCTCATCACCAAATAGACAAATTTATCAAAATAGGAGGTAGTTTAAAATCAGATTAGACTTAGGAGAAACGGCAATACTCAGGTCTTCATCGTGGGGGTTATAAACGCTTCCACTATGAGTCCGGGTCTAAACTGTTTTCAAAGCCAGGATAAACGAGAGAGCGTGCTGTTGAGGGATTTCTGCCCCTCACCCCGCAGCAGCAGACAACAGCGTGCTTTCTGGAAACACTTGGCAAACTCTCTGTGCCGTGCTCCGAGCTAGCACGAGGACCCACCTCTGCACGTCCGTCGGGGGACAGGAAGTTCAACATGCTTGGGCGTGCCGTAATTCATTGCCCTACGCATCTTGGAGATCAGGTTCAACACTCTGTGTCTTCATTCTCACGAGAATATCAAAGTTTTACCTTCCTCAGGGTCATCCCTGCCGGCGCCTTTCATTTTAGGACTGTGTTTTTCCAGCCTGGACAGGATTCCTTCTTTGGTTCCCTTCTGGTGTTATGATCGTGCTACCGAGGTGAGGTGTATGAAGTTGAGCACGTGTTTGACAAGCTTTGACAGCAGATTATGTAGATTGTGCCTGAGAGAACAGGAGTCATTTGGAACTGCATTTTGAGTGAGCAGTCTAGATCAAAGGTCAGATGGCAGGGTCAAAGGGCAGGGACTTCATCTTCCCTGGTGGGAGCCCACGTGCAAAAATGTGCATGCGTGGCATGGAGGTGAGCCACTCCACACGTCAGCAGCCGAGGTGGCGTGGAAGTTCTGAACCTCAGCACCTTCTGCCGGGCCATGAAAACCGGCTTCCCTCTGGGCTCCGTCCTCGGGAATGTAAATACGCTTCTTAACACAGGTCCAGGAGCTGCAAAAGGAAGACAAGCTTCACCTGTGAACTCAACTGTGCATCTCGACAATTGCCTTTGGGCCTCGACTAGGATGGGCTGCAATTTCTAACTTGGACTGCCGTGTGTCCTGTGGGCAGAGAAAAAATTGTTTTGCATCCATCCATCACACACAATATCCTAATAATCTGTTCAAAAAGCAAAGGGTTGGTAATGAAGTCAAAAGGGCAATTTCTGAATGACGAAGACGCTGTGAGAGCCTGGGCTCTGAGCTGTGACTTCAGAAAGGCCGTCACAACAGTTTGCTTTCAAGCCGTGGGGCTGAACTATCTAGAGCAACCTTGCCATTGATTAAATCTGTATAAATAAACACGTCTACTTGTGTTAGAGCAGACGCGATGGGGTTCAAAATATGACACCGTGTACACATGTCTTCAGTTGTGAGGAGGTCATCTCAATGCTGTTCAAATTGACAGAGCGTGGAGAGGTTAGCTCACCAGCAAAACCTCCTTTTCTCTAAATACAGTAGCTTTAATTAAGCCTGTGTGACACAACTGGCATTTCAAAATACAAAGACGTTTAACTCTGACAAAAAAAATAGTTTATTTAGCTTTGAATGGATTTTTCCCTGCTTTGAAGAGCTTGGTTTTTTTCCCCCTAAACATTAAATTATTAATGAAAGAGCAAAAGCAATAAGTGGGGACAGTAATAAATGTTACTCTCGTGGCTGCTGCTACACACTCAAAGCAGAAGAACGTGGCCAGTGATTCTCTAGGTTTTTCCCCTTCAGCCCTGGGAGATACGCCTGGATTCCGCGAGCAAGCTTTTGTGCAAACTTCCCACCTCGCAATAATCTGGGACGTGCCTGTAACATGTCCAGTGAGTTAAAAAAAAACCAATTCAATAACAGAGCTAGCCAGTGCCCAATTTGAATCTATTAAATAAATAAATGTCATCCAAATACCATTACATATATTAAAAATACACTTAACGTTGATGAAGAATCCAGGTATATTATTCTATTAGGGTGAAATGACTGAACTGGAAAATGCACCATTCGAGCAGCGCTGTTAAGTAGGTTCAGTCTGCTCCCGCCATCCCCTCCCTGCCCCGCCGCCCTCCAGCCACGAGAAAGCTGGAGAGAAGGAGACCTCTTCGCAGTGGTCACTGGTGACTAGTTTGTGACACTGGGCCCACCCAGCATCACAAAATAGTCTGATCTGTCCGGGTCATGTTAGAGTTTATGAATGCCTGTGAAAGCCGAGGGCTGGTTAGTATTAACTCCTCCTGAAAAGTCATTAGCGGTCACCTGCGTGAGGGTGCTGAGCCCTGCCTGCCACACCTGTTTGTTTGTCTCCGTCCACCCCTGCGTGAGGGTGCTGAGCCCTGCCTGCCACACCTGTTTGTTTGTCTCCGTCCACCCCACCCGTGTACTTTTCTCGAAGCACCAGCCATCTGCCCTCGGGAGCATTCAGCAGCAGGGAGTGTGGCAGAGTCGTCCCAGGAGGGAGCAGCCTGGGTACGTTCTGCACGTCCTGTGACATTTAACGCCATGTTGGCTGAGTGTGCCGAGCTCCGGATAACGGCGGCCACCGGCACATTCGCGTCGTCTGTTCTACACTTTTCTCCATCTCAGGAAGAAAAATAAATGGCCTCGGCTGACATGTGCTCGCATCTGAAAGAGTTTTGTCAACCGCAGAAAGCGCTTGCTTTTGTTTTTGTGCCTGTTTTTTAACAGTCTCCCCCATTTCTTTCTCTGGCCCTTCCTGGGGCTTTGCAAGCTCCTGTCTTTGCCTCGGCTCCGGCTCCCTTAATTGCCGGGAGGACCACCCAGGCTTGTCGAGAGCATTGTCCCCCCCTGCACCTTGACTCTCCGGGAGGTTCTCAGAACGCGTCTGTGACCTCGGGCTACTGTACCTCCTTCTAATTACATTAATCTGCGTAATTGTGCTCACACTCATTTTAATCATTCTTTGCAGAGGACCCAGAACAGTTCACTTTCACAACACGGCAGATTTTGTGGTGGTTTTCAGCCTGTGTAAAGGGTTGGGGAAACTGTTTCGTGAAACAGACAGACAGCACTGTCACACTTTTATCCCAGGCGGGTGTCCGGAGAGCATGTCTCGCGGGAACCTCAGCTGCCCCGCACTTCGGCACTTCACAGTTGTTAAATCTTCAGTTTTCAATTTCATTTGATCCCATTTAAATATATATAAGTTAAGACCAAGGCACACAACCTTCTTTTGCATATAAGAAATATAAATCTTGTGTAATTAATTGAGAAAGATGTTAGTCATTCCCTTACTTAGAGGTGAGTTAAAAAAAAAAACACCTCTGACCTTCTAAATGTTAACTTTTGCCACTTCATCTGCTAGGGCAGCTCCCAAGCTCTGAACGAACCTCCTTTAATTCAGAGGGTAATTAAAATAAGCACTGTTCTGGCTACCCTGCTCCTGTGCCTCACAATATGGTATTAATATATTACTTATTTCCTCTAATTTTCCACAAAAGCTGGGAGGGTGTGGTGTAGAGAAAAGAAATTCAAAACATACCATTTGGATTTTAAGGACAGTTTTTGAAAAAGAGTGATTTCCATATATCAACACTTTTTGGTGTGATCCATGAAACATTTTGATACGATTTAGCAAAAACAGCTTTTGCACCAGGAACGTCAGAGCTGCCTCATCTGCATCTGTAAAGAATGCAAAATGGAATCGTATTAGGTGTAAATTCAATGCAAAAAAAGACGCTCTTCGTTAATGCAGCATTGTGGTAGAAAATTCAAATGCACAGGAGCCATGAGATTCAGTGTTCGGTCCTCCCAGCAATTACAGCTTGGTCCTATCTGCAAAGCCTGGCACCAGGTATGCTGTTGGGCTTCTACCTTTACAGTGAAGCGCTCTCTGGCTCAGCGCAAGCATCCTGAGGACGGAGGGGCTGGTGGTGCTGAACACATCTCCACATGTGATTTTTCTCCATTTAATCACAGTTTGTATTTCCAAACTGAAACTGGGTAGATGGAACTTTTCTCATTAAAGAAATTCCAGTCACAACACAGGATAGAATATAAGCCAGAGCAAAAAGCGGACCAAGCCCTCCCTCCCCACAAGAACAAAGACCCTGTTTTGGGTATAAATCTGTGATGATGGCCTTGGAAGCTCAGGACAAATCAGGTGAACGTCTTAGTTCCATGGTAAGGTCCTTGGGGCAGGCTGTGGCTTTGATAGGAAATAGTTTGGGGACAGGTTTGCAAGGCCTACTGAGGTCTGCAGCCCAGCCCATTTGGAAGCTGTTCTAGCCCCAAAATTGAAACTTAAAATGTGCTTAAATGGGGCATACCTTGTATTATTATGCCAGCGGGGACTCACCTTACAGGCAGAAAGGAAAGGGTCTGAAGATTGGAGATCCCTGTCCTGCTCCAAGATTCGTAGCTGAAGAGCAGCCAGACTCTGCTGCCCTAGGGCCGGAGGCTCCCACACAGCGGGCAAAGGCCTTGCCTCCTCGTTGGTCTCAGCCCACGGGTGCAGCTCAGGTGAGCTGCTGAGGGAGGACCCTGCAGCAAGCTTGTGCACGGCCCCGCGTGTGTCCCTCGACTTCTGCATCTGCTCTCTAATTAAAAAAGAAGTGGAGACCTGTACTACTTCACAGTGGATCTCTGTGGGAACCTCAGCAAAAACACATCCCTAACGGGGACTTCTGCGCAGGGGCCCCAGGCATCAGGGGGTCAGGTGAAATCATTTTGCTTTTGGGCTTGTGTTGACTCTTAACTCCCCTGGTCACCACCAAGGTGGAAAGCACAAGGAGGCAGAAGCACAACCGAGACTTAAACACAGGCTGTGCTCACAGAGCTGGCCTTGTGCGCTGACCCCACTGCCCAGCCCCCTGTGGGAGACCAGCACCCCACCCAATCCCTGGGAGTGATTCTTTTGTGCACTCTTGTTTCTTTTGTGTTTAAAGTCATCATGCAATAAAATTAGCTCCTTTTCCCATTTAGTGTGCGTGTCTATGAGTTTCAACACGTGTATAGATTTGTGCAACCGCCACTTTAGTCAAGACACAGAACAATTTCATCACCTTCAAACTCCCTCGGGCCTGCCCTCCCATAGTCACACCTGTGGTGACCAATGGTCCTGGCTTTCCTGGGACTGAGGTTTCCTGGGATGTGGGATTTTCAGTGCTACAACCTGGAACTCCACGAGGAAACCAAGGCAGGTGGTCCTCCTCCCACATCACCCTGGGAACCAGGTCTATTTTCCTTCCTTACAGTCTTTTTTGAGAACGTCGAAGGAGTTGGGCCATTAGCAACTGTGTCTCTGGGGTTGTGCTGGTGGCTGTGTCTACCAAGAGGTCCTTCCTTCGGGTGGCCAAGTGGCGGTGCATGGTGTGGATGGCCCTCGGTTGGTTTACCCGGGTACCTCGGCAGGACATCGGCATCATTTCCAGCTTTTGGTTTTCACAAATACAGCTGCTGCGAGCTTGGTGTACAGGTTTGGATGAACGTAAGTCTTCATTTCTCTACGAGTGAGATCGCTGGGTCCTCTAGTAAGTGTACGCTCAACTTCATATGAAAGTGCCTCACAGTTTTCTAAGCAGCAGCCCTGTGTTCTGTTCCCACCAGTAAAGCAGGTGCGTTCCAGGTGCTCCTGGATGTGCTTCAAAGACTGGGGGCCACGTCAGTGCTCCTTCCTTCAGGAGTGCTCACCTCCGGCTACCCTGGAGGTTGGGCAATGTCCAGAGACATTTCTGGTTGTCACCTGCAGGGGTGCCACTGGCATGTAAGGGCTGGAGGCCAGGCTGCTGCTCGACTCCCAGTACACAGGACGCCCCCCTCTCATGGAATGGCCCACCCAAATTGTCACGGGTGCTCTTGCTGAGACAGGCTCAATTTAACCACGTGAAGTCCCCAGCCCCGCTGTTCTCCCCCGTCCGTGGGCTCATTCGATCCTCCTGCTCCTCCCGCTGGGTTGTCCAGCTGAGTTCTGAGGCAGGAGATTCGTGGTGCATGTGTGTCCATGTGGATACGTGTGTACGTGCACATACGCAGGTGCTTCGGAAAGCTCTTTGAAAAATGGAATGGAAAGAGTGCAAATCCTTCCATGAACTTTCTGAAAACCCTTGTGTGCATGCGTGTGTGTGTATACACACACCTCATTGGCGCTCAGGAGATTCGTGGTGCGTGTGTGTCCATGTGCATACGTGTGTATGTGCATGTACGCAGGTGCTTTGGAAAGCTCTTTGAAAAATGGAATGGAAAGAGTGCAAATCCTTCCATGAACTTTCTGAAAACCCTTGTGTGCATGCGTGTGTGTGTATACACACACCTCATTGGCGCTCATATCAACCAACTGCAGCTCGAAAATATTATAAACAATAAAAAATAATGCAACAATAAAAATAATACGAATAAAAGACACAGCATAACAACTTAAATAGCATTTATGTTGTTCAGGTATTACAAGTAATCTAGAGGTGATTTAAAGCCTACAGAAGAATGTGTGTAGGTTATATGCAAAGACTGTGCTATTTTACAGAAGAGACTTGAGCATCCACAGATTTTGGTATCCATGGGGGTCCTGGAACCAGTCCCTGCAGACACCAATGAAAAAAGATTGTGTAGAGTGAGGACTGAATGAAATCATACAACCAGGGTCCCCTCTCCTAGGGACACATGTCTCGCATTGGCAGTGTCCCATCCACATCAATAAGATTCTGGCCACAAGCTCCCTGATGCCTCAGACCCAGCCTCCGCTCTGTCCCATCCAGCTGCTGCCAGTGACCAGCCTCCCCGCAGTGGCTGCTCCTAGGCAGTGCCCAGCACTCGAGGCGGGAGAGCTCCCTCCCTCGCTATCTTATTTCTGGGGTCTATGCTACTGCAAATCTACTTGCTCTCTCTGCTTCTTTGGCCTCTGTCCCCTCCCCATGGATGGAGACTGGATTTCTTCATCATGGGGCCCTAGACAGTGTCCTTCCCTGAGCCCTGGGTCCTGGGCCTGCGCACCGTCCCTGGGATCTCTCCTTCCTTCCACTAGCCCTTGGCCCGGATGCTCACTGCGCAGGTCAGCACTGCGCGGCCGTGGAAACGGGGCACCAGCCACCATCCACCCCTGGGCGTGCTGGGACCCGAGCCCCTGGGGGAGCTTCAGTGTCCAAGGCAGGCAATTCCTTGTGAAGGGACAGTGGAGGGACATGCGGTCCTGCTTCATTTGTTAATTAAATTTAATCTTCAAGATGAAAATTCTAACTGACAAAAATGGATTCAGGTGGGCATGTGGCCAGGAACCGAATTGAGCCACCGAAGGACCCATGGCCTGGGGTGGGAGTGGGCTTCAGGGCAGCAGGGCCAGCAGGGAGAGGGGCCAGGGAAGAAGGCTGAAGAAGAGTCCTGGTCTTGGTTAATGTGAAAGAAGAAAAGGACATAGTCCCCACACTGGGGACAGTTACGTGGGGGGCAGCCAAGTTCAGCTGCATTAGAAACAGACGTTTATCTGAACTCCACGGGCAGGGAGGGCCTGCGGGCTAAACTGTAGAAATGTTTAATAATAATTTTTAATAAAAATATTACTTAAATTTAATTAAAATGGATGAAATTCTGCAAGACAAACGTTTTGAAGATGGGCATGGACTTTGGCCAGTCGGCCCTCATGGAAGGCCAGGAGGAGAGGAGGGGCAGTGTGGGGGTCTGTGCGGGGTCTTCCGCCCTTCTCCTGGTGTCCCCACTCGCCAGCCAGGCATCCCCTGCATGTGGGAGGTGGCTCCTTGGAGGTGGCTTCTCAATTGTGGAAAATTTATTTCTCTCACCAGCCCAGCATTAACGAAATTATCATGAAAGAGATTTCAGGTCTCAGCTCACTTTACTGAAATGTGAGCACAGAGTGGACAGTGCAGAGAAGAACACGCCTGTTTATCTTCTAGAGTGAGGTCAGAGGTAACATAATTTGCTTACATTAGACCAAAGGAGTGCACAGAAACTATAGGTATTTGATAAACATGCAGGAAAGAGCTAACTAAATTGGAAAGGGGAAAAGAAAAGACATTCGGTGTAAAGAAACAGGTCAAAATCTTTTCATAAGCCACTTCTGGTCATGGCAAAATATATTCATGTGACAGTCCTACAGGGTGAGCTCCACTTTGCCAAAACTAGAATCAGCTGAGAAACAGCGGCAGCAGGATGCACACCAGACAGACCCAGCAGCTCAGTTTTCACATGTGGGTAACTGAGAAAAATAAATTGCTATGTGGTACCTAGGACTTTAGGCAGTTAGTCTGCTCATGTATTTATTTTTTTTCCTTGAAAATGTAACTTTTAAATAAGTGCACATTTACTCCTTTGATTCTGGTGTGTTGCTATGCTCCCCATGGATTTGTCACCCCACTTCCCCTGGGTGATGGAGCTGCAAAGGATTACTCAAAGCCTGTCTCTTCTGAGCAGTGAGAAGCCCTGAAGGGGCTAACTTCCCCGGAACCCTCAAGTGAGAGGCATTCCTTCCTTGGGAAATTAACCATGTATTGGGGTTCTGTTCCTACAGTTATTCTCCAGACCAAGAAGTTACAGGAAGAGACATAGGTGGGGTTTTTGATAAGTACTGTTTAACAAGTTTAACAATAGAAGCTGGTAACATTCAGTAAAAACAAGTCAGATGACATTCCCTTAGACAATTAAGTGATCCACCAACAAAAGCTTGATCTTAGCAAACATTCCTTCTCCCTCCAGCGGCTTCCCAGTAACTTTACATATCAATCAGTAACCTGTCTGTCTTTGAGCCAGCAGCCTTGCTGTGTTACAATTCTTTATCTTACACCACAGACTTTATAGCCTGAGGAAAATTTCCTGTCCTTTGTAAGGTCAATATCTGAAACTGCAAGGCTTTGGAAAACTAGGCCCTGTTAAGTACACTTGCCTTATGAATCCTCTACATCTCCCCCCACTTTATTTATTTAAAAGAAAAAGCAATAGCTATAGATCAGGTTGGCACAGTTAAGACAAAAGCATTTAAAGCAAAGTTGGTATCATGTAGCATGGCGAGTCCTTTTAATTTGCTTCAGGTGAGGACTGATGATGTCATCGTCTCTCAGGGTGGCTGCAGCGGCATCAATCCAGGTGCTGTGAACTGGGTGTAATTATCAATTGTTGAAACTCTGGAATGGGATTCTGCTCCGTATAATAGTTGATTCTGAGTCCAGAGAGTTTGTTAATGTTAAACTGTCCAGGACATTACTGTTTTCAGAGTGTCTCGTCTTTTGTAAAATTTTTGATCAGTTGCAAATCTTTTGTTTAAGAACAGGATGTCTCATCCAAGTTACAAATACCCTCTTTAAGGCCAGGAAAATTTAGAGAACTGCTTTTGTAGAGAAGATGTTATTTCCCCCTATATGATTAAGGCATTCCTCATAAAAGCATTGATGATCAATATCTTGATTGAAAAGGTCTTACTTTTCTTTGTATAAGTCCCATGCTGCTGGGAGAGCTGTTTCCCAGGTGAAGATCTGTCTCACGTCAGGGGGAAAGATGAACAGCAGGACGAAGCAGCAGTTAGGCCAAATTACGGCAACATGAAAGAGGGATCAGCAACTTAGAAGTGAGACATGCTATCTTAGATCCAAAGTTCTAAATTATATCCTTTTATAAAGAGAGAGAGTTAATTTTCATTGAACTTATAAAAATAGCCACATTGCCATAATGATCATAAGGATACTTAAAGTTATTAAATTTTAGGGGGGTTAAATAGGGAGAAAACAAATGCTTTTACTACTGTTTTAAATGACATTTTACCAAACTCTTGTTAGTTATAGATAGCTTGAGAGAGAGAGAGAGAGTTTTCTTACATTTAGAAAACAAAAAATTAGGAGAACCAGTAGTGTTTCAAAATAAGGAAATTGTAAAAACCCAAAATTATTTTTAATTAATTTACCAATTAACTTTTGTTGTTTTGACCTTTGTGAACGATTTCACAAGCCAATCAGTTTTTTCATTAAAATTTTGGAGCTTTAGTTTAAAGCCATGAACTCAAAGTTTGTTGGACACTACCTATTGGAGTTTTTTCATGAAACATTTGAAGACATAACATTTTAAAATTACAATTAAATCAAGATTATGACTGGTAGCATTTGTATCAAGACACAAATATTTAAGAACCTTACAAGATTTTGGAACACATATCCATAACACCTTCAGTACTGACAATGTTTTTCCATATAGTCTAATTTATTAAATAAGCCAATTAGTTTTGATACATTTTTTATATATCCTTTGAGAAACTCCAGGGCCCTTGGAATTCCTCAAAGTTATTCTAAACCAGAAAGGTTGGGCTTATGATTTTGGAAAGGTTTGTTAAGTAACAAAAAAGGCTTAAAACAGACAGTTGAATAAAATCACAAATTATTACAAAAATAAAACCAAAGTGACAAAGGGTTTCAAAGGCAGAGAGCACAAGAACTTGTCATGAAATAAGTTTTTTAAACCAGTCATCTAAAGGACAAAGAAAGCCTTTTACAATTTTGTATTAAGAGCAGTTAAGCACTTTTAGAAAATCTGGTTGTTCCATCGCAGGAGGGCAAACTCTAACTCTGCATCAGAATACTTTTGACATTAATTTTTAGAAAAACTCACACATAATTTGTCTTTAAATCCAGTTAATTTTTTTTTTACTGAAAAAACCCTTTTTAACAAACTTATCCACATAAAACATTATCATGACTTACTCAGACATTCTGTTTTTGTCCTATATTTCCTACTTTCTAAATAGCCAGTCATTTTACTCTGGGACAAAAATATACTGTACCAGATGCTTTCTTGCATAAAAATTATTTTTTCTTCTCTCTAGCCCCTCCAACCACAACCATATCCCCACATCCATAGTCTTTCTTAAATCACCTCCTTTTTACATACTTGTTTCGTTTTTTATAAATGTTAAATTGGCCTAATTTGTCTAAAAATTATATATAGAAAGGATTTTTTTGTTTGTTTGTTTTTTGGTTTTGGGTTTTTTTCAGTTTTGGCAGGGTTTTACAACTTAAAAGCTTTTAGCAAAGACAAATGTAGTCCTGTTTGATTAGTAAACCCAGGCAACAATGTGTGTTGATAAGAACATTTTTACACATACAGGTTAGTAAATAGGCGTCCATTTGTCAGAGCAGATTACACAAAGCCCAGTTTGAGTTTTAGCTATTTTTACCAAAAATTTATTAATGGTTTCCTGGTCATAAAACTTGGTGTATATGGAGGCTTAAAACCAAAAACAAGTTAGGAACAAGACATGTGCAAGGCTTTGGGAGAAGCCCATAAGCCAGATTTTTTTTACAGCTTTTAGTCCTTAAACTAATTAAACAAGCATTGAACTTACCACAAAATGTGTTGTCCTAAAGACAAATTTAGGCAAAAGGTTTAAATCAAATTTTTAAAATATATTTGTTTTGTCAAAACTTTAGAAAATTTAAGTCACGTGAACTTGAAAAGTATACTTATTTTTTTAATGAGCACATGTTAATTATAAGCCAATTTGGTACCTTGCACATAAAATGATTACACATACAGACATGAACATGTAGACATAACATACAGGTTACACGCATATATGCAGACATAAACAACAATAACAAACAAGGATCTTATAGGTTTTGTTCAAGATGTAAAGAAAGCTCACTAGTAAAAAGGACAGTCAGGTTTAGATCGTGTTATTTCCAAAAGACTTATTGGTGAGGCTTCACTTTGCCTCAAAGAAAGCAAGATAACAAATTTACATTGTAAAGCAAAGTATGCAGGCCTTCTCAAGAAGATGCAGAGAAGGTTTTCTTCCTTTAAGAAGATAGCATAGAATTCTACCATAGGATTTTGTGAAGAAATACATAGATGAGCCTAGAAGAAAATTCAGAAATCTGTTCAAAATAACCAGCTGGATGTCAGAAAATTTGAGACCATCTAGTTAAACAGGTAGATTTTAGATTAGTTTTTTTTTTCTCAAATGAGTTACTGAGCTCAAGAGCTCAGCCGCCAATCAGAGATGAAACCATTTGACTCTTGAGGTTTTTAGGAGAAGAGCAGTAGACCCAAAAGGGGTCTGGTTGGCGCCATGGCTGCTTTTCTTCATAAAATCCGAGTCTTTGGTGAAAAAGAGTAGCACATGCAGTTAAGAAAAGAACCATTGCTTTTAAGAGAGGAGAGAAGCATTGTGCAGATAAGAAAGAAAAACATGCGCAAACGATACCAACACTGTAAAGAAATATTAACTTCTTTTACTTTAGATTGTCCAATTTAAAGTTTTCTTAGTCACTGACAAAGATTAAGTTTTATCCATTTTTGGTGACATAAACATGTCTTAGTTTTTTGTTAAGGTCTTGGATAGGTCTCAGAGCGACTTGACATAGATTCCTAGTTGTTAGTTGGGAAGCCTTAATGAGACCCATTGCATAATTAACCAGCGACCAATTTGTTCCCACATTTTTATGTTAAGGCTTCCTTCCTTAGGGTATCAAGGACATGGTTGTTTAATATCCACTAACAGTTTTAGACGCTGCCATTCAGTTACTTACAGCCTGCTGCTTTAAGGAGACATTGGAGTTGTAATGTATGTTCAGTCTCCCCTTTTGTTAATGAATTATCCATATTTTAAAAGTAAAGAGAAGGAAAAAATACCTCCAGAGTTGAGAAGATCTAACTTTGACCTGCCATAGGCATGCAATCGCTAATCGAAAGCCACCTGTGATTCCCTTACCGGGATGCGTCTCCCTTATTAGGGACTCCCTTGTCGGGATGAATAGGACATCCTTTTCCTCTCCAATGCTTGGCAAGTCAGTCTCTAATCTGTGGAGAACTTCCTCACATGAGGGACCATTTTGTTGCTTTGCCCCCCACGGATTTGTCACCCCACTTCCCCTGGGTGATGGAGCTGCAAAGGATTACTCAGAGCCCATCTCTTCTGAGCAGTGAGAAGCCCCAAAGTGGTTAACCTCCCTGGAACCCTCAAGCGAGAGGCATTCCTTCCTTAGGAAATTAACCATGTATTGGGGTTCTTTTCCTGCAGTTATTCTCCAGACCAAGAAGTTACAGGAAGAGACATAGGTGGGGTTTTTGATAAGTACTGTTTAACAAGTTTAACAATAGAAGCTGGTAACATTCAGTAAAAACAAGTCAGATGACATTCCCTTAGACAATTAAGTGATCCACCAACAAAAGCTTGATCGTAGCAAACATTCCTTCTCCCTCCAGAGGCTTCCCAGTAACTTTACATATCAATCAGTAACCAGTCTGTTTTTGAGCCAGCAACCTTGCTGTGTTACAATTCTTTATCTTACACCACAGACTTTATAGCCTGAGGAAAATTTCCAGTCCTCCTCAAGGTCAATATTTGAAACTGCAAGGCTTTGGAAAACCAGGCCCTGTGAAGTACATTTGCTTTAAGAATCCTCTACGCTAGTGTCTAATGGTGACTAAAGCAGTCCCCATTCCTGCGCATCCTGAGTTACGTCCCCTTTTGTCAAGTGCCATGTGGGGCACACAGCCTTGTCTATGGAGGGCAGTGGCGACCGCTCGTATTCCTGGCGCTTCCTCCACTGTTCACTGCCTGTGAGGCATGTGGTCATGGTGGGGGCGTTTTTTGTGTCAGTTGTTGGGTCGCTGTGAACAGCAAGTGGATGCCTGTTGAGGATGCCCACTGTTTGCAATGCCCAGGACCGTCTTCCTGGGAAGTGCCCTCCACTGCAGCCACATGTGACCCTGAGACACTTGTGGTTGCCAGCCCAAGTGTGCCAGGCCCTGCCAGCTCTGTGGACCAGCAAGGACCATCCTGGGTGGCAGTTGTCCTTGGCTGCATGACAACGACTGTCTGGTGGGAACACAGCTGTGGCCAGCCCTGCAGGGCGCCCTTGTCCCACCCAAGAGCAGTGGCCTTGGTCCTTTCAGGAATGGGGCCACATGGCTGGGCACATTCTTACCTTTTTTTTTTTTTAAAAAAACGAGCTCACGCAGGCCAGTTCCTGGAACCTGAGCTGGACGAGGCTAAGCCTGGAGGCATATTTCTGGCTCCTGGGAAGCTCCCTCGACCCTCTTTGGGTAAAAGCCGTCCTGGCCAGTTAAGGCTGAGGTCTTCCTCTGGCCCTGACTTTAGCATGGCCTTGGCAGAAAGACTGTCACCACACCAGCATCTGCCAAGTGGGTCTCTAGAGAAGCCAGTCTGCCCCTTAAACTCTGATGTGCGTTTGAACCCCCAGGCCCCTTGTCCAAATGCAGACTGTGCCACAGGTGACTGGCCAGGGGCCCTGCCACCCAGCCAGCTCCCTGATGCCGGGGGCAGGACGAGGACAGATGCACTGGTCCCCGCAGTTACTCAGGCAGGAGCCCTGTAGCCGCGGGGGACTCACACCAATGCGCCATCCCGGGGCCAGGGCTCTGTATATTCCGACACCACGCTGGTTCCCAGGTGAGCACTGAGGACTTTGTCAGCAGGTTGTCTCTTCCCTAAGGCATCAAACCTTCATCTCGGGATTTGATTATGAGCCCCGTGTGAATGGAGTTGCTCCAAACCCAGGTCTGGCCATCGCAGCCTCCTCGGTGGGCTTCTGTGTGGCAAAACCTTGGTGAAATTCGTTTACTGGGCTTCTCTTCTGATATGGCAGAAACTTCAGGGTTCTCTGTCTGGCTGTGAAGCTTGCTCTTTCCGGCCACACCAGGGGGACCTGCTTGCCTGCAGGGTCGGGCCGTGCTCACTGGCCATCCCTCTGTCCTGGTGGAAGGCAGGACATGTAACCCGTGGCCGCTGCTTCCTGCCCACGACAGCGTGTTGTTTCCTGCCTGAGGAAGACCCCAGCACCGCAAGGGGCCTCTCGCTCTGCTCTGCCAGTGAAAGACGCCGAGGAGGGTCGTTCTTTTCTCTAGTTCTCTGTTGACACGAATCTTCAAAGTAGCAAAGCAGCGCTAGCTCTGAGAAATGAACAGGATTAAATGAAGTCTGAAATCACCTGGAGTGTCAGTGTTCAGTGTTCTAAACAAATGCAGCCTGTTCGCTTATGACACTTTTAGTAATACCCGGAGAGGGGAGATTTGGTTTGAGAGGGGAATGTTGTATGTGTGTACGTGTGTTTGTGTGTGCGCATCTGTACATGTGTGTGGATGAAGGAATAATAGAGGTCCAGGTCAGAGTTACATTGGTGTGCGGGATAGTTATTTAGAGTCCTCCTTGCAAGGAATCTGACTGCTTTGACAATGTTATTTCAGACGCAGAGAGACAGTTTGCTGCCAAGTGCTGTCACCGTCATTTTGTCAGGTGGAGAGGCAATGTCTCAGCGAGGTTAAATGGCCTGTGCAAGGCAGGGCTCAAGGCCAACTCAGCAGGGTGACAGTGGCCCAGGCTGCTCTGGCCCTGTCTGTGGGCTGCTCTGCCTGGCTGGAGGCATAACTACTGCTCTGTGATATGTGCTCACTTGGAAGGGCGGTGCTTGTCTACCTGCTCATCAAACGTAGCTAACTGCTGCCCGACTACAGGTGGCCGTGCAGATGCAGTGCGCCCCGGTTCCTATCCACGCACAGGATCCTCTCGATCAGCGAGAGCACGAGGTTCACGATCAGAGCAGACGCAGGGCTTCCAGGTACGGCTGGGCCAGAACATCAGCGGATGTTTCTCAGAATAGCATTAGCGTTGGGGGGGCTTCTGTCAGAGGAGCCATGTTAGTTTTCAAAACAGAAAGTTGTAGATTCATGAAAAATAGCTGCTCTTATTTCTCCAGGATATAAATTAGAATTAAATCCTCTTCTCCTAAATAACACACATAAAATTTTATGACAAAACATTTTGGGCAGACATACAAAAAAGCAGATATAACATTACAAATACGTGTAAACCAATCAGAGCTTAACTAGTAAACCGTGTCAGACGTTCCCTTCTCACGGCCGCCACTCTCTGTCCCCAGAGGTGACGGCCATTCTGAATTGTTTGTTTATAAGATCAATGTGTAATGTTAATCTACAGTTCGGAAATGTTATGGGAATGGCAGCCTGTAGCGTACGCGTTTTGTGCTTCTTGTTGGAGGTTTCAGCACTTGGTTTCAAGGACTTGCTCTGGACGGTAGACAGCCCATTCATTTCAACTAGTGCCTAATATTCCGTCTTATGAGCGTGCAGCAGCTGACTGTCCCGTGATCTTCTGGGAGAACATACAGATGGTGTCTAACTTTCTGCTGTTATCAGCAGTGCTGTAGTGAATAGCGTGGTATGTGTTTCCTTGGGCAGTGCAGCAGAGTTTCTCTGGGGACAGGAGAATAAGAAAAATCACTAGGTCTCGGGGGTGTACCTCTTCAGCTTTTCTGAATCTTGCCAGATGCTGTCTACATCACTGACTGGACTTCTGCTCCTAGTGTGAGGTTTGTTTCACACCCTTGCCAGGGATTTCTGTACGTTTTACCATGTCAAATGCAATAGCTGCGGCGTCCCTCTGCTGGCAGGGGCTTTCGTGCTCTTTCTTGCCAACTGTGTACACCACGCACTCCAGTCCCCGTGACACTGGTACATCAGTGTGTCATGGGAAAAACTCAACTCATCAACAATCAGAATCTGATATTCAGTTTTCAAGTCAATGAAAAATATTGGACCGTTATTGCCACCTCTCTTTCTCCCAAGATGGTTTGAATGGGAAGAAATTGAGGGCAATGTGGAACGTGGGACTATAGCCCTCAAAACTCAGACTCATCTGTTGGAAACATCCTGGTAGAAAATAGCTATCTTCGTTATAAATATTCTTAAATATTGTCACATTCTCTAGGGGGATGTTAGCGTTAATCAGGCATCATTCCCTTGTTGGTAACATTTTTCTATGAATAAAGAAAAAAGTCCAATGGGCAAATGCAGTGTAGTAAGATCAATATCCTAGGCTCATAAATGTGCCTCTCTGATAATGTAGCATCAGGAGATAATCTCAAAAACACAATCTAAGGGCAGCATTGACTGGAAGAGTCATAAGCAGAGAGTTTCAAAGGAGCCCACAAACATGGCCTGCGCTGGAGGTTAGATCTTCAGGGTGTTTCTCTCCATGGCCCTCCCATCCTCATATCCCATCCCCTAAATTAATAGAAAAGCTCTCCTATAAAGCTGCCCCAAGCAGAAACCACATGACACATGTGTGGCCTTCACTGAGCACTTTTTGTATGCCTGGCTTTGGTGCGTGTGAAGTTGTGGAGCACGGAGAACCCCTGCCCTTGAGGGGCACCAGCTCAAGTTTGGAGGTGAGGGAGACCCCGAGGAGGTGTTTGCTAATGCGTCCAAAGGCCATTTGTCCCCCAGGGAACAGGAAGGTCATGGCTGGCAGAGCTGATGGCTGTCTGCTGTGTCTAGGAACGCCACTGGCAGAGGAGGAGAGAATACTGTCAGGGTTGTGGAAGGGACAGGGAAAGTGGGGGACATGGTTGGCCAGCTGGTTTTTCTGGCCTATTTTGAAAGTCATAAAAATGAGGATGAGTATGGATGGAGGAGGGAGAGGAGAGGTCTTTGGCTTCCAGTTTGATATTTACATCTTGGGTCAAGCAGTTAAGTTTTTGTTTTCATGGATGCCACACCTCCCCCTGGCCCTGTGGATCTTTGTGACCTCCCAGGACAGGAGAGTATGGAGGAAGTCATGCTCTAACTCCCTGGAAGACATTGTAAAAGTGGTGTGTGTTTCTGCATTGCTCTTTTGGGATGCTTGTTGCTGGAACCCAGTCGCTGTGCTGTGAGTACGGACAGGGCCTCGTGGGGATGACTGAGGCCCTGCCACAGCCCGGCTGGGCCCCTGCATACAGCAGCCCCGCTGCCAGCCGAGAGGATGAGCGTCCTTAATGTGAACCCCCTGCCCCAGTCAGGTTGTCTCAGAGTCCACCCTGTAGAGCACAGGTGATCCCCCACCATTCCTGCCCAGATGACAGGCTAGTCAGCAAAGTAAGTTCCTGTTATTGTCAGCCACTAAATTTGGGGTTGGTTTGCTGCACAGCAACCCTGTTACCACACCCTTAAAAAATCTCATGTTGGCCACTTTACCCACCTTTACTTACCTGTCGAGGGGTAAAGAAGGCACTTAACTCAGGAAGTTTGTCCTGTTGGTGGCAGCTGTCCTGCCAGCATGGTCTGCAGGACCCTGCGACAGGTGGGAGCTGGCCGTTCACATGGTCACTGAAGCCACTCTCCAGTGACACGTGGGAGCACACAGCTTGGCAGAAAGGTCGCTCCTCTCCTAATTCCTAGAATCCAGAATCCCCCGCTCCACTCTTCCTAAACCCGACACATCTTTGAGGAAAACTTGTAATGTTGTTGGCAATGAACTGCCAAGATGCGGAGAGAGCCACGTTGGTGACTGATGGGCCTTCTGATGGTCCCCCAGCAGTGGGAGAACCATCTCCAACGTGGAGGCAGATGGGCTTTCCCTCGTGGTTTCCCCCGGGCTGGCAGAGCAGCCACCCTGGAACCAGGTGTCCTCAGACACAGGAGAAGGTGATAAGGCACTTTCCTTGGTGAGTGAGGGCAGGTGCGGGCACGTGGGAGGACAGTGCTGGCTACGTCTTGAGCAGAACCAGGCTTGCCAGCCCTGAGGCTGTGGGCTCCAAGCACGGCGGGTGGACGAGCTCCACTGGAGTCTCACACCTCAAACTGGGCTCCAAGGGTCAGCAGCACCAGAGTCACCCGGGGGCATGTTAGAGCTTCAGGCTAATGGGCTGGGCAGACGTGAGCATCACAGGATCTCTGTGACTCCATGGGCGGCCATAGCCGTGGCTCTCCAGTGTGCCAGTGCAATAGAGTCATCCAGAGGGTGCGTCAAAGCACAGATTCTGGGCTCAGGGATGACGGTGAGGTCTGTGACTTATAAAACTGAAATGGGAGATTCACTTGGAAAGCAAATGGACAGAGCATCTGTAAGGTGCAGACATGCAGCTCCTTGCCTGGGGTGACCTTGCTGGGCCCTGCTCCTGCTGGAGGTGAGGGGCCAGGTGTGGGGCAGTGTTCTCATCACAGACACACAGTCTCTTCTGTTTCAAAAGTCTCTCTTGGGGCAACACTCAGTGAATTCTAAGTGCGAACCCCTCTTAGGGCTGCGGCCCTCATGGGATGGGGGCGGGTCCTGTCCCGGGGCATTGTGACATGTCCTGCGTTGGGGTCTGCTGACATGTGCGGCCCCTGGTCCTCTCTGGCCCTAGTGTGGCTTCTGCAGGTGAAGTCGCCAACTTTCCCATCAGGCTCAGCAGGCGCAGTTCCTAAAGCCCTGATACTCTTAGGCGCCCTTGAAAATGTCTTAGTTTCTTTCAAAACCAGAAATAAACAAGAGCTTTTAGGTCAAAGAAACTATCTTACTATTAAATATTAACATTCACTTTTATACTGACATGGTCATGAAATATAATTTCAATAGTTATTCACTGAGGAAGGGCCCACGAATGCTGAAGTGCCTGAGGCCCCTGGAGGCTGCAGTGGCCCTGGCTGGAGTCCCTGGTCCCCCCTCCACTGGACCCCACCCTTTACCCAGTCGTGGGGCAGGGCTCCGAGACTTGCTGCTGCTCCTGCAGAGGCACCCACGGGAGGACGGTCTGTTCTCTCGGGCCCACCTGTCCAGCACTGCGCGGACTTTTCCAGTGCTGGCCCGGCTGCCTGTGGTGTGGGATTCGTGGCTTCTCTGAGGAGCTGGCGTTTTCCTCGGCTGCACCCTTGACAGCAGGAGCACCTCCCGTAGATTTCTCAGACTTCTCTGGGTGTTTCCACAGCCTGTGTCTCTCACACTTTTCCCCTGCTCAGCATCATGGGCAATTCTCAGTGGGGCAGAGAGGCTGGGATAGGCAGAACTGAATTGCCATGGCAGTTATGCAGAGTTGCACACATGGCACGGGCAGCATTCAGTGTTGCTAAAGCGGTGGCTCGCCATTCCAGTGGGAAAATGATGCATCGGCACCTTCTCGGTCTCTTGTAATTCATTCTGCAAAATCCCAGTCTGTATGAGTGCAGAGGGCCCATTCCTGCTGCTGCTGTCGGCTGTGTGCTGTTCTGGTGACGAGGGTCAGCACCAGATCCTCTGGGTCTGGGTTGAGTGCTGGCCTGCTCACTTGCTATGTGAGCACGAGCAAGTCACTAGATCTTTTTCAGCCTCAGCTTTCTCACCTGGGAAAAGTAATCAGCAACAGCACCTTCTCACACATTTTGTAGAGATGGGGATAGTTGACCTCGGTTCCTAGCAGAGTGCCACTAAGTATGTCCTCAACAAATGTCAGCTGTTACTGCTATAATTTTCAAATTGGAAAAGCCTTTAGAAGCCATCACGTCCCTTTGTTTTATAAAGGAGAAAAATAAGAAGATTAAAAAACTGCCCATGATTAATAAGTAATTAGTGGCAGATCCAAGACCAGGCTTTTAACTTCATCCCTCCATCTGTCTTTCCACTCGTTCTTCCATCCATCCATCCATCCATCATCTACCCAAGAAACATATTGAACATCCACTAGGTGCCAGACATTGTCACCGATGATTCCTAGATGAAAACCTCATGGTTCCTGGGCTGGCCCGTGGCTCACTCGGGAGAGTGCAGTGCTGATAACACCAAGGCCACGGGTTCGGATCCTGTATAGGGATGGCTGGTTCACTCACTGGCTGAGCGTGGTGCTGACAACATCAAGTGAAGGGTTGAGATCCCCTTACCTGTCATCTTTTTTTTTAAAAAAAAGAAAAGAAAACCTCATGTTTCCTGGTTCTCTTGGCTTAGTGGGGTGGGGCATATAAATTGGTCATGCAACGTCATGTGGAAATCACATAGACACTGGCACACACAGAATTCCAAGGCAACAGGAGGGCTGCTTCTCCAGCCTGCTGTAGGGTGGGAGGTGGGTTAGAAAGGTCTTCAGTATCTCAAGGATGAATGGGTGTTAACTTGGGTAAGGGGAGTGTTTTCTATTCTTGCAAACTGTTTTCCTTGGCCCAGCAGCACCAGCACCACCTGGGAGATTATTAGAAATGCAGCGTCCCAGGCTCCACCCCAGGCTTCCTGTATCAGGATCTGCATGTTCACAAGACCCCCAGGGGATTCATGTGCACATTAAAATTTAAGAATTTCTGTTTTTCATTATATGATATGTGCTATCTCTCACTCTCCACTGTACTTATTAAATACAAGTGCTTTGTAGGATTCTGATACAAAAACCCTGTTTTGTTTTGATAGTTGTTGAGGGGGCACCCTCAGTTCCTCCTGATGTCTTGCTTAAAGTGTTATTAACATGGGGCAGTGAAGAAGTTTCCTTAGCATGTGGCATGCAGAAATCTTGACTTACCCGTTAAAGACAAGCAACAATATTTTATAAGCAGACCAAGAGCTTAGTTCTGATGAAAAATGGCGTGAATAATATATAAACTAAATGGCATCTGTGTCCTTAATCTCAACGAGGAAGCTATTCCTGAAGAAGAAAACACACCGCTCTCTGGCGGTGACATGCCTCCACCCCGCCTGCCTGCAGGACGTGCCGCTCATCGTTCTAGAAGCCCTTCGCTGATGCTCAGCGTGCTGTGTTGCTGCACCTGCGGGCCCGGCTCGGGCCTGAAGTGCTGTCGATTGCCTGTGCCCAGGCCTCCTCCAGCCACACAGCCAGCCGCTGACTTACAGGGCAGCCAGGGCTTTGCGGAGCTGTAGCGCGTGCCGAGGTATGTTTATTTGGCATCATTTTGCAGCCAACATTGAAACACTCCTTTGGCAGTACTGACAAATGCGTGCCCCAGTGAGAGGGTGACCTGCGTGGCCTACTGCCAAGCCCCAGACCACGTACCCTGAGAACAGGACCGCTCCCCCACCCCACCCCGCTCCCCCATTACCTGCCGCTCTGCCCCTGGCCTTTGGCTGACCAGCATTTCCAGAAGAGGAGTCAGGAGACACAGGGCACGGGGAACTTACAATATGAAGATGTGAATATAGTGACACTTTATTTTTACCAAAAACATTAAATTAATTAATTAAATAAAAAGCAAAGCAAACATCACCCCCACCCTCCCCAAATCCACCTCTTCCACGTGACGTGCTTTATTTGCATCTTCCTTCCAGGCCTCGTTCTTGGACCCCAGCCTCATGTTTCTATAACCTAATTCAGGCATTTTGAGCTGGCATCTTGCTGTCACCCCAACGATAATCCAAAGCAAATTTATAAGCTTTTGCTGCCAACCCTGCTCTCTCTATTCCCAGTTATTTCTGGGGGGTGTTTCTACTCTAGCCAGACACTGGACAACTTCTTAAACACTTTCTCTTCCTTATATTAAACCACCAAAATATTTAGTGCCAACTCTTGTCAATCATACACCCACATGCACCTTAAAATTCAAAAAATTATTTTATCATGCACTCTCTTCTCCTCGTTATCAATGCGGCCCACACTTACAGTAGAACAAGTATAAAGGATGAAGGTTGTAAAGTGGGCGAGAACCACCTGTAAGCAGTGTTTGCTGGTCGCCGCTGTGTATCCTTGTGGCCTCCCTCTCACTGTGGGAAACTCTTTCTACTGGGATATTTCTGTGAGGGAAACACCACCCAACGTCCCTCCCTCTGTGCATCCCTGTGCCCCCTCCTGCCCAAGTCCTCCTCCTTCCCGATGGGATCGTGGCCACGGCCACTCGCTGGCCGCCCCCGTCTGTGTTCTCGCCCCTTCCAGCCCAACCTCGACCACAAGTCAGGGGAGACTTCTGAAAATGCAATTCTTGCTGTGTCAGTCCTGCTTAAAATCATGCTCCTCTCACCCTCAACAGGACGATGTATGTGTTTTTCATCATGATGTAAAGAGACTTCTGAGCCAATCCCTTCCCTTCTCTGTGGCTTTATCTCATAACACTTCCTGATGTGTCCCCTGTGCTCCAGGTGGGCCATGGCACGTTGAGTTCCTGGACGTATCAATAACTTCTCATGTTGTTGAGTCATTGCACTTCTTCTGTCTGAAACATCATCTTGCTTTGCCCCTGGGATCCACCCCCATGCCACCCACACCCCTGTCTGGAAGGAGCCTCACATCTCACTGTTCCGTGAGAACCTCTTTTGCCTGGCCCTGGCTGCATAGAGACTCCTCCTCACACTGTGCCCTGCAGCCTGCTGCTCCCAGACCACCTCACCAGACAGCATACTCGTCTATGTGACAGGACCTCAACTAATGTTGACTGACTGAATGAATGTGTGAATGAATAAGTGAGTGAATTAATGATATAGGGAATGAGTGAGTGAATGAATGAGTCAATGGGTGAATGGGTGAATGAGTGAGTGAGTGATAGAGTGAGTGAGTGAGTGAATGAGTGAGTGAGTGAATGAGTGAATGAATGAACGAGTGAGCGAGTGAATGAATGAGTGAATGAGTGAGTGAACGAGTGAGTGAGTGAGTGAACGACTGAGTGAATGAGTGAGCGAGTGAATGAATGAGTGAGCTAGTGAGTGAGTGATTGAGTGAATGAGTGATTGAGTGAATGAATGAGTGAGTGAGTGATTGAGTGATTGAGTGAATGAGTGAGTGGGTGAGTGAATGAGTGAGTGGGTGAGTGAATGTGTGAGTGGGTGAGTGAGTGAGTGAATGAGTGAGTGAATGAGTGAGTGAGTGAGTGAGCAAATGAATGAGTGAGTGGGTGAATGAGTGAGTGGGTGAATGAGTGAGTGAGTGAATGAGTGAGTGAGTGAGCGAATGAGTGAGTGAGTGAGTGAGTGAGTGTGTGAGTGAGTGAGCGAGTAAATGAGTGAGTGAGCAAATGAATGAGTGAGCGAGTGAATGAATGAGTGAGTGAGTGAGTGAGTAAGTGAGTGAATGAGTGAGTGAGTGAGTGAGCGAGCGAGTGAGTGAGTGAGCCAGTGAGCGAGTGAGTGAGTGAGTGAGCGAGTGAGCGAGTGAGTGAGTGAATGAGTGAGTGAGCGAGTGAGTGACTGAGTGAGTGAGCGAGTGAGTGAGTGAGCGAGTGAGTGAGTGAATGAGTGAGTGAGTGAATGAGTGAGTGAGTGAGTGAGTGAGTGAGTGAGTGGGTGGATGAGTGAGTGAGTGGGTGAATGAGTGAGTGAGTGGGTGAGTGAGTGAGTGGGTGGGTGAGTGAGTGAGTGGGTGGATGAGTGAGTGAGTGAATGAGTGAGTGAGAGAATGAGTGAGTGAGTGTGTGAATGAGTGAGTGGGTGAATGAGTGAGTGGGTGAATGAGTGAGTGAGTGAGTGAATGAGTGAGTGAGTCAGTGAATGAGTGAGTGGGTGGATGAGAGAGTGAGTGGGTGAGCGAGCGAGTGGGTGAGCGAGTGAGTGAGTGGGTGAATGAGTGAGTGAGTGAGTGAGTGAATGAGTGAGTGAGTGACTGAGAGAATGAGTGAGTGTTTGAATGAGTGAGTGGGTGAATGAGTGAGTGGGTGAATGAGTGAGTGAGTGAGTGAATGAGTGAGTGAGTGAGTGAGTGAGTGAGTGAATGAGTGAGTGAGTGGGTGAATGAGTGAGTGGGTGAATGAGTGAGTGAGTGAATGAGTGAGTGAGTGAGTGAGTGAGTGGGTGGATGAGTGAGTGAGTGAGTGAATGAGTGAGTGAGTGAATGAGTGAGTGAGTGAGCGAATGAGTGAGTGAGTGAGTGAGAGAATGAGTGAGTGAGTGTTTGAATGAGTGAGTGGGTGAATGAGTGAGTGGGTGAATTAGTGAGTGAGTGAGTGTTTGAATGAGTGAGTGGGTGAATGAGTGAGTCAGTGAGTGAGTGAGTGAGTCAGTGAGTGAATGAGTGAGTGAGTGAGTGAATGAGTGAGTGAGTGAGTGGGTGAATGAGTGAGTGAGTGGGTGAGTGAATGAGTGAGTGAGTGAATGAGTGAGTGAGTGGGTGAATGAGTGAGTGGGTGACTGAATGAGTGAGTGGGTGACTGAATGTGTGAGTGACTGAATGAGTGAGTGAGTGAATGAGTGAGTGAGTGAGTGAATGAGTGAGTGAGTGAATGAGTGAGTGAGTGAATGAGTGAGTGAGTGAGTGAATGAGTGAGTGAGTGAGTGAATGAGTGAGTGAGTGGGTGAGTGAATGAGTGAGTGAGTGAGTGAGTGAATGAGTGAGTGGGTGGATTCCAGCCTTCCTGGCAGCAGCTCTGTATATCAGCAGACATGCTACCTTCTCTGTTTCAGGCTGCCATCGCCTCTCACCCTTTCGTCTTCTCTCCGTTTCCCAGTTTCTTTTTCAGAGCAGCACTAATGATTCCTAAACTGCCCTTACAGAGTCACCTTGGTGAACTGGTGGGGACCTCACCTCCTGCAGGAACTGGCTGAACGTCTGTGCACTGCAGGGCGGTGCTCTGTCGCCAGCTCAGGTGCCTGTTAGCGACGTGTGGCGCAAACCTCTCACCATGAGCAGGATGAGGCCTCGAGTGATAAGATGTTATTGACTTTTGCTGAGAACACCCATCAGATGTATTGATCTGAAAACTAAGTGTTGGCCAAGGAAGGCTACAGTCAATATTTCACTGTGAAGGACAGCATGCTTTGACGGCTCATACAAATGTGTGTTTTTCTACATGTTTTGAATGTCTTCACGAGAAATAGTTTGTGGACGTG
Source organism: Cynocephalus volans (assembly GCF_027409185.1). NCBI lineage: Eukaryota > Metazoa > Chordata > Mammalia > Dermoptera > Cynocephalidae > Cynocephalus > Cynocephalus volans. Next base: position 2,672,623 of record NC_084466.1, on the reverse strand, counting down.
GGGACCCATGGCGAGCGTGAGCACTTGTGTGCTGAAGGGCTCTGTAGAAGGGGTGCCTGCCCACCCACCCCCAGCCCTCTGCGATGAAGCACCTGTTCTCTGGGCTGGGGGCATCCACTGTCCACCTCTGCTATGCAACTCACTGGAGGGAGAACTGGCGCTTTGTATCTTCAGAAAACAGGGCTGGGTTGTAGGGGAACTGGGACAGAGCCAGCTAATCCAGGTCTTCTCAAGTGGGCCTTTTGAGTTCAGGTTGACAGTGCATCCAGATTACCTTTAAATAGCATTCGAGTGCAGATTTGCAACACACTATGACCTGTCTGGTGCATTGGCATATGTGAAGGCAGGATGGACCCGGCTAAATGCACAGTGAGGAGACAGGTTTGGTGTAACAAGGACGCAGTGGACAGTGGGCCCCGTGGAGATTTCAATGGCAGCTTCTTAGGTGGTCTCTCAGCCGTCTTGTGCAGGTGGCAGGCTCTTGATGATTTATTGCAAACTCAGATAAAGTTCCAGTACGAGTGATGTGAGTGCCGTGGGGTGGGGCGGCTGGCTGCCTTCAGGAGGACAGTGACTGCACTGTGGGCTGCAGACGGGACGGAGGGCGTCGCCTTTGCCGGCTGGTCCCTCGCTCCGTAACTCTCCCCTTTGGAGGTTACCACCCTCTTCCCTGCCCACCCTCTCTCCTTTTCGAATTCTCTCCTCTGTTTTTTCTTTTTTCAAGTCCACCTTTCCCGTCAGTTCCAAAGAGTGCCGATCCTTTAGTGCTGCTTGAACGCAGCACACGACGGAGTCTGGGGGGCCTCTGCGACCTCCGGGGTATTTTCAGTTGCTGCACTGACGGGGAGGCGCTGCTGGCAGAGCTAGGTACAGAGGCCTTGACCTCCTGTGGGGGACGGTCCCGCATGGTGAAGCCATGTCCTGGTCACATCAGCTTTCATGTTCCTTCATGTAGGTGAAAACCCTGTTTCTAAGGATCTCAGCCTAAGACCCACTCTTTTTTCCATAGCATTTTCCCGAGGATTTTTGCATAGTTTTAACATACGCTAAAATTTTCGGAGATGGACATATGCCTAAAATACGGGGAAGTTACCTTTTATGGTGTGTGGAGCTTTACCAGGAGTGGGTCACCATTGCAGAAAGCCACCCCACGGTGACGAGATGGCTGTCGGTACCGGGCCCCCCACATGTGTGTCTGCTCTTTCTGCGCTGTCCCGATTACCGCAACTCCAGCAGCAGCGCAGACATCAGGCCTTCGGTGGTGCCTGAGTGTGGTGCTGCCCACGAACAGACATGTCGGGATGCACAGTGTTTCTGTCACGGTTATCTTCCTTTCAATTCTGTTGGGGTGTTATGCTAATTCTTTAATACTGTGTCTATGGGTAGATTTTATTGTTTATTTTTTTCAAGAGAGCACAGAGGATGATGAGAAATATGTTATAAAAAAGAGCGTTGGGCAGACCGGGCTGCGCCCCACCGAGTTCACATGCCCTGTGATGTGTACCCGGTGGTTCTCGTCCACTTCTGACCCCATGCCCTGTGCCCACCTCTTTCCAGAATGTGGGATTTCACAAGGGTGTGAGTTGGCAGGGCCACCGGTGGGACTGGCCTTTCTTGTAACTTTCCTCGACTCTTCCCAGATCCCTTTCCTTTTTCTCCGATTCTTGCCTTTACGCTCTCATTCAAACGTGTGTGAAGCTGTGTTTAATACTATGTCACAGATCATTGCATCCCCTCGGTCACGCTGTCCCCTCTTCTACCCACGTGTAGCCACGTACACTATCACATAGTGAGTGTATACAGTTTTTCTCTCGGTTGTATTTATGGTTTCAAACATTTGTTCTCTGTCCTCATTGACCTGATTTTTCAGATTTTGTCTGTTCTAAAAAACATATAAGTATTTAGTTTATGGCCTAAATCAGAATTTTAAATAGTAGTTCACAATAAAGAAGCAAAAATGTGAGCTGTTTGATTATTTATAAAAGTGGCTTTGATTTTACTCTTATGTGCAGCAGTGGATATTTTTAACTAAAAAATGCTTCTGTTGATTCCTTTCTTCTTTGAAAGCATGTGAAGTCTTTATAGCGCATCTCGTATAATTACCGGGACAGGAGGCTGTTTCGGTTGTGAATTCCGTTGTCAGTAAAGAGCGCTCTCTTCACCCCCTGAAGTCTGCATTTTCATTTTCGTGTGGTGATGGAGAGAAAACGGGATGAGACCAGCCTGCAGGGGGTGTGAGACCCAGGAGCTGGACGAGGACCGCCAACGAGACGCTCTGCTTAGGTCGTAATTCAGTTCCTGTCACTTTCTTCTTCTCTTCTTTTTCAAAAAAAGAGAGAAATTTTCTCATTCCCTTCACTTTTCCTAGGAAGGAGATGGTTACAGATGGGACTGGGAGCATCAGAAGACTAAAGGCACGAGCTCGAGGAATCACGTTCCCCACTCGAGCCCTGGTGTGATTTTGGGCCCCGCCCGAGCAACAGCAATAAGGCGGGTCAGGAGCATGGGAGAAGCCACCAGGAGCCTGGGGACACCAGGAAAGGCACACTGGCTCCCGAATTCCTGAGGTTCTACAGATCAGCAAGACTTTGCAGGCAAAGAAGAGGGAGCCGGGAACACCAGCAGAGGGGCAGCCCATGCAACAGTGGCCTGAGGTCCTGAAGGGACACTCGGTAGGCGAGGAGGGGCCGAGTGTGGCGCGCAGTGGCGATGGACCTGGAAGGTGACTGGTGCGTCAGGACGAGGAGTTGGACGTCCTGTAGGCAGCAGTGGCCTGTGGAGAGCTTCCAGGAGGAACGTGGGAAGGCCCACACATGTTCTTCACGGAGGGTAACTCTGGCGGCTGTGCCGCGGGGACAGCAGCTGGGAGGCGGCTGGAATTGGCCAAGAGATGGGGCCCAAACCCAGCCTGTGGGTGCGGGCATGGAGAGACGTGGATTTGGGAACATCTTTTACATTTGACCCATGGGTTAAAAATTGGATGTTGGGTGAGAAGGAGGGAAAGAGAGCTGCAGAAGAGGGGACTTGTGAGTACTTTTAGGTTTCTGGCTTTGCTGATGGAGGTGGGAAGCCCTGGAAACCAACAGGTTAACACAATCTCTTAACTTTTTCACGTCCTGGTTGATTTTGTGGTTTCTAAATCCCCACGTGCATGACTCAGTAGCAAATGGGTTATTGATAAGCGATGCCTCCCTTGCTCAGGTCACAGGATGAGGCCCTCTGTGCGGGGCTGGCTACTGTCCGGTCTAGAGCATCGCAGAGTGGTGGATGTCCAGGAACAGATATTGTCAGCAAATTAACTCTCTGCAGGACGAGATAATCCCACAGGCTTTTTGAAACATTAAATTGTAAACAATGTACCACAACTAATGCTACAGAGACTAGTAGACATGTTAGAGACAGTAGGAGTATTCGGAACTATCTCGTCCCATTTATACATTTGCTGGATGAAAACATGGAGGCCCCAAGAGATTAAGTGAAGGTCACACAGCTAGTTAAGGGTAAGAAACAGGATTGGCTCTCACGGCATCTGACCCTACGTTTTACATTATTCTCACTGTTCTGCACTGCTTCTTGTCTGCTCACACCCTTTATTCAGGGCTATTATGCTTGAAAGTTCACATGGATTTCCTCAGTATGAAAATTTTACTGTGGGTGGGGTGGATGTGTAAGACAACATCCTTGTCATTAGGAATATACAAGGAAGTGTGACAAAGTGAAAGAGCATGATATACTGATGTACGGAACTTATATACAGATGGTTCAGAAAAGACATGCATATGTATGTATGTGCATGTGTGCGTATATACAGACAGAGAGCGCAATGTGTCGCAATGTTAAAAACCTGTGAATCTGGGTCTAAGGATACAGATATATGGGACTTCTTTATACAATTCTTGAAATTCTTTTTTCAGTAAGTACTTCAAAATAAAGAGTTAAAATAATTGAATCCAAAACCGAAAAGGTAAGGTGTATATGGGATATCAATACGTAAGGCAAACCTGAAACATTAACATCTCTTGGGTGTTCAGTATGATCCAGGAGATTTTCTAAGTACTTTATTTGTATTGTTTCATTTCATCATCATAACAATCCCATTTTACAGAGGATAAAACAGAGGCCAAAAGAAACAAAGTACGGAGGAGCCAGAATCTGAGCCCAGGTAGCCTGGTCCAGAGCCTTCATTCTCAACCTCCGATGCACAGTGATCCTTTAATGTGGGTGTGTGTTATCATTTACGACCTGAAGGTAGCTCAGAGCTAAAATCTGTCTGCCTAATCACCATGGCGGATCAGTACGGTGGCTTACTGACATTCCTCTGCTATGTAGCACTTTTCAGCTGGCCTTATGTACGTGACCTCATCTGCTCTTCTAACAAGAACCTGCCTGGGTAGGACAGATTTGTTATCTCTACTTCCTCTAGGAGGAATTTTGGGGAGTGGTTAAGTGACTTTGCTGAGACATACACAACTAATCTGAGACAGAGCCAGGCCACTCGAGAAGGTCCTTGGCTTCTTGGTCGCTGTTCTCCACACGATCCCGGTGGATGCCTGTCCTTCCTTCTTGCAGAGCGAGCCTTTCTGGCCGTCCCTGTTTGAAAGTGTTCCCTATTGGAATTGCAACAACACTGTCTGCAGGAAACAGTTTTAGCCATGGGAGAGTGTTGTGTCAAGAAAAAAATGCTACTTTTCTGTCACAGAAACAATCCTACCCTCGGCATCTGTATACAGTCTGGCCCAAATGGCCGCCGTTTACTTTGTGTTCACCTCGCCTCGATGGTTCATTATGGGTCTGTACTGTCAGAGTGCTTGAACCCAGCCTTCCTCTCCTGTCTTCTTGCTCTTAAAAGAGAAGAATCTTAGGTGCTATTACTAACTTTGCCTTGGTTCTGTGGCCAGAGAGAAGACACCTACTCTTCCTGAAATTCAAGAATTACCTGTTCAAAAGCATTAGAAAATCTGGAAGGAAGGAGACTAAGGGATATTCTCCTAGTTGGCTTTTGTTTGTTTTTGTGCTTTAGTAGTAAAATAATTTATACATTTAACCTGATTTTGAGAAAATCTTGACAGATAGGCAAATATACTTGCTCCCTGTCATTCTTAATCTTGATGGACTTAATCCAATTCTAGAGTTTTTTCCTATGATTTCTTGATATCAGCACTTTAAAAACTGTGTTCTGAGGAACTTCTCTGTTTTAGTCTATTTGTGTTGCTTGTAACAGAATACCTGAAACTGGATGATTTATAAAGAACAGAGGTTTATTTGGCTTATGATCCTGGGACAGCTGCATCTGGCATGGGCCTCAGGCTGCTTCTACTCATGGTGGAAAGTGGCAGCAGCCGGTGGGTACAAGCGGATCACATGGCGAGAGGAAGCAAGAGAGAGAGAGGAGGTGTCAGGGTCCTATAAACAACCAGCTCTCGTGGGAACTAATAGAGCAAGAACTCACTTAAGCCCCACCCCCCAGGGAGAGCATTAATCCATTCATGAGGGATCCGCACCCATGACTCAATCAGTTTCCAACACTGCCACATTGGAGATCAAATTTTCACATGAGTTTTGAAGGGGACAACACATCCAAACTCCATCATTCTGCACCTGGTCCCCCAAAACTCACATCACTCTCACATACAAAATGCAATCACTACATCCCAACAGTCCCAAAAGTCTTAGCTTGCTCCAGCACCAACTTTAAAGTCCAAAGTCCAAAGTCTCATCTGAGACCAAAAGCAAAAGTCCTTCCATCTGTGAACCTGAAAAACAAAACCAAATTTATCTACTGCCAAGATACAATGGTGGAACAGATATTGGGTACACATTCCCCTTCCAAAAGGGAGGAATAGGCCAAAAGAAAGGAAAAACAGGTCCCAAACAAATCTGAAACCCAGCAGGGCAGGCATTAAATCTCAAGGCTGGTGAATCGGGTACTTTGGTTCCATGTTCGACTGCCTCTGCACAATTGTGTGGGGGTTGGGTCCCCAAGTCCTTGGGCAGCTCCACTCCTATGGCTTTCCTGGTCTCAAGCCACATTTCACCTCTCCCAGGCTGGTGTTCCACTCTGGTAGCTCCACAGGTCTGGGGTGTCCATGGTGGTCCTGCTTTCATGGCTCCACTAGGCATGGTGCTTTTGGTGTTCCTCTGCTGCAACTCTGACTCCACATTTCTGCTTGGCATTGCTCTAGTGAAGACTGTCTGTAGTGACTCCACCCCTGCAACAGATCTCTTCCTGTGCCCCCAGACTTTTCCATACATACTTTGAAATCTGGGTGGAGGCTCCCAAGCCTTCCCAGCTCTGGCATTCTGTGAGCCTGCAGACCTAACACCACGTGGATGCCGCCAAGATTTCTGGCTTGTATTTTACAAAGCTGCAGGCCCAGCCACACTGGGGGCAATTTAGCCACAGCTGGAGGAGCCAAAGCAGCTGGGGTGCTGGTGCTGGAAGCAGCTTCTCCAGGTGGCCCTGGGCAGTGAGCCCATGGGGGGTGCCTTGGGCCTGTTTCCCAAGACCATTCTGTCTCCCTAGGCCTTTGGGCCTGAAGTGGAAGGATTGGCCCCAGAGGCTTCTGCAATGCCTTCAGGGCCTTTTTCTCCTTCTCTTGATATTCCCTTTCCTTTGTACTAATCTTCTCAGCTAATGGTCGCTGGGCTGCACCATTACATGCTCTCTGCTTTTCTACTACATGGCCAGGCTGCAAATTTTCCAAATCTTTATGCTCTGCTTCCCTTTTAAATTCTGGCTTTACATCATGCCTTTTCTGCCATGACTCAGCATAGGCTTTTAGAAATAACCATGCAGCATCCTTAATGCTTTGCTGCTTAGAAATTTCTTTGGCCAAATGCTCTGGTTCACAACTCTTAAGTTCCAACTTCTACAAAGTCCAAGGGCATGGACACAATGTAGCCAAAATCCTTGCTATGGTATAGCAAGGGTTATCTTTTGTCCAATTCTGATAAGTTCCTCATTTCTAACTGAGACCTCATCATCAGCATGTCCTTTACTGTACACATTTCTATCAGCATTCTGCTTGCCACCACCTAAGTCTTTAAGACATTCCAAACTTTCCCTTGTCCTTTTCTCTTCTTCTAAGTCCTCCAAACTCCTCCAACCTCCTCCTCCTGCTTCTACTCATGGTGGAAAAGCATCAGGCAGCCGGTGGGTACAAGCAGATCACATGGCAAGAGAGGAAGCAAGAGAGAGAGAGGAGGTGCCACGGTCTTTGGAAGCAATGAGCACTCACAGTAACTAATAAAGCGAGAACTCATTCATTAATTCCCTCTTCTTCAAGGAGAGCATTAATGCATTCATGAGGGATCGTCCCCATGACTCAAACAGTTTCCAACACTGCCACATTGGGGATCAGATTTCCACATGAATTTTGGCAGGGACAACACATCCAAACTCCATCATTCTCCTACAGCTAATTAGCATTATATAAAAAAGAGTTTCAAGGACAAGTACGTTTGTTACATGGTGCACAGTCTGCCTTCCTCTCAGTGAGCCGCATGAGCTTTAGTTTACTAGTGATACCAGGAGGCTGAATAGTCAGGATCTGCATAGCTTTGCTGAGCCCAGAGACTTCCAAGTTCATGGGCCACAGAAACCTCTTTTTCTCGTGCACTATTGATTAACATCTACATTGGCAAACACCCCTTTATATATTTTTAATATAATATCAGCAAGACCACCAGATTTGGCCATTTTGAAAGTAACCAGTTTCATTCTCTATTTAGAAGTATTCTGAGCTTTCCTCTCCTAAAAGGTTTAGAGAACATATGTGGCTTCCAGATGCATGTATTTAAGAAATGTAAAATGCTTTTCGTGTGCTGATTTTTTTAAAAAGCCTACAGCAGGTGGGGGCACTGGCTTTGCTGTTTCGCTGAGGCCTGGCTCCCGATGCTCTGGACTCTGCTGTGTTCACCCCCGAGTTTTGGCCCTGTCTTGGTCTCACCTGGCCCGTCTCACTGGCCTGTTCCCTGCACACACCTCTGTCAACCCTTACTTCTGCCCTCTGTGTAGCTGGCCATCTCTGTTGTTTCCCTCTGTCCCCCTTCCTGTTTTGCCTCTTCAATCCTAGATTCTTTTCCTGTGTTTAGTCTCTTTTGTGCATGTATTCATTCACTAAACTTTTGCTGACCACCCCCGTGTGGCACAAAGCTAGGGGCAGGTGACCCAGCAGTGTGTCAGGACCACACCTTGCACTCAAGCACTTCAGCATCCAGCAAAGCAGCCTGTGGGGAGGACTTGTTCATATCTGGCTTGTCTTCACAACCTGGTCCAGCCCACCCTTCTCCATGATGTGAAATCCCTTGACTATTTGTAAGCTGCCACCGTTCTCCCTGCCGTGGACCTTTTGATATCCATGTGGTCAGTGCTTGCTTGTTCTTACCGTTTTAATGGAATTGACTTGATTCTCCTCGACCCCACGGTAGGCTGGGAACAAGCTCATGTCCTGGTGTTTCCCACAATGCAGGCATGTGCTCCATGGACAACCGTGGACCTCCCCCAACTCGACACACCCTGTGTGTGTGGGGCAGCCCAGGGCAAGGTGGGACTATAAGAGCGACTGGAATCGGAATCCCGTCTCAGCTGCTCTCACCTGGAAGGTGAGGCTGATCACCTCCTATCACCGGCTAAAAACACCTCCAGTCCCAGCCCACCAAAGTAGTGGTTTCACAGCTTTGGGACCAGGACCATGGGGAGAGATGAGTTTCAGGCTGGTATTCAGAACACACAGGTACGCACCTACACACACAACCAAAGCACAAATTTCAAAAAATGTTGTGGATGTAACCAAATTAAGATAACTCAGGGTGAAGCAGAGAGGGTCCCGATCCAGTGCAACTGGTCCTCCAGAAGTCGCAGACATGCAGGGGGACGCCATGTGGTGATGGAGGCAGAGGTCACAGTGGTGCGTCTGCATGTCAAGGAGCAGCAAGGGTCGCAGGTGACACCAGAAGCTGGAACAGCAGAAGGATCCTGCCCTAGAGCCTGCAGAAGGAGGTGGCTCCACCTCGCCTTGACTTTGGACTTCTGGCCTCCAGAGTGGGAGAGAAGGAACCTCTGCTGTGCTAGCTCCCAGCTCACGGCAGTTTGCTCCAACAACTGTAGGAAACCAGCACACCACTGCGAAGTTTTAAACAGGGTGGTAAGTGCTATCCCATTTGCGGTTTTGAAAGAGCTTCAGCTGCCGTGGAAAATTCAGAGGGTGCGCGAGAGCGGACGCGGGGAGGCTGTCACAGCAGCCCTGGGAGAGTCGGGGGGTGGGGAACCTCGACTCCTGTTCCCGGTCTGCGACACACTGGTTGTCCCGTCCGTCCCTGTGCTACTTGGAGGCCACATGAGCTTTCAGACCCTCTCATTCTGCCCCTCTTTCTGGAAGCCCTTCCGACGGCTCTGCATTGTCACTGCCTGCCGTGCACGTCTCCTCGTGACCTGACCCGTGCTCCCTCTAGATCTGCTATCCTCTCTCTCTCTCCTCCTTTTCTCTCTGTCCCTCATTCCACTAAAACTGCATTTCTCTAGCACTTAGTGTGTGTGGTTGGACGGACGGGCCCTGAGACAGACTGCTGGTGCCCACGTGGAATCTCCTCTACCAGTGTCTTCATCTGGTGGTCCTCAGCGGGGCGACATTGACCCTCCTGAGGTATTTGCAATGTCTGGAGATGTTCCAAATGTCACACTTAGGGGTGCTGGTGACGTCTAGTGAGTAAAGTCCAGGGATGCCACGAGTGTCCTCCAGTGCACAGGACAGCCCCCAACTGCAGAGGATTATCCAACTGACAATGTCAATAGTGCTGAGATCGAACACCCTGACAATCTGTGATCAGGAGTACGAAGCTCTGGCTCCGGGGACTGGCGGTGACAGAGAGAAAAGGGCAGATATGAGTTTCTAGGAGGTGGCAACGGGGGGACCGATGGTAAGTACATCGAGGAGGGAGTGTCTGTGGTAAAGTTCAGGTTGGCAGCGAGGATTATGTCTGGGGCACAAATTAGTTCCCAACTTGAAGTTCTAGCCCCAGTTTTCAGTGCATGCAAACATGCAGGGGTTGTCTTTTATGATTTCATTTTAAATTTTTGGTTACTTTTTGGGGTTCGAAGATACCCTTTCTCTCCCCCCGCCCACAATTTGGGGTGGCTAAAGAGATCAGCTGCCCTCCAGAGTCTTCTTAATGAGCCTCAGAAGTGGCATCTAACTTGATTTGAAGAGGTGCCTCCTTCATAAATAGCAAATTTGGCAGAAAAGCCGGGTAAGGTCCCTTGATTATATAAAAACTAGTGTTCACTTTACATAAAGTGTCAAGTTGGTCTTTAAATAGCAGTCTCAGAAGCACAAGCCATTTTATTATCCATTAAGTCATTTAGCATCCACTATACAATTTTTCAAAGTTATTTTCCCCAGAGGGGTTGCTGATATACAGTATTCTTGCAAAGAGCGTGGCGAGAGGCACGGGGAGAGACGGTGGAAAAGAGAGTAACCTGCAAGCAATCTCTTACTTTATAATCTAGGGAAAAGGTAGACATCCAAATTGACACAAGAAGTCAAAAAGAAAATCTGTAGATGCTATTGTAAACTCGGAGCTGTGTTTTTGCAGCTCCATGCGAGATTTTTGTTTTGCTGCACAGTTGTTTCTGTCTGTGGCAACAATGGTTGTAAATCCACAATTCTGTCCTCGTTCTGAATATGACACCGTATTAGGCACACACATGGTCTTTTCACACAAGGGTAAATTTCAAAATATTTAGCAGCTGGTGCAATGCGGACACTGACTGGCAGCACTGATGTCAGCCACGCCCTGGGCGCACGTTCTGGAGGCCTCCTGCTGGCCAGGAGGGGGACACCCAGGGACTGAGGCTGTGGCTGTGCCCCGAGTGTTGAGGGAGTACTCTGACACTCTCACCCTGGCCAGCTGTAAGCTCTGCTAACCGGCCGAGTGTTAGTTTGAGTCGCTCATGGTTCATGGGTTTGTCCGGCTTGGTTCTCCCCAGAATCCCCCAATCATCTCTAATTTGAGTCTGGGGCCGGGCAGCAGACGTGTACCTGGGATACTCCTACACCCAGGTTCCAGAAAGAAAGGGTTTAAAACATCATCTTCCCTTCTGGCATCCCCTTCCCTATGAACTTCCCAACTTCACATCACTTTCTGACAGTGTCACACTTCCCGTCGTTCTGACAACTCTCCCTATGGGCTCAAAGAGCTGGCTGCCATCAGACACCGGACCTGCAGGCCAGTACCTGGTACGGAGCCTGCGGGGCCACAGGGCACTGGGCTGAGCGTCCCACAGAGGGCCCCACAAGGCTGCCAGCAGAGGAGGGGATGACCACGAGGACTGGGTGGTCTCTTGGCAGGTTCAGGCCCCATTTACCCTCTGCAGGCCTCATTCTGGGTCTCTGCTCAGGCCATTTCCTCCACGTGGGATCCTCCTCTGTCCACCTCCAAGTGTCCCAATACTACACATGCATGAAGGCTAAGGTCAAATGTCCGCCTTCTCACTTTGCCCCTTCATTTTCCTCCCTCCAATGCTCCTACACGGGCTCGTCACTCCCGTCTGTGGGTTATGGTCGTTTCTCCCTGATCAGACCTTCTCTGAGCCAAAGACTCTTGCACGGGTCTTGATATTTCCTTAGGGCCTCTTGGAATGGAGAGATGTTTCACATCACTGTCAACCCGATGACCATGGTTCCTGGCATTTGTAGGTGAGAGAGATTTGTCTGCAGTTTCCTGAATTCATTTGATTCTTAACAACCATCCAGTGAGCCAAGTACAGCAGCTGGTTTCAGGGTTTATATTCTGGATAAATTCTATAACCTAAGCTGCAGAATGGAGTGGAAGTGGTGGTTGTCAACAGCTTAATGGATCTCTGATAAATCTGAAGATTTATGTCAACTATGATCCTGGCTCTAATTTGACAAGCTGTGAAGCGACCTCATATTTCAGCGTTGTTTCTGAATAAATAGCTCTAGATCCACCAAGCTTAGCTCTGTGTCTGCTCCACTCTGTGTGCTGGAGGATCAAGGACACGTTTAAGAATTTGTTTCCAGAAACTGAGGAAAGAACTCATGGCTGGGTGTCACGTTTGGGTCGGGTGCACCGCACCTGCACGAGGCCGACACCGTGGTGCCTGTGAAGGTCCCCCGGGCTGCCCATGTTCCTGAGTGGCCAGGCTGACATCTGTTCCAGACCCAGACAGTCATGCAGTGGGTCTGTCACTGCGTCCCTCCACCAGGAAGTTCTGGTGCCCCCACATGGCGTGGAGGTTTCACCTGCTTGTATTGAATCTGGGGGCAGTCGTGCCTGGGCCCAGCCCTCCGCCACTGCAGGAGAAAGCACGCGGTGGCAAAGGGTAAAGACCAAGAGGAGAGAGGGAGAAGCCGCAGCAGAGGGGCGCGGAAGAGGAGCCGCTGTCACCTCCTTGCCCCTTCCACACTCCTCCCGCTGTGTCCGGTGCTGCCCTGGCTGGTGGCTCCCCCCGACCCCTGCCTGAATCACTGTCACAGCCTCCTGGCTTCAGTTCCTCCCTCCCAGCCCCACTCATCCCCCTCTGGCCCTGGGGGACAGGCTGCTCCCCCTGCCACCTTCCAGCACAATGTCAGCTGCTCAGGGGGTCTTCTCTGACTCTTGAGGGAGAGCTGACCCCACCCTGTGTGTTCTAGACCTTTCTTCATGTCTTCATATCTGCTCACATATGACTGTTGTTGTTGCTCAAGGGTGCAAGAAGTGTGCAGGGCCTGGGAGGTGGCTGCCCGGCTGGCCCAGGTGCCATTGGCCCGCGTCCCTGATGAATGCATGCTGGTCCCTGGACAAAAAGCCGAGGGATGCAAACTCCGGCAGGTGGCTGGGAGTTTCTGGCTGGTGTGGGGACAGAGAAGTAAGTCCATGGATACACAGTGTCATGGTTATCTCTTGCTGGGCGACGGGAGTAGCCCTCCTGCAGGTCTCCCATGCAGTGGCCCCAGCACAGGGTCGTCTGCAGGCTCAGCGTGGGTGCTCGGGAGGGGCTCCCTGTGGTCTCCCTGCATAGTCTTCCAGTAGGACTATCCGCACAGTGGTTCAGAACATCCAAAGCGGTGCCCTAGGCACAGGGTGGCAGAAAGCGTGGGTCCTCCCAGCAGCTAGCTCCTAACCCAGCCAGTGTCATTCCGTCACAGTCCATGGTTCTGGGCTCATGGGTCCAGCCCACATTCAGTGTGGGAGGGGACCCAGCAGATGGGCGGGAAGAAGCTGTCGCAGGTGTGCAGAGTGGGACTTGAGGCGCACCCATGGGCTGTGCTGGGAACAGAGAGGCCCAGGTTGGGGACAGTGAAGGTTTCTGGCAGATTATGAAACGAGCTGAATTTTATTTTTGCAATAAATAAAATGTAACCAGATGAAGAAGACAGACTATTTGGTGAGTGAGCGATGTATCAAATGAAGGATTAGTGTCAGAGATTGGGATGACTATGAAAGACTTTAGGTGCGAGGCCTGGGGATAATATGGAAAGTATTTTGGAGTCATGCAGACCTGGGTTCACATCTCAGTTCCCTCTTATCAGTTTGGTGACCTCAGGCCAGTTGCTCCCTATCTCTGAGCGTAATTAGGCTAAAAATAGGATGACTTTCTGGGCTTGTTATGATGAGTTAACTAAAATATCTAACCTAGTGCCTGACAAAGTGTGTGAACAGGCAGCATCTCTCCGTCATTTAAAGCGCAAGAGACAAACACCTCGTAGCACGCTTGGAACAGAATAATCCGTCCACAGGAAAAAATTGAATGTTCTTACAAACCAGCCAGCGCCATTTTATTGTTGAAATCATAGAGGTCCCACCTTTATGTGGGTCACATACACGGCAGCCCACCACACCGCGATTGCTTACAGCCAATGAAAGAGGGCAGAAAGTAAAAGGAACAGACATTTTTAGAACAGAGACGATAACATCGTTATTTGCAGATTAAGATTAGCCATCTAGGAAACGCAAGAGAATCAAATGAACAACTATTAGAATAATTAACAAAGTCAGGTGCAGAGGCTGGTCGCAAAATAAATGTTCAAAGATGGCTAGCTTTCTTATGTGCCAATGACAGTTAGAAGACGTAATCGGGAATGGATTCGACTCATGTAGCAACAGCTGCAACAGCTTACACTTACATAAGAATTAAGAGCTGCACAGGATCTAACCAAAGAAAATGATAAAACTCTACCACACGACAAAAGAGAGAAAGACGCGAGTGGTTGGAGAGATACACCCTGCTTCCGTGGGAAAGTCCCAGCCCTGCAATGACCAGACCTCCCTGAAATAAGTTACAGGTGATCTAAGGCGATTTCTATCAAAATTGCAATGAAGCTTTTCTTGGAACATCACAAAATTATTCTAAATTTTATATGTAATAAATGGCTAATAAAAATCAAGAAACTTACAAAAGCCCATTAAATAAGTATAATAGCAGATATTCAAGCATATTATATAGCTACAATAATTAAGATAGTGCTGTGCTGTTGTAAGAGCAGAAGGAAAAATCAGTAGGCAAAAAAAGCCCCCAGACGGATCCAAATGTGTGGTTAGTACATGACAAATGTAGTGTTTCAATCAGGGAGGGTGAGGATTATTCTACAGAGAATGCCAGAGTAGTTGGTTAACTAGTTGGAGGAAAAAGGTTGATTACCTAACTCCATATATCACATATAAACTATAATGAATTGCAAGAATAAATGTAAAAAATTAAATCATAAAATGAAAAAAAGAAAATACATGAGGGTATTTATATAATCTCGGGGGAAGGAGGCTTTCTTTTAAACACTAAAGGGATAAACATAAAGTAGGTTTAATAGATTTGACAACAAGAACAAAAGAGAAATATTTATGTCTTCTCCAAATATATACAAATTAACATAAAATGACAAACCACCTGAGAATATTTGCAACGAATACATCAGCCATGGCATATATGACCTAATACACAAAGAAATGATGTAGAAAAGCAGAAATAGAGCTAGCTAGCCCCTGACAATGTTCAAATTCTCTAGTAGTTAATGAAGCACTAATTGAAATAAGTCATTTCCTATGCATTCAATTGGCAAAGAAGAAAATACGACCATTCCCAGTGCTGGGAAGGTAGAGGACGTGGACACGTTCCTACATTCACGACAGGAGTGGAGGCTCGTTCTAATATTTTGGGGTGTAATTTGGCCCTAAGTATTCTAGGAGACATAAGTATGTGTTACCTTTTGCTGAAGCAGTTTCTTGACTGGGAATATATAATAAGAAGGGAATCAAGAATATGCACAAGATTTATGTAGCAATATATTCAGTGTTATGTATAACTGTTAAAAAATTAAAAACAGCCTATATGTTCGCTTTAAAACGTGTACATTACAGCAAATTCATAAAGTGGTATGTACCGTTCAGCCATTAGAAATTACTGTTTAGAATACAAAAAGGCATGAAAAAATGTATACACATTGTTATGCAAAAACAAAAAGAACAACAAAAAACGACAGGTGACTAAATGATTTATGCTGCATCCCAAGTAATCATCCATTTATTCCCCCCCCCCCCATGTACCTACCCAGAGAAAGAGTGGAAGGTGAGCGCTGTAAAATTTATTTGTGGGTGATGGAATTTGAGTAATTTCATTTTCCTCTTTGTACTTTTCGGAACTTTACAAGTTTTCTACAATGAACACATGACACTTTTCTTTTTTTTTTTTTTAATCTAAGCAGAAAATTGTTAAGAACTAAACAAACAAACGTTAGTTATGCGCTCCTGTACTCCTGTGTGGTTTCCTGTGATTTTATAACATGCTTTGGCGAGTCCCAGCCTTTGCAGGAAACTCAAGGCATATAACAAATGCATTAGGGCCAAATTAGGTTTTCTTGACCCTAACATTGTGGAGTGTTTAGGGGAGGGGGTTGGAGGAGGTTGGAAACTCAGGATGACGTGGTAGATGGGAGTCTCGGCCTAGCTGTTTCTCCCAGAATTTCCACCACGAAGAAGCGCAGAGCTCTGTGATTTTTGCTGCCTGTCAGATCCCTGGCATGTTCTGGAAGCTTGGCTGGGAAAGCCCATGAATGCCCAGGGGGTCTCTGGTCTGGGCCTCTTATTTCTAGAAAGTGGCTTCTCCCAAAGGCCAGCTATCAAATTGCTTCCATTGTTGGTGAAAAATAATTATGGCGAGGGACCTCATGGCCTCGATCTGAATCAGTTTCTCCTTCTCTCTTTAAACTGTCGCTGGCTGACTTTGAGCGTCCCAGCACATGGTCTCTCTGCTGACTTCTGCACCTGCTAAAGGTGGTGACTTTCAGCCCACGCCCCACACAGAAGTGCAGAGCTCTCGATGCTGTGTGCAACACAGCAGCTGACAACATGTTATTCACCAGCCTCTGGATGCAAAGGACAGTCACAGCGCTAGATGGGTTAATTTGGAATGCTTTTGTTAACCGACAAATCTTTTAAAAGTACCAAGAAAAAAAAAAAGAGAAAGAAAAGAAGAAAACAGAAGAAATCTCCAAGTCGTCTTTGCAGGGGCTTTGCAGTGGAGTTGCCTGTCTCCTTCTCAAGAATTCAAATGAATTGAGAATCCCCTTAGAAGTGACAGCCCAAAGTGTAAGAATGATAAACGGCTTTGGCCTTGATAATTTTTATTAAGCACTAAATGTCACATTTAACCTGCATTACCGAAAGCAATTACCCGTGTATCAACAGTCGAGCAGCACGGAGTGCGGTGCCGGCAGAAGCGCATTCGGCTCCATCTGGGAATAAGGATTTTCAATTAGGAGGCAAATAGCTGCAGAGGGGCTCGGTCCTCCAGCGGTTCCCAGAGGAGGCCTGCGGAGTAAAGTCTTCATATGCAAGTAATCGCAGCCGTGTCAACAGACCATCCCCAGCCATCTGCTGCCGGAGCAGCCGCACTTTATCAAATCTCAATATTTACAGACGCTGATCAGCTCATGGGGCCAGGATGGCTCCCTGCCAGGGAGTTCTGGGAAATTCATTTTAAGGTGTGTTTCAGTAGGCTAATTAATTTACAAGCACCTGTTTCGTCGCTACGAGCTGTTAGTGCATCAGATGAGCCGCAGCCGGGAAGGGAGACTTTATCCTGGCTAAAATGATTTCAATTGATTTTAACTTGCTGACGGCATGGTTGTAGGTTTAATGTGGGCATAGCCTGGAGCCCCTTTCCCTCCCCTTCCCCTTTTTGGAGTTAGCCTTGTAGATGGCTTATTTCTTGGCCCTGTCATTGCTGGGAAAAGTGGCCTCAGCAGGAGGCTCGTGTGGCAGACACAGACAGCAACTGGGCTCTTGAGAGTGGTGTTCACTGAGCATAGTCAGATGGCAGGGCTGCCAGTTAACACACAGGACACCCAGTTAAATGTGAATTTCAGATAAACAGCAGATGATTTTTAGCAGCCATGTCCCCACAGGACATATTTACACTGAAAATCACTTATTTATCTGAAATTCACACTTAGCCAGGAGCCGCGGACTTCACCTTCTGAATCCAGCAGGTCCAGCAGGTGCTACCAGGAGGCATAGGAGCAAGTCTTGCCGCATCTGGGTGGGCTCCCCTGCCATAAAGCCCCACTCTGCCCTGTACTCTGGGAAGAAGTTCTCGTCAAGGAAACGACTTTTAAGTTAGAGGTGGGATCGGACTATCACGTGTACTTATCACCGAGGTAGGACACAGCCCCAAACTGCTCTGGGGGAGGGCCTTTGCTCTTGTGTTCTCTTTAGCCTCCCCCGCAGAAGCGGTGCTGTCTCTGTGTAGAGCCTGTCCTTGCCAGGCCCTGGCTTTCTCTGGGGACCTCGATGCTCTGCTCGTCTGGCAGGCTTTGCACGCAGGCGGCATTTTGGTGATAGACGGAGGGACAAGTCACAAGAATGAGTGGACAGGCACATCGGATCCATGACTTCACTCGTGCTATTGCTTTGTTAAAAGCTAAAATAGTTATCTAAATGTTTATGCGGGGATTAATTGAAGAAAATGGTAGTTATGCTCTAGTGGCTTTCAGACAGAAGGTCACAGTGTGGGCACAAAGATGCTTGGGGGTGGCCCATGCTAGTGGCTGACGCAGGCTCTCCACATGGTAGCCACGTGCATTTGCATCATGGCAGGATCTATCCAGGCAGGAAACCATCCCCCCCACCCCCACCTAGAGATGAGTCCTGCCGAATCCCACCGACGTTCATTCTCTCATCACTGAAAGAAACCACAACTGGAAGGCCTGTCGAGGAAGGCGTGCACGAGGCCTCGGCACTGGTTCAGCCAGGCCAGAGCTAGTCCAGGATTACTCTGGAAGCCCCGTCGTACGACATTCACTGCACTACGTGTGGGTTTGCCAGAGGCCCCTGTCAAAGGGCACCACGAGAAACAACCGTTTTGACAGCTGTTCTCATTGCTACTCAGAGGGTGACATTCATCAAAGAATTAACTCTCTCTGAAGTCTCAATACCAGGAGTAAATCCAACTTTTCTTAAGCAACTGGTCCATTTTTATCTTGTGAATGATGAACTCCACTGAGCAGGACAGTCACGTGTGTGTGCTTCTAAATGGTACAGGCCTCAAGTCCATATCTGGTTCTTTGAATCCCCCAGAGAGTAGCACAGCATTTTGTACAAATAGGTACTCAACAACTATTTCTTGAGTAAATGATGAAAGTGTATTTAAGAAAAATGAGCAGAGCATTTCACTAATTAAGAATTAAACAATACCAATATAGAACATAACGACTAGGACATGGTTATCAATTGTCCTTGGGGATATGACGCAGATCTGGAATAGGGTGAGCTGAGCCCGATTGCAACGCCCACTGCGCTATGATGAATTTCATTTTATATCCGTGTGTGTGTGTGTGTGTGTGTGGACAAACATAGCTATTTATACACACACATGCATGATGTGGGTGTACGTGTGTGGATATATATGTAAACATATATAAAAACTCTCCTATATTAGTTAAGATTCTATCAGAGGTGGTGTTACCTAAAAATGTGTATGGATTGGTGGAGGAGATAGAAAAATTACTTTCTGTTGTGAGTTAAGAATCATCTGCAGGAAGGAGCTGAGAACATAGAGACGTGCACGGGTCAGTCTGCTCGTGTGGATGAGAAGGACAGGACCCCCGCCCAGGCAGAGTCCAAGGCCTGGGGCCCAGGGTCCGAGCTTCTATCCGTCACTTCCCCCATCACAGAGAGAGGAAACACTTTGAACAAGCCCCCAGGAAGGGGGCATGGGACAGTTTCCCACCCCAGGCTCATGGAATCTCATAGTCCACTTGGTGAAAGAACCCAGAAGTGTTGGGAAGTTCTGCCGGCTGCAGGCCTCCTTTCCTCACCAGACGCCGTGCAGTTAGCACCCACTTACTGCTCCAACACCCCCTTCTTTCCCCGTCCCACCTCCTGTCTGGTATCTGGATGAAAAGGGCAGATCTGGGAAGGTGGAGCAATGCAGGCTGCCTGTAGGCGCTGTCTTAGCTCGGCTGTCATAACAGCACACCATGGACTGGGAGGCATAAACAGAAACTTACCTCCCCACAGTTCTGGAGGCTGGACGTCCAGGATCAGGTGCCGGCACAGTCGGGTTCTGGGGAGGGCCCTCTTCCCGCTTGCAGAAGGCGCCTCCTCACTGCCCCTGCATGGTGGGGAGAGGGAGCATGCTCTCTGGTGTCCCTTGTTACGAGGGCGCTGATCCCATCATGGGCCCCACCCTCATGACCTCATCTAACCCTACTCACCTCCCGGAGGCCCCTCTCCAGATGCCACCACGTTGGGGGTCAGGACTTCAACATGAATTCAGAGGGACACAAACGCTCATTCGGAAGCTGTGAGGCGTGTCTCTGGTTGCACTGGGGTCAACTGCTGACTGGCTGTTGATCGAGGCTTTGACAGTCAAACGTAGTTCAGCACGGCTGCAATTATTTTAGTCCTGTGGGAAAAATCCAACTTTTAAAACAGGTGTTCACCTCACACATTAGGAAAAATATGTGTCAATTACCTGTATAGCAGCTTCAAAAATGCCATATCCTGTGACACTTTGAATATAAATGTGTAGCAAAGTTCTCTCACCGATAGCAGAATGAATGAACTTGCTGCATGAGACCATTAATTATGAGCCAGTCGAATAATGGCGATGGGCTGTCAATAATGTCGTACTTGATTTTGAACGTGTCAGGTCCTTGTTTGGGACAGTAGAACCCCATCACCTGCCGCAGGAAATACTGGCATTGCGCTTCTGGAGCGGATGGACTGAGAAGCTTCTGTATCCCCTCAACGGTACGTGAGGTTAGAAATATTCTTGTGTTCGCCCCACTAGAAACTGTTCTGCTAGGAGACCCGTTAAAAGAACGTTGCTACCCAGGTCGACACTGAAGAAGTAAAGGGACAGGTTCTGAGTGTGTTCATGCTGGCATTTCTAAATTGAGCATTACAATTCAGCCCAGATTGGATCACCATCACATAGGCAAAGGCTGGGGACCAATCAATAACAACTGAAAATGTGTTTGTTTTATTCCAGTCCAAGTTTTACAGAAGGATCAAGATATAACAGTCACCTAGACTCGAATCTTGTGGACTTATCATGCAGAATGTCCTGAGAAGCACAGACTTTTAATTCTAAAAGGAGTAAACGGGCAAATGCAGCTAACAGTGCGACCAGCAGCGTCAGGCCCACAACTGAAGAGGGACTTTTGATTTCCATTTTAAGAAAGGCCTGGGGTCCCACCAGACAAGGCTCATTAATTTAAGACAGTTGAACTCACAAGCATCAGGGTTCACGATTCAATTAGGGAGGGAGATAATCTTCCCGAGGTGGTTTATTTAGCTGGCGATTTTAATTAATTCTGCTCTGCGAGGGAGTGCTGCAGAGAGAGCAGCTCGGGCCCACAATCTCAGGGCTGTTATCTTCATTTTTAGTACACAGGGTTCAGGCATACACAGGGCATAAAACACCTCCATCCAGGCTTGGCCACGTTCGGCTGACACCTCAAGAGTCAACGTGGCATGAGCGCTTTTCATAGAACACACGGTAATTTCTAGAAGCTGTTGGGCTGCGTCCTAACTCTTGGGACCTGCTCATGGCACCTGCGCCCTCCCCCTGCACTGGTCTGGATAGTAAAGCTCAAAGCTAGCAGACCCGACTTCAGGGAAGACCCTGGTTAGTAGGAGAACACTTTCCTCGTTTCCCTTCGAGGAGAGAAGCTCCCTCTGGCTCCACCTCCTCCTGTGGGCTGTACCCGAGCGCCCTTGTTTCAGATCTCTTCCCACCCAGACTGCTGATGCAGGTGGCCCTCACCAGCGCTAGGTTAGCCCCAAGGACAGGGGTGTGACCAGAATAGCTGGGCTCTCAGGAGGACAAAGCCTTGAAGAATTGTGAACTGCTGCAGCATGCCATCCAGGTCAGTAGCAATGTGATCACCAGGTACGTTTGGGTAACCTCACTGTAGACTTTACTGTATTACAGTATGCTCATGTATGTAGTCACTCATTTATTTGGCAGCTATTAGGGTGAGTACTTTGTACCAGGCACGGGGGATAGAGTGGAACACTCATCAGGAAAAGCCCCCAGATCTCAGCAGCCTGACATGGCAAAGGTTATTTCTCGTGCACACGACGTAGACCTCACGGTTCAGCTGGGCTCTGCTCTCTGTCATCCTCACCCCCGGACCTGCTATCTGGAATTGCCAGTTGTGGTGAAAGAGAGGGTGGGAGCCCCAGAAGGCCCTACTCCAGTAGCTCGGTGCAGGGGTGTTATTTCCACTCACACTTCATTGGCTTGAACTGGTTGTGGCCCCCGGACACAGGGCCAGGAAGCACAGTCTGTCCTGTACCCAGGAGCAGAGCCAATGACTACACCACGCTGGAAAAGACAGACATTGTGTGGTGCACAGTTTCATTGGGCAGCCAGGCATTAAACAGATGATTACAGAATTAGCTAATTATAATCCTCGTAAATGCTACAAAACAGCACGAGGTACCAATATGCTGTCCTTGGCACTGTTGTCTCTTATGAGTAGGTTTCTTATTGAGTTTTTTAAATTCCTTGAGTGGAATAAATCATGTAATCGTACATACTTAGGAGTCAAGGAGCCCAGACTGATGACATGTTTGGAGGGTTTCAAACAATATTCAGCAGGTCTCTAGGGTGTGCCGAGGGGTCCAACCTGAGCGGAGCAGCCCTGACCCAGCTGGTCTGTTCTGCATGAAGCTGCCGTAGCCGACCGTGCTTGGCACAGAACAAAGGTGAAGGCAATCTAGTATTTGGGGTTTGTGTGTCAGATTTCATAAAAAAAGAGATTCCTCTGCTTTAAAATATGTTTAATACAAACTGCGTGTCTCAAGCTTGCCTTTGCCTGTGAGCAGTCTGGGCCAAGCCCGCGAAGCGACTTCGTCAGGCTGCGCTGGGCTTTACTGCCAGAGCGGAGTCTGCTGCTTTGAATTTTCAGCTAATTTTTTTATTGTGATGAAATATACATAAAATTTACCATTTTAACTATTTTGAGTGCAGAGTTCAGGGGCATCCAGCACACTCCCGTGGTTGTTCAGCCATCAGCACCGTCCACCACTTTTCATCTTGCCAACCTGAAGCTCTGTCCCCATTAAACACGCACTACCCCTCCCCTCCCCTCATGCCTGGCACCTGTCATTCCACTCTCTGTCTGCGTGGATCTGATGACCCTGGGGACCTCGTGTAAGTGGAATCCTCCAGCATTTGTCCTCCTGTGACTGGCTTCTCTCTCAGCACAATGTCTTCAAGGTTCATGCATGTTGTAGCATGAGTCAGGCTTTCCTTCCTTTTTGAAGCTGAATAATATTCCACTTCATGGACATGCACGTTTCGTCTGTCCATGCATCCATCGGTGGGCACGCGGGTTGCTTCCATCTCTGGCTGTAGTGAGTAACCCTGCTGTGAACATGGGAGGACAGACATCCGTTGCCGTCTCTGCTTTTGATTCTTTCGGGTATATTCCTAGATGTTGCTTTGATTTTAAAGTTGTTTTTTTTTTCCTCACCGCATAAGTAACGCTACTCATGTTGCTTTGGGCCAGGATTGATGGTACTATTTCCACTCACAGTTCATTGGCTTAAACTAGTCATGTGCCCTCCAAACACAGGGCCAGGAGGTGCAGTTTTACATCTTCCCATGGCACTGGGAAGACAGACATTATCCGAGACTTGTGGTTAATTAATAAAAGTTAAGACCTGTGATGTGCAAAACACTCAGCTGCCCCTTTTGATGACATTCTTCTGACACCGAGGAGTGTTTTGGAGGAGGTGAAGTCACCGAAAGGAGCTGCCAGGGAAATGCTAAGCTGGAAGAAACACACAGATGCCTTTCTGACCACTCGTGGTGTTGGACCCTTAGGGGACCCCGTGTTATAAACCCAGGCTGAAAAGAATTCAATTTTACCCAGGCACTAGGACTTTGATAACTAAGCTGCTTTTGAGTCTTCCATCTGACTTTGGATGAAGCTGACCTGCTCCCACGTCGTCTCCTTTCAAGGCTGGCTCTTGTTTTGCTGGAGTGCATCCTCCAGTAGCTTCCTTAGAAAGACACGTGGGACATAAATTCCGAGTGCTTGCGCGTCTTAAATCTCTTTGTCTGAGATCATTTTCTATCATGATTTTGAAAGCATTGACCTTCTAGCATCCAAACCAGTAGTAACAATTCTATCTTCTTGCTGGTGATTGTTTTAGGAATAGTTATATGATCAAATTCAGGCCAATAAAATACAAACAGGATTTTGCCAGAGAAATTCCACATTTCTAAAAAGTGTGCAACAAAGACACCCCCCAAAGACACCCCCGTTCCTTACTTTTGGGTGTAGTTTGTGTCTGGAAGTCAGGTCTGAAATTGCCATCCTGTTGTCATTCTGAAGATGAAGCCAAGATGTGCGAGAGGGGCGCGCCATGCGGAGCTGGCAGAGGGGGCTGTGCGGTGGGCTCTCCAGGGTGCCTCCCTCTGGCCCAGCCGTGGCTAGAGCTGCCCGGCAGGCGGGGGTCTCCACCTGCTCTTCCCAACACATCACCGCCAGTCGAGATGGGGCTTCTGTGACTGAGGAATGGAATTTTAAATTCTGTTTCATTTTAACTCATTGAAATTTAATTTAAACAATCACACGCTGTTCGTGGTGACTATGGTGGCCAGCACAGCCAGACACTGCACGTTTCCTCAGGGTTTGTCTGACACGAGCCGGCCTCCACGCCACCACCCCGCTCACGACCTGTGGGGTTTGGGTGGGGGTGCTTGGCTTTCTTGTGTGCTTTGGTCTCATTTCGGTGAGGTCTGGGGATGAGGCAAAAATACACATGTACGTAGAGCCTCTTGCATATGAACGAGGCTGATTTTCTGTTTTCATTTTTTTAAAGTACCTGATGCTTCTGCCTGTAGATCCACTTGATATGATTCCTTGTGGATTGAAAACATATTTTCTTCCTGGTGCAGACAGCGTCACTTTCAATGGCAACTCCTAGTTTGCTATTTCTTCAAATAACTTTGAATAGTTTTCCTTTTTTGTATTCTTTTTTTTGTGAAAACTACATTTTTATGGTGTTTCACTGTCTTTCTCCAGTACATTTAGCCTTTTCTCTAAATGTCTTCATGTCTTTGCCTTTTCTTTGGCGTTTGGTGCGTTTCCCGTGTACCTGGCATCAGTGTTACCAATGCAGCTTTCTGCAATCCCAGTGCTGCTACCGGTGGGTCCTACTGCTGCTAAGTGCATGATTTATGCAATAACCATCATCATCATCATTACAAACAAGCATCGTTTATGCAGGTAGGCAGTGCTAAGCAGCATTAGTTGTATCCTAATTTCTTCCTCCATCACATTAGCTTCCTTCTCATTTTCTCTGTTCATCATCTCACATTCTATCTCTTGCCTTAAAAATTCATTATTTTCTTGGTTCCCTTGAATATGAAACAGTTTTGTGAAATAAACACTATTTCATAGTACGCTCTACATCTCTCTTTTGCATGTTGTGATTTTTTTGTTGTTACAGTGAAATTTTTGCAAATGTTTTGCAATAGTTATTTTTCCTTTTTTTATATTTGAGTTGGAGGGGAGATGATTTTATTCCAAAGCACTGTTTCCTACAACGTCGGTGTGGGTGGTTCTGCACAGTCCCCCTGCCACAGCCCATCAGCAGGATTCCAGCCAGGGACGTTCTGCACCATGTGTCCAGGGAGTGCAGAGGGGGTGGGTGGAAGGCGGTATCCAGAAATCCTCTCTGCAGTTGCTCACCCACCTGTCTGGGGTGTGTCCTCCAAGCTGAGGGTACGAGCAGTCTTCCAGCAAGATGCCCAGCTTCTGCTCTTCATCTGTCTCACCATTCAGAAGCTCTGAGGATGTGCGTCCCATGGCCCTGGCCCACAGCCCACTGCTGTTTACCCAAAGTGGGGGAGGGAGGTTTGGGTGGAGACCACCAATCCCTCCTCTGTTCTTCCCACATCCAAAATTTTAGCTCCTACAGAGTCGGGGATAGAGAGGGATTGCCCCAAATTTCCCAACCTCCATCTATAGCAAACTGCTGTCTTGTAAAGGTCAGGTGGGGAGCCAGATTTCTGAGTTTCTGTTCACTCTGATCTGTTGTACCGTTTGACCAACATTTCTCAAAGTGTGGGATCTGTTATTGGTGCCTCCGTGTTGATGATGTTTTCTTCACTACTTTTGCTTCTTTTTAAAATGTTTAATCCATTGTGCAATGAGGGACAGGAGATTCTACACCCTATGCACACAGCACTGTCCTTCCTGCAGGTTTTCCAGATGTTATGGAATGGTGCATACCGAAAGAGACATAGAGCTCAGTATGCATAGTTTTGGGTACAAGGTGAGGATTTTGTGGCTTTAAGATTCACGTGAGAGGTGAGTTATTAATCACAGAGAGAACACTTGTGATGACTTTTTGGTTCATGTTTGGAATGTTTTATGCAGATAGGGTGTTTTGATCACTGGAACAGGAGGATCTTGCAGACATGGAAAAATTAGGAATTAGGTGGACCAGTGGCATCGACTTGTCCCAAACTCTTCAGTTTTCCTTTTTCTTTCGGCCCCACAGAAGTGAGAAAACCAGGACTTTTTCAAGGAAAAGCACCTGACATTTTTGAGAAATTGCTTTAATAGCAGAGCATAAGAGGAAATAGGACAGACATTAGTTTTCAACATGAAGCGCCACAGCCAGCACGAGTAAGTAGTGCCACAGCACGTGCATTTAACACAGAATGTTGTTTTTGTAAAAAACCCAGGATACTGGGTGGGGGACAGAGTGCAGAGAAGTTTGCTGGGCCTGAGGCCAGGTGGCTCTGGTGAGGGGTTGCTGTCCAGGTCCTGCTGCTCCCACAGTTCTCCATCCCAGCAAACAACACAAAATAAAGCCCTTCTGCAGAGTGAGCTTTGCAAACCTAAGTGTATGAAGTGGTGGTAAAATCACAACTCTTTGCAAGGTTGACATCCTGTTTAGAACTGTAGTCATCTTCCGCAAGGAGCAATGGGACAAGACCCCGAGGCTTTCTCCAGAAGTCCTCCCACTCAGAGGGCCCTTTGTTCTTGTCCACGGCTTTCGGGTGACACCAGCCTGCGATCCTGCCAGCGGTGCTCCACCTCCGGCCACCACCCCAAATCGCACGATGAAGACCACGGGTGCACGCGCTCCTGGAGCTGGTGGTTGCGTTTGTCTTTGTGGGATTTGTTTCCCCGGCGAGTCGCTGCCGCGCTGATGTGTTGTGGCAGAAAGACGTTGCTGTGACAGTGTTAGCCTCTCAGCAATTGCAGAGCTGCAAGGATGGTGTTCCAGACGTCACACAAACACTTTTTGGAGCTAATAATGTAGTTATTTCTTGCCATGTATAAGGCCAGAAACATTATTTAAATAGGTAGCATTTGAAGGAATAAAACAATCAGAAGGCTTTTGGGGGATAATGAAGATTACTCTGAATTGCTGAAACTCGATACAGAGCTTTTAAAACCAACCGTGCACTTGCAGGCATCTTCCGGCTTCCCTCTTCAGCTTTGGTTTATTCACACCATCGGAATCCACTTTCAGCATCTGTCTTTTTGTAGCTTAAACTATTTCTCTAAGTAATATGGTTGGAGAAACATCCTTGCAATTTTATATGGCAAACACAAAGCTTTCTGATGAATAATATTAACTGGAGAAATAATGTTTTCTTTAAATGCAGGGAATAAGAAAGTATTTAAAACAGAGCAGAGATGGAGGGGCTTTTCAGGAGGTAACTTCTGGGCTGATGCTGGCATAGAGCTGTCTGGCTTCTTTTCTTACCGTCTAGTTTCTTCCCAGTCATTGAACATGTTTCCAAATCCTTGTGCCTGAGGCTCGTAGTTGGAATAAAACAGGAAATCTGTCCTCATCCCCCTCTGCCACTGTGTGGCACGTAGCATCTTGTGCTTTTTCTTAAAGGTTCTTTAGAAATGCAAAGCAGAGCACATTGTTTATAAATTCCACATACACTGGGCCACGAGGAGCAGAACCCTGAAATAGCCAGTTTTCGTCTTTAGCAATTGCCACCCTCAAAAGTGACGCCATCTGAAAGTGCTCCAGGTTTTGGTGGCAAAACCCTTCTTCAAGCAGTCAGCGTTTTGCTTGTAGGCTCTGTGCTGTCTCTTTCAAAGCTCTGCTCCATTTATTAGCAGTTCACTTCCCGCCTGTGTCATCGTCAGCCGGCTGTGGGGGTGGGTGACTGGCAGCTGTGATGTGACAGGAGAGAAGGTCAGGGTGCTGCCTCTGACAACATTACTTCCTGTCTGCTCTCGGGCTGTGTGTGTGTGTGTGTGTGAGCGACAGATAGGTGTAGAACTAGCCTCTGAAACATACGGTAAAAAAAAATCAAGTGTAATGATCAGTTCTAGGGAAGTCAGTGTGGCTTACGGGGAAAAATTACTGTGGGAGGCGTGAGGCTTCCCCAAACATTACAGCATGACCTTGGCCCTCTGCAGAGTGGCTGAAGTGCAGCGGGGCCATTTCTCCTCTTATCAAGGTGGGTCAGTCTCCAGTCATGACCTGCAAAGCCGTTTCTGGGATGCACATGCTGTGGCCGCTTCGTGTTTGTGCGTTTGTGGGTTAGTGTGTTTGCGTGTTTGCGTGTTGACTGGATTCACGACGCCTTTGCCTACACCCTGCACCCTGTCTCAGTCCTGAGCTCAGGGTTGATTTTTCCCTTCTTGACACTCACACGTCTACTAAGTACTTCATCCTGCTCTGCCTTGTGCCATGATCATTCGGGTTCCCTCCACTCTGTTGTCAATCTCGATGTCAGAGTTTCTTTTATTCAAGTGTGAACCTTGCAGGCCCTGCCCTGGTCGCCCGTACACAACGGATGCTCTGGAAAAGCATATCGTATTGGCGTGGTGGGTGAGATCACGTGCCAGGGCCACCATGGAGACTGCGTCCTGTCTGGCCCTCTTTCTTTCTTTGGGCTTACCACGACACAGCTGCACCATGCTAGCATGTTATGTGGCAAGCATGAAGCTTTCTGGTGAATAATATTAACTAAAGAAATAATATTATTTTTTAAATGCAGGAAATGAAAACGTATTTAAAATAGAGGCCTGGGCAGTGACGGGGGAGTTTTTCAGGAGGTAACCTCATTGCAGATGCTGGTACAGAGTCATCTGACTTCTTTAACCTTCTGCTTTTTTTCTAAGTTACTGAGCATGATTCTAAATGCTTGTGGACCAGGTTCACAGTGGGAATGCACCAGGAAATCTATCTTCATCTCCATCGTCTACCGCGTGTGACATGTACACTTCTTACATTTTTTTTAAAAGACTCTTTGTTTAGAAAGCTCGGGCACATGGTGACGTGAACCAGATGCCCCTAAATGGACACCCTTGCTCGGCACCCACGAGCACCAAGCCACTAGGTTTACTGTTCTGATCTCAGCACCTGAATCAAATTCTGTTCAAGGATTCGAAAAAATAAAAACTTGGTTCCTGACAAATGTTTCCAACATGAAATGTGTTCTTAGGCTTCCTGGACACAGAATGGAACTGTGGTCCTCTTTCCCTGTGTAAGAAGCGTCTTTGTGGGAGGGCTTCTTTGTTCAGAAGGGGAGAAAAGAATGAAACGTACCCTGGAACACTCGGGCAGATGCTTCCATTCTAGGAACACGTGTACTATGGAGTATCACGTAACGGCACGCTGCGGGGAGTAGTAATGAATAGTTTGGAGCACAATAATGTGCATTGTTGATGTTTGTTAAAATAAAGATATTCAATTTTAATAAAAGGATTAAAAGCTTAATTCATGACTATGTTAATATTTGTCTGCAAGTACACAGATAAATGGCAGCACATCTTATCGCGTTGAACACCTGCACGTGCAAGTTCCTCTGCCGAGATCTCCCTGGGATTGCGTGTTTTACAGAGCTTAAACTTTCATTTCCCAAAATAATGATATCATTCATTTACAGGTACAGACAGGCTCGCCTTACTCTAACTCTATCCTGACATGAGCATTGTGGCTCCAGCTACAAAAATGTGGGATTAATTACGGCAGTGATATGCCACAATCTGCCCGCCGCTACAGCAGAGGACTAAACACGCCATGGCCAGCAGCGTTCGCGCGTCTCACTTCTGAGAGCCACGGGACGTGGATGCCTTTTCCTCCTCCAGCAGGGTGGGGGACAGTGAGCACAGCTTTGCAGAGATGTGCTGTCCATGGATACTTGCAAATCGAATCATATTTTTAAATGTCCCAGGAGAATTCGCTCTTTAAGAGAGATTTATGACAAATTCTTTGAGCGAAGTGTCCTGATGGAAAATTAACAAATGTTTGTGAGCAACTCTGATCGACCATTCCTGGGCTGCTTACCCTGGAAGATGCAAAGATAAGATCAGGCTGTGCTTTTATCCAGCTGCAGAAAAGAAAATGATACACGTAAAACAATCGCAGGTGCTACGCTACGTGCTTCCCTCCACAGGACGTGCTGTGTGGACGGCAGGTTGTTGGTACAGTTCAAGATCTTGCTTGTATTAGTGTCCTACACCTGCCATAACAAAGTACCACAACTGGGTGGGTTGTAAATCAGAAATTCATCCTGTCACAGTCCTGGAGGCCCAAGGGGTGACACCGAGGTGTCAGCAGGGCTGCACTCCCTCTGAAAGCACTGGAGGAGGATCTGTTCCAGGCCTCTCCAGGCTTCTGTTAGTTCATGGCTTGTGGCAGCACACCTCCAGTCTTCATGGGATGTTCTCCCTGTGTGGCCTCTATTCTGTGTCAGAATGTCCTCTTTTTATAAGAACACCAGTCATTGGATTAGGGGCCTCCTTACCCCAGTATGGCCTCATCTTAACTAGTTATATCTGCAAAGACTCTGTTTCCAAATAAGGTCACTTTCTGAGGTTCTGGAGTTAGGACATCAACATATGGATTTAGGGGACACGATTCAGCCCATAACCTTGGTGTTGGCAGTTATAATTTGGGGTGATTCCAGCGCCAGGACAATGGACAGAGCAGATCCCACCAAGCACAGGGAGGTGGACTGAAGGAGCTGGCCTGAGCTGTGCCCTCTGACCACGTGGTTGGTTCTACATTCCTGGACTTTTATGGGTCCAGGAGGAGAGAAGATTCATGGACTGGCCACTGTATGGAGTAAGCAACACCACATGGTATAGAGATGCAGGGGCCCCTGATGTCACAGTGGCATCTCTACTCTGTTAGGGAGCAGATGGACGAGGGTGTGAGGGCTTGGCGAGGTGACTTTCAGGGGTCCAGCATTTGAAGGCACCATGAGGGCATCTAATTGAAGACACCCTCTCAGCACCAGAAAATTGTGTCTGTGAGTGTGAGAGGTGCACTAGAAACCGACGCTTGGGGCCTTCCAAGGCTGTCGTCCAAGGCAGGCCTCCACCCCGTGTCCCCAGCCAAGCTGCTGCAGCCTTCTTGTCACAGGTCCAGCTCTGTGAGGCTGGGTGACCTGCCCCATTCCATGCTCCGTGCACCACACTTGGTACTACATTGAGAGCCCCTCACAGATCTGTGGCTCTCGAGACTGGGCGTGCGGCAGGGCCCCCGCCTGTCCTCGTCCCTACTTCCAGCATCTGATGATGATGGCGTGGTGCGTTGTGCGGTCAGCTGCTGGGGACAGTGCCAACGGCCCTCCCTTCCCTCTGCCCTTTCTCCCATTCTTTTATCTCTCCATCATTTCTCCATTTTTTTCTTTCATGCTGATGTCCTCTCAGTTCCACCTTCTTGTTGCCTCCTTCTCGACACTTACCCTCTCCCTGGGCTGGGATCTCCTCCCAACAGGAACAGAGGCCCACCTTCAGGGAGGGGGGCAGGCGAATGTTCACAGGGTCTGTGTCATGTTTACACTCAGGACATGGACATGCAGCCGTGTTGACGGATGAGGTGTCACTGAGCGTCGGCACCATTCCTATGAACGTCTCTGCCCAGATGATTTGCATTCCTACAGAGACGCACTGTCCAAAGGTCAGCTCCGAGCCAGGTGTGGCTCTCAAACTCCAATGGACTAAAATGAAACACATCATCTTTTAGTTCCTCAGTCACACCAGTCACACGTCAAATGCTCAAAAAGCCACGTGGCTCTCATGGCCACCGTGTCGGGCAGAGCGGGTCTGGACACTTCATCATCACAGCAGTTCTCGTGGAGGACATTGCTCTAGTGAATTCCATTTATATGCTGGAAATCCAGAAATACTGTTTTAGATCACAGGTTTTAATTAATTGATCATGTCATGAAAAGAAATTGATTGCACCGCAGCTTTAATTCCTCTTTTATTTCTCTTTGACTCTTGAGATAGGAAAAGGTCTGTTTTTTGTCTATTTTCGATAGAAATATGCCAAATTAGATTTTAAAGAGTCTATTTTGACTCTTAGATAAAGAAAAGGCAAAGTGGAACTTTGAACTGTGGTGGGAAAAACAGTTAATGAATTTAGCAGGAGTAAAATGACAACTACAAACCGTGGAACATGAATAGAGCAGGAACTGCAGAGTTTCGTGGTGTTCGTTCTGCCCCGTCGCAGTGTTTTAACTGAAACTAAGTTTGAAATATAATGCAGAACAAAAATAATCTTAATTTCTTTTAGAGTAAAATATACTTTAAAGGTATTCGTGGACTCATTCACTCTTTTAGCCATCAAATACTTATTAAAAACGCATAATGGTACAGCAGTTACGGGCTCGGGAATTCAACAGATTTGGTTTCCTATCTCAGCCTTGTGGCTTCCAAGCTGTGTGATCCTGGGGAGGTAACAGTGTCTCTGATCCTCAGTTTTCTCAGTGGAGAGGGATGAGGTCACCTATGTTACAGGCTCATGGGAGGATTAGATGGTGTAACAAGTGTGACATGCTCAGCACAGGACCAAGCGTGTCATCTGCAAAGATTGCCTCTCATGGAGTTGGCTGCCGTGTGCCGGGAACTGGACATGGTGGTGTCAGAGGCAGGGGTACGTTTTTAAGTCTGTGGTCAAGGTCAGATTGTGGTATGTGGGCTATCTGGGCAGCCCCAGAACTGAGTGCCCCTCAAAGCAAGTTCTTTTAATATTTGTGTAGCATTCGATAAACAATGGGGAACAGGTATACCTTCGACTTGATGATTTCCATTCCTCTGGGTATATTCCCAACAGTGGGATAGCTGGGTCGTATGGTAGATCTATCTGCAATTGTTTGAGGAACCTCCATACCATTTTCCATAGAGGCTGCACCATTTTGCAGTCCCACCAACAATGTATGAGAGTTCCTTTTTCTCCGCAGCCTCGCCAGCATTTATCGTTCAGAGTCTTTTGGATTTTAGCCATCCTAACTGGGGTTAGATGGTATCTCAATGTGGTTTTGATTTGCATTTCCCGGATGCTGAGTGATGTTGAGCATTTTTTCATATGTCTGTTGGCCATTTGTATATCTTCCTTAGAGAAATGCCTACTTAGCTCTTTTGCCAAGAGTTGGAACCAGCCCAAATGCCCATCATCAGATGAGTGGATACGGAAAATGTGGTACATCTACACAATGGAATACTACTCAGCTATAAAAACGAATGAAATACTGCCATTTGCAACAACATGGATGGACCTTGAGAGAATTATATTAAGTGAAACAAGTCAGGCACAGAAAGAGAAATACCACATGTTCTCACTTATTGGTGGGAGCTAAAAATTAATATATAAATTCACACACACACACACACACACACATACACACACACACACAAAACCGGGGGGGGGGGAGAAGATATAACAACCACAATTATTTGAAGTTGATACGACAAGCAAACAGAAAGGACATTGTTGCGGGGGAGGGGGGGAGGGAGAAGGGAGGAAGGTCTTGGTGATGGGGAGCAATAATCAGCTACAATGTATATCGACAAAATAAAAAAATATATATATATATATATAAAAAAATATTTGTGTAGCATTCAATGACAAGACAACAGTCCCTTGCCTTTGAAACAGAATTGAAACAAACAGAGAAATTAAAATTTGAAGCTTCTGATGGGAGTCGTTTTATTTGACGACTGTTAGGTCTGAGTGTTCCTCCCTGGCCTCTGGTTGAGCGTCCATAGCCACTCACTTGTGATGACAATCAGCAGAGAAAAGGAGCCCCGTACTTACTCTCATATCCATGGAGGACGGGTACAGCTGGAGGTCAATGCGCAGCCAGAGCCATAACCCCAGAGAGGGACCGAGATGGACAAAGGAGCTGGAGACGAAAGCGGCTGGGAGGGGCCGACAGTCCTTCTCCTGAGTCTGACCCCACCCCCACCTGCTGGGGATCAAGATGCTCTGTGTGAGGCCACGTGACCTGGTCCCCGCCCTTCTGTTCACCTGCCTCGCTGCCGCTCCCCTCCCGTGTCCTGTCTCCTTGACGATCTGAATGTGCACAGTTCTCCACACAGGCCTGGCTCCCATGCACTCTGAGTTCCAAGTCTGTGTTTGTGCCGCTGTTGCTCTGGCTTGACCCTCCGACCCATCCCATCCACCCCCCAGGCCACCCCAACCAACAGCACCTGCCTCCTCTGTCCCTATCCCCGCTTCCAACAGCACCCACCTCCTCTGAGTCTCCATCCCACCTTCCAACAGCACGTGCCTCCTCTGAGTCTCCATCCCACCTTCCAACAGCACCCGCCTCCTGTGAGTCTCCATCCCACCTTCCAACAGCACCTGCCTCCTCTGAGTCTCCATCCCACCTTCCAACAGCACCTGCCTCCTCTGAGTCTCCATCCCACCTTCCAACAGCACCTGCCTCCTCTGAGTCTCCATCCCACCTTCCAACAGCACCTGCCTCCTCTGAGTCTCCATCTCACCTTCCAACAGCACCCGCCTCCTCTGAGTCTCCATCCCACCTTCCAACAGCACCTGCCTCCTCTGAGTCTCCATCTCACCTTCCAACAGCACGTGCTCCTGCCTATTCACACTCGTGTTATGGTGTCTGTGTCACCCCACTCTCTCCCCGATGAGTGCTCTGAGGACAGGGAGTGTAAGTAGTCCCTAAGGTCACCCCCTGCTTGGAAGATTCTCTAGCAGGACTTATAGGATGCAGTGCACAATCTCATGGCTATGATTTATCACAGCAGCAGGACACAGAACAGTTCCAGCAAAGGGAAACGGCATATGGGACAGAGTCCAGAGAAAATGGGCACAGGCATGCAGGGGTCCCCTCCCCGGGGAGCCACCTGGGACATGCTTACTCACCCAGCAATGAGTGTGACAGCTCATGTGAAGCTCCTTAGAGAACTGGTGTCCAGGGTTTTCACTGCAGGCTGGTCACACAGGCACCTCTGCTCAGCACATCCTGAGACTCCAGACCTCTGGGAGCATGGCCATGGTTCATCGTAAACCACATTGTTTGCACGGACAGTTTAGGCACCGTGAGCCCCTCCTATCAGGAAATGTTGGGACCCCTCCCACATCCAAGTTCCCAGATGCCAGCCAAGGGCCCCCGGCAAGCAGGCCTTCCGAGGGTCTCCATCTCAGGCCTGCTGCCTGTCCTGTGTTCTGCACAGGAACCAGGCACTGTTCATTTTCGTAGCACCCACGTCTGGCTGAGTGCATATCAGAGGAGGTCAGAACCATCCCCAGGCCCAGGCTGCGGGAGAGCGTTGGTGTCTGTGCTTAGAAAAATGGGAACCTGGCCGCAGAGAATTCACTGTGCTGGCAGTGTCAGGGGAGGAGTGCTCGGAGACCAGGAGGCAGGGGTGGTAATTGTCGAGGTAAAAGACAACTGGGGACCTCAAGTGGGGACCTGTGGTGGGATGGCAAGTTGGCGGGAGACTCACAAGTCATAGTAGAGAAAGAACTGGTGGACGGGTGTCAGGTACACAGTCGTTGGGTCCACATGACCTGAGAAAGGAGTTCTGGGAGAGAGCTTTGGAGCAACACAGACCGTTTCCCTCATTTTTCACACAAAAATGCTCGGGTAGAATTAAGTGACCTTCCAAACGTCACCCAATGACTTGAATGAACATTTCTTAAATCTTATGTCACAGAAGGGCTTACTGGAGAGAACACCAATGTCCGTTCTCCTCATCTTCCTTAGTCAGAGGACCCAGACTTCTAGCTGAGCTGTCCAAAATAAAGATTGCATTTCCTAACCTTTCCTGCAGCTCATGTTGGCCGTGTCCCTAAATTTTAACTAATAGGATCAAATAACATGTGTGTTTGACTTCTTGGACGACAGCTCTTTAGAAACATGAAATGTGCTCTTCCTTACCCCTCATTGCTGCTGACAGCTGGAAGAGCACTGGGAGGGCTGGTGCAACAGCAGCCACCAGCAGCCACGAGGCATCCCAACAGAGGGCTCGTGTCTCTGACACGTGTGAGGATCTCCTGCTCTGGGCTCCTTCACCTGAGGAGGAACAAGCTCTCATTGGATTGAGGTCTGTCTTCTCGCAGGCATTGTTGCTCTTACTCCCAGCCAAGCCTATTACAAACTAGCACTCAGAGCTGGAGCTTTTCCCATCGTATCAAACTGGAAAAGTGCAGCTGGGAAGGGAGAGGGTGACTCACGATGACAAGAGAGAATCCTGAGGCTTATGCAGAAACAGGAGCCTTTGCCTTTCCTCTGCTTCTAGAAGAAGCCAACACTTGCTTTGAATATAAAATTCTTATTGAATCTACCTCTAAGTAAGGTGCCCAAGTATTTCTCTTTGGGTTAAGCAGTCTTTCTGATAAGAGTTTAGTTCAGTGGAACTGCTGAACAAATTCATTTCTGTGAACTTCCATTTCCTCATCTGTGGCTTGGGTATGAAAACAAGGCTTTGAAAGTTGGCGGGAGAGCTGCCTAGCGGGAGGCCTGACATGTAGACTAGATCCATACGTGTTAATTACAGCTACTCTAGCATCACTACAGATCCTCGGGTGTCTTTTGGAATAGAATTAAATAAAGAAAGGGATGCTTAACTATTTTGCTTTCCTTGCAAAGATCTCCTAATTCCAATTCCTATTTTGCTGTGTTGGTTTTTATGTTGCTGTGCATTCTAGTAATTTACTATGAATTTAAATAATAATAAAAACAGTCAACATTTTTTGATAAATAAGGATATCTCTAAATCTCTAGTATAAAGTAAATCCCAAATGTGTCTGATGTGTCTTATCTGCATTAGCATACTCTGAATTCTGGTTAGTAAACTAGCTAAAGGCCATGCTTGTCTCTGGTCTTCTGTAAAGTGAAAATTATATGCACATATATAAAATATATATTTTATGTATACCAGATGTAAAAAAATAGAATTTTAAATAGCTCGTTAGTCCCTGTCCAAGTGAAAGGGAAACACGTGGATTGAAAGGATTATTTAATCCGTTTTCTGCAGGATGTTGTTTACGGCACAGACCAGGTCTATCTCAGACTGGACATTGTCAGCTAGAGCTGTGTTTATAGGAAGACAGGCTTTTCCCTCCCCGCTTTTCATTTAAGCAGAATGACTTTTTTCCTTTAAACACTGGAACTTTTGTCATGCTAATCAGGCAGGGAACATTTCCAATTCAATTTTACCTGGGCCTGGTCAGCTGAGTTCCCTTTTGTTGGCCCTCTCTGGGGACCTTCCTTGTCTTTTAAACTGTAATTTAGTTGGAGCTGCCGTCAATTTTCTCTGCTCATTACATCTGTGGCGTTATCACAGATATTTAATCGTGTTGGTGTTCCTGGACCTGGTGGGGACGTGCCTCAGGGAACCAGCTGTGGCGCACCCAGGAACAGGCCATCCGGGCCGCAGCAGCAGGGCCTCTGCAGACTTCCCGGGCTCACATTCACCTGCACTGGGTCTGGGGACAGAACCGTGTGCACAGCAGAGGCTGTCAGAGGCCCCGTGCTCGGTAACTCTTGAGTGGCATCCGTGAGTGGGACGGGCCACCGGCCTGTGCACTTTGACCCACCTTGGGAGAAACAAGGTTCTGACCACCACGTTTAAAGTGCACACAGGAACCCTGATTGTTCAAAGTGCTTTGTGTGGAATCTTTATCACAATCACCAGCTGTCGCGGACATCAACAGCAGCCTTCTCCTACCCTCTGCTTGTCCGCCGGGCCTGGGTTGGGCCCCTGGTGGTCTAGAGAGAAGCAGGAAAAACCTCCCCTGGCCCACAACGTGGGGCCAGTTTAACCGTGGAGCTGCCACAGGAAGTCATGGTAGCCAGGGGACAAACAGCCAGGGCATGGCTGTCCTTGAAGCTTGCTTGACTGTCTCAGGGAAAACAGAATCTTTGGATCTGGTCCAAGGGGCTCATTTTGATCCTGAGGTCAATGATGATTAGTCATGGTGGACTTCCAAAAAATGTGTACCTACCTATAACATGTGAAGGTGAAGTTAGCAATGAAACAGAAGAGACAGACAGAGAGAGAGGAAAAGACAGAGACAGAGAGAAAGAGAGAGAGACAGAGACAGAGACAGGCAGAGAGACAGACAGAGACAGAGACAGAGAAAGAGAGAGAGACAGAGACAGACAGAGAGACAGAGAGAGACAGAGACAGAGGGACAGAGAGAGACAGAGACAGAGGGACAGAGAGAGACAGAGACAGAGGGACAGAGAGAAAGGAAAAGACAGAGAAAGAAGAAAAGACAGAGACAGAGAAAGAGAGAGAGACAGAGACAGAGACAGACAGAGAGACAGAAAGAGAGACAGGGACAGAGGGACAGAGAGAGAGAAAAAGACAGAGAAAGAGGAAAAGACAGAGACAGAGAGAACCAGACAGAAACACAGACACAGATCAAAGAGAGACACACACGGAGAGACAGAGACAGGCAGAGAGCGAGCTTGCTCTTTGACCAGGGAGAGTTGTTTTTGCAGCTGAGGAGCCAGTGCCTGTGGCCTGAGAATCTCTGGCATGTCCCCTTTTCCCGCAGCCTCCGTCCTCAGGTCCTGTGCTGGACAATCCTAGCGCTGGGCAGATGACAGTACCCAGCTCCTGGGACTGCGTTATGGGAGCACTGGTCCGCTGGCCCTCAGTCCTGGGACAATTCCAAGAGATGAGACACATCCACTGAGGACAGTTCCAGCACACACGTGTGCACCGCCGTCAGTCCTGAGCTCCATTCTCCAGAGGGACGCATGGCCCGGAGGGTGCAGGTGGTTGTGGCCTTAAGGCCCAAGACCACTGGTGGCCTTCTGAGTGGAATGTGCCCTTCTCTGTCCCTCAGGACCGTGGGCGTCTGTCTTCCTCCCTGTCATGTGCCCTCGTGCCCCTCCACACCTCCGCTGCTCTGTCCCCCACCTCTTTCTTTGCCCTCTCGCTCCTGATCTCAGTGCCTCCTGGGATTAGGGTGGACAAAAGCTCAGTCCGGTGAGTATCTGATGGCGAGGGGGAGTCAGTGCTCTTACAGGCAGAACCCCTCAATCTCTGAGGTCCCGACCATCCCTTGAGCACACAGTCACGTCACCAGCGGTGAGCCCGTTGCCTTCACATATTTCCTGTGTGCTCCTCGAGACGACCCCATGAAGCACTTCCACGAGTCAGATCAGGGTCATCAGTTTGCCCGCGTGGCACTGCCAGATGCCCGACAAGGCTGGGATTGACACCTGATGTTAA
Source organism: Cynocephalus volans (assembly GCF_027409185.1). Taxonomy (NCBI): domain Eukaryota; kingdom Metazoa; phylum Chordata; class Mammalia; order Dermoptera; family Cynocephalidae; genus Cynocephalus; species Cynocephalus volans. The sequence continues at coordinate 2,633,660 of NC_084466.1, read as the reverse complement.
TGCCTCGGCCACAGCCACCCCGCTGCCCTGGCAGGGCCCTGACACTGGCGCCCTGTCATGATGAGTCTTGGTTGCCTGTCCCCCCCTCGCCCATGGGAGGGGGACAAGGGAGCCCTGTTGGGTCTCTCATTGCTCTTATTTCTGTGGCTCAGGACACAGTGCTGGCGAGGCTGATGTGGCTTGCCTGGCCATAGGACAGCGCGTGCGTAAAGGCACCTGTGTGCTTGGGCCCAAGGGCGTGTTCCTGAGACCCCACATGGCCCGTTGGTGGCTGTGGCACCAACACAGTGTGTGGCCCAGGCTGTTTCTCTTCCCCCAACCTGGAGTTCTGAAGCTGAGACATGGCTCCTGACCCTCACCACCTGGAAATTGTGCGGGACAGTGTTGTCTGGAGCAGCGTCAGCAAAAGGCCTCGAGAAAACAGGGACGTCCCAACACAGCTGCTCTGAGCCCCGCGGCACGCCCAGTTGTGCAGGGCGTGGAGTCGTGGGGAGCGCGGGAGGGTGGTCTGCGGTGGGTCCCGCCTGCTCTGTGCCCGAAGTCATGTGTCCCGAGGAGGAGCTTCGCCTTCTCCAGGCCTCGTTTCTTTATGTGGAGGGTGGACGTGACAACGTCTTGGAAGTAACAAATGGGAACAGGTTGCCGACTGCTTTAAGAGCAACCAGACGTCAGCTCTGGGTTCACTTAGAAAAGAAAGTGCCCCAATAGCGTCCTCACTGCATGTGAAGTGTACGCACGTTAACAATTAACAATTGGACCTAAATATTGCTGATTTTTTAAAGAAAATTGTGCCTGTGGCCCCGTCAGAATGTGTCTGTGAGGCTGCTGTCCAGGGTGGAGGACAATCTAGAGCTGATTGACGTCCATCCAAGTCCCACCTAACAGTGCAGGTGAGTAGACGGCAGGAGGATGGTGTTTACTTAGGCGGTTCTCGTGCTGGGGGGAGGGAGGTGATGGAGCCGTGGCAGCTGCTCTCTGTCGTCCCGCGTGAACACCGCGTGAGCACGCGACTCACTGCAGGTCAGCGTGGTGTGACACGCCCAGAAGCCCTGTTCAAGTATCAGTGAGCTGGGAAGGGGAGGGACGGTCCCTCCTGACCTCCAGTCCTTGCAAATGAGCTTTCCTTTGAGGCTCTTGGGTGCGTCCTCCAGAGCAGACCCAAGCGTGGGTTTCATCCCTCCTTGTCCCTTCTTGTTACTCATTTTAACAGAGCCCTCTGTGTCCCGGGCACTGAGTCGGCCACGGGTGAGGGACGGTGTCTCAGGATTCCTGCACTCTCACTGGGGACATGTGTCACTTGTTGCCAGTGCCAGAGAGGATGGGATCACGCCTCGGAGGAGCGCTGCGACCCCAGCGCAGTGGGGGCGCGGGTGCAGGAGACCCTGCAGGCTCAGCTTCCTAGGAGGACCGTGGAGCAGCAGGCGTGGACTCTTCCGTGATGATGTGGAAGGGACTTCCTGGGTGGGGAGAGGACCTTAGAGGTTCGGAATGAACATATTGTGTCCAAATTCAAGACAGCGAAGAGGCAGACAGTGTTGCATGACGAGCAACGGAGGATAACACTGTGGAAAAGACAGGACCAGATGGCAGAAACCAGGCAGAGGACACGAGACGCCGCAACGGGCAGTGGGGCTTCGCGAACAGAGGATGGGCCTTAAAATTCTATTTCTAGTCAAATTGCTCCCGTGCTGGTGGCATGTAAGGAGGGTGTGAGGAGACACGGCTGGAGCCAGCAAGACGTCCTGGGGCAGCTGTAGTGACCGAATCATGGGCAGATGAGCCCGGGACCAAGACATAAGAGCAGGGCTTGTGACTGGCCGGACGGGGAGACAAAGAGAGACAGAGGGAACAGCAGAGGTGACTAGAGGCCTTCGCCACTTGCCACTTCTCCCATATTTTGTGCTTCTCTGGCCTTAGTCAGCTGATGGGTTGCTGCTGACCTTGGGGTGGGAAGCATTTGCGAGTCACCCAGAGAGAAGACCAGGTGGGCCAGGGGAGGACCACTATCTGCATAGGAAATACCCTAGAAAAGTTGATCGAGCATTAGTACACTGGTGAGATATCATGGACAGGCCTGGCCCCGTGCACTGCATTCTGCTTATAAGAAAATTTGGTGCCTTGAATTAGCAATGACCTGATGCGTTCGCTGTCAACAGGCAAATGCCTAAAGAGGTGGAACCCAAGCATGGGGACGCTTCATATGTTCCAGGCAATGTGATTCTGATGTTTGGGGCTAACCCTCAAAGCTTTCATGGCCAGTGAAAATGTAGTCCTCGTTATCTCAATTTTTTAATTTGTCTTTTGCATCAAGTTAATGCTTCTCTTCATAAATGACCAGACCATTCCTACTGGTTGGTGTCTTTCTGTAAAGTGCCCCCTCTGAGTGCCCAGTTTTAACTCCTTGCTGGTAGTTTAAGGGAATCCCCAAACTGTTCAAAACAATAAGCATAGATGAACAAGCCAGATGGAATCCTACGTGATGCACAGATGAGTGTAGCAATTACTGCACCGGCACGTGCCAGCACGTGGGGAAATCGTCCCTGCGCCTGGCCCGGCAGACCATGCAGCAACACCTGTTTTGTACCTGGAAGTCTTTCTTTTTGCTCTAAAATTGTAAATGGCATCATTAAGTCACTCATCTCAGCCACACACCTTGTGGGAAAGAAATCTGGAAACCATGAGAACAAACCAAGCATCCTATTTACGTCCAATTTGCAATGCTCGTCTGTCTGCTTGTCCTTGCATTACAAACGGGCTTCTCACTGTCACCACAAGAATGGGGCTAGTCGTGGGGAAAGAAAACAAAGATGACTTATTAGTCCAGTGTCGCCTCTTCCTCTCTGGGAAGAGTCCTGCTTCTCAGTTATTGCAGACACACTCACAATGTCTGCAAGTGCCCTGTTAATCTGAATGTGGTTCAAATATTGATCATTTCAGTGAACTGCAGTTAGTATACTATCTGAAAACAGTGATTGTTCTATTATTTTGAGTATATTTGAGAACTGAATTACTTTTAAAGTTAAATCTATTTGGGGGGCTTGAGGAGATCAAATAATATATAATGGCAATAAAAAATAATGCAGAACGTTGGATAAACATGTTCACTGTCGTGGCAACTGACTCACGGTCCCTCTGCGAGCTGACTTCGACGTCCGCTAGGGAGAGTTAATCTCTGGCCTCGATGCTGTCTCTAGAGCAAAATCATGTTTTGCCACGGTCAAATAAAATTAGCTGACTCTGAAATGTAATTTAAGTCAGTGGGTCTCAGTCGGCAACTGTGGCACTCAGGATATTTCATACAAGTGCACCGTCTACTCAGATTTGCTCTTTCGTGAGTCTCACCAGCCACGACAACTGTTGCCTGCGGACTGTTGTGGACATGGCATTGGCTCCACCAGGGCTGCAGCCACTGATTGCAGAGAGGAGTCCTGGAGAGGCAGGAAAACCTTTTTCTCTGTGGCTGCCACCCCTTCTTGGACTAGAAGGTACTGCACCCATCCCTCAGCAAAAACGTGGCAATAAACATTTGCTCTTCTGCCTTAATAACAGAATTAGTAATAGTCCATTGATTAGTCATGGATAAATTAATTTTTCTTCTCATTCCCCCCCCAAAAAAAAAAAATCCAAAGATGCAGGTTGTTATTCCAGTGAATGATTTCCTTCTCTTTGCCATTATGGTTTTGCAGAAAGTTTGAAATCAGTCAGTTTATGTGTCTCAGGAAGCTGATTCATGTTGTAATCCAATGCTCTGAAAAGAGCACACGGCCTTGGAGAGAGAATGTGTTTTCCTGCCCCCAGAGACTCGGCTCTCTTTTGCTCCCCCAAGTTCCTCTCCTCACCAACAATGCTGTACAATTTTTTTTGGTGGGGGGCCAACCGGTAAGGGGATCTGTACCCTCGACCTTAGTGTTACAAGGCCACACTGTAACCAAGTGAGCTAACTGGCCAGCCCTTACCATCTTGTACAAATGAGAACCGAGGCAGGGTCTAAGTGGCCTTGGCAAGGTCACGTAGCAAGTTGCTCTGGGCTCTGAATGTCCTGACTCCCTGCAGAGGACTGAACTGCTCTCCACACCCTCCTGGTGTGTCCAGGGAAGGCGGTGAAGACACCCAGAGGGCAGAGGAGGCTGGACAGAAAGCTCTGGTGCTGCATTGTGATGTCTGCATTAATGTGGGATGGCATGCTGCAGCCACAGCACCTCACAATGGAAATGTCACATGCAGGGGATTGTTGCCAGGCTGGGGCTCCCTGGGAATCCATTCAGAGATTGCTGTTTTGATTTTGTGGGTCTCTTAAAATTTCATTTCGGAAAGCCAGCTTTGTTGGGATTACTTCCTCCACTAAAACATTAGCCCCACTGGAGTAAACATTTATTTGTAGGATGGCTAATTATATTACCATCTTTGATGGTATTGAAATATTACCTGCTGTTACTGAATCCCAGTCCACTGCCTGCCCCATGCAAAAGCCATGGCTGGGCTCTCCAAAATCTTGTTGCCTAACCCAAGTCCAGCTGCCTGCCCCAGACAAGAAAACAATCAACCCAAAGGTCAAATGCTGGTGAAAATAGAAGTCAGCTTTTATTCAGGAATACTGGTGACCCAAGGAGAGACGTCAAGCTAACCCATCTCTCCAGTAAACCTGAAGGAATAAGGCCAGACTAAAGTTATCTCAAAGACTCAGGTTTACTGAGGGGTTTTAAGGAGGAGATTGAAGGGATGGAACGTGGGAAGTGGAAAGGAGGGCTGTGGTGGCTCTGTGCAAGGAGCCAGGTGCAAGGTCCCACCAAGGCTCCGTCGGGTTTCTGTTCCCGTCCTTGCTGCTATCCCAGACTCCTGCTTTGGGGTAGGGTCAGCACAGCTTTACTGATGTCTTCTTGGTTTCTCAGGGTCTGGATAGTATGTGTCTCACTGCAAGTCTGCAGCTTCCAGCTGACTGGAAAACAACTTTACATTTATGTAATTAGTGTCATCTTACCCTGTAACCAAGGTTCAAATAACCATGGAAAAGAGGGAACTCAGAGAAATGTGTGCCAAGAAAAAAACTGTCTTTTTTTTTTTTTTTTTTGAAGCCCACGTGGTTTTAGGTCCTATCATGGCTTCAGTCCTGCTCACTCCAGCACTCCAACACTTGGGTCTGTGTTGGAAGTCAGCTGGAAGCATTTGTTTGTTTTCAAATGAGAAAAAGCAGGAATGGTGGTCTTTACTGTGACTGCAGGTTTCACGGTCCCTTGCCTGAGCAGATGCAAATGTACTAGGCTAGATGGGCGCTAACTTTGAATACGGCCAATACGGGTCACGTGAAGATTTCTTGGCAGAATGTGAGAAGCTCTCAAAATCCTCTGCCCTTTTCAAAAATCCTTTCGAAGGACCATCACAGTGCCTTACATGTCATCCAAACAAACTTGCTCCTTTAGATGAAGGTTCCTAATCTTGAATGATTTTGGCAAAAATGGCTACTAGAGCCTTTAGAAAGGGCAACACCACTGGACACAGCCTCTGCTGGGGCACCAGTCTGAGGCTGTAGTGGTCACCGGAAGTATGTCAGATAACCTTAAGACAAAACCATGACCCTCGCGCCACACGGAAAGGATTGTAGGTGGCTTGTGGCTATGGTTAGCATAAGCATTTTGTGCCTGTCTACACAGTCACAGGGTGGGATGAGGCCTGCCTGGTGTGCTCACTGTGGACTCTGTTGCTGGCTGGGGTCAGCATTCGAGTCAGAGGTGGAGGAGGTGCCTGTCTCGCTCCTGCTCACCCCCAACCCCCAGTTTTAGAGATTTGTTGAGATGATACATGGATAGATAGACAGACAGACAGACAGACAGACAGACAGATAATTACAGAAGATTTAAGTTCCTTACGCCTCCCAAACACATAATTTCCACTTTCCGTCCTCTCATCCTCTTTACGTAGTGGTGTGTTAACCTCTGGTTACATTGATACGCAGTAGGTAGATGAACTTGTCTATGCACCTGCCATTCATGGCTGGGTCATTTCACAAACCAAGGATTGAGTCTTTTTTTTTCCTTATGTAACTTTTTGTTTTCCCTAGAATTAATAATTGTTGTTTCATTTGCTTAATTTCCTACATACATCCCATGAACTCGTATTGAAATTCTCATAATTTAAGTACAAAATATTAGATAAGCTCTCACTTCACCCTTCCTTGGTGGCGCCCCTCGTGCCCCTGGACTGACTTTGTCCCATCTGGACCTGTCCCTGCTACACTGGACCCCCCTTCCCTGGACATCCCAGGATGGTTTAGCCACCATTGGGCTGGATCTTGGTTCCTGGACCCCACGTCACCTGCTCACAGTCTCACTTTCGGATGTGAACTAAACCTTCCACTACTTTTTGAAGAACGTGAGCGTGAAGATAAAATCTAAGTCATCTTATTTTCTACTTTCCTACTTAGCTGGTGGTCTGGCTAGGGCTGGACATCTGAGGTGGGTGTAATCTTTCCTCGGGCTTTGCGGGGGGCCCATTGTCTGTGAGGTTTTCGTGCAGGGAGACCCCATGTCGTTCTGACCCTTGATCCTTTGTAATTGACTCTCCCTTTTCCTCCCTGCTTTGGGTGATTTTTAGGAGGATTTTCTTTGATCTAAGCTTTCACGGAAGCTTCAAGATTGTGGCCCTTTTCATGTATATTGTTAATATTCTTCAGGCTGGAAAACATTCTTTACTTTTATAATTTCCTCCTCTGCGTTTTCTTTATTCACTCTTTCTGGAATTTGTACTAATTGAATATCCCGTCTCCTGTATAGATCACTTGATTTTTCTTATTTTGTGTGTTTTACATCTTGTCGTTGATTTTTGTCCTAATTTCTACATAATTTCATAATCTTTTTGTTCTTTTTAAATTTTAAGTTCAGTTATCATATTTTTAATTCCTAAGGGCTCTTGTTTTTTAATTTGAATGTGACTTTTGGGTGTTGTAACTGAGATGCAGGATCCCCTCTTTTCTCTTTGACATTATTTGTTTATTTAGTGATTAGTTGTTTTTTATTTTTTTTAGTTTTCTTCTGATCTCTGCCTAAGTTCCTTTTTGGTGTTTATTCACTGGTTTGTCTTAGTCTCTGTCTTTTTTGTTAGCAACTTTTTCTCGCCTGTCCGGAGCCTCTGGACTTCCAGGTGTGTTTAAGAGAGAGGCACTGAACTGCCTGCCAGAGTCGGCACAGAGCAGATCCTGAGAAACTGTTCAATATTCAGGAGTGTCGTGAGCCTGTCGTTATATACAGCATTATTAAAAATTAGTTTTATAAGCTCACACTTAAATTATGTGAAAGACAAAGGAAATAAACAGTCAAAACTTATAGTTCTAACCACATCCACTGCATTTTCCTATGGTCCTTGCTCTTGGGGTCACTTAGGCTGCTTTTGGGTCACTTTCCTGAACAGTGGCATGCGGCTGCACTTTCTGCCCACGTCAGCGTGGACTAGGATTGTGAGATCGCGTGGCGGGAGTGCTTTCACTGTGGGAACTGGCCAGCGCTGCGGAGCAGGGCCCTCCCGAGCGCCACCCTCCTGGAGGACCATTTTCTAGAATGCTACTATGGTAACCCTATTCTTCTATGAGAACTGGTGCTTATGTATCAATAAGATATCCATTGTGGGTTGTTTTCCAAATGTGGGAATGGATTTTCTTTTATTGGTCCCACACTCTCAACCTCAACCCAAGCTCCCGGACCCCAGAGAAAGGCCCTCTGTGAACAAACTTCCTTACCTATTGGACAGACTCTTTCCTTAGTCAAAACTCAGTTTCATCCACGGTAGGTCTAAAGAAAGTCCAAAACTTCGGGCTGAAAGTCTTTCTGACTTTCACAAAACGACCTTATGAAAATATTCACATTACAATTTTCAAGAGACTACTTCCCAAAGAACAAGGCTATTGCAATTTAGCCTTTACTTCTCAGTAAAAATGTCAGGTTTTAGTTCTTTTGTGTGTTTAAGAAACTGTAGTTTTTGTAGAGTATGCATTGATTTTTCTCTATTCCTTTCTTTGAAAATATTTATAATAGTCATTAACACCATGCTCTGCAAAAAAAAGTGTTTAATGTGTGCTATAAAGGAAACTATAGCTATGAATATTCTTTGCAATATGGTATTTTAAAGCATTTAGAATTCAGAGTTCTATAGTTAAGACACAAGACATCTTTTAATTACATTTTGATTTTCTTAAAAAGTTAAAACAAAAATTAAACCATATATATATCAATTATAACAAAACTAATAGTTTCTAAGCAAGCTCAATATTTTAGCCTGAAAATTATGACATTGTGAATTGGCAAAAATATAAACAGCTAGAATAAGACAATCAGGAAGAAATGAGATAATAGTCTTAGATGAAACAATTAAATATGAATTATGACATAATTACAGGCCCCCCCGATGGGTGAAAAAGAAAGCTACTGATGATATGATAGTGTTTTCTGTAATGTCTACTGCTGTTTAGGCTAAAAAGATATTTATTTCATTGTAAATTTTTCTATTTTGTTGTCTTTAAACTTTCTCAAAATATTCCTTTAGGCTGGGGATTTCTGTGCTTCAATTAAGTCAAAAGTAATAATATTCTAAGAAGTTTAGTTGAAGTCTCTAACTTTGTACATCAGAATGCTATCCGCTTCACTGCTGCGTGTCTGGGGGTGGGTGTGCACAGCCCCTCCCGTGGTGGCTGATTTGCCATCATAGCAAAATATCCACGGTTTAAAGTTCAGAGTCACCAAGAACCCATTGTCTAAGCAGCTAGGATTTATTATTTCAATTTATTTCAAAACTGAAAAAAACTGAATAGGCTGTATCAACCGTATAGGACTGATATAATTATTTGGCTTTTAAGTTTTTATGTATTTTTTCATTCACATTCATGCAGCAGTAAATGCCCTCATCCAGGCAGTCAAAATCACAAGTTTGAAGGGAAAGCTTATCTCTAGAATTATGCAGCTGGAAGCTGAGGGAAGAGTTTGGAATGTGTCTGTATAAACACAAACATATCCATGCGCATGTATTAGTACATGTATACACAGACATAAACAGAACAGAACTGGATATACGAATGTACACATACACACGAACACGTGCATATCCCACACGCAGGGACAGTTGGACAGACAGTGGGCTGTGTTCTGTAGCTGGTGCCATCAGAGTCTGGTTATGGTATTTCGGAGAAATCATGACACCGTAGCACCTATTCATATTGTATCTTACTTACTTTTAAATTAGTGTTAGATTACAGTCGTGGATTGTTGGAACACTCTGGCACCTGTACCCAATTTTACTTGTTGCTGCTAAAATTTGTGTCAGTGGTCCTGTTAGCAAATTCATCTAATGACTGTGCTTTGCTCCACGTTCACTTAGAAAGATTAAGAGTAAAAAATGTATATGGTGGCTAATTATGGGTAAAGACCATTTGTAAATTTACATGATCCTTTAAAAAAATAAAATGTATTTTTTTGTACTAAATGTAATTCATGGTTATTATAAAAATGAGGAAAATATGGAAAAGTATGGATTGGCAGGAGCTATTCAGCTACAGTGAAGGTTAATGCAGCTGCAGCATTCAGCCAGAATAACGGCCTGTTTCTCCTTCTGGGATTATTACTTTACAGTGCAGAGATTTTATCCTGGTTTTCTTCTTCTGGCATTGTAGAATAAGCATTTTCCCTTGTCATTAGAACTCTTTGTCAACAGCTTTTTGGTGGTGGTAAAACAGTCCGGCACGTAGCTGTGGTCTAATTCACTTATCCCTAGCTTTACCGCTGGACATTCAGGCTCTTTCCGTGTTTTGTGGCGTTATAATCATCTTATGGTGAACATCTTTGAATTAAGGATTACTTTCTAAGAATAGATCGTGAAGAGTGAAGTTACTCTGACAAGAGCTGTGAACACGTTCCAGGCTCCTATACCCCACTGAAGTGCTTTCTGAAAAGCTGTGGTCGGGGTGTACACCTCCACGGCCACCTGTACTCGCGCCTTCCTGAACTTGCTGTGCTTCCGATGCCTCAGCCCCAGCATTTGCACAAAGAGCAGCCTTTGCCCTGGGGAGGGGACTTTCCCATTTTAGCACGATGACACCACTTTTAACCCCAGAGATCTCGGCGCAATTTTTCTCCCCTTCTGCACCCCCACACGCCAAGCTCTCTGGTCTCTGGGCACATCCTTCCTCGTGCTCACCTCTGGCTCTTAACTCAGTTCTGCTGACTTTGCTCAGTTGCTGGATTTTCTTTCTGCCCCTCAGCTTTTATTCTACTTCATATTGGCCCAGATGTGAAATGCAAGGATTTTTTTTTTTTTTGACTTAAAAACAAAACAAGCCCAATTGCTTCTTAGGATGAGAAGACGGGATCAAAGATTTGGAGTGGCTATGGGGCAAGCAGAGGGGCTGCGCTGAATCAAGGCACATTTTCACAGCTCATGGGAGACCCCTGGGCACCAGCTCCCACAGGCTCCTCGTCCTCATCCCTTTTAAGCCTGTCCTGGGGGCCCTCGTTGAACTTTAAATCCCTCTCTCTTATGCACTGGGACTCACCCCTTCCCTATACCACCTAAATGTTCTCAGGTCGATCCTATTAGATACGGGATCGAGGTGCTCTGGAGAACAAAAGGCCCTGCCACCCTCTTCAGAAGGGACTTGTGATTTTGGTGGCAGTGCTTCCCCCCAGGTACAGTAAGATGGGAACAGAGGTGCTCATTCTGACCGTGGGGCTGACGATTCTCAGGTCCTGATGAGCAAACGTTTGCTTTTCTCTCTTTCATTCCCTTTTTCCATTCCTCTCTTATAGAATTTAATTCTCCTCTCGTGCAGGCTCCTATTTCATAAGGCTTGAAAATGCTGTTTCGATCTTGCTGTTTCATAAAATAAATACTAGGCTTTGGTGGAGGGTATATTGAGCAGTCAGTAGATGCTGGGGCAGGGTGTGCGTGCAGGGAGCGGGTGTGGGGGATGGTTGCTGCTGCAGGGAGTGAATCCGCAGCTCTGCTCCCAGGGCTTGGAGGTTAGGACGAAACTGCTGGAGACCAGACAGAGGGAAGATGCAGGAAAACAATGGGGGAGAAGATGGTAGTGATGCGGAGACCCTGTCCTCTCAGAGAGATGTAGATCAGATGGTCCTGGAGCATCCTCTGCTTTCGTGGGCTGTGGGTGAAGACAGTGGTGCTTAATGTGGCTCCCCAGACCAGCCGGTGGTGTCCACATAGCAGGACCTGCTAGAAATGCAGAATCACAGGCCCCGTCCAGTTTGGGGCAGGCACAGTGACCTGGATTCTCACCAGGGTTCAGGCCATGCTGCTGTGTGCTCTGCTCTGAGCACTGTGGTCACAGCAGGGCAGTGCCACTGCACGGAGTGACAGGACTCTGGGCCTTCCTGGAAGATTGTCAGATTCTGGCTGTGACCTGCAGATTGAGTGGATCCTGACGTCTTGCTGCACCTCTGTAGCTTCTAGGACGTGAGTCAAGGTGTCAGTGGGGTTAGGATATGGGACAGCATGCTCCCCAGGAGTGTCACTCATAATCGTGTGTGAAGATGGAGCTAGCGTGTATGTATCGCAGTCCATACTCATTATTTCCTACTTAGCGAGATCTACACTTCACATAGATGTAGGACCTAACACGTGAGCATGTGTGTGTGATGCATACGTGTGTGTCTGCCCCCACTCAATACCTATGCAGATAATACCTCGTAATAATGTGTTATACCAGGTTTTTAATCAAAGCATCCCTTTGTCAGGGTGCAAAACTAATTGTGTTGTTGTGTGTTGGAGGTCAAAGTTGTTATAATAAAACATCCATCTTGGAGCTTTTTAGAGGAACCTGTTTTAAAAGGTTAAAGTGGGTAATTATCACACCCTAATTTACAACTACTTGGCAATGAGAGTTGCTTTTCAATGAACCGTTTATTCATGATCCGCTGCTCCACACTGCAGGACTCTTCTTGACTAGGTTAGGAAATGTAATTAATAAATGATAGGATTATTTATGGTTCACGGTGCCAGATTGGGAAATACAATGATATTCAGAATGAGCTAAAAATGATTCTTGAAAGCTGCCCAGCTGCCTTTGATCGGGACTGAAGGGTTGCATCGCTCGCTACAGTGAGGGGCTCCAGATGCAATTCACAGGACGTCCTTTCTGTGTCTTCCCCTTTCTGTGCCAACAGAAAGTGGCCGTGCTCCCTCCAAAAGAGAGTTAAGGAGCGAGCGACTCGTATTCTTAGTCTGGGTGTGCCTAGATGTGGGTATTTTGGTGTATTTGGGAGGCAGGGAAGAGGGGTGTTCATGTCATTGTGTACAAGAGGCACTCTCTAAACGAGGCTTCCAGACATAAATTAGAGCTCCTAGTGGAATCATAGGAAGGAAAGAAATCCAATGAACTCAGCAAATGTACCTTCATATTCTCAAATCAAGATGGTTCAGCCCGTGCTGCTAGGTATTTCCAAAGTGATTTGTTTTGTAAAAAACAAGTATTGATACTGTTGTTTGATTTCCGAGGCTCTCTTGACGCTGCCCACAGGAGGCACTTAGTGAGCGATGGCTGTTGTGGACAATCGAGACTTGTCCCGAGTGGCCTCAGAGCAGGCGTTCCAGCCCCTTCGCTCCCTGGGCTGTCTGGCAGGCCAGGGAGCAAGCGTGGGGTCTGCGTGCCTCTGCTCGACCAGGACTGGAGGTTGCTCCTGCCCAGGGGTGACAGTGACGCCAGCAGCCGCAGCGCTGCATCAACCACTGCCATGCAACACTCTGAGTTCTGAGCTGGCCTGAGTGCCTTCCTAGCACGACTTACGGAGCTCGTCCTCAGCACGCCTGGGGGTAGAAGTGCAGACCCAGACCTGAGGTGAAAAATGGGAGCTCAGAAGTTCAATGACATGCCCAGCCATGGGGAATGGGATAAGTCAGGGCTCAGGACCCGAGGGCAGTGGCCCCACCAGGAATGTAATAAAAGGCCTGCCTGCCTGAGCCCCTGCACAGGAAGCCTTCTCCACGCAGTTCTATCATGCCATCTGTGCAGCCACGTGGTACAGTTGTTCATTCTTTTCTCTGCCTCAGTTTCCACATTTGCAAAATTCGGAACGCAATGCTGCCTATTGCATCAGGTGGTTGTGTGTTAATATAAAAGAGCCCTTGAAGTGGTGCCTGTACAACGCGTGCCTGGCTCTGTGTGTCAGTGGGGTCCCATCAGATACCCATTTCACAGATGAGGAAAGAAAGCCAGAGAGAGGCTGTGCAGCTGCTGCAGGACACACAGCCAGGAACCCACGGGCACCCAGTGACATCACTGTCATGGTTAACACTGGGGTCTGCTCACTGTGCTAAGCACTGCTTTGCCTGCATATCCGAAATTTCACCTTCTCCAGCCCCAGGTGAAGGGTACATTTGGGAACCAAAATCACTGTGTCTCATTTTCCACATCTGTACAGTCAGGTGATCACAGGATCGACCCCACGTAGTTACTGTGAGGTTTAAATGAGCACACACATGCTCACACACACACGCAAATGCACACACCACCTGGCAGTGTCTGGCACACCGCCAGTTCTGAACGAGTTGCTACTGCATTATTAGTCGTCATGAAAAGCCATGTCCCTGAGTGGCTGAGAGGTGACTGTGCTTACGGGCAGGGGTGCTGCCTGTCCGTGTCATGGAGGGAGCTGATGGGAAGGGAGCCCGTGGGGTGGTGAGACCAGCTCCCGGAGCCTCCTCTAGTAGGTGGTTCTCAGCCCTTCTGGGCCCAGTGCTCCAGTCTTGTTACAAATAGCTTGGAATGTCCCTTTTTCTGTCTGTACTTGGTTGACGAGTATATCCTCCCAACCTATTCATGTCCACCTGGAGCTTGTGAAGGTGAGCTGACTTGGAAATAAGGTCTTTGCAGATGTAATACAGTTAGGATTGCATCTGCAGTCAATCCAGTTAATCCAGTGATTGGTGTCCTGATAGGAAGAGTGGGATCTGGACACAGACACGCACAGAGAAGACCACCTGCAACGATGGGGCAGGGGTTGGAGAGAGGCATCTACAAGCCAGGACATGCCCAGGACTTCCAGCGACACCAGAAGCTGGAAGAGGCAGGAAGGACCCTCCCCCAGCACCTCCAGAAGGGACTGACCTGCCACTCTTGATTTAGGACTCTGGCCTCCAGGACTTTGAGGAATAAATTTCTGTCATTTTAAGTGACCTAGTTTGTGGTGATTGTTATGGCAGCTCTAGGAAACCATTACACTCCCTAAAAAAGGACATTCTTGGCTACTAAAAATGAACCTATAGAATTACATTAAACTAAAAATCTTCTGTCAGGAAGCCTTACAGAGGGGAGAAACAGCCTGTGGAATGGGAGAAAATATGTGCAAACATCTGAATAGGGGTTAATTTCCAAAATATGTAAGAAACTCAAACAACTCAATAGCAAGAAAACAAATAACTTGATTTAAAAATGGGTAAAGGATCTGAATAAACGTTTCTCAAAAGAAGAAATACTACAGGCTCACAAGTATATGAAATAATTGTCAAAGTCAGTAAGCATCATAGAACTGCAAACTAAAACCACCATGAAATATCATTTCACACCTGTTAGGATGGTTATTATCAAAAAGACAAAAGATATCATGCGCTGGAGAAAATGTGGAGACAAAGGAACCCCTGGCACACTGTTGGTGGGAATGCAAACTGGTGCAGCCACTATGGAGTAAGGAGATTCCTCAGAAAATAAAAATGGAGCTACCACATGATCCAGCAGTCCCCCTACGGGTGCGTATATATATCCACAGGAAATGAAGTCAGCATGTTGAAGAAACACCCGCACTCCCATGTTCACTGCAACATAATTCACAATAGCCAAGATCAGAATCAACCTAGTATCCATCAACAGATGACTGGATAAGGAAAATGAGGCACACACACACAATGGAATACAACTCAGCTTGAAAAAGAAGGAAATTCTGTTATTCGCAACAACATGGCTGCACCTGGAGCATGTTATATTATGTCAAGTAAGCCAGGCACAAAAGGCAAGCCCCACACCATCTCACTCGCACCTGGAGTCTAAGCAAGGGGAGCTCACAGAGGCAGAGAGCAGAGCGGTGGCGACCAGGGGCTGGGTGGTGGCTGGGCAGGCGGGTGGGGAGGTGTTGGTCAAAGGACACACCATTTCAATGAGGGGGAATCATGTCAAGAGATCTACTGTGCAACATGGGGACTATAGTAAGTAACAATGTATCGTATTGACAATTCCTGGGAGTAGATTTTAAGTGTTCTCACCTCAAATCAATGATACATATCTGCTTTAAGGCTTATGTTAATTAGCTCAATCTAGCCATTCTGCAATGTACACATATTTCAAAACAACATGCTGTGCATAATAAATACATACAATTTTTGTTAAGAAATGAACCTGCAAGCATATAATTTCACAACAACATATGCTCTAACTCTACTGTAAGGGAGGACTAAAAGGAAGACAACGTGGAATAAAATAATGGACATTTCTATGTGTGAGTGCTTGGGCATGGCTCTCCAGAAGACCTATTCGGGATGAGAGGTCAGGGCCACCCATGCTCAGAGGCTCTTCCCCGTGTGGAGGACCCAGGAGACCCACGTCATGTGGCGTGCTGGTGAGTCATCATCTGTCAGAGTTGCCACCCACGTTTCTAAGACAGTGAGCAACCCGTGGTTGGTTCTGAATCAAAGCAAAGTACAGCTTCCCTCAGCTTTCTGGTAGTTAATTTTCTAAAAATCTGGTGTATATTGAAATTGATCGTTATAACTAGATATTCACTTACATGAACATCCATAGAGCATTCGAAAGTTATGCAGGAACAGGGACAGATCTTTCTCATGGGGCTCTGAAGACATCAGGGACATTGAGCATCCTTGGTTTCTATCACCGAGTGCCTGAAAGAGCTCCGCTCTGTGACAGTCAGAAACATCCTGGCATGTTCTCAGATGCTCTGTAGGGAATACACCAACTTAGTGAGAACCCTTGGCCATGTGTGGTGGATGGCACCAGGATGTGGAAAGGGCTGTGGGATTTGAGATCATGCAATCTGCTTGGGGCAACAGATACAGGGGTTGACAAGTGATTTCTTTTATTACCGGTACAAGGTCAGATGCTTCTGGTAGGTCTGCTTGTCAGATGGGGACATGGTGTTAGACAATGGAAGTTAACCGCAGGACAAGGTGACACCCTGGAGCTCTCTGGCCACTGCCTCTTCATAGACAGGGCCCCAGGAAATGTCATTATGGAATTTGGAGTGTCTGCGTATGTAGGTTTAAATTTACTGACTTAGTTTTAAGTTGACACTTGCAGAATCCTTTTTGATAAGAGAGTGGTAAATACGGATACATTTTCTCCAGCTATGGTTTGCATAGGAAGCTGGGACGTACCCTCACTACACGGAGGAGTCAGCGTTTCAGCAACACCTGCCACTTATTGTCCGCAGTGTGTTTTGTTTATGATCTTTACAATAAACTGGCAAAGTAAGTATGACCATCACCTCTTTTTTTTCCTTTTGAAACGGAGATACAGAAGTTAAAAAAACTCTAAGTGTCCCAGCAATCTCTGAGTCTGGCTCCCGGATGGCTTTGACTGCACCGCAGAATCTTCTGACTCTTTTCTTGCACTCCACAAACATAAAAATGTTCTGCTCTCATGGGACTGAGAATCGCAGCTGCCTCGTGTCAGAAAAGTTACACTTAGTTCTGAATTATTCAGGTACAAATTGTACAGTTTGTGAATTCCTTCTGACTTGTCAGTATTTTCACTAAGTTTATTCATTAGCAACTTTACCCAAATAGGAACAGCAACTGGAAAAATAAAATTAGAGTAGTTAATGAGGTTATTTTTTTAAGTTCTGGTGAAGTGGTTGGTGGGTGATGAAGCATGCATTTGATGGAAATGGATGAAGGGGGTTTGATTTAGCCAGACCCTTTCTGTTCTGAGCGAATTGATGGTTTAGATGCCGTAAGTACTATTTTACGTAATGAAACTTGCAGCTTTTTTGATAGACAGAGCAATATTCTTTACCCCAAAGTCTATCATTGCAGCTTGTGAGCTTCACTTAATATTTTGAATAATGAAATAGAAGCATCTTTGTTTGGCAGCCTGAGAGCAGAACATCACTGGAAGATGAAATTGCTGGAGTTAGTCGGGCTGAATAACACTGGCATTTGCAAGAAGAGGTTGCAGTGAATTAGGATGGAGCAGTCGTTCTTACAGTTGTACAGATTCTTCTGTGAATTTAAAGGGAGAAAAAAACTTAAAAGCGCAATTAAGTTTTCCTGGAAGTATTTTCCTCCATGGGATAGAATTTCTGTGTCTGATTCCAAAATTAGCATCCTCGGAGACCACTGGCAGTGAAGCATCTCAGGCATGAGTGAGCGGAAAGGGACGGTTTGGAAATCCTCGATGCATGTTTTTTACTGAATTCTTCTTTTAGGTGTGGAGGAGTTGTTTGGGTTTCATTGCCAATCTGTCAAACATCCTGTTGTCACGTGAGTTTAAAAAGAATTTAGCAGGAATGCATTTGCATGACACCTCTAAATCAGCGTTTGTGACGGGGCTGCAGCCTTGGTCCCTCTGACACTGGCTGATACTTTGGAGTCTCTGTTTTGATTCGGATGCTTGTTTTTTGGTAGGAGATTCAATTCTGTCAATTAAGGTAGAACACCTGCTTTTGCTCTGATTTTTCAGTAGATTTACATTTTGAAAAGCAAAGCAGGTGCTTGAATTTTGTAGCATTTTAATGAAATGGAAAATTGTCAATGTCACCAAAGTGATTGAAAAATTTCCAAAATGAAGTTGAATTCATAAAATGTTATGAAGCTGTGAGACCAAAATTCCAACATGGTCTTCAAGAGGCAATTCAGCCAGAGTTTACTGGAAGAATTTGGAGGGACTGATTCTTTATGTGGTACTGGCACTCTAGGACTTCACAGATTCCCAGGAGGAGTTAAAAAAAAAAAGTGTCGGGATGCAGTTTGACATAGTATGTGTAATACAGCATTCGTGAAAAGCAAATTGTCAGGAACTCTTGGAGCGCTATTACATCTGTGATTCTGGAGCCAGGAAGAGATTCAGGAAATTGCAGCAATTACAGTCGCATCTCATTGATTAACGCTGATCGCAAAATAGTCACAAAAATATTGGCATTGCAGCTTTAGTCTGTTTTACCTAATACCATTCATGCCAATCAAGCTGGGTTTACCAAAGGAAGGCATTAATACAACAGCAGCAGAACTATCTATTAGCTCAATGTATGTAACAATGTACAGAGTGCTAATGCCACCAAATCCTTCCCGAACACACTCCTTCCAATTCTGATGTTTAATTTGCACTCACTGCTTCTTGGTGTTATCAAAGGACACAAAGATGGTCAACTTTATAATGCTATATGTTTTGATACGTTAAAAAGAGCCATCAGATTGTATACTACAGTGAGCTGCCGGCAAAGACCAAACCTGGATGCCAGCTAATTTCCTCCTTGGAAAAAGTACTTAATTCAGGAATGATGTTTCTATTTATACATCTTTTCACCAAAAGTAAGCGGTTATACTTTGGTGAAGTTTCCAAGCCTATGAAAGTGGTTTACATTTCCAGGTTTCATGTTCTATTTTCTAAGTTTCTTTGTTTCACAAGAGAACTGGTTCTATTTCTTTACATAGCAATTTGCTCAAAGCAAACGCTGTAGGAATAAAATTCAAAGTATTTTGCAGTTTTCCTCCTGATCTTGCCTTTCTGCCTCTGGCCCCGGCCTTTGTATTAATGTAAATACAAATTTATGTTGGCCCCAAAGTGACAGGGGCTGGAAGAGATGATGAGGTCCTTTTCTTCCTGATGCTTAGCTGGTAATCGTAGGACACCTTCGGCCCTGAGGAACACAAATGCACTTTACCAAGGGAAAAGGCCCCTCCTGCAGCTGCAGAACTCCTAGATGTGTTTGGCTGGGATGCAAGGAGAGTGAAAGAAAGTTCTTGAAAGCATTGTGGTATCTAGACCTGGAGAAAGCTCATTAAAACCCTTGCATTTAGTTTGTGGTTGAGTGAGAGCTAAGAAAAGAGGGATTGTGAACAAGAATTAAGCCAGCCTTGTGATTGTAAATTTGCAAATTGTTGGTGCCCCCCAAAGAGGATTCCATGTAAACGAAATCAGCAGTGCTTACGTCTTGCCAAGTAGGGATGGCATGAGGTGCCTGTCCACAGCCGAGGTCAGATCTGTTCAATGCCTGGGACTAGGGAGGGGGGGTTGGGAGTGTGGAAAGTCGATGACTCAGCTCCATCCACCATGCAGCCCACCCTTTCCAGCTTGGCACGTGTTCCCTGGCAGACAGCAAGGGACCTACCTGGAACACGGTAGCTCTCTTCACAAACCTCTGACCTCCTCCTCATCTCTCAAGACCCATTTCACATACTTCCTCTTTGGTGATGTCTTCCTGGATTCCTGCGAGCTGAGTGACTTGCCCTCCCCTCTTTGCTCCCGGAGTACTGTGTTCCCATTTCTCTTATGGGGTTTAACATTCTGAATTCATGCATGTACGTGTTGCCATGGTAACCATCCTAAGGGCAGGAGCTCTACCTTACCCGTTTTTTGTACCCAGCACCTCGTTGTGGGTGCTGTAAATATGTGCTTAATAAACAAATTCATGAATGAGTCGGGTAATTAAATAATGGTCACTAATGTCATTTAACTAGGTAGCTTAAAGACAACAACTGAGAACTGGTTACATTCATATGTGCATTTAGGAATGATGTTTCTATTTATGTGTCTTTTCTCCAAAACTGAGAGGTTGTGCTTTGATGAAGTTTCTGAGCATATGGAAGTTGTTTACATTTCCAGCGTTGTATTCTATTTCTCTAAGTCTTTTGTTTCACAAGGGAACTGGTTCTAAATCTTTATGTAGGAACAGCTTTGGTCAAAGCAAAAATGTAAAAATAAGAATAAAATTCAAAGAATAAAATAAGAATAAAATTCAAAGAATAAAATTCAAAGCATTTTGCAGTTTTCCTCCTGATCACTTTGGAATACATAAGGAACTTATATACAGATGTTCCAAATCTGCTCTTGTCATCAGCAAATGTAAGCTATGGGTCCCTCTACAATCCCTGGTGGCCATAGAGCCATTGGGCTGAGCTCAGGGCATAGCTATTGTTTATTAGTAAAGCGTTAAATGAGAAGCTTCAAGTAAAGCACCTCAGCGCACTGCCTGGAATATACTAAGTGTTCAATAAATATTAGTTGTCATTAGTGATAGACCTGATATTATCACAGGACTTGAGACCATGCAGTAATAATGACATTAGCTAGCACTTTCCTGAGCTCCTCTGTGTAATAATGACATTAGCTAGCACTTTCCTGGTGCCTACTGTATGCCAGGTGCTGGACAGATTCTTTACACAAACTAACTCATGTGATGCTCACAGCAGCCCTTGAGGGAGGCACTCTTACGTCACAAATGAGCACACTGGGCTCAGAGACAGCCAGTAACTTGCTAAGGTCACACAGCTAGTAAGTAGCAGATCTGGCATTCAAATCAAGCAGCATGATCCAGCATCCATAATACATAAATGAAATATTTATTAAGCACCTACCTAATATATGCAAGGTGTTCTATGTTGTGCAAGTAACTGTCAGCAATGTCAGAGATACAAGATTTTATTAGGAATTCAGGACTAAATGCTTTCATCAGAGATTTAAGTGAAGCAAGCTGGGCTATTCTAAAAGATTTTGCTGAATTATAATAAGGTTTCTTTTCAGAATGAAACTGGTCCAAAGAATAAAATAATATGTTAGCAGTTCTCAAATGATTTTATCTCAGAATTTCTTTACACTATTAAAAATTATTGAGAACCCCAAAGAGTTTTTGTTTCTGTGGATTATATCCATTGATATGGACCATGTTAGAAATTAAAACAGAAAAATTTGAATATTTATTTATGAATTTGGTTAAAAATTATAATAATAAACTCAATTTATGGTAATGTAATTAACACTTTTTTCTGAAAAATAACTGTTTCTCCACACAAAAAGCACTAGGGAGAAGAGTGGCATTGTATCACAGTTTTGCACGTCTTTGATGTCTGGCTTAAGACAGACAGCTGGATTCTTATACTTCCGCCTTCAATCTGCTGCAACATGTGTTTTGGTTGAAGTAAATGGAGAGAGTCCAGCCTCGTGCAGATGCGTAGTTGGGAAAGGGGCATACTTGGCAGCCTTTGCGGAGATTGTTGATGATCTTCCTTGAAAGACCACCAAACTCAGCCAGGGGGTGTATCTTCAAGGTGAACCGTGACATGGAATCTGAAACCTCATCAATGTGTTTCTTACACCCTGTCATACCGAAACCCATTACCCTGTGAATGGATCATTTTACCTAAGCGTAATTTTGTAACATCATGTGTCAGCCATTTGGAAAATAATGATTCACTAGTTATGCAGATCTTCCATATGTTCACAGATTACATTAAAAAACCGTAATCATTAATACCGTTACCCACTTCATCAGAGAGTATACACAATCGTATATTATGTCTCTGCATCAGTGCAGATGTAAAGACAGAGGGACTATGCAGAGGCCTGGGCTGAGTCTCTTCTTTCCTGCCCCTTCCCTGCATAGATTAGAGCTCACTGGATCCCAGACTACTTGCTCTGAAAGTTGAACGTGTCCCAAACACACCAAAACAGAATCATGGTTAGTCTTCAAATCCCATGCTAAGCTTTTTAGTAATGTCTGACTACAAACTAAGGAAATCCAAAATAGCTATTGTGACTTGGTCTTGTCACCTTGGTCAGGATTTCTTATTTACTTTTTCTAAAAGGGCAAGTCCAGCATCCAGATGAAGTTTGTAGTTTAGATTCTTTTTTGATTTGAGTGGGTGCAGCATTGGTAAACATTTTGCAGAAAGTATTTTTGGAAGGATTATCAAGTGATTATGATGCTACTATGCCTCTGGAGCTACTAAGGGAGATCTTTGTAGAGGAGCTGGAGAGGTTAATTAGAACATTAATAGGATTTATGTGAGGATTAAACACAAAGTGTGTGCAGGAACCTAGAGTGAGGGAAGCAGGCAGCAGTGAGCTCTCTGTGAGCAGGGCTAGTGAGAAGAGGCCACTGGATGAGGACAGGTGTGGGGCGATGTGGCCCAGCTTGTGACTCCCCTCTGTGGGGCTTTCCCAACACTCCACACTCCACGTCCACTTCTTGGTTGCCCTCACGTTGCTCATTCTGTGCTGTAATGTGGCCTAAAAGACGTCCTTACCTGCATTGTGAAGGTGTGAACTACCTTGCATGCAGTGAGAGCTGTAGACTAGGTGGGAGCTCAGCATGTCCTGCCTGTTTCTTCTCACTGAGGCAGAAGCAATGGAGGGTTTGAAGGAGCATTGAAATTGACCAGACACTGACGGGGGAGGGGGAATTAGCATTAACTGAGTGTGTACTATGCACCACCTAGCTCAGTGAGAAAGGCTGTCTTATCTTCATGTTACAGATAGGGCAACGGAGGCCCAGAGGGAAGGTGACTTCCCTGAGGACACCAGTGGCTAACCAGAGGAGTCTGGTGTCTGTGACTTAAAAGTACTTTTTCTTTCCAGTTTTACAGGACTCTTCCTCTCTGCGTCCCAGTGTTTATTCCTTGGAATGATGTTTTCAATCTAATTGGTGGAGAAAAAACATGCCCTCATAAGCTTATCTCAAAGCTGATCAAAGTTTAAGATTGTGTGTGGCTCTATTGTTTTATCCGCAAGGCACACATAAAATAGGTGTGGTCAGGAGATAGGACAGGAGCCCTCTCCTCAGAGAACCTAGAAGCCGGTATTTCGGACAAACATCAAGGGATCGAAAGTCTTCCATAGATAAAAAGGAAAACCAAGTTTCATTTGATGCCATAGAAATTAAGAAAACCTGGCAGGGGTGGCAGCTGGGGAGAGAATGACAGACACAAGGAGCAAACCATGAAAATCTTTTTGGAAGAGAGCAATTATGATTTGGGATTTGACTTTGCTTCCCCTGATGCTGCATGAATATGCAGCCTTTCAAAAAACAGAAAGTAAACTGCACAAAATTGAACAACCTCCTCACCCAAGCACTCCACGGTGGGTAGCAAGTGATCATGGTTCGTGTGTGTGTGTGTGTGTGTGTGTGTGTGTGTGTGTGTGTGTGTGTGTGTGTGTGTGTGTGTATGCACTAGTGTGCTGTATAAGTGCATTGATGTTTGGGATTCATGTGGTGTCTCTTCCACCATTGCCTTTATATCCACAGAATATTGTCTTTCCACCGTGTGCACAGCACTGCTGAGTGGTACCATTTAAATATTTCTTATTCACTTTATTGGGAAAAAATTCGTATTTCATAGGTTAGTAGTAAAATTGAACAAATGTTTACATTTATGACATATCAATTATTATTTTAATTTCCTACTTAGATTTTTTCTATTTTTCTAGAATACAGTAATTATATAAGAATATAATCTTTATATCTATAGATAGTAAATCTTTTTCTGTTATCTATGCTGAAGTTATTTTTTCCTACTCTTTGTCTTCTAATTTTACTTTTGGCATCTTTTCATAGAAATCAGTGACACTTGTAGGGGAGGAAAAATTTATTTTCCTCACCTGTTGCTAGGCTCACGGCTGACACACCTATAGCAAAAGACAGAATAACAAGAGAAAAACATACAGATTTGTTTAATGTAAGTCTTACGTGTCACAGGAGCCTTCAGAAATGAAGACCGAAAGAAACAGAGAATCCAGTTTATTTTTTACACCGAGTCCAGTGTAGCATGGGCCGCCGTGGAGAAGTGTCATTGGACAAAGCGGGTATGGTCTGATAGAAATAAACTGGGGGCTTTAGCGGGCCTGTCTGTTCAGATTATTCCTGTATCCCATGTTTTAGAGTTAAGGGTGTTACCTTCCTTCAGGTGTAGGACGTGCACCTCTGGAATGAGGGTCCTATGACCTGCTTTGGGGAAAGTGGGAGAAGATGACAGGGACCTTCCTGCGGCAGCTGTTTTCTCAGATGCCACGCTGCCATATTTTGGGGGAGCATGTCCTGAGCCCCGTCACAGTCAAATCTCTTGCCCTTTGACTTTTTGCCAAGATTAAGAAACCCTTTCTAATCCCCCATTCCAAGATTATTAAAAATATATTGTAAGGTATCTTTTAGTACTTTGTATTTAGTGTTTATCACATCTGAAATTTACTTTGGTGGGGACGTTGGGTATTTTCTTAGTAAGAAGTCCAAAACCACTTATCAAATCGCCATGTTTTCCCTTGATGTAAAAATGCCGTCTTCCTCCCTTGTGCTAGTTCCATGTGTGCAGTTGGTACTTCTGGTCTCTCCCTCCTATAACTTTGTCTGTGTTTTCTGTTTTTGAGCCAGTGCCACCATGTTTTTATCACTGTTGTTTATCAAGTATTCTTTGATATCATACATGGCTGATAAGCTTTATTATGTTTTTTTTGTTTGCTTTTCTGCATGTTTTCTCTTCAAGACAATTTTAAAGTCAACTTGTCAAATTCCTTAAGACTTTCTTTGGGCTTTTGGCTTGGCCGTACTGAGCTGACCTGGAGAACTGACGTCTCGATGGCCATCGCACGGGCTGGGCTCCATTCTGCACGCCGCTGTCACTCAGTCGATTTCTGCGCCGCTCAGTCTGCTTCTCACCCGCGGTGCGGTTTTAACTCTGCCCCTTTCTGTCCTCGTACTCTTCTTCTTGTTGAGATGCGCCAGGTAAAACTTTCTAAACATTCTTTCCATCTCCTTTAGCAGATAATTTCCAAACGTGTGGTTTTCCACTGAACCTGAGATGATCATTCCTTTCCTCCTTTGCTGCAAAATATCCGCACTGAGCCATGCCCAGTGAGCACCTGCCAGGCAGTGGTGACTGGGCTTGGGGTGGTGCCCATGAATCCAGCCCCAGCTTCAGGTCTGAGATCTTCCCCCAGAGTGAAGCTGTTGGCTGATGCCGACGGACACCGGGCCATCCACAGCTCATTTGCAGGAGTCCTGTACACCAACGTGAGCAAACAGAGAAAACGCCATCACGGATGCTGTGAAAACACATGAACATGGCAGAAAGGAAATGTTAGCCCAAGACTTAATGGAAAATGGTGGTTTCCAATGGGACTGGCATCCTGTCGCCTAAGCACGGTGACATCCAGTGACTCCCTCTGAGCCCAGACGTGTGGCCCGACTCTGGGAAGCCCTGAGCAGCCCGGGCCTCCTGCCCTGGCCTTTCCTCTTCCCTGAGCTGCAGCCGTGCCACATGGTGTCTCCTTCCAGCTCCTGAAGGTGGCCCTGATCCCCAGGGATTTACAAGGAAGCAACGCACATTGGGCATTTTGGGCCCCAGACCCGGTGGCCTGAGTGCTCACTCACAGTGGCCCAGGACTTTGTTTTACGAATTTGCCCCCCGATAAGGTGCAGATGGTAGATGAGATGCTCAGGTAAAGATTCTGCACTCGCCTGCACCCACCAGGTCTCCTTTCTCCGGAGCTTCCATGGGGGCCGAGGTCCATCCCCTTTGTCCCCTCTGGCCTGTGGTCCAGGCGTATGTCCCTCTAGTCCTCTGAGGAACAGCTGTGGGGAGACCATCGCCTTCCCCATGACTGCCATCTGTCTTGGCCCTCTACTGCATTCAGGTCATAGCCCAGTCACTAAGTTCCTGGTGTGTTTTGCCTGTTCCCACCTGAGTTTGAAATTTAAAATGCCTGGCCTCCAACTTCCTTCAGTTTACACCTTATGCAATGTGCCTGCTTCTCGACAAGACCTCGGGAACAGCCCTTCGCTGCAGTTCCAGGCTGCGGGCTTGGGAGACGCCAGCTACCTTTTTTCTAGGAGACACTAGGTGCTGTGTCGACCTTTGCTGTCAATGACACAGCAGAATTTTCATGTGCATTAACTCCAAGGCTATTGCACCTTGTAGGAATGAAAATGTCGCTTTGGTCTCATTAAACCATTGATTTAAAACAACGCTCAGAAAACAGTTCCAGAGACAAAACGATCCCTGAGTTACAAGGAGTTTGTTTCTGCTCTGGGAAGCTGAGACCAGCCCGGCAGCGCTGCCTCCGCCTCCCCAGCCACTCCCATGGCTGGCTCCAAGTCAAGGTACAGCCTGCTGGAGCCATGTCGAACGTTACCGAGGACCGTGACTCTTTGAACAGCCCTAACTCTGTTGAGAACCTGAGAGAAGGCACCGTGATCACGCATCCTCTGTTGAATTTTAAATGACTCTTGGTGTCTTGTTTGTTGGAGAAATAAGTCACCTTCCCCTAAGGGCGGCAACTCTCACACCCTTTCCTGACACTGCTCGGTGGCCAGATCCTGGTGGCAGCTCCGAGGGCGGCAGGGAGATATTTATATCAGGATCCCCAAAGCGCTTGCCTCGGTGAGCAGGAGAACGTGTGCTTGTTGCAGTCAGAAGGGTGGGCTCTGTCCTGGCTCTGACATTTTATAGCCACACGACCCAAGACAGTCCTTCTCATCGTTTCCTCATTTTTAGTGTAGGTGTAATGACCCGTCCCCCTCCTTCACAGCATTGTCTCAAGGAATCCAAGAAGAATGAACAGGAGAAAGAGTTAGGCTGCTGAGTGCTGTACGGTCAGATGGGGCTGGGGGCTCTCGGGGGTTACCCACAGCGGATGCTCCTTGATTTGTATTGATCCAACCCCTATGAGGAAAGGTTCGTATTATCTTCAGTTCTATTTTTCCATGAACGTGTTGAAGTGCCCTGTATTTTCCTAACCTCCACAGTCACATGAGCCCCTCATCTCATCCCAATGCTCCATGTGGCCATCTCTCTGTCCTGCAGTCACAGGAGGCCACTCAGGTTACCATGGCTGTGGCACTTCAGTGACTGTTCCCCAGGGAGCCCCGTCCTGTTGGGTCCAGGCCCGTGTGTGTTTTCCCTACTAGCGTCATGATCCTTCTCTTGGTCAGAGAGCCAGGCAAGCTTTACTGTACTCAGAAGGCCGCATCATCGCATTGCTTTAAAAGTACGTCAGCTAACTCAGTCTTGACCTCTCTGGGAGCAGTCGCTGCAGGGCTCTCCTCCTGGCAGGCTACTCCTGTTTTTCCATGTAGCCCCTCCAAGGCAAGCTCCTGCCCTGGGTGGCTTTGGAGACTCTGGGCTGGCCCTGAGGGGCAGCGGTGTCTCAGCGGTGGTGCCTGGCTCTACGAGGCTCACAGCACCCACATCCATCAAGGGAATGCCACTGACCCAGAAGTTCACCCTGGGAGCTGTAAAATTTGACTCCTGTGAGCTGAGAAAAGCCTTGCAGAAGTTTGGTGTGAGTGTAGAGAGTTCAGCAAAGCCAACCACCAACTGTGGTGAACGTTTGTACTTGCAGGTGGAGCACCGAGAGGCAAGAGAAGAACTGGGGATTGGGGGTGACGCAGACGCTCTCCAGAGAGGAGCTCAGTATCAGGCACTTCCGTGGATAAAATGCCAGACCGTTTCCTTTCACAGCCCACCCTTCTCATGACAGGAATTAATACCTGCACAGGCCCAGGCAGGACCACGAGCTGAGTGTGGACTGGGTTTGCCCCACAGAACCAGGGCTGACTCCTAAGCCTCTGCCTGGAGCCAGAGCAGAAGGGTCGGAGTGGATGTGGCCTCTGATGGGACGGGCCCACGCTGGGTCCAGCTGCAGCATTTTGCTGTTGGGTCCTGGGCAGTGGCTTGCTTTTTGGTTACTTCCTTTGCACACCGACCTGGCAGGACTCCACTGAGACAGACCCAGATGGCAAACAGCACGCCCCTGGGCAGAGCTTCCTGCCCTCACAGCCCCTCCAAGCAGCACCCATCCATTCCTTCCTGGTCATCTCCCGGGGTGGAGACGTCTCCAGAACCTAACAAAGGCCACTCACTCCATTCTTTCTGGTTTCCTCTGCAGCTGAGGCAGCTCTGATAGTTCTACAGGTAGAGTTCCTAAACTCAACATCCAGACACCCTGAGAAGGGCAGACCACGGAAACCCTGGAACTTCATGCAATTTTGGTGCATATGTACAATTTCTGGGAGAAAACCCCAAACTACCATCAGATTCTCCAAGGAGATTCTGAAACCTCCAAATGTTCAGAATGTGCTTTAATTAGATGGGGTCCACATGGAAGGTGTCCTGAGGCTTCAAGCTTGTGGTCAGAGCTCTTAGATACAGGAAAGGATGGTGGCCAGGAAGGAGGATGTGCTAGAGGTGGCTCTGATGGTTAATTTCATGTGTCAGTGTGGCCAGGCCACAGCACTGGATATTTGGTCTACGTGTTTCTGTGAAGGCATTTTTTTTTTCAATAAGATTACCATTTAAATAAGTAGACTGAGTAAGCGATTGCCCACATAAGGTGGGGGGGCCTCACATGTCAGTTGATGTCCTTAGAAAAATAATGAAGTTTCTAGAGGAAGATGGAGCTCTGCCTTCAGATGGCCTTTGGACTCGAGCTGCAACACTGACTCTTCCCTGGGTCCCTAGCCGGCCGGGCCACCCTGCAGATTTCAGACTTGACAGCCCCACAGTCGTGTCAGCCAGTTCCTTAACATAAGTCTCTATCTGTTTATGTATCTGTCTAGTATCTGTCTGTCTGTCTGTCTGTCTCTCTCTCTCTACCTATAGATATAGATCTCTCTCTATACACACATGCACATACATACCCACACATCCTGTTAATGGTTTTGTTTGGAGAAGCCTGGCTAGTGAGTTCTAATTATTTTACATACACTTCTTAATTCTCAGAATAACACAGTGAGGTAGGTGATGGACCGTGCCGTGTCGGGCAGGAAGTGGTGGGAAGAGAACTGGAAACGTGCCTGTGCCTGGAGCTTCTGGGGACTTCTGGGGTAAGGCAGAGAGCTGGGGTCAGCGTGAGCCTCTGTCTTCTTCCCGTGTGCTTCCCAGCGTGGTAGGATCGCCTGCCTTAGCTTCTGAGCAGTGATGGTTGCCTTCGTTGGGGCAGAGTTTGGTCTAAAGCTTTAGGGGTGTCAAGATATTTCCGCTGTTGCTTTGCATCAGTGCAAGTTTTCTTCTTAGCCTTTTCCTAGCTCCATTCAGAGCCTTCTCTCCAAGCTGCCACCTCCAAATGTGAAGAAGAGTGAGCTTCCTTGGGTTGGTGGGAGCCCCTCGAGGACCCCACCTCCCCTGCAGCTTGGTGTCTGTCCCCCTCCGTGAGGCTGCTCAGATCCTCTCCTTTCTTGGCCCTGGCAGGAGAGATGCGTCCCAGGAGAGGATGTGGTCCCACCGGGCCTGGCTGGACCTGGTGCCCGGCTAGCTCAGTCTCACAAAAGGCTCGGATCTGACTTGACTGTGTTCAGCTGTGCAATTATGCTCCCCGGGGGCTGAGCTCTTTCCTGGCCAAAGGACTTGGCAGAGCCTGAGCCCCCTGGGGAGGTGAGGGTCCCTCACTGG
Organism: Cynocephalus volans; assembly: GCF_027409185.1. Lineage (NCBI taxonomy): Eukaryota > Metazoa > Chordata > Mammalia > Dermoptera > Cynocephalidae > Cynocephalus > Cynocephalus volans. The sequence continues at coordinate 2,604,290 of NC_084466.1, read as the reverse complement.
CTTCGTGTGTCAAGCAGACATCTCCAGCCCCACTCACCCACCTTGGCCACACACTTGAGCTCGCACCCCCTCATCATCCGATTGTGCCCAGAACCATGCGGGTGAGAACACAGCCACTGCACACACCGGAGTGCAGCAGTGGCTCCGCTCCCAGCCCTCCCAGCACTGCTGTCCCTGGCCAGCAGCCAGCCCTCCCGACACTACGCAGGGACAGCCTCTCTTCTCGTTCATTCTTGGGTTGTCATCTCGCAGGAGCACTGGGCGGTGTGGCAGGGCTCGGAAGCTGCTGTTGGCTCCAGGACTGTTCTGCAGCCCAGATTCAGCTTTCCCGGGAGGCCCTGGAGGATTGCACGTTTCATCTTGTCAGGGGGGGACAAATGTGGGCGCCACATCATGAGGTTTGCACTTAGGAGGGTGAGCAAGTCACACTGACGCTGTCACTAAACCCAAGACCAACAGGGAATGGGTGCTTCTTTGGGAAAGAGGCCAGGTGTGGAAAAGGAGGGGACACAGGCTGTTGCGGGTGACGATACCGCATCAATGGAGCCAACATGATTGAGGGTTGTTGAGGGTCCGTGACCGCCAGGCACAGTGGCAGGGTCCCCTGTTGTGCCCTCTCATATGATGTCAACAACCACCTCTGACGTGCTGGCTGTGGTTACTTCTATTTGGCCACCAAGGAAAACATGCCATGGAAGATGGGGACTGGCCAGTAACGGTCATCCAGCCTTTCTCCTTTGCCGCCTGTCTGCAGCCGGTCGCAGCGCCACCTCTGTGACTTCTCAGGGAATTTCTGCTGCAGTTTTTCTTCTCCGCCACGTGTGCTCAGGCTTTGGTCCCAACGCTTCCCCCTCCCACCTCACGCCCCTCCCAGCCCCATCCCCGGTGCTGTTGTCTTTTCCTTCTGCACCTCCACTTCCAGATCAGGTTCGTGTCCTGGACCTCCCTGAGCCTACTCTGGCCATGTCAGCCATGACCATCTCGCCCTCTCACTCTTGCACAGAGGATGTCATTGCAGTGCCCCTGCCCAGGACACTGTCCTTGGCTGTGTGCTCTCGGGGGTCTACGGCTGTGTCCCGTGTTGCTTTGCTTGGCCCGGCACAGCTGCTCAGTGAAGAAGGCACATGGAAGGCACAGCCACGGAGGGCTGTGGATGGGACTGGCCGGCTGCTGTGATGGCGTGCTGACCGCTGGGCCCGGTGGTTCCTCGTGTTGTGGTCAGCAGCGCCCGTGTCAGACTTCAGGTGTGGCTCCGTTTCCATGCAACCAGATAGTGTGAAAAAGTGTGTGTGTCATGAGAAACACCTGTTTTCAAGACGGAGCCAGTCAGAAGCTCTAAGTGGGCACTGACTGCGGATGAATCATTTCCCTAGGAGTTAATTTCCCATTTCAGGTAACTCGGAATGGTAGGTGCGCTTAGGATGGGATTGGAAGCATGGAGCGGTGGTGGCTCGGGGTGGTTGGTGGGTGCTCAGAATCCCTTATTCGCCCCTCGTTCTGTGAATGTGGAGAAACAGGTGACTCAGTCTCAGACCTGGCCTTCAAGTCTGGGGGCGTTACCCGCCAGTGGCTTCGCAAGCAAACCAACCTCTAGGGGACTGATGAGTTCAAGTTTGAAAGCTCGTGTGACATCGTTTAGGAAGACACCGTCCCATCCTTTTTTCCATCCCATCAAATTTCTCCTGAAATATTTTCCCATCAATATCTGTATTATTTGGGGCTCTTATACTGCACGTAGCACAAACCAAATGTGGCTAATGTAAGCGGAAGAGGATTTTTATTTTGCACCAAATCAAATGGAGGAATCAAGATGCAGGTTCTGAGAAAGACAGAAGCCGGGCAGGCCTGGGGGGCGGGTGGCAAAGACGAACCTCGCCAGTGAGCCTCTGGACAGGGACAGGGGTCCCAGGCCTTTTCTGCTGCTACGTGTTCTTACCGTGCTCTGCAAGAAGCTCACGGTCATGGGAGAGAGAATTCGGTTGATGTAGCTTTGGCAGGTGTCTGCGCCTGCCCAGGAAGAGGCATCACCTTGGTCTTTGGGCCTCGGCCACATGTGACTTGGTGTCCTACTGAGCCCGTGGCGCAGAAGAGGGTGGGTCTGGGAAAACCCAGAGTTGCAGTCTTCGGTTGCCATGTGTGTGGAGGTAGGGGGTGTAGGTGGAGAGGAAGGGATGGCAGCGCGTTGTCTGTGCCGTGTTAGGAGTGGGTGGCATGTCCACGTGGGGAGCTAGAGCTCGGGCTGGAAGACGTGGGTGCCATGATAGGTGGGCGCCGATGGCCAGAAAACGGACAGGGTTCTACAGGGAGTGGGAACAGGACCCTGGGAGAACTCTGCTCCCGCCCGGCTGTGGACAGGGGGATCGGTCAGAGTAAGGCGAGGCTGGAGCGTGATCCTGACAGCAGGGGTCAGGCCGTGGTCACATCTGCCATCCCTCTACCCCACTCCCCCGCCAGCCGGCAAGCGCAGGAAGAGGCTGCGGTCATTTCTCACGTCCTCAGTGTAACAGCTTTAGGAAACTTTGAGTAGCACATTCCTTCAGTGGAAGCTCATGGAAATTTCTACAGTTTCTGTGAACATGAACTACTAACTTTGGAGAAAAGTACAATTCTCCGCTCCCCCGATGCTTCAGGACTTTAGAAGAACGGACCCTAACTCTCGAGGAAGGGTGTGCGTTCCTCCCTGTCCCCCACCGTCTGCTTTGACAGCGCACGTCACATCGGGGACGGGCCACCCCCGGAAGGAAGTCGTACGGCCTGTTTGCACCGTGCGGGGAGGCTGACAGCGAAACAGAGCGCGACGCATTCGAGGTTGCTCTTGCCAGCGCTCTGCGTTCCGCAGCCGTGGAAGTACAAACAAGGTGTCCCCGATTTGGCTTCCCTCTGCAGAAATACGGGGGGACGTGGTGAACTGTCTGCGCTGTCTTTCCTCCCTTCTTTATTGGGGTTCAATGAAAAGAGAGCGATTGTGTCCCCGCGCCCTGGTGGCGTCCCCCTGGCTGCTGAGCCGGGCCTCGACTCTGCCAGTCATGTGCACGGGTGCTTCTGCACGCACCGCGGGGCACAAAGCCCTGTGGCGTGTCCGGCCATCTTGGCATTGTCATTTGAGATTTTTTTTTTAATTAAAAGTCTGCCTTGGAGTATGTCAAGTGCTCCTGTATTGTGGCCATTCTTCTTATCTCTATGGCAACGAAGCCATGTCTGCATTTACATGGGCATCATACTCTTTGCTAATGTACCATCTGAACTGTGAGTGTGCCCCGAGGGGAGCAGGGGACACGGCTTCTGCTGGCTGGGGGTGCAGGGTTTCCAAGACAACCACGGGGCCTCAGACGTCCTCAACGGTGGCACTAAATGGAAGCTTTAAATTAATTCTCCCTTGTGTGTTTTTGTGGCTTATGCTGTTAATTGAAATAACAGGGGTGACCTTCCATGTACGTGCAGAGCACCTGTCCTATTAAAGCTGCCTGCGCTATCTACCTGAGCGTGCCCATCTGTCGGGCCAACCTGGTTCGAGATAATGGGAGCGACGCTGCGAGGTATCGACTTGTGGTGATGGGGAAGCAGGCCTTCTCCCACCCGGCTGGGAACGCTGGCACTGACAGTTTTTATTCTAAAACTTCATTTACTCCTGCTCTCTCCTTGCAGGCTCTGAATCTGAGAAGCTCTCTGCAGCTCTGCCATACACTCATGCTCGGTTACGGACCACAGCCTCTGTGACTGCCTGGGTGTTTTCACAAACAGGGCACGGGCCAGTCAGGGCTGGTCTTCCCTGCCTTGGGGGTGTCCGAGCAGGATGTATTCTGCCTGCCAGACACTTGCGGGCCATGGGGCCCTGCCTCGTCCTTGCCCTGATAGCTGCCTCCCAGGGCTCTGCCACGAGAGCAAATCAGGACTTGGGGTCTTAACTGATTTTCCCTCCACAGAGAGAGCCATGGGAATAAGTACAGAAAATCGGAGAAGGCAGAGTTTTCTCGTCCATATAAATGAAACTGAGGCCCAGGGTTGCTTGTGACATTTTACCTCTGAAGAATATCCTATTTGGGGCTATGAGTTAGATTTAAAAGTTAAGTACTCAAATCTGGGAGTTTGGGGAGGAATTCAAGCAAACATTTACATGTTCCAAAATTTAAAATCACTACCCTCTGTAGAAACAGGGTCAGTTGGCAGGTGCCAACTGGCAGTGGAATACTGAGAGTCAAGAGCAGGGATGGGTGACCTGAAGTTTCCATGAAATTCCCTTTATGTAATTCCAGACCCTCGGGAGTAGGCTAATACACTGAGCCATTACTGCCTGTTCATGCCTTGCCAAGTATTGGGTGCCAGGTGGGAGGCTGGTTGTGGAACTTCCAGGCAATAAGCCTGGGGTGGCTCATGCAGAGGTGCTGGAGGGTACAGGACCTGGGGACACGGTGGCCTGGACAGTGGGAGTGTGGGACACCTGTAGGCATGACGGGGTCTCAGGCCTAGAGAAGGGGAAAGGAAAAGGAGGAAAGGCAAGAAGTGACTGAGAGGCAAACTTCAGTGTTTCTACTCCCTATCCTTGCAGGAGGTCAGCTTGCACAAGTAGGTGTCATCTGTCTTTTTTTTTTTTAACTCCCCTGTATATAGGGTGCTCAAAAGTTGCAATTTTAATTCCTCTTATCCAATGTATGTAGCTATACACAAATCAAAAACAATAAGCAAGCAAGCAAATATGGAAGTCTATTTGGAATGAAATTCCAATTTTCCTGGGAGTATCAAAAACTCGACTTCTAGAATGTAAAGTACGTACTATGAGAGTCATATCGTGGGAAAGTGTGTTGGTAATAACTGACAATGTGCTAATGGAGTGAGAGGCAGCAGGAGAATAGAGAGGATAAGCCTTTGGGGGCAGAAAGACTCGGACTTCAGAGTTACCAACTCCCAGAGCTCTCCGCACAGTCTTTGTTCCCCGAGCATCCTCTGCCTCCTGGCTGCGCCGGGGAACCCACAGGTGAAGGGCAGCTGGTCAAGGATTTCACTCGCTGCACTACCGAGACGCCTGCAACTCACACACCTCCCCACCTGCAGAAGGTCTCTCACTGAGCACAGTCAGTAAACCCACCCGGGCCGCTCTGCTCCACCCTGGGAGCTGGGGAGTCGGTGAGGAGAGGGGAGAACCTGGGCCACTCCCAGAGGGATTCTGGAGACGATGGACCCCCGGGTTTCTGGGGGACTGGTAATGACTCTAATCGTTTCCTGACTGCTGATTTTAAAGGCATTACCAGGAGGGCTTTCACAAGGATGACTTGTATTTCCTAGCTGCAATCCGCACTGTCCTTTCATACTTTCGACTAAATCCATAGCTGACCTAAGCACGGTTCAGTCAAACCCTCACTCACGAAAAGCCATGAATATTGCTTTTTTTTATTTGGGGGAGGGGCAATTTTAGTCTTGCCAGGGGTATGACTTCAAACTTTTCTTCCTCCTTTTCAAAGGATTAATGTCATGTGGCCATACATTTGACTTCAATTAAATAGCAATTTTAGGCAGATTTGCTGTCAGAAATAATTAAGTAATTTAAAAAACCCAACGTATCACGGATAACATATCGTGCTACTGGTGTTATGAAATTATTATTGCTACTTGAAGACAGCATGCTCCAATTCTCCTCTCAAAATCTAAAAAAAGTTTTAAATGTTTATCAACACTTGGCTGGTTTTAAAACAGGGGTGTATTGCTGGGCACGCATCTGATCACCTGTATTTGAAAAAAGAAAAGTGTTGGTGGAGATTGGGAGACACTTTGGAAGGAGGATTTTTACTGTTCAAGACAATAGAGTCATCAGAGTCTTGGCTGGACGATACCAAATCAAAAGCTGGATTGTGAATTGAAAGTTAACTAGGGGACATTTCTAAGTAAGTTATGGGGAGCTTGGAATCGTCAGAGCAGATGCACCCCACTGAGGTACAGACCTCAGCTCTGCACCGATAGGTCGCGGCAGGTCCCTTTGCGGGAGGGCGTAGTCGCGAGGATCTGTGCGTTCCTGGAGCTGAGGAGGGCTCTCCAGCATATTTCTGATGATACGCGATGAATCGTGAGAAACAGAAAGGGGGTTTCAGCTTTGAGTAAGTCCTGTTTCATTTTCCTTCTTGAATTTACTAAGTTCATTATTGCCTTGCAGTGATTTTTCCCATACCTTTGTATATTTAATTTCCTTTCTAATGTCATGGGAGGTTACACAAAGCATTATTATGCAAAGGAATGTTTATATCACTCAGATAAATATCATAGAGAATTATGGATTGGGAGTATATTTATTACATATACAACTGAGAAAAACGACTATGTATTATCAAGTAAATACATGCTATATTTAAATAATGGGATAACGATCACCAATCACTGAGCTTTTCCTTGATGTTCTGAAATTAGAATATACAGAAAGGCAAGTTAATATTTAAACTCTCTGTATAATTTTGAGAATCCATAATATGCATAACAAAGAGAGATGACTTCAGGCCATGCTGGGGGTAAGTTGATCTCATAAATGGATTTGACTGCAGGAGGTTTGTAGAAGTCCTGCGGGCAAAGGGCCTAAGGAACTAGAGGTAATAAATACCATGAGCACTAAAGATAATACCATTATTACTAAAAGCGTTTATTGCCCGTGGCTTCTCTGTGGGCACCACATAAAGTACTTGAAACAAAGCAATTTATGATCTTTACGAGCTTAGAAATCAGGTGACAGATAGGACAGACAGGCTGAGGTTAACTGGATAATTATAAAGCACCCATAGAGCATGTGTATTATTTTATGCAACTCGAGGGTGGTAGCCGAGAACTGAAATAAGCCGCAGGAATGAAAAGTTTAGATAAGACGGAGTTTATGTAGAGCAGGAGGTGTGTGATATTACCTTGGTGATTTGTTAGAGGTGTTTTCAGATGGGATGGCCCATTCAGAGCAAAATTCCAGCTTCTACACTGGCTTCAACTATTTTCGTTTGGGTTTATACCTTCTGCCTGATCCAGCACAATCTCCTGTCTGTCCCTGGATGAGTTAAAGGTGAAACACTCAAGTTCAAATCCACCCTAACATCCTCTGATGTTAAAGCAAAGCATTAGGTTTTCTGGGGGTGAAGATTCCTGCGATGGTGTGTCTGCTCACCCTTTCACAGGGCTTCTTCAACATGTGGGGCTTTAGGACTCCTTAAATCCTATTGTCAGACACAGGGCAGATCCGGTTACTGGGAACACGCCTGCAGCCTCCGCGGCCTCCCCAGGCTGCTGCTGTCATGCCATTGCTTCAATGTTTCCAGCAGAAAAGCTCCTAGAAGCTGGCTGGACAGCCTGAGACAGCCACAATCCTGAAGACACTCGGGGGCTCCTGGCAGCAGACACACCTGGCCTCCCCGGCCCCCGGTCTTGTTGCTGTCCTGAGGAGTTTGTTCTCTTTGTTCCATCCCCCAAACCTGTGGTCTCTCCTTTGGGAATGTACAGTCACTATAAATGGGAGATGAGGGCTCCTGAAAGATCAAAGGAGGCTAAGTTCCAAATATTTTGTAATCACTTTCAGATTAGATAGAGAGAGAGAGACATGTGTGCATGTCATTTGCTTTCTACCTTAGCCACAGGATAGAGATACCATGTGGTCCTGTCACCAAGTCTCCTCGTGTTCAGCTGTGTGTTTCCATCTCAGAATGTGAGTCTGGAAGGAAAGGTTGTGTTTACTCTGATGAGCTTCTGCATCAAAGTCCCCAAACCTCTTCACGGAAGGAGCCACAGGAGTCCACCAGGAACCATGAGCAGTAGGGGGGATGCATGCACACACTCGCACATTCACACACACTCATGCACTCATGCTCAACCACACACGTGCACACTCAATCACATGCTCACACTCACTGGCTCACACCCTTACACACCCACACACTCAACCACACACTCGGTCTCACACACACCCTCACTCACACATGCACATACTCCCAACCTTTGGAAGCACTGAAAGGACGATGGCTGTGTCACATGTTGAGGTCTCATACCTCAGTGTGAGGGGCTGAGGCATGGCAGTTACATTCAGTGATAGAGTCAAGTGATGATTTGGGGTGAGCAAAGAAAACCCTCCTCCTGGGGAGCCTCAAAACCTCCCTGCATGGCTGAGGGCTGCTCTGAGCTGGAGAGCCATTGGCGTCGGTGGTGTGTGCTTCCCAGGGGTGCAGACAGTAGGCAGGAGGGGCTGCGTGGGGGTGAACCTCAGTGGGGACAGGCTGGTGGGGTGCCACCACAGGTGAATGGGGGGTACCCGCAGGATAGAAGTGTTATTTAAAAGGCAATAGCCATCAGCATTTCTGTTAGATTCCCATCGACTTGCACTTAATACACTCGGCTACCGTAGCCCTGAAGGGCCGATTTGCTTTGGTTCTTTTCTGTGCACTAGTGTCCATTGTAAGGTGGGAGGTGTCTGTCAGTGTCAGTATGTCAGCAGCCAATTAATTCAGCTCACTACTTCCTCCCCATAATTGCTCGTCTCTGGACCCTCCAGTGTCTCATGATGCGGACCACTGCAAACCGCACTTACAGAGGACACAAGGGGAAGGGACGTCAGTGTCTCATGGCGATTAGCTGACAGGAACTGCTGTCTGGAGAGAAAGAGACTTTTTATGGAAGATTTTTTTATATGAGGATTTATATTTAGTATTGTATGTATTTTTGGATATATGTTAAGTATTAACGTATTACGGGTTCTATATTAAGGATTATGCATTAAGTGTTTATTAGATGTTGAATATTTTTGGTAAAATATTTCATAAAAATAAAGAATAATTATGTAGCAAGTTTCTAGTTCTTTTTTAAAGTTGTGAAGTGATTGATTGCATTTAGAAGAACATAATCAACAAGATAGAGACACTGTCAAGATAAAGGGGCTTTAGGCCACTCAAGAGTAACCTGAGACACAAACAATTGACCTCAAATGACTTAGGTGGTTCCACGAAGGTAAAGCAGAGGAGCTGCCCACGTTATGGGATCCCCACTCGTGTGATGGGCTCCCCACTTGTGTGATTGCTCCACAGTCCTGTGATGGCTCCACACTCAATGCTTGCCCTGAGGGAAGGCTTGGGAAGGAGGCTGCTGCGTTGAGTGCACATGGTAGATGGAGAGGCCTGACAGATGTCCAGCGCCTGCCACCTGCCTCCCCACGTGCGCTGATGGTGGTGAGTGTGCTCTGCCCAGCAGGTGATGGGCACACATCCTCTCAGCACAGTCTGCGACCATTTGCTCTTCATAAATCTATGGAGATGTTTGAGATCTAAAAAAAATCAAGGATAAGAAAACTACAAAACCAAAATTAAACTTTTTAATTAGTTATTTTTTGGCTATTGTAGTCAATAATGGCTACATCTAGTTTTCATAGAAATTGCATTCCATTTGGAAATAATTTATAAGTTAGCTTTTCTCACTTACCAGGAATCCCTGAGTGTGCATAGTAACTGTCAAGACGGCACAGCTATGGTGCATTGAGTTGGCTGTCCCAAACAATGACAGCACGAAAGAGCTGGTACAAGGTGCATGTTAGGTGCGAAGCACTTCTCTAAGTCCTTATCTGTATTAGTTCACTTTCTCCTCGTAACAGCCCATGGCACAGGTGCCACTGTCACTTCCATTTTATGAGCAAGGCAGAGAGAAGTTACACAACTTCTTCCAGGTCACACAGCTTGTAAAGGCAGAGCTGGGATTTTAACACAGCACTTAACCACTGTTCCACGATCTCTTTCAAAACAGCAATTATAAAATCCTTCACAAATTTTAAAGCAAAACATTAGGTTCAATGTGGGATATGCAGGCACATGAATATGTTTGAAAGGATGTGGAATGGGGCCTTTAAAAGTACGCAAATTCTTCCAGTGGCCTTGACGGAGACACGGGATGGAAACTGCATTGATCCGTCAGACCTGCTCTGGGGCGTCGCTGCTGTGCAGAGTGGCCGGGCCTGGGGCAGGTGCAGGCCCCCGTGGGCCAGTGCCCTGGATTAGGCCACAGGCTGTGACTGCGCTTCAGCTCTTGGCTGTTCTTTCTAATCAGACCACACTTGACGGAAGGACCCGCGAGGGAGTCCCTGGGTCAGCAACGCCTTTTCAGTTCCACATGGAGTGAGAATCAGGCCTTCTCTGAGTGTGCAGCCTTTGAATGAATTGAAATCGTTCCTCTTTGTTGTTTTATTAGCAACTCATTACAGCTGTTTCTTTGGGATTAAGAAGAGAAGAGAGAGGGAACGGAAGTAAAATGAGTGTGCTAATGGCTGACCCAGAATGCTGCGGCAATTTATGGTGGCTCAAATGGAGTAACAGAATGGCCATAATGTTAAATTTAACATGTTTTATTTTAGCAATATGATCATCTGATCATATCCTCAAAGGCAGCCAACATTACACAAGTCATTTGTTATAATTGTCAATTCATTCACTCTGAGATGGTTCAGAATGACTTCAGAGACCATATTACTCAATTTTCAGCTTAAAAATTACTTTATCCTGTCATGGTCATGAATATAACTTCAGTGATATGAACAGAACTGGAATTTCTTATGCACGTAGAGAAATTTAAAGCCCTCTTCTACTGTAGGCTTTCAGTGCGTGAGCTGTCTTTGTTGTTTTTTGCTTTTAAGAGTGTTTGCCGATGTTTGTTTTTTCCTCCTGTCTTGGGTACCGAGGCTCCCCTCCGATGGGTACCCTGTCCCCCTCCCTCATGACATTTCCACCAGAGCCTGGAGACGGCAGGGAGGGTGCCCGATGCCCCCACAGTGTGCAAGGGTGTCCCAATCACTGTGCCCTTCTGGATGCGCCTCCTGCTGATTTGGGGCCCAATTCTGGCTTCAGGGAACAAGGAATACTGTTTTCAGGACCAGTGGGATCAGTGGCCTCCTCACGCTAATGTGCCACTTCTGTCACCGGTTCTAGTGATCACTAGTAAGTAACTGTCATCACACACAAGACACAAAATGCTTCCCTCTACATTGATAGTCCCTTAGGCTGAGAAAAGCATCAATATGGGGCAAGATTTGGGACCCACATGTGTGTCCTGCCACCTTGTACCTCTGCAAACGCCACAGACACTGTGACAGTTGCTGGGGGGCAGGGCTGGCTCCTCACCTTCAGGCATCTTGAGAAGATACTGCAAAATTCTGACGCCTAAAACTGGTTCTAGAGGACACATGCTGAGTTCCACTGCCTGCCAGCCTCCCATGTCTTGGTACCTGCTGAGGTGGGAGCCCCGTGATGTCATGAAGAGTGACTGTTCTCATACTGGTTCCTCGCTGGGTGACCAGGCCAGTTGCTTCCTCCCCCCAGGCCATGGGAGGGTCACCACCCCTCCTGCACGGGGCTGGCACGGGGACCACAGTGTCTGAAATTGTAGGAATCTAGAACACGGCTGGGTGCGTTATTTTACGTCTTCCAGGGGCTACTTGAAGTATTCTTGGACAGCTTGGAGTTGGAAGGGGAGCTCGGGGCATTGTGAACACTTTGTTTTGGATTTTACTCTCTGTTATTAGGCAATCCTCTACACCCTCAGCTGGAATTCTCTCGGCTATCTCCTTCCTGAACTGGGGTTGGGGTAAGGGGACAAGGTCACAGCTTCAAGAGACTGCCTTTGTCACTGACATGACCACTGATGTGACCAGTCACATCCGTGGGAAATAGCTCACACCCTCTTCCCATCAAAGAACAACCTATTAATTTCTGTTTGGGCCATTTCAAATAATTAATTAATAATTCATCAAACCCAGCCTCAACAGAGGCCCCGAGTGCACAGCCCTCGGCCCCCGTCATACAGAAGACACAGGATATGGTTCACACCCTCCTTTGAATGGATTGTTTCTTTTAAACAAAAAGCACAATATTTAAAAGGACCAAGTGACATTTTGTTTTCTAATACAGGTGTGCACGTCTGTGTTAGGCCTGTGTTTACTCTTTTTGCCTCTGTTTTTACAAATCTGTAATGTCGGGGCTTTCAAGAAAGTTGGCTGCTGAGACAGGAGGCTCCCAGGGCAACGGAGCTGCAGCCACACCTGTCGTTCCCACACTGGTGGCAGGACGGAGCAGGGGCAGCTCTGCGAGCTCACAGAGCAGCAGACGACAAATCTGCTCAGTTTTGCCTAATCCCTGAAAAGCCACATACATTTTATTCATCCCTTATTTTCAGAGGAAAAAAACTACTGCTGATTCTCTCTTTAAGCTATATTTTTAGTAAGCCTCTTACGACTTTGACATATGGAAATGTTTCCATATTTTCATAAATCAAATTTAATGATACGTTTATAACCAGCCCCCATGTGCCAAAGTGGTCTCCACAGGATGACAACCTAAATGAAATGACGTACAGAAACCAGCTGAAGTAAACTTCCAGTGTGTAAGTTTTAAAAAGATTTTGTTGTCAATTCAATTTTGTGTTATTTTTGGATGGGGTGGAAGGTTGTTTTGCTTTGCTGATAATTTATCCTTAGGTCCAAGAGACGAAGAAACCCGGTGAAAGTCCTCGTCTGCTATTAGTGTTACAGACATAGTACTAGTAGTAGCAATATTAGTAATACTAATAGCAACTGTAATTTTTGCTTTTCTATTATAGATTAGGAGCTCCTAATACTTAAAATAATTTTACAAGCTGTTGTATGAACCCCATTTAATAGAGGAAGGAAGGGAGGGTCTGAAGGCTTTTGTAAGAGTTGGAATCAGCGCCCACAGCTCAGAGGGAGAGCCAGGACTGGGGGCCTGCAGCGCTTCCCCCAGGAGCACTCCCCAAATGGGGGGAAGGTCCCGAGCTTCCAAAGGCCTCATCTTCCCAATCCAGAACGTGAAGTGTGCACTAGATCATTTCCAAGGAGTCTCCTAAGTGCTGGATTCTATTTAGGCAGAGACAATTTGTGTAACAATATCCTCAGAACCAAAAAGATGTCTTCAATAAAATAACTGAGGAAAATTCACATTTTAAAGTTAACATAGTGAAATGATAAAAGTATCACTTTTTGTTTGTCAATATTGTTTTATTATTCTAAAATCCTTGATTATAACTAAATTCAAGAGGAAATGTTGATACTATATCAAAAATATATCTGAAAAATATACACCAGAATAAAAACTATAGTGCAAAATACACCTTGTTTAATTCTCCTGAAAGGAACTCAGGCCCAGGAACCACGGAAAGGGCAGGAATTAGGTTTCTTTAGTTCGCTTCTTTTTAATAAAATATAGCTAAAAAAAAGAAAGTAGTTTCTTTCAGACTTATGAAAGATATTTAATGGAAGCTGATATAGGAATATGATTATTTCCTCATCATATTTAGTGTCACTATATTGCAAGAAGAAAGGACACTTACTGGTAAAGCAGGCACTACCCCGTGCCTACGGATGCATGTGACATTTTTGCACAGGCTGGAAAGTTGAGGTTGAGAAATCATTTACATTGCTCTCTCTGGGTGTCCAACAGTGACTGATATAAATATTTTATTAGGAAAACCTGCAGGTTTCTGAAGATTGTATGTCTTATCAAGTTGACCATTATAATTATGTTGTCTTCTGCATCCGCGGGATCTCTTTTAATTTTGCGGTTCTTTGGTAAATACTGCACCGTAAGAAAGGTATACAACTGGAAGCAGGGACGACTGAGGATGAAAACCGTGCACATGGGGCCACCCCCCAGCAGAGGACAGGCTGCCTCGGCCGGAGAGTGGACAGCTCTCCAACCTTCCCCGTCCCACCTGGCAAACTTGCTCTGCCAGGGCTGTGGACTCACCCGTCTTTGTCACTTGGTGCTGAAACCACAGCTCCTGAGGGCCAGGCCCCCGCGGATGGCAACGCTCAGAGGCTGGTCCACACTTACCCCTCTGCGCCTGCCTGCCGCCCACCTGCCGCCTGCAGCTTCTCCTCTTCTCTTGCGCGTCACCCCCCATGGCCATCAGAGTGCCACATGCCTGGTCCTTCACAGGAGGGGGGCCCGTTAGTCCCCAAGTGTGCACCGGGAGGGGTGTCAGCAGCGTCCTGAATGTGCTGTCCTCATCTCCATCCACACCCCACTGAGCTGAGCCCCGCACCCAGTGTCCTTTGAAGCTTTGCACCCAGCAGGGGCCGTCACTCATCACTAGGCCAGCTCTGCTGTCCCCCCCGCCCTTCCCATCCTGCTCAATTACACCCAAGGACAACCGTGTCTCTTATATCCCATGTGGAGTGTTCCCAGGAAGGACTTGGAGAAACGAGGTGAGTGGAGCGGAAAGCCAGGTGTAGGCCGTGGACCACCGTGGGCCGTGTGCCACTGTCTGCACTGAGCCCCAAGTAAAGGGTGTGAAAGCAGGAAGGCCAGTGGACTGAGGGGCAAGAGGAGGCCCAGGTTCTCCCCATGCTTTGCCAGGGCTGCCTCTGCCGGTGTGGGCCTGTGCACCTGTGGGTGTGGCACCCCACCATGGATGAGCCCCGTGTTCAATCAGCATCCCCCCATCCCGGGGCTGGCTGAAGGACAGGTGGTTAGTGCTCAGCCGTCACGAGGCTGACAGCCTCTGCAGCTCACCCTCTGGAAAGGAGGCCTGATTGAGGCTGCAGAGGATAGATCAAGGACAGGGCTCTGCACAGCAGGGGTGGGAAACTTCCAGCAAGAGTGATGATCCCGGTCCCATGAACCTGAAGCTGATCCCTCTAGAAAGGAGGCAGCAAGTCAGTAGGAACAGCAGACCTGCTACAAGCTGGGATGCAGGAGGTGCTCCCTGTGCTCTCACCAGCATGCAGGTCGAGGGGGATCGGGGCTCCTCTCCTACTGGGATTACTTTCAGGACAGGGACAAGTGTCGTGGTCTGAGCGGTGAGCAGAACCAGTGCACATCCCGATGGAAGGCGCTGGCAGGCGGGGCTGCAGGAGGCACCACACCCATGGCTGGTGGGTTGACTGTGTGGGTGGATCCCAGCCTGGAACCTGCGCAGGTTCTCAGGTGCATCCAGCTCATGCAGTGTTGGCAGCCGTAGGCAAGGTAGCTACGGTGAGAGGAGCCAAAGAAAACAGAAGTTGTGGATGTTGCTGGGCAGCCGAGAGGGGCCTGAACCCCCTCTGGAGATGGCTCACTCTGGGGCTGGAGTCGAGGGAAGGAGTTGGGCAGTGTGGGGGCACAAGTAAAAATGCTGTTGGTCAAACCAGAAAATACTGGTTGGGTTTGTTGACCAGATCCAGTTTAATGCCCATGGTCAGCTCCTGCTTGAGCTTGCCTGGGTTCAGGTGCTTTCTCTGCCATGCTGTGAGACCTGGACCAGTCATTTAACTGCTCAGAGATGTGGTTTCTAACAAGTGGGAACAGTAACAGAATCTACCTTGCAGAATAATCATGACTTAAATGAGATGATTTATACAGAGGACTTAGCTGAGTTTCTTCACCTTGTACTAATCAGTAAACATCCTCTGTCCCCATCAGTTTGGTTTCCATCAGTGCCCACTCTGTTGTGTTCACTCTGTTACTTCTCCCAGCCATAGCAGAGCTGGGATTTGAGCTCAGGGTAATCTAGTTTCTAATCTTTTGTTCTTTTAACCTCAGCACACTGCCCCTTTCTTCTTGATACTATAATTATAATAACAAAGTGTATATGCTGCTCTATGCATTCTGTGCATTTAACATGTATTAACACATTGAGCCTTTATTATCCCTGTCTTCCAGATGAGGAAACCAAGACAAGGGAAGCATGTAACTGGGAAGGATGGAGCTTTTCACTCCAGGTGGTTTTTTTGTGCAGGACTCAGGACAAAATCCAATGTCAGCTTTGGGGACATTTGCAATCTTCACTATGTTGGGTCTTCTAATCCATGAACATAGTATGTCTCTCCGATTATTTGTGTCTTCTTTTATTCATTTCTTACCATTTTCTACTTTCAGCATACAGATTTTGCACATTTCTTTCTTTGGAGCAACTGTAAATAGTATTGAATTTCTGATTTTTGTTTATACTTGTTTATTGTCTGTTAATAGAAATACAATTGAGTTTTTGTATGTTTATCTTATATCCTATGACCTTGCTGAACTCACTTATTAGTTGTAAGAGTTTTGTAGATTTTTTTTGCGTTTTCTACATGGAAAACCTCATCCGAAAATGTGGACCATTTTCTTTCTTCCTCTCGATGTTTACATCTTTTATTTCCCTTTCTTGCTTTATTGTACTGACTAGAACTTATGGTTCTTGGCTGAATAAGAGTGGTGAGAGAACACATTCATGCCTTTCCTCAAACTTAGGGAGAAAGCATTCAGTCTTTCACCATTAAGGATAATATTAGCTGCAGGTTTATGGGTATTGGATTTTGTCAAGTGCTTTCTCTGCATCAATTAATTTGAACATAAGATTTTCTTCTTTTGCCTGTTAATATGGTGGATTACATTGATTTATTTTTGAATACTGACTAAATCCTATTTGATCGTGGGTGGTATTTTTTGTGTGTGTGCAATTCTGGATTTGGTGTGCTAATTTTTTTTTTTTTGGAGTACTTTACATCTAAGTTTATGAGAAATATTGATCTGTAGTTTGCTTTTGGCTTTGGCTGGCTCGGATATCAGGGTAACACTGGCCCTCACTTGAACAAGTTAGGAAGTATTCCCTCCTCTTTTATTTTCTGGAGAATATATTGTGTAAAATTGCATTTAATTCTTCTTTTAATATTTGTAAAATCCTCCAGTGAAACCATTATTCATTCTGGGAATGAATATTTTCTTTTCTAGAACTTTAAATTGCAGATTCAACTCTTTTTTAAGGCTGTGAGACTACACATTTTTCATTTTTGAATAGCAGAAAGAAGGCACTATGAGTGCCTCTTGTGTAAGAAGCACCAGGTTTGTGGGGAGAGAAGGAATAAATGCAGGCAGTCTGGGTCAGTGCCATGGTCCTGAGCTTCCTCACCTATAAAATGCTGCATTTATTGGATACTGCATGCGATGCAGAAGTTCATCTTTAGTTACAAACATTATTCCTAAGACATTTTGGCATTATTTTGATAAACTTTACCATTTTCTATTTTTCTTACTCTTTTTAAAATTTAGGCCTTTATGATAGAGAAATACTTCTGGTTTTAACTTAGTTTTCACTCTCTCTCTTTCTTTCTGTATTATATTTAGAATTGTGTTTCCAAAGTTCATTTCTCTTCTTGAGTCTGTTAACACAAGAAGAAAGCATCTGCCCTAGTAACTAACAGAAGCTGAAAATGTGTTCCCAGCATGGTCCCCTGTTTGTGTGATGAAAAGTTTTTAAACCCTCATTGTTCTAGCAGCAAGTAAACCTTGGATCCTCTATGATCTGCATGAGTGTCAGCCAAGGGAGCCCTAGTTAGAAAGTATCAATGCTTCTAGAATGTAACTTCTCCTTTTTATGCTGCTTGAAACTTAATCTATGAAAAATATAAGGATATATAGATACTCTCCCAGCTACTGCTGGGTGGCCTTTGGCAAATTCTTTCCCTGTGTGATCTGGAGGGATACTTGCCTCCAGGTAATGTTGTAAAGGGCTTTCATATGCAATATTTCAAAAATGCTTTTTTCATGAAGCTGGGAAGATGTAAATTATGTTGTCAAGGCCCTGGGTACAATAATTTGTCCTTATGAAATATACCTTGCAAATGTTCCAAATGTATTTTAATTTTTAAACGAAAAACAGATACTCAAAAGACTACTTGTTTGATTGCCCGTGATGGTGAAATTGGGGCTGGTCATTGCATGGAGCCATGTGATGCACACACAGGTGATCTTAAAGTCAGCGGCCACGGTGGCTTGCTGTATTTTCTCTAGGGACAAGAGAGAAACCCGATGTCTATGTCCTACCTCACCCACCAAGCAGAGCCAAAGCTAAAAGTTGGCACCACTGGCCTCGAGGTCTGGAATCATCCTGCAGAAAACCTCCCATTATTTACAAGTGCATGACCGTCAGTGAGTGAAATGCCCTCATCTCGGTGTTTATAAAGTTAAAGGAGGGGAATATTGCGTTAATTACTCACATCCCAAAGCAGATTATGTTCCCTTGAATGCAGGCTCTGTGTAAATAGCAAATCCAGACTCTATTGATGATATCTCTCTGGACTGCTATTTATTTTACCTTCAAAATGTGTGAAACGCTACTGATCTTTTTATTTCTTAGGGGATGTACAATTGCAGCATTAACAGACATTTAAATAATGCTTAATTTTTAAAGCAAGAGAATTAGACAAATGGATGTTTGTTCAGCCCAGACTTCAGATCAGGTTTCTGTTTTTAAGCTTAATGTGTGATATTAGCTTATTAAATGGTGTTCCTTTATTTGATGTATTCCCTATCCCCTCAGACGTCATTTCTGTTGATGTTTTGTATTGTTTGCATGTTAGCACCTCTCATGTGAAACTACTGGGGCTGAAGGGGGAAAATAATTAGATTTACAGCTTTGTATTTTTAGTTTTCAATTTAAAGATCTATTCAGAAATAACTCACGAAGTGGTACACCCAAGATGATTTTCTATTTAAATTAGCTGCTCAGAATGAAATAGCTCCTTTAGCAATTTTTCTGCAGATGAGGGAAACAGATGACCAGCCCCTACATGCGTGGAGACACAACTTGTGACTTTCCACAGCAGCAAACCCCGTTAAACACAATATTTATCATTATGCAAATTAATGATGCTTCTAAATTTCCTAATACTGGAACTTTTCTTAGGACAGCTGGAAGGAGGTGACCTCCCGAGTGTTTAGTCCTGGGCTCCCTGCAAGGACGCTGCTCTAACAGGATCTCACCTGGAGCAGTCCACAGTCTGTGGAGCACATCGCACCTCGGCTGAAACACAGATTTAATCCTGAAATTATGGGAACAGGGGCCACGATCTTGGGCAGTGTTGCAGCTCAAAGTGTCTTTCTATCTGCCAGCTGACCCTGGACCGTTTTTTCATGGGAATAAAGATAAAGTTAATAGTTTAGGGTGGTGGCCTTCTCAGACACGTGGATCTGGGATTCACACTTGAGTCCCCTACTTATAGATGTTTTATTCTGGGTGGGTCACTTTAGCTTCCTGTGTTCGTACCTTGGTTTTAAAATGTGACTACAATGTCAGCTTCACACGGCTGGGGGATCACACTTAACCCCGGCACTCAGCGGTGCTCCGGATGGGAATGTCCCACTCATTTGCTGATGCTTTTGTGCTGCTGAAGACTGGATAGTTTTCGCTTCCCATGGAACACGTTGAATCTTGGCAGCAGCCTTTGGATGTGTCTGGAGCTGGTGGATCCAGGTTAGAATCGTGAATCCAGCCCTTACCCCCCATGTGGCTGCTCCCCCAGTGTCTTTGTGCCTCAGAGTCTTTGTTCACAAAACAGACATAAAAATACCTACCCTGGAGGTTGTCATAAGCATTCTGGGTGTTTCATGTACTGAGCTGCCCTGCTGCTCGGAGCTCTCACTACATGCCTGGGAGGTTGAGGACCACGTGATACCACCTGCACAGCTCCCCGTGATGGTTAGTATTTTCCCATGTTACAGGTGAGGATATTGAAGGACAGATGTTGACACAGCTAGGATTGGAACTGGGTGTGCCTGGGGAGGAACCTGAGGCAGCACCTGCTTTTGTTACTGTGGTTCTCTAGGTGCCAGGGACATGGAGGCCCACCCCAGCCGTGCACGTGGCGCTCCTTGAGTCTGTGGTCCTCCCGGACCCTGCTGGGGTTTCCCTCAGGAACTCCCTTGAGAGCCAATCTCCCTGTCCTCACCTAGGGTCCCAGGCACTTGACTCTTCATGGAAACCTTTGTCCCCGATGATGGGATGAGATTCGATCAGGACCTTGTGTGCATGTTCAGTGTCAGCCCCAACCCTTCCTAATTCACCATGGCTCCTTCCCAAGTGCACAGGTACAGTGTAGGACAGGACAGGAACCCACGTGAAATATGTGAGCAATTAATTTCTAAGTAGCTCAAGGCCTCACCACCTCTTACAAGACAAAAAACATTTAGAAAATAAGAACTATCAGGAGAGCCATTGTTTTAAATATGCATTCCCTCAGCTGGAAAGTTCTTCTGATGGGGTTGTTTCAGTTTTAGGAAGCATTGGTCAGCATGTGACAGTAGGCAAAAGGAGCCCACTTATCCCCAGAGGTGGTCGTACCTTCAGAAGCCACATGTTCTGTGGCAGACACAGTGCTAAGGACGTCACGCCGCAGACAGCCCCAATGTTACCGTCCCCTGGCTGTGTAACCTGGCACAGTGTAACCTGTGATTTAATCTTTTAAAGTTGAAGGCTCCATATCTGTAAAGTGGATAATACATCTTACACCTAGGATTTTGAGGATTACATGAAATAATGTGTATAGAGCACATACCTCCAACCTTGGCACGGCGTGAGTGTTTAGGAAATTTTACCTTCTCAGTCCCTATGATTTATCGGGTGAAAGCAAAAGCATTTAGTGATTTGGTAAATGTTCTGTCCATTAACATATTTCTGACTTTGGTTTTGAAATCCTGTACACATACTCTTTAAGGTAGCTTTCATCTTCCAGAATCCCCAGCATTTACAAACCTAGTAAATGAAGATAACCCACCATTGATTCACGGGGCCACTAATCCACTCCTAGAACACGACCACCTCTGGGAAAAAAGATCAACCAATACTTATCAGCTACATAACACCTCGAATAAATTCACTGGAGCCCTTTTATAGTATTTCCTAAAGGACGGAGATAAGACAGCCGTGAACGACAGCTCTGTTACACCTGCGTGTGTTTATCCAGGTTTTAAAAGATAAATACCGTAATCAGGGAGTCAAATATTAGGCAATTATAAGACTTCAGAGACTAGATGATGAATTCAGTCCCTTTCTCTCTAGTCGGGTGATGGATTTAAATCAGAAACAATAATCTTGCCCCCAAAGGGAGTTGCGCTCCCTTCAGGACCACGAAAGCACAGCTGAGTACGTGCTGCCTTCTGCTTGTTTGTGTTTCTTCAAAGTAAGTTATGCATCCTCGCCAGTAAACCTGGTGTTAATCACGAGATTGTGCAGCTATCCACACCATCTTTGCACGTGGTAATTGCATTAAAATTCTTGTGTGAGCGTGCAGCCAAGGCGCAGGCGCGGGGAGCACTGGTTCTGGCTCTCTCTCCTTCCAATACCCGATCACATATTAGCCTGAGGTTATGAATCATGTTTAACTCCGAGAGATCTACATTCCTTGAAGCACCGTCCTGTCCTGGGGTTGCCAGCGTTTCCACAAAAAACGGAGTGTCTTTGAGTCCACTCTACTAGGTGTTTTCAACTTAGCCTGCACTGGGTTTTCATCGAGTCACTTGGAGGACCTTGACTTCCCAATATGTGAAATCGGATGGATACCAGTCAGCCCTACGCCTGGAGATTTTAGATGCAACCTCCTCAGTCACACCCAAGGGTGGCAGCTGGGACCTGGGCTACTGCAAAGGGGCCCTGGCTTCTTAGGGGACGGCCTGGATCCTGCAGGAATCCCTCAACTGTACACAAGAGTTAGGACCTACCAAGGGGCAGGGCCCTGGTGTTTGAGGTTTGGGGTCCTGTTAGGTTTACCACTTCCCAAGGATGGAGGCTTTTACAGGGAAGGAGGAGAGGAGGGAACAGTCTCGTAGGAAAAAGTGGTACTGAGACCCCAGCATTTGGACACTGACAGGAATAAAGTGGGTCATCATAGCATAAATGAAACACACAGTTACGGAAAAGCAGAAAACAGGGGAAGGGAGGTAATGAGAAGAAGTGGGAAAAAAGGGAAAACAAAATCCCCAGGGAACCAGGGCATGAAAGGCAGAAGGTTTAAGAGAGTTAGACACGAAGAGAAGACGCAGGGAGTCGGGGGGAGGGGGAGAGAGACAGAGAGACAGAGACAGAGACAGGAAGACAGAGAGAGAGACAGAGAGAGAGACAGAAAGACAGAGAGAGAGACAGAGAGAGACACAGAGAGAGATACAGAGAGACAGAGAGACAGAGAGAGACAGAGAGAGAGACAGAGAGAGAGAGACAGAGAGAGAGACAGAGAGAGAGACAGAGAGAGAGACAGAGAGAAAGAGAGAGAGAGACAGAGAGAGAGACAGAGACAGAGAGAGACAGAGAGAGAGACAGAGAGAGAAAGACAGAGAGAGAGACAGAGAGAAAGAGAGAGAGAGAGACAGAGAGAGAGACAGAGACAGAGAGAGACAGAGAGAGAGACAGAGAGAGAGAGAGCGCATCACAGGCAGAACAACATACGAGACTGGAGAACTGTGGAAGCTTTATGTCAGCTTCCCTTTATGGAGAATTTGCTAGGTACCGGTCCTGTGCTGAGTAACTTACAGTCACTGTCTCAGGCCTTCCCAGCCAGTCTGTGAGGCAGATATCACTGTCCACACTTCCCAGGGTAGGGAACCATGTCTTGAACAAGGGAGGTCCCAGGATCGCACAGCTGCTAAGTGACGAGGCAGCTTTCAAAGCCAGAGCTGTCCGCCCTGCCTGTCTGCTTTGCTGCTACCAGACTCTGGACTTGTCTACTTCAGTGTTGGCAAACTTTCTGCAAAGGGCTAGATAATAAATACTTTAAGCTTTGCGGGTCATACAGTCTCACAGTGGAGGGTCATAATTACTTAATTCTATCCTTGTAGCCCAACGCAGCCACAGACAATATGTAAGTGACTGGCTATGGCTGTGTACCAATAAAACTTTATTTACAAAATAGACGGTGGGCCAGATTTGGCACGAGAGCTCTAGTTTGCTGATGCCTGGTTTACATAAGACTAAGCAGCTCCACGTGGGAGGGGGAGAGAAGTCCAGCCTGTGTCTAGAGGGAGGCGAATGCAGGAGAGTGTGGAGTTACAAAGAAGCAAACTGAATAGGGACAAGAGAAGGTCCTACTATAGCAGAAGGTACACCTGTGGGTTATGATGATGGTGATTCTTACAGAAGTTTAATTTCACAGTCATTTGTGCTTCTAATTATTTTTATGAACTTAAAAATGTAAATTAAGTAACTCAGTGTTCTCGATTTAAATATATTCTTTCCTAAGCTCTAGTCCCTGGTATCCTCTTGTTTTCAGAGTTCTCCCCAGAAACTGTTCAGGCCTGCCCCTTCCTGAGAATATGCGCTGGACCCCCCCAGGAGGAAGCTCAGCCCCGTGGGAGAGACAAGAGGGGGCGCTGAGCCTGTGTCGTGCTCCGTTTCCATCTCAGAGCTTCCGTTAGCACTTCTGTCTTCTGGCGGGGTGGGAGGGGAGGGTGTCAAGAGAATTGATCACATCTTTTCATGGTTTCTACAAAAATATCAAATGCGAGCACAGACGATTCTTCAACCAGCCAAAGTCACTTGATGGAAATGGATTTAATAATTTGTAGTAGATTTGCTGTTTGTCTGAAGCACTCTGCTACCAGTAGACCATTGTATTATAATTCATTTTTATTGACAGTGAAATACCTTGAAAATAAAATGGGGAAGTGCTATATTAGAACAAACTTGAACTTTCAGTTGCAAAGCATTGACCTGCATTAAGAGTTCAAAGAAAAATACAGAAAACCTTGCCCCCCCATCCAGCGAGGAAGCGATCAAGGACGCAGCTGCCGGTGCCTCCTGAGCATGGAGCTTGCTTGCCTCCTTTCGTGCTCAATGAACATTCTCCAAAAGCATCATCTTCCTGGGCTTTGTCTTTCCCTCTCCTGCATCATCAGTGGCTGGTCTCTCCTCTGTCCATCAACAGTGCCAAGAAAAATGTCTCGTTCTTCATTAAAGTGTTTCTTCTGAGCCTCCTGCTTCCTCATTGCTCCATCTCTGCCCAGCAGTAGCACCACGAAAGTTCATCCTGTTCACCAGTAAAGTGTTTCACTTGAGTTGTAGGATATTAGGGTTCTCAGGAGCCTGGGGCCACCTGGCTCATTTCTAAGCCTCATTGTGCCTGTTGGAGAGCACTGTGAAGTCTGAGGGCATCCTCAGAGATAGGGGTGCTGGGACCCCATGTGCCTGGAGAGTCTCAGGTCTCCTGGAACATGAGCAGAGAAGCAAACTGCTGTGGTCACCGGAGATAGATCTTAACAAAAGACCAGCAACCTTTTTGTTCTCATTTCTGCTTTCATGGTTTGCCTGAGTTGCGTGGAATTCATGGTAGCCTCTTTGAGAACTAGAAAATTGTTGTTTTGAAATGCCCGATGAGGAAGCCAGACTCTCTGGAAGATGTGTGTTCCAATTTCCAGCAACCATTAAAATAGTTTGGACTAGAAGAGGTTTTGGGGAATAAAAAACCCACATCTGGGTTTTCTAAGCACAGGGCACCACTCTGAGGTCATCTGACCTGGCATCCTTACATCAGAACAGTGAAGCTCTGGCTTGCCATGGCCCTGCTGTCTACTGGAACCAAATCTGGGTCATGCTTGTTTTTATATGGCTGGTGCTCTAAGAAATGTTTTTACATATTTACGTATTTGGAAAACAAATTAAAAAAATAATGGCATTTCATAGCACATGCAATTTGCATGAAATTCAAATTTCGACATCCCTAAATAAAGTTTTATTGGCACACAGCCACACTCAAGCATTTACACATAGTCTATGGCTGCTTTTGGGTTACAATGGCAGAATTGAGTACCTGCAACAGAGATCATGTGGCCTGAAGGCCAAAACTATTTATTGTCTGTTCTTTTAGAGCAGGAGTTTGCAGGTGCTTGTGCTGGAGGTCAGATCTGGCACGTTGCTTTCTGTCAGGTGTGCAATCTGCCATGAATAGTTACCAGGTACTTTATAGGAATATGACACTGTGGTTCTGAAGTGTTTCTAATCCGCTGTCAATCCAGTGCAGATAACTTCAAAATGCAACAAAGACGTAAACTCTGATGAATAAATAAAAGTATACAATAGTTGACTGTTTGACATTAAAGACCCAAGCACAGCAGGCAAACCAAACCAGTCCCAATTTCAAATCATTCTTCCCAAATATAATGCATTTTATCAAAGACGTAGGAAACCTGCTCATTCCAGGCATGGCGGCCTCAGGGCCCAGGCAGCAGGCCCGAGAAAGGCTGAATGCATCCTGCCTGTCTCTTCTGATTCCTCTTTGTTAGGGTCTCCCGGGAATCCAGCTTCTTTTGTGCAGGCAGCTGCATTTCCAGTTAGTGGTGTGGGAGGTAGGCAGGGAGTGTAGGCCGGGCCGTGCTAATTTGCAATTGGATGAATATGTGTTTGTATTTTTTTTTTTTTTTACTGTTATTCACAAAGTTTCTGGAATCTGGAATCTATCAGTTATATGGATTATGTAACCAGAGCCAATCAGCTCAATGAAAACAAGCTTCCAAAAAGCAGAAAGTTTAATTTTTTTTAAAAAGGCAGGTCCAAACTAGGTTCTAAACCTGAGGTTGACCTCAACCCTTCTTTCTCCCTCCAAGCCCTGGCTTTACAGCTGGCTGACTTTGCAGTAATTGAATCTGAAGGTTGGGTCCTTGTTCTCTCAGAACGGTGATGGAGTCCTGTAATCCTCTCTGGTCCCCTCAGTGAATCAGGACTTTGGTTTATTGACATGTAATTAGATCAGTATGTCACTGCATCAATGCCAGTGTAAACATCACGGAGCGAGTAGCTGATCCTTACAAGATCAGCGGCCTAATCTCCTCTGGGATGCCAACAAGCCCTGTCAACACTGCAGCTGAGGACTGTATCTCTCCTCCCGATGCCTGAGCTCAACCGCGGGGAGGTGTCCCGGCGGCAGGAATCTGCTGTCTGCAGACCTTCTTATTGACATGTTGACTCTTCTATTTCACTAGTGGCTCAAAAGTAAGTAAGACAGGGGACGTGCAGATCTTGCCTCCTCCTCGTTTCTTCCCTCTCTGTTCATCACTACCAGGATGAAATGAGTTAAGCAGAAAAGCTAGAATCTGCGAAGCACCTGAAATGCCCACTGACCATGAGCCTCTCCTCCTCTCCTCCCCACACTTTTAATTAATGTGAATTAGTTTCAGGGAGAAGAAGCTTAGTTTCTTATTCTGAGACTGGTTGTCGACAACACTGTAACTGACCAGCAGAAATGTGCTAGGTAGGTAAAGCTGAGGCAGTAGCAAGATGCTCGAAGATGACCGTCTGGCCGCTGTTTGTGGGGCACCTGCGTCCCCCGCCTCGGGGCCCGGCAGCAGCTCTGCACTGAGTCCTTCCTCACCTCCGCTACCCGTGAGGACGCCAAGGCTCAGAGAGCTGGCCTAGGTGGCTGCACATCACGGGGGGGGGTGAGGATTCAGGTTCCTCTGACTTCACTGCCCGTGCCCCTATCCGTGGTGTTGGATGGCGACAGAGCAGTTTCACTCATAGGGATTGGCCTCGGTAATTCCAGTAATGACAGCCAACCCAGGAGAGGACGGGTAGGATAAATCCAGCCAAGGAAACTCAGATCTCAGGCGGTTGACCTCCAGGGAGGATTCGTTTGCTCAAGGGTCCAGGGCAGAGCCGTGCAATGGTTGGAGGCGATGGCAGGGGGTCAGGAGAAACTGCCCCCACCCCACCTCACTCCGTGTGCCGCCTCCTGCTGGTACATGTGCACGTGAGGACATGTTCCCCAGAGGGTCAGCTGAAGCCAGCACCCCTCCACTCTCTCCCTGCAAGGACGGGACCCTGTCAGTGTCCTCTGTCTTAACGATTTGGTCGAGGCATTACCTAAAATCTTCCTTGATGCAGCCATAATGCACCAGGGGAGTAAAAACTGAAGAGGGATCCACTCAGGAAAATTTGTATTTTTAATGGAGCAGAACACGACGTTTAATTTTTAAAAGAAACTGCAAAGGGCTCTTAATATGGTTCAGTCTGATTTTTTCTGCCTATACAAGTAGCTGGCCTTGATGAGATGGTGCATATAATTACGGGCAACATTTTGCCCTGGGGAAAAAAAAATTAGAGAATTTTTGAAGCAATTTGTGGTGACAATAAGTAAGGGAGCCAATGATGTAGTTTGTTGTTGTTGTTGTTTGTTTGTTTTTTAGGCGGTAACTGCCGAGTTTTCTGTGTTTAATGACCTGACTGGCTGAGCCTTGCACTCTGTCATCTCCAGGCAGAAATGAAGGCAGGTGGGGCGTGGACCGCCTGCCATCTGTGACATGCCTCAGAACTCCCCAGAACTGCCATTGCTTTGGCTGCAAATGGCGAGGCCTCTTGCCTCTGATCTACCATGAGATAGTGACTTATTGATGCATCTGATTTTAGTGCTGACAGGCCTTTGAAGATGACGGGCGGGCTTGAAATGTCACATCAGTCAATAAGGAATATGGCATTTGGTGGAAAGAACAAATGATATGTCTTATCTTCCTTGTGGGGAATGTACATTATATTTTATTTTGCTTTGGTCATTAAAAGAAAGTTGGAAAAAGTACATGCTTGCATTTAAAAAAATATTAAACCAGTGCCAAAAAAGCATACCATGAGAAGCAGGTCTGATCCCTAAAGGCAACTGCTATTACCACCTTCTTCTATATCTTTCCAGTGATAATCTATACATCAGTGAGCAAATATAGTACATGTATTTTATATAGACACAATGTTGTGTGTGTATGACTTATATATTCAATTCTCTATGTCTATGTGTGAATTCTAGAGCTAAAGCATACACACTGTTCTGCACCTTACTTAGATCTCTTGGAGATAATTTCTGATGGGCACGCAGAATTATCTAATTTTACCTATGGCTAAGGTTCACCTGGTGTGCACAGCATGCCCACACCTGTTTAACATTTTCCTGTGCTTTTGCACAATGCATGGGTCACCACTGCTGCGTGCCCCTGGGTGACCTGCCACGGCTAAGGCAGTCCTAGTGCCCCCTCCATCACGCTGTGCTCCTGCGGCCTGGCCCCTCGCCTGTGTGCCCCCGCCACAGAGCAGGCACCAAGGGAGCAGATGCATGAGGCCCGTCCCACTCCAAGTCCTCCTCAAGTCACCCTTGGGTGGCCCTATCAGGCTCTGTAGACTACTCTGAGCAACTTACACACCTGTAGCATCTGTACTCCATCTCATCAGGTGGTTATGCCATGGATGTATTTAACCGTGCACTTTGTTTACAGCATCTTGCTACTCTGTAGAGGACTGAGACAAACATCTTTGCACCCTGTACACTGTAGAATGAATTACTTACTGGAAGAGGGTCAAAGGTATGTGCATTTTAGATTCAGAAGGATTTTTTACTAACTCCCTCCAAACCCAACTCGTTTCAGTTAACAGTGTCTGAAGAATAAGCCTACGTGGGCCTGAAGCTTGTAACAGTGCAGTCCCACAGTGTCAGAGCATCACACCCGAATGCCTCTGAGCACCTTATTTCTTTGGTGCACAAAACACACCACAGGGGACAGGGCAAGGGCCACTGCTGTGGTTGGAGTTTCCCTAAGTGGAGTCCCTGTGTTGGCGCAAGGGTCCCATAGTAGAGGGTCTTGGTGGCATGGATGCCCAGGCCCAGGCTGCCCACTCGGGTCTGAGGCCCTGGCTCCTGCTCCCTGCTGGAGCATCTTCGAGATAAGCACATGTTCACAGACGAGTCATCTCCTGTGAGCTGAGATGTGCGGCTCCGGCTCCAGCCAGAAAGGACAGACACTATTGCTGTCACTCTGTGTGCCGCAACTTGGTCCCAGTTCCACTTCCATCATGAGTGAGCTTCAGCATCAGAGAGGGTAGTAAAGAGAAAACCACACCCACATGTTGGCATTTTTATCCAAATCTTCATAGAGAGCAAACAGGAAAAGGCAAGGACACTGCCTTTCAGTGGGGAAACAGCCTGAAAATGGGAACGGTGCTCACACATAAAAGCCATTTTATTTCATAACCCAATAGTTATATTAATAGTTATCTGTGCCACAACTCTATTGTTTCTTTGACATATGAAATATGCTTATGTCCCTCAAAAAGTTAAACATGGACTTATCATTATAACCCAGAAGTCCCACTCTTCAGTGTACTGACACTAGGTATAAAAACATATACATAAGACGCTCACACCCATGTTCACAGCAGGACAAAACAGCCTGAATGCCCAGCACTGATGAATCAGCAGATGAGACATGCTGTCCCCACATGGTGAAATATGATTCAGCCATGGAAAGGAATGGAATTCAGATCCATGCTGCAACACAGATGAACCCTGAAGACACTGTGCTACATGAAGGGTATGATTCCACCTCCACGAGGTCTCCAGACCGGGCAACTCCAAAGACACAGAAGATGGGTTAGTGGTTGCCAGGGGCAGAGGGAGGGAGTGACTGCTTAATGGCACAGGTTTTCTTTGCTGTGATGAACATGTTTTGGAATTAGATAGAAATGATGGTTGCACAATACTGAGAACACACTAAATACCATTGAATTGCTCACTTTTGTCGTTTTTCTTTAGCAAACTGGAATTTTATTTAGCTTTCATGTAAACACTTCTCTTTACTTGTATATGTTACATGAGTTTCCATGACAATTAATTATGTTACATAATAAAATAGCAAGCACACCTGTCATCAACAGATTTGGGACTCTTGGTAAACATACACCACCGCAAGGAGGACCTGCAATGTGTAGGTGGACTAGAGAGCAGCCTTCTAGCATGTCATAGATGTTAGTCTGCGACTTTACGGAGCAAAGAGTGTCTGCAAATCCACTCAACTGATTAAAAGAAGACGGGATAAGAAGGATTCTGCTGTTCCTTCTTGAGTTTGTAACTTTTTGTAAAGATCTGCCTATTTAGAAAAGAAACAAACAATAAAAGAACCTGAGCAAACCTTCCCATGACAACCAGAAAATGACTTTAATCAAAATTCACAGACAAATTAAAACTACAGGGAAGGAAACAATGAATTCTGTTTGGGAGTTTAAAAACAAGAAAATTAAGTTTCAGAAAATCAAGATGGCAAAAGAAGTGTGGCAGAGGAAGATTTCTATCCTACCACCTTCTCTTGAAGGAATGCTGCATGGGAGCTTAAGACTTCTACAGTGGAAACAGAGACACTGCCTTCTCAGCCCCTGTCCACTGCCGTGCAA
This sequence comes from Cynocephalus volans, assembly GCF_027409185.1. Classification (NCBI taxonomy): domain Eukaryota; kingdom Metazoa; phylum Chordata; class Mammalia; order Dermoptera; family Cynocephalidae; genus Cynocephalus; species Cynocephalus volans. The sequence goes on along the minus strand of NC_084466.1, from coordinate 2,574,371 downwards.
TCCACAGTGACATGGTGCCCACAACTTCCCAAATTCATCAAAGATGGGTCCTAGCAAAGTGACCTTCAGAGTTTCTTTCAGGTCTATCTGTACAGACTTTGACAAGTGAATGGCACTTTTATTTATGTTTTAGATTTATTTCATTTTATTTTATTGTTTGTTTGTTCTTTATTTATTATTTTTAAAAAATGTCTTTAAACATAATTGTTTGTGCATATCTGTGGGGTACCATGTTGGGTATCAATACCTATGCCATATGTGATGCTCAAATCAGGATAATTAGTATATTCAACATTACTCAGTGTGATCATTTTTTGTGGCCCTTTTCCAATTTCTCAGTAACCGCCCCCCTTCCCTCTTTCCCACCTCTGGTGGCCTCTATTGTGTCCTTTCGAAAGTTCCTTGTATTATTGTGATTGTTGTATCTTTTTGCTTTCTTTATTTGTTTATTTTTTTAGCTCCCACTTATGAGTGAGGACATGCTGTATTTCTCTTTCTGTGTCTGGCTTATTTCACTTAATTTTCTCCAAGTTCATCCATGTTGCTACAAATGGCAGAATTTCATTATTTTTTATGGCAGAGTAGTATTCCACAGTGTGTATATACTGCATTTTCCTTATCCAGCAGTCCATTGATGGACATTTAGGTTGGTTCCATGTCTTGGCTATTGTAAACAGAGGTGCAATGAACACGGGAGTGCAGCATGATGATTTCCATTCCTTTGAGTACATACCCAGCAGTGGGGTTGCTGGGTCACACGGCAGTTCCATCTGTAGTTGTCTGAGGAACCTCCATACCATTTCCCGTAAAGGCTGCACCAGTTTACGGTCCCACCAGCGATGTGGGAGGGCTGCCCTTTCTATGCATAATTGTTCGCTTTATGGTGGTACATTTTCTGTTATGTGAATTTCACCTCAATAAAAAGTTTTTGAAAATGGTTAAAAGGCATCATGCAAGGATGGCTGACTTTTCTCAGTCCCCTGTTTCACTAGTACACAGAGATCGCACATTGCATTTTCTGGTCTCAGCTCTGGCTGGTTGCTAGAACGTGGGGCATCGGGGCCGTGTTCAGGCCTCAGAGTACGTCCGACCTTGACATCAGGTGCTTTGTCGTGGCTCTGTGTAGGTTTTCTCCATATCAGGATTTAGATCAGATGCTACGCTGTTGGATTTGGTGTGTGATTTTGTTTTGAGCAAGAAATAGTTTTATCCTTTAGGAAGGATTAGTCAGTTGGGCTTATTTTTAATAATTATTTTATAAGGGGAAAAAACGTCTATAAAGTTTTCTCTTGGCTTAAAAAGAGGTGAGAGGGTCAGTCGCTAAGTTTTCTTTGTCCCCAAAGTCAAAAGCCTTTGTCTACAGCAGATTGCATCAGCTCCAACCCCTTGAAGGAAAAAGAGCAGCATGTCTGCTTAGTCACCACCTCACAGGTTCTGGGAATGTCACAGGCTGTGCGATGAATTCCTCAATGCTTCCAGCTTCGGGAACCTTCTCTTTGTCCCTCAAACGGTGTTCCCTCTTGCTGTACCCAGGTTGGCATAGACGTGTCCTTTAGCATGTGGTCTATTCAGACAATTCGCACATCTGCCTCAGGCCCCCTGGTCAGTCCGGGTGGGAGTGTATTCCTTAACTCCAAGAGCACTCACTGAGGTCCCTCTCCGTGTGCCCTGAGGGTCGAATAAAAGTGAAAGTGCAGCCCCTGCTCTCAAGAAGCTTCTGGTCTTGCATTTATTTATTCTTAATTGAAATTTTTTTATTCTAACTTAACACCTTATAATTGTACATACTTATGGGGTACAATCTGAAGTTTTGATACACATATATGTTGTAAACTGATTGGGTCAGGTTAGCTAGTGTACGAATCACTTCATGCATTTATGGTTTCTCTGTGGCAAAAACATTCAAAAGCCCGTCCTCTAGCTACTATGCAATATGCAAAACTTAACTGTTAACCATAGTGACCCTGCCGTGCAACAGAAGCTCAGAACTCCTCCTCTGCTTGTCATTTTGTGCCCGTCGGCCGGCCTCTCCCTGTTTTCCCTCCCTTCCCTCCTCTCCCCAGTCTCTGGTAACCACTGTTCTACTCTCTGTCTCTATAATATCAACTTTTTTCTTCTTACATTCCACATATGAGTGACATCATGTGGTATTTGTCTTCCTGTGCCTGGCTCACTTCGTTTAATGTAATGTCCTCCAAGTCCGTCCACGTTGCCACAAATGACAGGATTTCGTTCTTTCTTACGGCTGAATAGTATGCAATTGTGTTTATATATCACCTTTTAAAAATCCATTCATATATTGTTGGACACTTAGGTTGATTCCATATCCTGGCCGTTGTAAATTGTGCTGTAATAAACATGTGAGTGCAGAGACTTCTTCAACATACTGACTTCGTTTCCTTTGGGTATATACCCAGTAGTTCTATATACGGTAGTTCTATTTTTAGTTTTTTGAGGAGCTGTTCTCTGCAGTGGCTGGGCTAGTTCACACTCCCACCAACAGTGTGCAGGGCTCCCTTTCTCCACCTGCTCACCAACACTTGTGTTCTTTTGTCTTTTTGATAATAGACATTCTAACTGGAGTGAGGTGGTATCTCACTGTTGTTTTGATTTGCATTTCCTGATGATTAGTGATGTTGAGCATTTTTTCCTATGCTTGTTAGCCATTTTACATGTCTTCTTTTGAGGAATGTCTATTAAGTTTCTCTTATTTGGGTTATTTGTGTTTTTTTGCCTTGGATTTAGAAGCAAGAAAGAGGTCATGCAGTTCCATAGGTGTTCTTAATCTGAAGCTCAAAAAAAAAAAAAAAATTCCAGAAGGAAACATAAGTGCATTTTGATGTAAAGAGAATGCACATCAGGCTGCGGGCATTAAAGAAGGTTTTCATAAGAGCAACTAAACTTTTGGGTGGGATTGGAAGAATTCACTTTGGATTTTGATTTAATACCTGCTATTATTATTTTACATAACAAAACTAGACATAACTCTTGTCTTCAAATCAGAAAATATAACCAGGTAAAAAAAGAATAGACTAAAAATAATCATATCTGACTTAACTAAGAGACAAACGCTGTTAGCACTTTTGCATGTATCTTTTCAGAAACCTTCCCCCACTCCCTTACTCTATCGATGTATATTGTATTTGATAAGGTACTTAGTGTGTATCAGGCACTGTGCTAAGGATCTATATATATTAAATGGAATAATAACATTGGTAAGGTTTTATAATCCGCCTTTTTCTTCTAATAGCATATTGATTTTTCCCATGTGAACAAATTTATTTCTATAGCATTATTTAAAATAACTGCAGACTATTTTATTATAAAGCTATGTAAAAATTCCTTACGTGTTCTCTCATGTTGTGGCAGTTGGGGTTTTCAGTTTTTCCTAGGATGATCAGGCTGTGATGAACTTCCTGGTACTAACCATTTTTCACATTCTCTGTTATTTCCTTTGGATGAGTTCTCAGGGTCATTGCTGTGGTGAGCGTGCACGTTCGAAAGGCTTTTCCAGCATACTACTAACTTGGCGTCCTCACGTGCCCTGATCTATGCCCTCACCAGTAGAATGTCATTCTGCCTGTTGCCCTGAGAGCTTGCTAAGAGTATTTTGCCGATTTGATGGGTAGAGTTTACACCCACATATGTTTATTTCATGTACTACTGAGGGTTAAGTTCTTGCTTCCTCATGTATTACAAGCTGTTCTGCTCCTTCTCTGATTGCCTTTCACACGTTTGGCCACATCTCCTGGAGTTTTTACTATTGGCTTATAGAAGCTCTTTACTTATTAAGAATATTAGTCTTTGTCTCAAATGCTGAAAACGTGTTTACAGGTGGGTGTGGCTGGGCTGGCAGAGAGGAAGGGCAGAGGCGGGGTGCAGAGGTGGAAGGGCGGCTCCGTGCTGAGCTGGGGCGAAGCACGTGAAGTGGGTGTAAGAAGACGGCGTGAGTGTGGGGAGAGAGGGGCTGAGGCCAAGCCAGGCTTGGGCTCTGAGCACAGGCTCCAAGTACCTGTGAGCAAAAGTAAGGTACGTGTCTGTATTAGTCAGGGATCTCCAGAGAGACAGAATCAATAGGATATGTTATAATTCTATGAGAGGGATTTATTAGGGGAATTAGCTCACGTGGCTATGAAGAAAAGTCCCACGACAGGCCGTCTATGAACTGGATGCTGGTAGCGTGGCTCAGTCCAAGTCCAAAGGCCTCAGAACCAGGGAAGCGGATGGTGTCCTTGGGGTAAGTTCTGGAACCCAAAAGCTGAAGAGTCTTGAGCTCTGATGTCCATGGACAGGAGAGAAGAGTGTGTCCCAGCTCCAGTGGATAGATAGAGAGATTAGCCTTTTCCTCTGTCTTTTGTTCTCTCTGGACCCCCAGTGGATCGGATGGTTCCCACCCACACTGAGGGTGGGTTTTTCCCACCCAGCCCACTCAGACTCTCATACTAATCTCTGCTGGAAACACCTTCATGGACACACCTAAAAAGACAGCTTTACCAGGTTTTCCAGCATTCCTTCATCCAACCAAGCTGACATCTAGAATCAACCTTCACAGTGTCTGGGTGTCTAATTGACCAGTGGCCGATAAGCTAATCATATTGTCCTTAACGTAATTTTAATCTCTTTCATCCATAACAGTGAAAGGAATTTTCTGGTTTAAGAATTTTCAGAAATTCCTATCCTCTTATAGACTAAATGTCTTGCTTTTCTTCTCTCAGGGGTGGGAACATGAATTATTAAGATGTAATCCTGACTGCTAGTAATTTTCACTGGGTTAAGTAAAGGCATCCTTTGATTAGCTGTGGTTTTCTAGATTTCACTGCTTGGTACTGCAGGGGAATCCTAAGCTCTGGATTTGTTGACAATCATCTATGGAGAGAGAGTGGGTGGTGGATAAGGTGCGTGCACACACACACAGATACTCATGAGCACATAGGTACACACACACATACGCACACACATATGCACACGCACATACACGTACACACATACATACATACATCGCACACATATACACACTATTTCAGTACTCCAAATATGTGATGTCCTGTAAGTTATGATGGTTCCAGAAAACAAGGGTCACATTTGGTGGGACAGCACGAGAGACTGGAAGGGTAGTGGCTGGCTCACGGACGCTGGGTGCTGCCTGTTCTTTTAGACCCTTTGTGGCAGTGGCCCCGGCTGGAGGCGACTTGGTTCTCCCAATGCTGCGCAGTGCGGCCTAGAGAGAGGAAGAAACTGAGGTGACAGGCATTTGCTTTTTTCTGGACCATTTTCTTATGAGGCAAAGTGTAGCATTTTGGACAGGGTCTGAGCCCTCAGATAAGCCCTGCCCCTTTCGAAGCTGGCTCTTGTATCGTCAGGCTCCAGGACCTGGTGTGTGTGACTTGATCTCTCTGCACTGTAATCACCTTGTCTCCAAATAGTCCTAATTGTACTGCTGTGGGTTGGAAGTGCACCCCCCTAAGCCCCAGTATTTCAGAATATGACCTTAACTGGAAATAGGTTCATTGCAGATGGAATTAGTTAAGATCATACTGGTGTAGGGTGGCCCCAATCTAAAAGAGGAAATCTGGACACAGACAGGAGATCACAGGAAGAACACAATGTGAGGACTGGAGTTGGGCTGAGCTACCATGCACCGAGGAACGGCCAGGAGAGAGGCTGGGACAGACCCTCTCCCGGAGCCTTGGGGGAGCACGGGCCCGCCAGCACCCTGATCTTGGACACCTGGGCTCGACTGTGAGAAAATCCATTTTTACTGTTTAAGATGTCCAGTTTGTGGGACATTGTTACAGCAGCCTGGGACCCTAATACACACACCCACCGAGAGGATTCTGGAAGAAATGAATGAGGCGAGGTGTGTGTGGGGACCTGGTTCTGGCCCGCAGCGTCTCCTTCCCCGCCGGGGTGTCCTCAGCCTGGGACAGAGGCTTTGATCTCAGTCTTGCTCTCTCAGCTGTTAAAATATGAAGAGTCCTGTACAATACAAAGAGGCCATTTTGGGTTTCCCCCGTTGCAAAGTTACTCAGCAAACATGTTCTTGTGTGTGTTTGACTCTTCTTTCTGAACTTGCGTGAGGCAAATCCCCAGAACCCAAGCCAGACCTCTTGCAAAATCACTCCGAGATTTACGGCAGGAAAGGTCAAATTGTTTGAAAATGACTAATGATTAGTTTACGGCACTTCTAATACAGGTTCCATAACAATGGAATTAATCTTTAGAGGAAAGAATTAAAAGGCAGTCAGCTCCCAAGGGAGCTGCGCGGGTTTGCACATTAGTTATGATGAGCTCTCGACGGGACAGACAGCAGAACCCCAGGGCGCCTCATTGTTTAATCAGGACGGGTAATATGAAGCTGATTAATCCCCGGCTTCCCTCCACCGAGCGCTCGCTGCTGTGGCCCGGGCCACCTCCACCACGGCAGGCGGGGCCGGGGAGCCGCTGTGGGACCGCGCTGGGCCCCTCTGTTGTGTTATTTTGTTTGTTGCAAATACTCACCTGAAGGGCAGCAAACCTGAAAGCCTCTTGAAGGTGGGGAGGGGGCTTTTTCTCCCTTCCCCTGCGTGCACAGGGTTCACAATTTCTGTGCCTGGTGCACCTGCCTGAAGGCAGGCTGGTGGCCGTGGGCGCTGAGAGTCCTGCTCTCATGCAGACCTCCTGGGACCCCTCTGCAGACGTGGCCGACATGTACTCACGAGGTGGACCCGCAGTTGCCACTGAGGGAGGGTGCCCTGTCACAGAAAGTGTGAAGACTCCGGGTGCCCACAGGCGGGCCCGCCCTGCTCTGCCCTGAGGAGGGGTCCCAGGCCGCTCCGGGCTCGGGGGAAAGCCACAGTGGCCACGTGCAATCAGGTGTGGTCATGGAAGTGAGGCAGAAGCGCAGTTGGTCTTGCTGCCCTGCCCATGGTATTCTGGGTCCAAGCAAACCCACTCCTTTTCCCCTCAAAAGAAAATTATTTAAAAGTATTATATCTGTCTTTACTTACAATTTGTTCTAAGAGGGTGAAAGTGCTCATTTATTTGTTTTCAAAGAGAATCACCGTGTGGCAGTGAGGAGCAGTGGGAATCCAGGAAGCCACTCTACACCCCTGCCTGTCACTGCGCTCTGACCTCCAAAGCTCCCGGGAGCAGCCTGGGGCCGATGCCAGCAGCCTGCCCCACAACGGTGCTCCCTCGTGCCTGGCAGATGTGCTTGTGCATTTGGCATGTGTGTCCCGACTCAACAGGAAGGGGTGTGTGTGCCTGTGTGCATTGTGCATGTGTGTGTGTGTGTGTGTGTATACGTGTGCATGTGTGTGCATGTGTGCACATGAGCATACGTGTGCATGTGAGTGCATGCACACGTGTTGTAAATAATTGACGTGGGGAGATACAACTGACCTGGAAGGGAAAAAAGGAATAAAAATACCCTTATTTTTAACCATGAGTCCTCAGAGATTATGAAGAGTTGGAAGAACACCACAACCCTGCATTTAATAAAACTTTCTGGCATTTTTAAATTTAGAGATTTGAAATTGTAAAGTCCATTTCTTGGTCCTCAGTCTTCCTTTGCATAGTCTAACATTTCATTGTCTCCTAGTTGTAAAATGTCAGAATAGTTATAAAGTGGTAGTTTTGGCAACTTCAAAATCCTATTATAGGGCAACAAAGAAAATTAGCATGTATGCATTAGCATGATTTTTCATTAGCTTTGCAGAGAAATGTAGTTTGGTATTTTGAAAACTACTCGGTGGCAAACAAGGGGAATTGAGCAGTATTATTGAAGAGAAGAGAAATTTTCTGTCACTTTACCTTGTAACACAAATAAAGGATCTTGGTGTGTGCACTACTATAGTTATTCAGTAAAATGCATATTTAAAATGTTACTATTATAAAAAACATTGTCTTTTAAAATGTTGCTTGTTTCATTTTGTGGAAACATAAAAAGCCACTTACAACAATAAAACACTTATAATATCTTATAATGATGTATAAAAACTGTACATGCTACTACGCCAGTGGGATGGGTCACCTCTGAATTTCTGGACATGAGCATATTAGTGACTGAAAACAATATTATTTTCCTCCAAGGCAAAATCTCTTAGCATTTTACCAGAAAATTTTGAAAGAATATATATTTAAAATAAATCTTCACCTTACTTTTGAGAGAAAAGCATAAATAGAACAACAATTTAAAATCCACTAAGATCTGCCACCCTTGAGGAAGGACTTAGTGACTCATCACCGTGATGTCATCATGTCTGGCATGCCCGTGGCCTTGCTTGAACTGACGTTTTATTTCCCCTCAGACCAAAATCATTTATATTTTGTATATTCACATTCTTCATATTTTCATTTATATGATCTTGCTTTCATTTCTACATTTTGATTCACTTTCACTGAGAAAAAAGAAAAATGGCCCAAATATTACCAGTGTGGGGGCTGCTATTTGATTCCATGTGTGTGTGGTTTTTTTTGGGGGGGGGGTCTTTTCCCTTAACAGGCATTTTGGATACTGTGGTTTGGTAACCGATGCTTCCTTATTAAGCACGAGTGCCACAAGTTTTCCTAAACACAAATGTTGGAAAACCTTGACAGTTCTGCTTTTTCCTTTTCTGGTTTTTGACTAATCCCCATCATATTACATCCTGTGCATTCCATGCTGTGAAAATCTGAAGAGACTGATGTTGTGACAAAGTCCACTGTGACCACACCAGAGAGGAAAACCCTGCGTGGCCTCCATCAGTCGTGGTCCTCGCCAGCGGGAGAGAGAGGGCTTGAGGGTCCCTTTGGTCATAGAGTTCTGAACTGTAGTGACCCGTTCACACGCCGTCCAGCCAGCCATTTCCTCCTCCTGTTTGAAGAACACACAGCACAAAAAGGACATGGAAAAACCTGTTGCTAACCTGGAACCGACTCCGTCGGGTGCTCTGACAGAAACGGGCCACGTGGGCTGGTGGAAGGGCTGACAGTCACCCAGCAGGAGCCAGGGGAGCGAGACCGTGTCCCACTGGCTTAGGGCATCTCTGCAGGAAGTCTGTCCCCAAGCAGCCGCCCCACCTCTAAGGAGATGCGCCGGGAACTGTCCGGGGTCTCCTGCAGAGCCCCACACTCATGTCGCCTCACTTAACATGCAGCCACCACGAGGTTCACATGTCAGCCCTCACTCTGCGGGTGGAGACCGACACATCAAGTGCTTCTCTCAGTGGCACGCTCGGTGCCTGCAGGATTCGAACCCAGGTCTGCTCCACGCCCAGACCAAGTGCTTCACCTCATGGTTGTTTGGGCGTATTTGAAGGTATTGGACACACTCTTTCACACTGAGGGACGATCTGCCCAGTGAGGTTGCAAACACTGCCACCGGCACCCAGCGCAGAAAGAGGCGTCTTGACGCGGCCACGGAATCTCCCCTTGGTGAAGGCGTCCGTCTGGGAGAGCTCTCGGGAAGGGACCGCGGGATTTCCTCCAGGAAGAAGCGGCAGCCTCTGCCCACGGGAGGCCTGTGTGTGGATCTGCCCGAGACTGCGCCTCCCGCACAGCCAGTCTGGGGCTGAGGTTCCAGCCTGTGAGTCGCCAGAGACGATAACTTGTGTCATTTCCACCTGTGCATAGCAATGTGAGTGTATATTAAGTGCATACAGTTGGTTACACAAAACTAAATTACAGAAAATTACCTCTTTTTCCTAGGCCCAATCAGAGTCTTTCTTTTTTACCTCCTGTACTGGCTGGAACTGAACGGGACATGAGGGTGTGGGACAGAGGAGGGGACGAAGCCACTCCGAGCAGCCTGGCTCCAGAAAAACGCAGAAGATGGAGCAGATCACAGATGGTACCACGGTCGCACCAGCAGTGTCTGCAGAAGAAAATGGTGCCTGCTTCCTCCACGAGTATTTCAGAGCTGCTCTGCAGAGCTGCGCGGCGTCCATGTGCCTGGGACCCGCAGATGCTCTGGAACCCGATCTTGGTGCTGGGCCCGGTTTTCCAGAGCTCACGGGTGCGCCTTGTCCCGACTGCCTGTGCGCCACTCAGGGGCTGCTTCTGTGCTGACGAGAGCCAGTTCAAGTTTTAAGGTGCTTACTAATAATTTAAGCTTAAAGAATCTAAAAATACTTCCTAAGGAGGAAGGAGATACTTTTTATTTTTTGGTTTATTTCTCACGTTTTAAAATTCTACTAAGAAAACAGACCAATTTTAGGTTTCAAAAATACTTTCAATGACACTGTAGACTTTTGGAGGGCAAGTATGTGACATCTCGGTGTGACTGTAGCCGGGGTGCTCGGGACACGACCGCCCTCTGTGGTCCCGTGGTCCTGTGGTCCCGTGGTCCTGCAGTCCCTGTGCAGCACTTTGGTTGTGAGGCAGAACGTGGGGTGCATGGGGAGCTGCAGACGCTAGTGTTATGGTGAGAGACGTTTCAGGTGTGCACAGAGAGTGAACCCGGACATCTGTCAGCCCCTGCGGCCCTGGCCCCATGTGACGAGGTGTCGTCAACATCAAACCTGGTCATTCGGTGAGGCTCTTGCTCACCCATCTCTTAAACTCTTAAACCAAGGAATGAGAGATTTGGAAGCCTCATCGGGATCCAGCCTAACCCCTCAGGCTTGAGCTCATGTTTCCACCTGGCCAGATCCCTGAAAGATGAGGGTGGGGACAAGACGAGGCTCCTCTCCCTGCTCACTCGCAGGGCGAGGCAGGCGGGAGGGCGGCTGGGGCTGGGGGCATCCTGGGGGCCGATCCTCCAGGGGAGAGGTGTGGCTGGCAGGGATGTCCAGAGGCCTCACCCCAAACAGTCCTGGAATCTGTGGGAAGTCGCTTTGGGAGGTTTGCTGTGTCCCAGCATCATACTCAAATGCACGCTCCTTACTTTAAGGTGGAAGGAAGCTCTGGGCAGGGCTGTGCACAGTGGTTCTCATCACGGTCTTGCCAGGGGTTCAGCAAGTCCGGAGCTGGAGCAGAGAGAGAAGCTCAGGAAGCGGGATGGGCGGGATTTGCGGCAGGTGGAGGTCAGAGGCCACAGGAGGACAGCGCCTCGCCTGGCTGAGCTGTAGGTGAATGGAAGCAAACTCAGAGGCAGAGACAGAACAAAACGGGTTTGGTGGGGAGAAGGGGACGAGCCTGCAGGACATCCCGTTGGAGACACATCGGTGGATCTGCCGGCAGAAGCTCTGGAGAGATGTCGTGACCGAAAGCACAGATCTGAGCTGTCAGCACGCAGCTAGTGCCTGAAAGGCTAATGGATGCTGGCCACTGAACTGACCACCCCAAACCTCAGAGGCTTAGCACACCTTCTGCAGCTGCGGACTCGTCTGGGGTCCTTCTGGCCTCCTTGGATTCCTTCCAGCAGGAGATCTTATGCACTAAAACCCCAAACAGGCCCCCGCCCAGCTGCAAGGGAGGCTGAGCGTGTAGCTTTAGCTGGGTGTTGGGAAGAGGAATGGGTGTGGCCATCCAGCCACTCCTCGGCATGCCTGAGGATGGGCACCGTCACCCAGGGGACCAGGAGGACGGGACGTGCAGGGCCCAGGATGGCACTTCCAGGAGCACCATGTGTAAGGCAATAGAGATGGAGTCTGTGGACGATCCTGGAGAAAAGCCACAAGTGAGGGGATACAAGTGAAGGTGTGGTGAGGTTGCAGCAGGAAAGCCAAGAGAGGCATTGGGAGGCGAGGACTGGGCAGCTGCTGCTCAGAGGTCAAGGCAAGGGCAATGCACGTCCACTGAAATAAAGGTTTCTTGAGATTGTTGACCTGGACAGTTGAGGCAAAGCTACCATTTTCATACTGTATTTGTTTGCTCCCCCAGTGTGGTGTGGACCAAACAGAGTGGGTCAGAAAAGTGTTCTATGCGTCCCCAGCTTCCACCTTCTCAGCTTGTGTAATTACCAGGACAGAAGCTGAAATTCCGCCTGTGCTGTACCAGCTTAAAGGAGCGAGGACTGGAAGTAACCAGGAGCTATGATTTGTACTTTGATAGCTCAAGTGGGATAAATTAATGGTTCCAAATGGAAAAAAAAAATGACCAGGTCTACTCCTGTAGACTTTAAATATTATCCAGGTTAGAAATCTCAGGAAATGGGATAAAGATAAAATCAGTTGTTCATTAATACATATTTTTAACGTCTATAAGAGACCGTAAAAATTGGCCTTAGTATATTAGTACCTTGCCGTAAGTTTTTGCCATTAATATTGCTCATTTTGAGCAAAGACCTGGGCTTACTGCCTAAGAAACATAGCTCCATAAATCAACAGTTTTCATAAAGGCAGGCGAACTAGAGAGCAGCTGAAGGTCTCACCCGAGAATCAGGTTCGCCTGTACGAAGTTCTGGACAGACTATGGCATATTTTCATAAAATCTGCCTGTTCCAGGGCCGGCCCATGGCTCACTCGGGAGAATGTGGTGCCAATTACACCAAGGCCACAGGTTCGGATCCTATGCAGGGATGGCCAGTTAGCTCACTTGGGAGAGCGTGGTGCTGACAACACCAAGTCAAGGGTTAAGATCCCCTTACTAGTCATCTTAAAAAAAAAAAATCTGCTAGTTCCACAGGTGTACTTCTATCATTGCTCACACACACTGCATTATAGATATTGGTTTATTTGTCACTCTCTTCCTCTGTCCTTCATTCCAGGTGTTTAATGCACACACGGAACATAGTAGGAGTACAATAAATGTTGAATAGTTGAGAGAATGTATTGCATTATTTTATTTGACTTTCTCAACCACCCTATGAAAGCAAGACAGAACAAATTGTATCCCAATTTTACACCTAAGGTTAATAGGGGTGCGAATGCCGTATCCAAGGGACTGACCATGAGAGCTGTCACTTGAACTCGGGATTCTTCAACTCTGAGGAAAGCGTCCTTTCTAGCCCGCTCAGAAGCATCCACCTAACAGCTTCTGTCACAACTGGAACTTTCAGACCTGCTTGCCCCAACATACTGTAATCATGTAGTACTTAAAAGCTACAAAGACGATTTGCAATACATACACCCATATCTCAATTGTATTTGGACAATATATACTGTATAGTTGTGGATTTTATAAAAGCAGAAGTTTAATGATGTTCATTTTATTCTTTCTCCATACTTGGAAAGTGCATATTGATAAGTGAATGCATTAAAAATAATCAAGGTAGTCTTTATTTAATTTATTGTTGCAAAGATTTAAAAACCTGATTTTATACCAGAGTCTTGGGCATCACTAGGACCCCACCAGTCATCCCCACAACCATCCCACCATCATCACCACCCACCATCCTCACCAGCCCGCCCCACCATCATCATCACCCACCATCATCACCCACCATCATCACCCACCATCATCATCATCACCCACCATCATCACCCACCATCATCACCCACCATCATCATCACCCACCATTATCATCATCACCCACCATCATCATCACCCACCATCATCATCACCCACCATCATCACCCACCACCATCATCATCACCCACCATCATCACCCACCACCACCATCATCACCCACCATCATCACCCACCACCATCATCACCCACCATCATCACCCACCACCATCATCATCACCCACCATCATCACCCACCATTATCATTATCACCCACCGTCATCATCACCCACCATCATCATCACCCACCATCATCACCCACCATTATCATCATCACCCACCATCATCACCCATCATCATCATCACCCACCATTATCACCCACCACCATCATCATCACCCACCATTATCATTATCACCCACCATCATCATCACCCACCATCATCATCACCCACCATCATCACCCACCACCATCATCACCCACCATCATCACCCACCACCATCATCATCACCCACCATCATCACCCACCATTATCATTATCACCCACCATCATCATCACCCACCATCATCATCACCCACCATCATCACCCACCACCATCATCATCACCCACCATCATCACCCACCATTATCATCATCACCCACCATCATCACCCATCATCATCATCACCCACCATCATCACCCACCTTTATCATCATCACCCACCATCATCATCACCCACCATCATCATCACCCACCATCATCACCCACCACCATCATCATCACCCACCATCATCACCCACCATTATCATCACCCACCATCGTCACCCATCATCATCATCACCCACCATCATCACCCACCTTTATCATCACCCACCATCATCATCACCCACCATCATCATCACCCACCATCATCATCACCCACCATCATCACCCACCACCATCATCATCACCCACCATCATCACCCACCACCACCATCATCACCCACCATCATCACCCACCACCACCATCATCACCCACCATCATCACCCACCATTATCATCATCACCCACCATCATCATCACCCACCATCATCTTCACCCACCATCATCACCCACCACCATCATCACCCACCATCATCACCCACCACCATCATCACCCACCATCATCACCCACCATTATCATTATCACCCACCATCATCATCACCCACCATCATCATCACCCACCATCATCACCCACCACCATCATCATCACCCACCATCATCACCCACCATTATCATCATCACCCACCATCATCACCCATCATCATCATCACCCACCATCATCACCCACCACCATCATCATCACCCACCATCATCATCACCCACCATCATCACCCACCATCATCATCATCACCCACCATCATCACCCACCACCATCATCATCACCCACCATCATCACCCACCATTATCATCATCACCCACCATCATCATCGCCCATCATCATCATCACCCACCATCATCACCCATCATCATCATCACCCACCATCATCACCCACCTTTATCATTATCACCCACCATCATCATCACCCACCATCATCATCACTCACCATCATCATCACCCACCATCATCACCCACCACCATCATCATCACCCACCATCATCACCCACCATTATCATTATCACCCACCATCATCATCACCCATCTTCATCATCACCCACCATCATCACCCACCATGATCATCACTCACCATCATCACCCACCATCATCATCACCCCCACTATCATTATCACCCCTAACCCCAACATCATTAAAAATCTAAGAGCCAAGTTATAATCTAAACAATTAAGAAGGGATAGGCTTGAATTTAAAAGATATCTTAGATATCTTAAGCAAGTAACAACCTTTTTGGTCTTCTATATCCGTATTTGCAAAAAAAGAAAAACAAAAACAAATCAGAGCAGTAATACATCCCCGAGGCTGTATGACACTGGACAGCACATATTGAAAGTGTCTTATGAACTCTAAAGTGCTGTGCAAACACAAGCTGTCATTTTATTTTCATCTGTTATTTTTCTTTTTATGTTAATTAGGCTTTTTCCATTAAATATTTTAAGCTTATTCCACATGCAAAAAATGTATGTGGGCTAGAGACATGAGGAATCACTACACATAATCCCTATTTTAAGGTACCTACTATTTACTCGGATAAATAGAAAATAAGCATAGAAAGAACATTAACCAAAAGCTAGCTCATAATATAGTTTGAAATATAGTGCTACTAGTGGTAAAGGTGACATAGAGTTGGAAGGGCAGGAGCTTGTCTGGGACAGTCAGAGGAGTCGTAGAATAGATGAGGTTACACATTAATTCTGTAAAACAGTTTTTTTTTTGCTCATTTAAGACAAGTTTGTGGTTTTATTATTTCATATGTGAAAAGAAACCTTGTGTTTGATACGACTACCCAAGATTGGAAAACTATTTTGGGCAATGATAGCACAAAATTAAGTATGGTTTTTAAAAACAAAACAAAATAGCATTATAGTTAATAACAATATGTTGTACACCTCAAAATTGCTAAGAGAGTAGATTTTAACTGTTCTTACCACACACACACACACACAAATAAGAATGTGAGGTAATGGATATGTTAATCAGCTTGATTTAGCCATTCCACAATGTATTCATATATCACGGCATCATGGTGTACCTCAACAATATATACAGTTTGTTCTTGTTCATTAAAAAGTAAATTGAAAAGTAGTGTTTATCCTAATGAATCTCATTATATTAATATGCAATGAATAAGACTTGCTGAGCATTTGCTATATATTAGACATTATTTTTTATATAGAATTACTAATTTCAGTCTTACAGAAATTTACAGATTAGGTACCAGTATTGTCCCCATTTCATAGATGAGGAAACTGAGGTTCAGAGAGGTTAAGTAACTTCTCCAAGGCGGCACAGCTACTAAGAGGCAGAGCTGAGATTTGAACTGAGACCGAATGGATCCAGAGTCCTCTTGATTAGATATACTGCTGCTCTTTTGTGAAGACTAACTAGAATGTAGGCTGTTTGGCTCCAGAGCTTTTGAACTCAGTATTTCTCTATATTTCTTAGAACCTGGAACTAACTGCTTTTCCTCTGAAACATCTAGTTTCTTTCCTAATTTCTGAACCTGAGAGTTGTTATCTAGTGAGCACCCGTATGCGTTTCTTAGGGCTATCATAACAAACGACCACAAACTGGATGGCTTAAAACAACAGAAATTTATTGTCTCGCAGTCAGGAGGCCAGAGGTCCAAAATCAGGGTGTCGGCAGGGCTGTGTGCCGCTGAAGGCTCTCGAGGAGGATCCTTCCTCGTCTCTTCCAGCTTCTGGTGGCCTCATAGCTCACTCTAGTCTCTGCCTCTATCTGCATGCCTCCTTCCTGTGTGTCTCTTCTCTGTCTCCAAACTTCTACTTCTCATAAAGACACCAGTCGTACTGGATTAGGCTCCACCCTGCTTTCTGTGACCTCATCTTAATAATTACATCTGCAAAGGGTCTAGTTCCAAATGTCACATTCTGAGGTTCTGGGGGACAGAGCTCCACCTTATTTTTTTAAGGGACACAATTCAACCCATAACAGCACCCATGAAGAAAAAGCAGAGATCCAGCAAGAGCCGTACTCAAAATGCTTAATGACCACGTGGTGCAGGTTCTGACCGAGAAGACCAGACACTCAGCCAAAAGGAACGGATGCTGTCCGCGGCACTTGACCAGGCCAAACAGAGGCCCCATCCTCAGGCTGGGCAGCATCGTCAGCCCTGGCTGGGCTGAACAGTCTGAAGAGCAACCTTGTCTGGAGAGGAAAAGCGGTGGCAGGGGCTCTGTCGGCACAGCCACTGCCTGAGAAGTTCGACTTAGCTCAACCAACAGCTGGACACCATTTTCTTGTGAACAGTTGGAGAGACTTGGTGGGCTTCGGTGTGGCACCAACCCCCGTCTGCCTGTTATGTGGGTCTAAATGACACATGTCTGCCTGCTGAGAAATCCAGAGGTCTCAGAATTAGAGACTGCCAGTGGCCACCTTGATGAGAACAGCAGGATTTGGACCACCTGGAACAGTCTCCCCAATGTGGAGCTCTTCCCCTTCCTCGGGGTGAAGGGGAGCGCTGGCCTGGTTTAGGATGCCACATTTTAGTCTAAGGAGCTCACATCTCTCCAGCTGCATCCAAGCCTATAAATGTCAGGCGAAAGATGTGCTGTCCTTCCTCAAGGGATGGAGAAAAACTCAAAGGGGAGGGCAAGTGTCACGCCCTGGGTTCTGTTCTCTGCAGCCTTGAAGTGGCAGGTAGCGTCACAGACAATGGGCTTTTGAGATCTTGCTTTGCGAAAGAAGAAGATGTAAATAAATATAAATGCAAATTGCTTTGGGCTGTGATTCTTATACACTGCAGCCTTTTGGACAGAGAATGTAGGTTCTTTACAATCATTCAGATCTTCCACAGAATATCTCCGAAGCAGCTGGGAGGTGGAAGCTGGTGAATTATTCCAAATCCCATCTCTTATTTAATTTTTACCCTCTTGAACTTTGGGAGAAAGGCCAAGACATTAGCACTGGGTCAAACCTCTTGCGATTTTGCTGCCCATCTGCTTTCCAAGGTGGCTGCTCCCGCAGAGAATTATTCTTTCTTTTCATGAAGTTTTCTTTTTCTTTGATGACTTTACCCTGAAAACAAAAATCAAAGAGTTGTGAGATTTCCACAGGGATGCAATATTCAGGAGGAAATTATTCCCATTAGAATCCATTGAATCTCACATATATCTGCAATTGCTTTTATAATAAAAATAAATGTTCTGTAAGTGAAAGTACCTGACATAAATCTAGTCAATTTTGTGCTCAGAAGTCAGTTTTTCTGACTCCCCTTCATTTTTCATCTTCCTGAGTCACCGTCACTAATTCCATGACTTCATTTCACAGCATCTTGTATTTGATGTGTGCTTTTTAAAACAGCACTTTACTTGTGCCTTAAGTATCACGGCGCTTCGATTCCTATCAAGTTCAGGCTGTTGCAGCGTTTCACTGTGAACTCAGCGCGTTGCACTTGGTCAGGCGTCCACCGCACATGTGCGGACAGGAAGGGCCTGGACCCAGCCTTCCCGGGTGATGTCCGGCCGGGCGGCCTTGTGTCTCCTGCAGCCATTTGCTACAGTCAGCCTGAGAGATTCTCTTTCTATTGCAAAATGAATGACAGTTCAGAGATAATGTTAAAAAAAAAAAAAATCCCTGCATGAAGAAAGTAAGACACAGTGTCCAGCCTGCTCAGTATGAAGACAATTATTCAGAAAAGGGATGCTAATGGGGCTATTAGTCAAAGAAGGGGGGGGGCAGCCAGTGCGGAAGGGGTGTGGCGTGACGCTCAGGCATCAGTACTCAGGGGTCTGCTCTGTGTTAAAATTGCTGCTGGAATTTAGAGGAAATAATGCCATGGTGTATCATCCGCTGGTAGAGAACACTGTAAATTAAAATTAGAATCCCAAACCACAGTGTGAGAATTTGGAAGTCAGAATCTCTCTGTTGTATACAGACAGAGCTACTGAAATAAAAAAACAGTGTCTCTCTCTCTCTCACACACACACATACACAAACACACAGAGTCAAAGAAAACAAAAGACGTCATTCGTGGGTCTTTGCAAAGTTCACAGTATTCAGGTGGCAAAATCCTTTACACACACAGACATGTCAGTCTTTTTGTTTCTTTAGGCATATTTTGCATTGAAGGGCAGGTTAAAAGTCTAAGGGAAAGGTCTCCGAAGCTCATGGCTCCTGGAGTTCTCCCAGCCTCTTAAAAGTGAAACATCCTTTGTGTTAATTAAAAAAAATGTCTGGTCTCCATCTTTTTTAATGGGATAAAGCAATTTCTTTTAGATTGCTTAAACTCTTCCTGCTAGATTTAATGGGAGAACATTATTTCTAGATTTAAACATCGTTACGGCTAATAACCCAGGAGCTCCTGCTTATGGCTGTGCGTGACAGCTGAGCAAGATCCAGATTTCTAAAGACGAATTGCCTCCCGAATGCACGGCGACTTCCGTTGTTTTCTTTCCTTTCTCTCCACTGCCGAGAGGGCTAGAGTGGATTTTGGTTCTCATAAAAGTGTACAGTGTTAACTAGGTGACATATGGGTGGGGGGACATTCCTGCTTGTCCACTGCAGCCAGGGGGGTGCGTTTCCATAGAGATAAGAAGCAAAAGTGCTCCGTGCAACCTCATTGGTATGCACTCCCAGTCCAGGTTCATTGTGCTTGTGCTAATGACAGGGTTGTCTCAGTAATAAGGATGGTGCACTGGAGAAATGTGCTGCCTTGGTATATTTTTCCCTGGCAGAAAACTACTTAGAGACTGTAGTCAGTAAGAAGAGTGACTGGCAGGCTTAAGGGGCTGCTTAGCGGCATATGGGGAAGGCTGGCGCTCCGTGCCACATGCATATGCTGCCATTAAACTCCAGCTTTGCGCTTTGTGTGTTCCTGGTCCCATGCCAGGAAGCCCACCTGCTGCAAGAATACTTGTAAAGCCCAACTCAAAAGTGATTGAAAAGCTACTAGAATAAACTGTAATAACACAGTAACACAGTGCTTCACAGATGGGACATAATTGCCAGCTAACGTGTACAGCCTCTGCAGTGATGAAAACACGAGCCATTAAATTAAAATCACAAGGGAGAAAACGATAAAAGTCTGTTGATTTTTTTTTTTTTTAGTTTTATTGCAAAAACTTCAATTTTCCTGCCCTCATTAATCAAATACCATAAAACCATAGTGTTACTTTGTTCTGGTGGAGATTCAGGCAATTAAGAGGATGAATGTTGATTAAAACGATGTAACTTTGGTTATTTACTTGCTAGGACAGTGTAAGCCCCTGTAACCAGAGCCACCGGCCACGGGCATGCATCTGTCCATTTGCAGATTGAGAGAACCTTCGGGAATCGACCCTGAAAGTTTGTGGGGTGGTTTGTCTAAGTTTATCCAAGCAGAGGTCAATAAGAAAGAAGAGATTTGCATTTTATGCTCAATATTGATCCATGTGATAAGGAAATCCTTTCTCCCTCATCATCCCACTCTTTTTTCTGAAATATTAGCAATTTTCATTTTCTCGGACAATTAAGAGAGACTTGGCAGACTGTGTAAACACAGAACCCACAGGAGCAGCGTCGGTGCGGTGGTGACAAGCGGCAGGCCGGCCGTGGTGGTGGCGGAATCGCGGGTGGCTGTCAGGCGCGGCCTCGCCGTGGAGCTGAACGTGCCCAGCAGGGCCTGGCGGGCACCCGGCCCCAGTGTGTCATTGTTCAGCTCCATTCTGTGGGTGGCCTCACGGGGAGAAAGAAGCATTTGTGTCGCCGTCATCACCCGAGTAAACAGCCTTGAAAAGACTTTCTTTTTTCATTTTTAATTATGCACTTCTCCGGCATTCCTCATGGCAAAGAGGAATGATTCCCACCCATTCAAAAGGAAAAAAGAAAACCAGCCACGGACAGATGTATTTCCAGTGTACGCATGGAGATCGGTGTGCGGTTCCGTGGCATTGCGGGCGTGTTTACACAGGGAAAGGCACTGAAGTGGGACAGTGACACTGTTGTCCTTTCCCCCTCCCTGGAAAGGACACTTGGGTTATTTCTCCACTAGCTGTGAGCTTCCTTTGCTGGGAAGAGGGTCTTGGTAGTCACTAGAGGTGCTAATGAGTCGTTCACGAAGCCCACACCCTCCCTTTTCCCAGCCGGCCTCAGCTAAACACTGTTTGGCAAAGGAGGTACATTGTGCAGCTGTGTGAGCCCCCAGGCGACTTGGTGGCAGGTTCAAAGACGGTAGTGAGCAGAAGCGAACGTCCTTGCACTGCTGCTGACTGGACAAGGGCCACGGGCAGCACAGGAGAGGAAGGCGCAGGAAGGGCCTGTTTACGTGTTTGATGCGGTGCAGATTTTTTTTCAGTGTGACCATCCTGTGGAGTCCTTTTTCTGAAGGTCGAGTCTTTTGTGTAAGCAGACACATCATGTGGGCCCACGTCGGTCACGCTGAGGCCACTGGAGCAGTGGCAGCCGGGGATGGACGGGCGACCACACTAGTGGTTATGGACCGTACTACAGTGGATCAGCCGCCGATACCTCAGTTTACCATACAATGAAGTGTTCCACGAAGGACGACGTAATGAGTGCTCTCCTGTGAGTGTCCTGATGCACGTGACTCGTTCATATTTAACCAACGAAGGCCTCTCTAGGCCTCACACCTGAGCACTCACGGTGTCCTGCACTGCCGGGACCCAACTCGCTCCTGGGATGTGGTGTTTGTGTCTTGCTCTGCGGGTAAGGCACAGCCCTAAGAATACAGAGGTGCTTCCCGAAGTGCTTGTTCGATCTACTTTTAAGCGTCCTCCCTGGTAACTCGGCCTCCCACGGCTGCCTGGTTCCAGGGCGAGGCTGGCCGGACCCCCACCTTTGGCCGAGTGGCCCTGGCCAGCATATGGAATGCAGCAGGTGCAGAGGACCTGGGTCAGGACAAAATTAGGGCAGGAATTTGGGCTGTGCTTGAACTTGGCAGGAGGGACGTTTCGGCATCACTGCTGCCCTCTGCGTGAGCAGGGCTGCCGTGCACCTCCCTAGTTGTGACAGGGGGAGAGTCGCGTGTCATTTCATGTTTTCCTTATGAGGCTGAGGCTTGCATGTCTTTGACTTTAGAGCTGAAATGTGGCAAAACACGGGCCCTCCAGACACTGAAAGTGGCACGAGCGCCGACGCGTGACGGGAGGAAGCTGTTCACATTTACGGGGCTGTCCACCCTTGGCCGAGCAACTGGTCCACAAACAGCAGGTTCACGTCTTGCTTCGGCTTAGATCTCCGAGGCCAGACCACCTGGCTCCCCTCTGAGGGTTGGGAGAACCGTTGAACGCCAGGGTGCCACTTCTGGCCCAACATGGCTCAGTGACGGCTTTGCTGTGTGTGACCCGCCACTAACGAGGGGTTTCAGAACCCCCAGAACCTCACAGCCTATGTTCGTTTCCCACCTGTGCTCCTGGGGCAGCCGGGCAGCCTGCCTCGCCGTCCTGCCAGTGGGTGCCCTGCCTGAAATGCCACCAAACGAGCCGGGTTTACAGGGATGGTAAGGGAGGACTCGGGAAGTCCCCTGTGAAGGCACATGGCTCAGGCAGCTTGAGACCTGAATGTCCCTCACCGCACAGCTGCTGTTCCAGTACGTGTAGAACTAGTCCTTAAGGATTCCTTTTATGAGTGTGTTTCTCTTACTTTGAAAAAAGGATTTATGGATGGGGCTGGGAGCACTTTAAGCCCATCCTGGACGACTGCCCTCGTACGGCGTGGGGACCTGGGCGTGCACATGGTTCTCTTGGACCTAATACAAACGAAGGGTTGTCACGTTGCGTAAGCTTTTCTTGCTCTGGGAACTGCATACTTAGGCAGGACTGGAGGTAACGCGACACGAATGGATGCTGTTGAAAGGAAGGGAAAATGGTCACTTCACAGGCTCCTGTAAAGAACTGCAAAGTGTCACAGGTTTGCCTTTTCGCTACGACGCTTTACTCGCTGGTACGAACTTGCCACCTTATGGAACAAGGAGTTGAGAAGACAGTTTCTTTGACTTTCTAAAAGGTCAGAACTAGCAGGTGTCGCCATTTCTCAGGTCTGGAGACATGTCAAACTTGATATCTTCGGTGCCATAAAAATACGACTATCGATGTGTCCAGCCCTATGGTCACTCTGTCTCTCTGGGCTCTACAACTAGAGAAAATAATCTGTAGAACAAAATTATCTTCTTGGATTTGTTGAGCCAGACAGCTTTAGCTGGGCTATGCTTTAGACTTGGTCTTTCAAAGGACCGGGCTCTGCTTAGCTAGAAAATCAAGATCCATTCTGCACCTGGCCGCTCTGCGTGGCTTCATCCCTCGTGCTTAGCCTTCGCGTTTTTTTTTTTTTCTCTTCCGGCTTCCTCATTAGCAGTCTTTCCACATCCTTATCTGGTAGAATCCTCCTAATACCAGGTTCATTAATTGATCCTAGAAATTTCTGACACTTTGTTGAGAAAACTTTTTGTGCTGATTCTTGGGCATCAGTTTCATGTGACAGCACAGTGGGTGTTTCCGCGGCGGGCTGGGTGACGGTCTGTGTTCAGCCACCTGATGGTTCTGCTTGGAATCAATTTAGTTACAGGTGAACTCAGAAGTACGTGTTGAGGCCTTGCTTTCATGTCTTGGTGGTGGACACACATGTGGAAAATTAATTGCAGCAGCCATGCTGGGGGCCCCCAGGAGCTGCTAGCAGCGAGGTGGTGATCCACAGCACACATCGCGGTCCCCGCTGATGATTTTGGAACTAATTTGCCACCGCTTCTGCCTGGGGACAGTCGCGGTCCTGCCTCAGCTCAAGGTTGCATCTGCTTGAGAGAAAACTTAAGGGCTACAGTAGACACCATCGACTCATTGAGAATGTCCCCAGCCAGTGTGGCTCAGGACCAGTCTGTCTGATGGCATGATCCAGTCAGATGGCTGCACTGCCTGGTGGGACCCAGGCCAGCACTCACTGGGAAGACCAACCACACACTCTGTGGGGGGAGCACCCAGTCACAGAGGACTGAGCCCCCATCTCCCAAAGTTCTAGCGGTTCCGCTGGAGAGGTGGCAAGGGGAAAAGGAAGACCAGGACGCCCCAGTTGTCCAGGGCTGCTGCCTGCTGAGCAGTTTGGAAGAGTGGGGAAGGAGTCTGAAGGCTCTAACTTTCTCCTGAATTTTACTTGAAAGCCAATACCTGCCTGGACCTTATCCCTGGACTGCCCGATCTGGGACCCTGGCAGTTCCAGCACCTGGCTCAGCTTCACTAATGGGAGTGCATGCACGTGAGCACATATATGCACACGTGTGTTATGTGTGTGTTTGTGCACGTCTGTGCCTGTGTCAGTGCAGGGATGAAAGCTCTCCTAGGATGTTATACTCACACACTCGGCAAAGTGGCACTCATGGACTTCCTCTTCCATCCCAGCACCCAGCATGCTGCTGCCTGTCACAGACCAGATTCCCTAGGAAGTGTGCTCTGAGGTGGGGGTGCACACAGGGCACACATGCAGGTCCAGGCACAGTGAAGCTGGGCTGCGAGGCCACCAGGCTGAGTGACACTGGGCAGAGCTCTGGAGGTGGATGGCCCCTCGAGGATGCCTCGGGGTACGCAAGGGAAGGCCAGGCAGGTCAGTGGGTGACCTGGGAAGGACGCATCAGGTTCCTGGGGCTCATGACAAAGTGCCCAGCTGGGCAGTTCTGGGGCTGTAAGGCTGAGGTCCGGGTGCCAGCAGCTCCTCTGAGGCCCCTGGGTGGACTGCCTTGTCCCTTCCCTCTGTGTGCATCTGCTCTCATCCTTGGTGTCCTTAGCTTGTAGCTGCATTACCCGCATATCTGCCTCTGTCCTCACAGGCCATCTCCACGCGGCCGTCTCATAAGGGAACGTCATGTGGAACCAGGGTCGCCCTACTCCCGTCACCTCCTCCTGACTTAACTCATCACATCACTAAGACCTGTTTCCAAATAAGGCCACGCATTCTGAGGTTGCTGGTGGACATGAATTTTGGGTGACACAGCTGTCCAATGTGCCCCACGTCTGTCCCTACTTCTATGAGTCCCGAGATTTGTGGTCCTAACAGGAAGAGCAGAGCGTTGTGGGGTCCGAGTGAGACTCGAGGTCAGTTCTGAAGTGGAAATAGTCACGGCTGCCGATGTGGAGGGTCTCGTGGCTGGAGTGTGGTCGGGGGTGTCCTGACAGCAGTGGGCAGAGTGCCAGCGGCGTGGTGCGGCGGAGGGGCTGGGAGAGCCTGGTGTGCCCTGGGCTGACCGCTCCCCCACTGGCCACAGCCCAGCTCTCCTTATGGGGGTGGGGTGCGACCTCGGGCCTGCCCATTGTATGAAAATCTTACTGTTTTATTAGCAAAATGATTTTTGGTCCTCGGAGATTATTTTGGACTCAGAAGGCAGCATGCCCAGCACTGAGCTTGACTTACAGTCTCTGGTTGGAATGTCACTAAAACGTAGGAATGTCCCTCATCCCTCTGGATTCCTTCCGGTTCCTTCGTGGTGCAAAGTGCTTTGCACAATCCTGGGGTGAAGCCAGGAAGGTGAGACACGTGTAGCTAAGGCCTATGGCAAGCTACGATCCAACTGAGGACTCTGGGGCTGCAGCTGAGGGGTCCTGCAGCAGCACAGGCTGTGGGTCGGCAGGGGTGGCTGAGTCTGGCTGCACCACGGGAGTCAGTGCAGCTCAGAAAGACAGAGCTCCTGGAGAGCAAGCTCATCAGGAAGCCTCGATGCAGGGGCCGGCCTTGGAGTGCACAGAGGGCGGGAAAGAATGTCACGTGCAGGAGGACCCAGTGAGGATGGAGGCAGAGTGGGTTGACGCAGCTGCGAACCCAGATACCCAGGACTGCAGAGCAGGAGCTGGACAGCCTGGCTCTGCAGGCACCTGGGTTCAGCACTCCAGCTTCCAGCACTGGGACAATAAATTGGTTTCTTTAGCTACCCAGTAGCAGTTGGTTACAACAGCCCCAGCAAACGAGTACAGAGGGTTCTCCAGGTCTGAAGTGCCTAGAAGGAAGGCACCCTATGTAAAAGGAGTGGAGCTCCATTACAGCACTGTGGGGCTGGGTTGGGAGGGCCGTGGCAGCAATGAAGGGGCTTGGAGACAGACTGGTCGCAGAGAGGGTTTGAGTGAGGATTGTTGGGCAGCAGCGTGTGAGATGACTTGGAAAGACGCAGCATGGGAAGCTGGTGGAGGGGCCTTGTGATGCTGCGGGTGTGGGCTGTGGGGTGATGGCGCTCCCCTTGGGAGGCAGAGCTCCTGATGGATTGAGTCCTCTCTTCCAGAAGACACCAGGGAGGCCCCAGTGCTCCCAGGTAATGAGGTCCTGGCCCCTCCCCACTAAATGCTGCTCTCTGTGGCCCTGTGGGGAGCGCACAATTTATTTCTCCTTCTTGACTACAGTTGGGCTCCCAGTTATGGCTCCCGCTCCCTCCATCGCAACCCGAGACAATCAGGCCGCGCGGGAGTGCTCGAGGGCAGCGCCATGGGCAGGGCTTTCTGCAGGGCTCAGCCCCGATGCGGGGGCCTCTTTCTGCAGCAAGATGCGAGTGTGAATGCAAAATGTCATTAGAGCCTCCTTCCTCTAGTACCGGTTCTTTTTAGAATAACAAAAACACATCAGTGGTAAGTTTCAGTGTTATTTTTAATAAAAGAAAACCCTCTAATTTACATATATTTAAGGCTAAGTAAATGAAAGTGCATTATGTCACCACGGTTCTATTGAACAGCAAGCCCACGGGGCTCAGAAGAACATTTGCTTTTGAAGCCCGTGCACCATGGCTCCCACCCGCCACTGGGAGGAGGGCGGGGCCGATGGTATTGATTGTCAGGGGCCACACGGGGGTGCTTTATGAGCTGGGCTGGCAATGCCCCAGTTGGAGACTTTGGGGGACAAATGAGTTCTTCGTGAAGCTGCTCCTAAGCCCGGTCATCTAGGGCAGCGTCCTGCGGGTCAGCCCAGAGGCGGCCCTGGGGCGGGCACACTTGCCTCTCCTGGAAGTGGGCATCCAGCCTCGCCCCTCCAACACCCAGGCAGTGGAGGCCCAGGAAAACAGGAGAAATCACACACACATGTGCACAAGCACACGTACTGCACATGCACTTACAAATACCCTCTGACAAACACATGTGTATTAGTCTGTTTCTGTTGCTTATAGCAAAATACATGGAACGGGTAATTTATAAAACACAATTTATTGCTTCTAGTTTTGGAGGCGAGGAAGTCCAAAGTTCAGAGAACACAGCTGGTGAGTGTTTTGGTGGTGGTGACAGTGACGGCAGGATATCATATTGCAAAAATGGTGGAGCAGAGAGACACTAACCTCCTCGTTCATTCTCCTTTTAAAGCCCTCTGAACCACACCCCTGGCCACCATTATTAATCCATTCACTAGGCATGGTCCTACAGTCTAATTGCCTCTTCAAGGCCCCATCTTTCAATTACCGTAATAGGACTTCCCACCTCCCAACAGTGACAGTGGGGGTTAAGTTGTGGGGGGACATTCAATCCAAAGCAACGTGTAAGTGTGCACACATGAGTATACACACATGCGCACACAGAAACAAACACACATACATGTACACACTTACAAACACATACTCTCATGTGCATCACATGTGCACACATACATGCACATACACAAACATACACATACAAAGAAAAATATGTGAACCTATGCATGTACACACTTACAAGCATATTTACATGTACTCACATGCACGCACATGTGTGCTTGCACACACAAACACATACGTGCACATTTGAACGTACAAATACACACTCATGCACATGTACACACATCTCTTCTCCTACATTTCGTGAGAAGAAAATGTCATTGGGATCATTGAAAATTCAAAATGTTCCCAGACTTTCATTTGGGAGTCTGGCATCCCCTTTCCTCCCAAGAATCACTGAGAAGGACATTCGGAAGCCTTGAGTGTGATCCGGAGGAAGCCTTTAGCACAGGCTTGGGCACACAGAGCCTCCAGAAGGAATGTTAGCTATTACTATTATTACTACTAATAGTTTTGTTAACGTTCACTGTGCTCTGCACTTTGACTCAGTGGTGATCCAGGGTTCTTTTTCTGAGATCACCTGTTCTCCCTAGAGGGGCACATTTGAGAGAAAGTCTCCTGTCCTGGATTCCCTAGCCCCTGACCCCTCATTCCTGCCAGGAGCATGGGCTGGGCATGGGAGAAAGACACGACCACTGCAAGGGCCTCGCGGCTTTCTTTGCTGCCTCGCTGGGATTTTCCTTTGACAGTTTCTGGGTATGATTCTTTTGGGGAAGGTTGCAACTTCGTATGCAGTCTGAGCACCCAACACCGTGTAAACAATGGGCTTTGACCCAGCCCCTGACGTGAGGGCGTCACTGCCCTGAGCAGGTGGCCTGGGCTTCCCAGCACAGGCCTCTGTGCAAGCCCCGAAGGGCGCCTGGGCCGTGGCCAGGCAGAGAGGGCAGCTGAGTGTGAAGCCAGCCACCTGCAGGCCAAGGAGCTGCTGAGGGGCCCCTGGGAGACCTGTGGGCCAGGGCTATGAGCAGAGGCAGGACAGTCCCCTGGCCTTTCAGTGACATTACTGCCTCTGAGCAAGGACATGATCTTTTCTCTCTGTTTCTATTTTCTCCAGTTAATCAGGTGACTTGAAAAGAAGCTAGATAAGGGTATTGTTTGCACTGACAACAGCCTGATGATACTGTCGGGGGAGATCAGAGGGAGACAGTGCCTTTCTGAGCCGATAGAGTCATTAGGGAGACCTTTCATCACCTCAGCATCGAGGTTAATTACCACAGAAAACCTGGGAATGGCGGCTATAATTTTTCTCCAGAAAGTACTGCTATTTTTACTCTTGAGGCAATAAAATGCTCGTGAAAGTGCTGTGAAGGGCCCTGTTTTACACTCAGCAGAATGGCCTTTGGTAAGGTGTTCGAGGGGACTGTCCTTGTGTGTTTGATTACACTTAAGCTGCAAGTTATGAACTGGACTAAGGAAATCCACTCCTATCTCCCAACGGCCCGTCTCCTCTTGACCATCAATGAGTAAGCAAGTTTACCTACTGCAGAGTCTCACTGGGAAATGGAGACACGTTTGGTTTGGATGGGAAGCGTCTGCCTGTGCATGCGGCCACCTTGGCATGAGCTGCTTCTGTCTGGAAAATCACATGCAGAAATTTACCAAACAGCATAAGGCTGCGAGCTGCTAGCTTTGAGCTAACATCAAAATTATGGCAAGAAATGTTATTTAGAGCATTTGGATGGGTAGTTTTACTTTAGACCATTATGAACCTTGTGATTCTCATGATGCTTAAGAAACAAACAAACCAAAAAAACCTGTAAAAGACAGTGTTTGCACTCAGGGGCCAGAAGAGTCTGTTGTATATATGTCGAAATTCCTCATGAAGGCACAGACTCTAGTAGTGGTAACATCTTGAGGTGACTCATTTTAAAGCTGATTCCTTGAGGTGTTTTCCCTGATCTACCATTCTGTCACTTGGAGAGATGGTTTAAAGCTGCAAGCAGACACTGGAATGTTCTTCATTCTTTCCTCTTTCAGGCAACCTTGTCCTTTAGTTTCAATTGCAGATCTGGCACGCCGTTCAAAATCTCAAGAAACTCAAAGGGGCTGGGAACAGTTACGTATGAATCTCTCTCCTTCGTGGTTTGCCCTGTCGTTTACCTCTTTCTGATTTAGACACTGGCTGGCTGTGTCCTACCTGAACTCATTTGTGGGGAGCTTTGGGGGTGTGGAAGCTCTCAGGGTAGAAGTTGGGGAGGGCACACCCGGAGGAAGAAGGGCCACACCAGGTTCTCCACGCGGCTGTGTCCAGGCTGGCTGGTGAGGAGCCATGAGGCTGTGGACAAAGAAAAAGAGGAGATGAGGTCCGGGCTCCCGAGAGCTCGGGGGATGTCCCAGGTGTGTGGGGGCCTGAGGCAGACGCAGAGGCTTTCAGCTCTTGTTCTCACTCCCTTCAGGAAGCCCTTGCTGACTCTGTGTCTCTGTCCCAGGGTGCACGCGTGTTGTGATTCCCTGGGAGTGCCCATCTCTCCTATAGATTGCAAGCTCAGTGAGGACAGGGCCCACGCTGTCCTTGTCTGGGCACCCCAGGGGCGCGTGAGGTCCGGCCCACGGACACCTGCTCCAGGAAGGGTGGCAGATGATCGGGGGTGGCTCTGCAGAGGCCCCTCGGAGCAGTGTGTTCCGAGGGCCAATAGGCTGAGGCTGGAAAGTTCTTTTCCTAAGACTGAATGACCTGCATTTTGAGGCAGCTCATTCTTCCAGATGTTTTTGTTTTACCTTTAAGCAAATCATCTCATTAGCGATTTGTGGGGCTCTTTTCCAAATCAAGGCAGAACATTCTCCTCAGCTCATTCTTCAGGTTTCAGGAAAGGCACATGTGGGGACGCGCTAGTGTGGATCAGTGAGTGAATTTACCTCTCAGCTTCCCTTGGGGGGAGCATTGCCACTGTGGGAAGCGCGATAGAACTGTCCAAAGTGCCTGAGACCAGCTGCGCACACGGTGAAACAGAAGTCACAGTTCCTCTGTTCTGTGACACGGTAAAAATTTCAAACTTTCCATCAAAAAGAAAATAAAATTCCAAAACTTACACATCTAAATAATTGGGGGCCCGTCCCACCCCACTTCTCAAAACCAGCTTTTCATTGTGCATTGCCAGTTAATTGCTCTAAACCAAGATAACCAGCTGGACAAATTTTATCTCCAGCCCCCAAACACCACCTGCTCTTGGACCTGCCTGGGCCTGTAGACACTCGAGTCTCTCCTTGCGAGTACAAGCACTCGAGGATGACCTGCCATTGTTTTCAGTACCCCTAGTCATATTCCCTGTCTGTGACAAAAACCCACCACAGCAGCTTTACAAAAGGAGCTGGGGAAGAGCTGGGGTCGAAGCTGTGGGCCAGAGATGACTTCAGCATCCAGCTCCTTCCTGCCCCATCCTTGGTGGTCCTCCTCAAGGGACGGCTGATCCATCTCCGGGTGCCAGCCTACATCCCAGCTGGGCAGAATGGGAAGAGAGCTGGACCAGAGATGTGTCTCAGGAAGATGACGGCTTTCCCAGAGGCACCCCTATGGTCCTCTGCTCATTTCCCATTGACTGGAGCTGAGTTCCTTGGCAACACTTAGCTGGCAGCCCATACGGCTGTCTCCCCTACACCAAACCAGCATTCTGGACACCGAAGTGTCTGCCATGGTCCCTCAGAAACTCCACTTCTATGGTGGTGACATGTGTGGAAGCATTCTGAGCATTTCACTGTGTCTTAAATCCTACACTAATGATCAGGAGACTGTTACTAAGGAACTCCAACAAAATCCTGTACCAATATCCTCACCTTTACAGGGGCTGCCCTCAAGAACCAGAAGAAGACAGCACTAACAGGAGGGTTGTCAGCACGGTAGGCAGTGAAGGAAAAAACGGCTGTCTTCCCTGGCACCTGTCACAGAGTGGTGGCCAACATCCCTCTTCTGCGTCTGCTCTGAGCCACCTGTCCCCAATCCCTCCAGCCCTGGAGAAGAAGCAGAAAATAGAATCAGCATCAGAGGATGGAAAAATGTTCTAGAAGGGCAGAGGTTAGGGCAGAGCCCAGGGGTGTTTTGGGTTTTCCCCTTTCCCTCCCAGTCAGGACGGCAGGAAGGGAGGAGAGGAAAGGCAGCCCTGCTAGCCAGTCAACATGCCACCATCCAAAGGCCGTGCATCAGCCACAGAGGCTGTCAGCAGGAGCAGAGGGCTTCCCTCCACCCTGGCCCACTGCCGGTGCCTGGCACGCCCCACCCCGCCCTGGGTCCTGTGAGATCCCATCCAGCCTGTGCCCTCCATGGCTGCAGGTGTGGAGCACATGAAACTGAAGCTACTGCAGCTGTGGGTGGAAACGGGGTCCCCTCAGTCTCACACTCCTGCCTGGCAACTTGTTCCAGGAAACAAAACGGAGCAGCCAAGTACAACAAACAGAGCCGCACTTTGGCCTGGGGGTCCGTGGGCACAGGGCATCCTGGACGAGGATGGAGATTTCAGGAGGTGACGTGCTGTCAGGAGATCATCAGAATTCTGGGCATTCAGGCTGCAGACGCTGTGTTTTCTCTCTGCTGCCGCCTGTGGTCCTTGACAAAGTGCTAAACACACCCGTGGGGCCTCAGTCTTTCCATCTGTGCAGCTAAGTGTCATTACAAGATCATTAGTCAAACGGAATGTGAAGGATTATGCAAATATTTGTAGCTGCATAAACACTGAATAATTACTAGAGCAGACCTCCGTGCTCAAATGTCACTTTGCATGTATTTCTTTTGGTGGGGGAGGTGGAGGAGGATGGCTGGAGCGTCATTCTTTCAGAAGAGCAAACAAAGGTCGCTCCCTTAAGGGGGTTCATTTGTGCTTCGTCCATCCATCCATCCATCCATCCATCCATCCATCCACCCACTCTTTCATGCATCTGCTAGCAGGGCTCAGCTCCCTCCTTCAAGGAATTTCCATGCAGCTCCCTTCCCTGGAGTATTGTCCATGGTCGCCCACATCCGAGTGGAGACGTTCATCAAGCAGATGCCTGACTTCTGCTCAGACTGATTCCATCAGATCCTCTGGGGCGGCGCCAGGATCTGCATCTCCACAAACGCCCTGTGCTGCTGCTGCTCACACCCACCTGTGGGACCCGCTCGTCAAGGGCATTGTTTGTGGCCAGTGGTATCTGTAGAGCTGTGCGGCGGGCTGGGTGTACCTTGGCCCTCTCCACAGCTGGGCTTCTTGGCTGGGTAGGGATTTGCATCAGAATCAGCTATGCAATGTCTTCAAAATAACGATGCCTGGTTCTTCCCCAGAGACTTTGATTCCTCAGGTCGGGCAAGGACCCAGGCACCTGCATTTTTACGAGGTACCCCAGGCATCTCAGATTCACTTTGGGGAAAACTGTGCTAGACTAAAAGCTCCGTGAAAAGGCTCCCCGGGTGATTCTGATGGAAACTTGGAAGTTAGCATCTTCTAATTCAACGGATGAAGAGTGAAGACCTTGATGCAGGAATTTGTCTCAGGCCATGTAGTCACCAGTGGGGCCTGGCTGGACGCAGGTCTCCGGCGTCAGATCAGAACCTCGCAGCACATCGCGGGTCCTCTCTGCCTCCCTGTTCTCTCCCCCCACCCCCCACAGCCTGGGCCAGCTGGCTTCCCAGCTCCCCCATAGCTCCTGCTAGAAGTGGGATGGGAAGGCAGGTCTGTGTCCTAAAGATTTGGTGGTGTCCTAGAAAACACGGATGTGGATAAACAGGGGTTGGCTTTGGTTTTGGTTGAGTGGTTATAAAGACGTATTCCTTCAGTCGACACGGCCACGTATGTGCCCGGAACCCTTCTAGGTGATGGAGACTCAGGCTGAACAGGGCTAAGTCCCTGACTAGTAGGACACATAGATGATGGAAGGAGAGATGGCACAGAGCTGGGCGCTGGCGGGAGATGACATGTCACACTGAAAACCATCAGACTTCAGAACAGTGTTAAACCACAGAGAAGATGCAGAGAGTCTACAGAGTTCCCATGTACCCCACATGCAGTTTTCCCGCTGTTAAGATCTGACAATTAGCACGACACATTTGACTTAACTAATGAACCAATACTGATATTTTACTATGCACTGAAATCCATACTTTTCTAATTTCCTTCTTTTTATGTAAATGTCCTTTTGGTATTTCAGGATGCCATCCACTTTTTAAAAGCTTTGCATTTGTTGAGTTGCTAGGCCCTCTGCTAAATGACTCGCATACATATTTAAAACCTCATCCCCTCAGGAGCTCTGATTCAGAGACATTTGGAGACTTGCTCAGGAATGGACGCCTGAGGAACCCCAGGCTGAGTGTGAGCTCGGCTTGTCTGAGTGCAGGGCCCACATCTGTAGAACTGTGCTGCCACTGCTGCCGGGGAGGGAGGGGAGGTCACCAATGAAACCCCCAGTGTGGGACTCCCAGTGTTGGGCCCCCAATGCAGGACCCCCCATGCAGCTTTCACAGAATGAACTGTCAGAGGATTGTGACTACTTACCCTTGATGTGCCTAGTTGTATTATTAGAAGAAAATAGAATGGCTTATTAAGGGGCACCTTTGAAATTCAGGTACCTACATTGAGATAGTAATTTTCCTCCAGTGGAAGAGAATAGAAATCAAATTCAAAGTGACTTTAAATCACATAAGAGAGCGAGCTTGTTTGATGTGTCTCATAAACTGTCGTGTTGTGGGATTAAAATATACAGTGGTCATGTGTATGGTTTCTAAATAAACATGGTGGTAAGCAGCTGAAGACCTGTTTGCTGGGTTTTGAGTCTAAACAAAGTCACCATTCAGTAAAATCCAAATTCCTTCGGCTCTCTACCTGAATTAGAATGTTTTCAATTCCAGTGATAGAAACCCTCCAAAACTAACTTGAGCTTAAAGGGGACTGTCTTGGTTCACACCTCCAGGAAGGCCAAGCATGGGTGTGGCCCCACGCTGGGTTCAGGCTATGAAGAGTGTCACCGGTCTCATCATCCAACTCTCGGCTGGCCTTACACTTCACTGTTTACTGTACCGTGGGGAATATGGGCCCCGGAGCCCGGGGAACAGCTGTTCATAATCCAAGGGGAGAGATCCCTGCTGCCCCTGCGTCCACACTTGGGGCTGCCAGGCTTCCAGCACGCACCATCCTTGCCTGCATGTCAGAGCCAAAGGCGGCACTGCTGGGCAAGTGGCCACCAGCTCTGCCCCTGCTGTCTACAGCCCCAGCCCCCACAGCATTCTGCACTCTTCCTGCGTGTTCCTCAGGTCAGCAGCTCCCACCAGGTGCCCTCAGCCCTCCCGGCACAGCCATGGAGTCTGCTGCTTGGGGACCAGCTGCCTCCATCTCCATGCTGGGTGTGGGGGGCAGGTCCCTGTACTGTCTGAGCCCAGACTGGCTGCAGCTCAATTCCATGCTGATGTGGGGAGGGGGATTCCTCCCTCTGTCCTGGGTCCTCTCGCCTCCAGGGTGGGGGCTTGGCCAGGGCCTCACCCCTGAGTCACCGTGAGGATGTGGCTTTGTTATTGGACCAAATCTGTTTGTCTGCCTGAGCCCCTTTCTGCTTGGATAAGTTCTCTCCCAGAGGACCCTCACAGGCCTCCCTTTCTGTCTCATTGTGGCTGCCTTAGTGTGCTCGGGCTCCCATAGCAAAGCGCCACAGACTGAGGGACTTTAGCAACACAGATGTGTTCTCTCCCAGTCCCGGAGGCTGGAAGCTTGAGATCAAGGTGTTGGCAGGCTGGTTCCTTCTGAGGCCTCTCACCTTGGCTTGTAGATGGCTGTCTTCTTTCTGTGGCCCTACATGGTCATCCCTCTGTGTGGGTCCGTTTCCTAATGTCCCCTTATGAGGATATCAGTCAGATTGGATTAGGGCCCACCCATATGGCCTCAATTTACCTTAATCACCTCTGTAAAGACCCAATCTCCAAATACAGTCACACTCTAAGGTACTGGGGATTAGGACTTCCAACAAGCGAATTTTGGGGGGACACGATTCAGCCCACAGCAGCAGCCTTCTCCGTCCTGGTCTTCACTCATGGTGGTAGGAGGGGCTGCTCAAGGACACAGAGAGGGGCCCATGAGTGTATCGCAGGGAGCTGGAAGCCAGTCCCATCAGAGATCGAGAGTCCTTCATGCAATGTCACTTGTTGAGGATTCATGACGAGCTCCTCCACATGAGCTCAGTAGTCGTCATCAGACACCTCTCAGGAAAGGGAACATCACTTTTCATTTTCAAATTTCTAAAAATAACATTCATGTTAATTTTCTCTTTTTGAGTTTTCTACACATTTTTCGGAATTTGAAATTATGGTAAGAAGCTAAAATTACTAAATGTTTTTAAATTCAGGAAATTTTTTCTGAGGAATTTGGGCCCCTGGTTATTCGAAGTCTACACACACCTTTCCCGAGAGTTTCTAGGGTGAGTGAGCCTGTGCCCCCGAGCGCCCATCCCGGCTGGCCGCTCCCCGTCTCTGCACTGCTGGCCGGACCGCGGCCGCCTTCTGACGGGCACCTGTCGTCTGTCTCGGGTGGGTTTCAGGCATGGGAACCTTTCCCACAATTAAGGTGCGCTGAGAGGATTATTCTGCTTTTCACAATCTGGTCAGAAACGTGATACTACAGTCTGGCTGGGGCTGAAATCTAACCGCGTCAGACTGTCCAGCGACTGGGGGAGCTGCTGTCCCCAGTCTTCTGCCTTCCTTTGCTCTTTTGTGTGCGTATGATCAGAGATGAGGCTTAATTGATTTCTTGAAATGGCTTTATTGTTGGCTGGTTGAGGTCGTCATATGTTGGGAGTGAAAGAAAAGTCAGGTCAGGATTCTTTTTTTCCTGAAACCTGTTCGATGGGAGGCATTCTCTGCCACAGAGTGTGGCTCACGGTGGGAACCCGGGGAAGGAAGCGTGGGCTTTGCTGGGGAACGATCATGAAATATGCATGGATACCATATTTTCATATTAAGTTATCCCACCTCTACCTCAGAGCACTTTCCAGAAAATGCCTTGTTCTAATGCACTTGATTAAGAACAGGATTTATACACTTTCCCTGTGACAACTTGGGCTTCTGTAGATGATTTATGGAACAGAATTTCTGTTGACTTTGATCCTTTTTGTTGGTTAAGTACTAATAAAATTGAGACTAAGCTGGCTTAGATGTCTCACAGCTGGTGTTCGGCGCTAAATGACAACTGAAATACATCAAATATTAATCTCTCCTCTGGCATCCTTCCCGCTTTTAGGAAGTTATCACATGAATATCTTGAAAGGGATGGACTAGTTTTACTGAGTGTCTTCTTACCCTGCCTGGGAATTTCTCGTTTGTAATCTTGTTTCCTCTTTCCCACCAGCCTCAGTTTTAGAGATGATTTTGCAGACTCAGGGTTTTTAGTAAATGTCCAGGTTTGGACAGGCTCTGAGGATGAGGAGCTGGGCTGTGTGATGACCACGGCTGTTCTTTTTCCACCACACATTCCTCATGAACTGAATGTGAACCAGGTTGGATGATGCTTGGATTATGTGGCTTTACAACAGGTATTTCATAAGGAAATTTTGACATGTGCAACGTGGCTATGTGTACCCAGAAAACTAATTCCGAATGTATGAACGTTTTTTTCTCCTAAGGATGATATTTTGGAGTCTTTTCTTTGAAAGAGTTCCAGGGTTGGGTTCCGGGATCACAGGTCTTAAGATGCAGGTTTGTATGTAGGAAGATTACCAGGGTTCTCCTCTGTGGGGGAGTGAGGGGGTGTAGCTGGGTGGGAGGAGGGGTTTGAATGGCAGTACAGCCATGACAGAGGCCCCCACCTTCCCCACAAGGAGCTCTGGGGAAGGGTCATCCCTGAGTGACAAGGCCACTGTCCTGTCCCATCAGCTCATCTTGGAGGGCTGGGGGAGACACTGGTGCCAATGTGGGGAGCACCTCAGGGTCAGGGCCACCTGCCCATGCAGCACCCGCATCCCGCCCTGGGTGTGTCTGATCCCAGATGCACCCTCCAGCTTGGAGAGATTGAGAGAATGTGTTGGACCTTGTACCTGATGTCCCCAGCTCATGGTGAGCAGTTCTGGTGACATGGGCACGCAACGTCCGCTGACAAGTGTGCAATATCTGCCAGGCCCTGAAGCGTGCCAGAGCCCTTTTCCCACATGGTCTGTGATCCCTGGCTGGGGATGGCCTTGCTGCAGAGCCCTTAGGGTCTGGCTTAAGATTCTCTGTTGGGCTTGCTGCAAACTCAACACAGCTTTTCCCACCACCAATACCTGTAGTGCCACAGGGTCCTGCAGGCCATGTGGCCAAGCAGCAGGGCCACCTGCACCCCTGCTTGGGCTGGCACACACCCCTTTCCTTCTCTGGCACCACTGTGTTCCTGTCACCAGGTGGGTGTTGGAACCGCATTCCCAAGGCTGCTATCTGCTGCCTTCACAGCTGAAGAGACCGCAGGCAGTGGCTCCTCCTAAGGGCAGAATATGTGAGGGCTGAGGGTTCCCTGTACTTTGGAGGGCATACCTCAGCCATCAGCTGTGCTGATGAGATGGGCTCCTGACCCTCCTGGGGTTTCTCTCCCACCTGTGAAGAGCTCGTGTTGAGGTCAGCCTGTCTCCAGAGGACCCTGATGCATCCACAGGGTGGACAATGTGATGCTCTGTGGAGACTCGGACAGTAAGTCCCATAGAACCCTCTCGTGATGGAGACAGGGGCTCGACACAGCTCCATGATGAGGCCAGCAAGGCACTCTGCATCGATGCCACAAGCACATGAGCTGTTCCTGGTCCTGCTTCTCGTTAGGGGTGGAGACAAACTCACTTCCCAGGTCTGGGCTGCTTCCCTTGATCCTGACCCCATAGGCAGCTTCTCCAACATGGACGTCATGGCTGCGCGGGGCTGTGACCCGCTGAGCCTGTCCTCTTGCCAGCCAGGCTCCCTGGAGCTTCCTGTGGGGCGCACTGGTAAGCCACGTGGAGGTGTGGCCGAGACTCCACCCTCGCGTCCTTTAGGCCCTTCTGGAACGCAATAACGTCTTTAATTTGCTGATAGATCTGGGGAGGGGCAATTTTGGGGGCTTCCATCTGACCGTCTCCACTCTGATGCTTTCACCCCATGGGCCAGGGGACCACACAGGCCTTTCCAGTTTACTGGGTATCTTCATTCCAGTTATACAATTGGAAACCAGGAAAGCAACCAGCGTGCGGGTCTGTCGACCCAGACCCCGTCGGCTCCACTTACGACCACGTGGCTGGCCCACTCTGACCAGGGGCCACGGTGAAGCCTGAGTCCCTGGGTATCGGTGGAACTGATCCCTCTAACCTCTGCCTGCTCACCTTCCCCTGCTGCGTCATTAGCCCA
Organism: Cynocephalus volans; assembly: GCF_027409185.1. Taxonomy (NCBI): domain Eukaryota; kingdom Metazoa; phylum Chordata; class Mammalia; order Dermoptera; family Cynocephalidae; genus Cynocephalus; species Cynocephalus volans. The sequence goes on along the minus strand of NC_084466.1, from coordinate 2,535,684 downwards.
GCCATGGAAGTAGGTCCAGTTTGAACAGCTCTGGGACCTAGTTGCTCACGCATTGGGCTTCATGGGAAAAGTACGTGCTACTGTGCTCGCTGCAGAGGTTTCGAGTTTGTTTATGACGGCAGCTAGCCTTACTGTAATTAATACAACATGTGAGAAGTGCTTCCGAGGAGGCTGCTGTGACAGCCTTACGACTGAACCTGGAGGGATTCCGGAAATGTCGAGTTAAGCTTTTTTTTTGACTTAAACTCTTTAAGCTAGTGCATTAGTGTGCTTCCCACACCTGTCCATCAAGTGAAGCTGAGAACTCAGGTGCATCAGGATAGCACGTGCCTGGCATTGCAGAGGCTGCCTAGGAACTCAGCGGGCTGCCTCCCGCATCCATCACGCTGTGGACACCCTGTCCCAGCTGTCCCTGGTTCCACTTACAGGGCCTTGTGTGACAAGACAGAGGAAGACGCAAGAGGGATGAAGCTGGCCATCACAACGGCTGACCACGGCTCCTCATTGTGTGATAAAGAACATCTCCTGGTCAGTTTCTCTTCCCACACCTGGCTTTTCCCAGGCGTGATCCCACTCCCAGTATTTCCAGCTGCTGCTCCTCCAAGCCTCGTCTACAACCTGTAGCCTTCCCTGCCAGACATTAGCGTGTGCCTTACCTAGTTCTAGGTCCCGGCCAACAAGTTT